>NW_027121750.1:0-1200000 GCF_030686945.1 Centruroides vittatus | reverse complement strand
TAACGTACAGATGCCAGTTTTTAAAGATGACAACGACATAAAAGAGCGTGTAAATCTACGGAATTTAACGTCTTGTCTCTTCAGTATAAATAAATAGGTGGATTTACAAGGTTTTATAATCCACAAACCGAGCTCGTCTTACCCATTGTTCCTCTTTCCTTCCACATCTTCAGCATCTTCCATCAATCACAAAGATAAGAAAAATGCAACCTCATAATCCTATCTTCCACATTGCAGCTAAGATTCCTGAATATTTCACACCTTATAAAGATTAAGGATGATAATGCGGGGGTGAAGAAGAAGTAGAAGAAGAAGGGGGCATTGTTTTTATATCGTCTACTCCCTTTATCTTGTTTGAAAGTGTAACCAAAAATCTAAGGGGGTAAGATAGATATTACCAGTTGAAATCCCTTCTTGAAAAATTGTACGTTTATAAAACAGACGACTTGTGCAACATCTGCAACTGAAAGATGGTAACGGGTTAAATCACATTGTGGAATTTATTGGAAAAGATTTCAAAGCGAAACTTGGCACTGATAGTTTCCTTTCGAAATCACTTTTAAACTGAAAAAAATAAATATATATATATATTCTTTCATAAAATAGTATATTTATATCTATATATACAGCTTTTATACTTGGACATATTTTCGGAATGGCGATTTCAGAGCGGCTAAAAGATCACAGAATGGGAATGGTTCTTCAGAAAGAAAATTGCAATTTAAACCGCACCAAAGTGGAAAAATTTAATTTATGTAATTAATTCTAAGATAAGATAAGGAAGAGAGAGAGAGAGAGAGAGAGAGAGAGAGAGGATTCAATAGTAAAACACAGATAAAGGTAGTGTTATCTGTAACGATAAATGCTTTAAAACAAAATGCACTGTTACCACATAAAAGAACACATTTAGTTACTTAGCAGATAAATTTGTGGTTACCCACAGGTGCTAAATGGAGATTGATCCGAGCTGCGAGACTTAATAGAGAGATGTTCGATAGAGAGAAGTGTAAAAATTTCTCAACATTTAAAGAGTTAAACGTCTTCTCGATTGTCTGTACTTAAATTACAGAAGGAGAAATGTATTCTCATTATTGAGAAATGTTGTAGAGATGAACAGGAACGGAGGGAGGAGGGGGGTGGGAGATTTTTTCTTTCTTTCTTTCTTTCTTTCCTCTTCCTTATCCGAGTGGCTCCTAGATGCTTGCCATTAAAGTGACAGCAATATATTTTGATCGATTTGTCAGCTTTAGATGTAAGAATTTGAAAATGTGACACCGTGATAAATGCGATGTATTTACTTGGCAAAAGGAATTTATGAGAAATACTGCGATTTCTTTCACGTGTTTATAAATATTCTATCTCCTCTCCCCCCTTTTTTCAAAAAGAATTCTTTACTTTTTGATATATCCGCTTGCCTCTAAGCAAAATCAATTTAGTAAATTGTGTCTATTGTGTCTTATTTTTTTTTCCTCCTCTGTCTTGCTTTAATTAATTAATACTAAATATGGAAATTTTGCCAAGCGAATTGCGTGTTTTTTTTTTCTTTTTAATTCTTTAGTTTATTAAGGAGTTTGAATGAAGCCTTAATTGGCAGACATCACCTAAATTATTTTTCTTTTGTTAGAAAGACGAATATTATATTAAAAATCACCGGCTTAAATTTAATTATAATTATATCGATAATGCCGTTCGGTACGGGATTTATATACGGTCGAACCTGCTATTACGGCCACCTCTATGCGGCGGACAAGTACAGATAAGTATTACTAGGAGGGGTCAGGGCTCCTCTTGCTCACACTTCACGCTCATTAATCCACTTGCTCATCCTTATACGGGAGCTTCTACCGTGGCCATTTTTGTTTTATTCAGTGGCCGTCGTTGGCAGGTTGGACCGTACACAGTTTTATTCGTTTATCTTTTAAAACTTACGTGCCAAACTCAGATGAAAAGCGATGGAAACTTGATTATGATGATCGTTAATCAGCGATAAATACCAATTACCCTCTTGCAAATAATGCAGGAAACTTATTTCGTCTTGCGCCTGTATTTGAGAAAAAAATTAATTATTTTATATCAGATTCATGTAAAAAATTTATTTTAAAAAAAGGCAAAGTAAAGTGCAAATACACGATAATAACATTTCGCACTTTCGACAATTGATTGTTGGGGACTAAACTGGCAAAGATGTAACGTCTTATCGGAGTCGAGATAAACGGGATAATTTGTTCATTAATTTGCAGATAGAAGCCTTTTATCTGTCGTGTGATGCAGAAAATTAGTTTTGTGACTTAATTAAAAAAAAGAACATTAAGCAAATTTAATATTTGCGGATAAATATTACAGGTAATTCTAGCAGCCAGAGTCGATGTGGAAAGCGGAATTAGTGCCATAGTTTGGGAAAAGCTAGAAAAGCGTTACTGGGAGGGAATGGCGCGCCCCTTGCTTCCCCTGCTCCCCGTTAGCTCTTTTAGCTTCCCTTGTTCTCCGTTAGCCACCCTTTCTACCCGTAGCTTTTACTTCCTTCCTTCTCCTTTAGCTCCCCTTGCTCACTACTTCGTCTTTTAGCTCTTCCTGCTCCCCTTATCTTTTTAGCTTCTCACGCACCCCTTGCTCTTCCTTAACCCTCCTTGCTCCTCCTTAGCTTTTTAGCTCTTCTTGTTCCCCTTTAGCTTCCCTTTTCCACCCCTTAGCTCATTAAATTCCCTTGCTTGCTCTTATCTCTTTAGCTCCCTTTCTCCCCTTAGCTCTTTAGCACCCTTAGGTACCCAGGAGAACGATTTAGACGTGACTCACTTTACACACGTGTATATACAATATCCAAGAGTCTACTCTTCATCCACGGTGGCACAGGGGTGAATGTATAATTCGGGGCCCCCTAATATCGGTTCCGAACATTACCGATACAGAATAGTTGTAGCGAAAGTCATTCATAAAGTCGATCCCTTCTCATAACTCAATGTTGTTGATCTGTCACCATTCTTTAAATCGCTGAGAGAGCACCTCTCCCTATCAGGCGTTCGAAGAATTCGGAGAATCTTCAAAGTTTCTCGTCCAAACTCATACAATCATTACAAATGATTGCAGTCACCAGCCGCTGCGACCTTTAAATGAATATCGGATAGTTTCTTGCTTTTACAGTGCATCAGAAATGCTGTAAATGGAAATGTATACAAATAGATGTATACTAATGGATAAAGTGCATGCTGAAAGCTTTCGGTTTCCATGTGACTATGATCGACTGAAAGGACAAATCTTGATGGTATTATTAGTCTAAAGAAACGATCCTTTAGCTACCGTGTTCCTCGATCCTTCTCCTGAATATTAAATTTCTAAACTCGTCGAGTTAAAGAAGTTCTAAATATTTAATTATTTTACTCTTTTTCGTGTATTTTACAACTTGCAAAAATCGTTTTTCTCTATCAGAACAAAGGAAAAATTGCGCGAATTAGTCCCCTTTTACTCCTCTTTTCTTTGTCTTCTCTTCCAGCAATCAAAGGGATTATTAGAAAGAAGAAACAATGAGTAAAAGACCGAAGTTCTTTATAAAAATAAATTGCAGTGAAGTCAGTAAAAAGGAATGAAAAGATCCTTTTGTTAAAACACAACTTTTAAATTTACCGCAAGATAAATTTCAAAAATGCATTCAGCTAGAGGTATGGATTACCTAGAGGACACGTGCGACAACTACGTCGCTGTTTATTGACGTTTTTAGGACCGTCGGGGGAAGGGGATTGTGTGTGCGTGCGCGCGCGCGCGTGCGTGTTTGGGGGGAGTGGAAGAATTTCTGGCAAGAGGCCAGCGCCGAAACATCCTCGCCCCCCTCAACCACTTCCTATTCCCCCCTCGAATCAGCTGGCATCCAATTAAATTTTCTGCTTTCCGACTATTTTTCTATTCTGGCTTTTTACAGAATGAGCTTAATTAGATCTGAACTCTCGGCTTGTCTTCTCGATATTGTCGCCTTTCTGCACATTTGGATTCCCAAAGGCGAAATGTTAATAGGGAGGTAGTGGCGAGCGCATTTTCAATAGATCTCATTAGAGAAGTATGAATGAAAGTGGACTTTTATACATTCATCTTCGCACGTCGAGAAATTCAAAAGTGGGAGGAGGGGGCAGAAAGCACACAACGTTTTTTTTCGGGGGGGATACGCCAGCCGCATTGCGCATAATGCGTTTTTATTTGCCAGGAAACTAAAGGAGTTAATAGCTAAAGATGTGGGGCAGAAGAAGAAGAGAAAAAAAAATTTATATTAAAAGGAATTTGCAAGTTAAATTTCATCTTTTAAAACTGCATTAAGTCGGAAATTGGCTTTCCACCCCAAAATCTCTTAAATCAAACATTAGAAAAATCTAGCAATCAAACGCGTAGAAATTTAATTGAGAAAAGTTTTCAAAACTATTTGCAAAGCAATTTAGTTAACAGAATGTAAAATCTAAGTTTAATTGCTTAATTGTGCGTATATGCATATCATTCAATTAAACTGCATCGTTCGAACTTACTAGAGTCGCCCTCTTATAACGTCTTCGATCTTCACCCACCACTTCCATAAAGTCGTAATTAGTGATGGATGGTGGGTCGGATCTTCTGGCCAGGAGGGCCAAACGTGCCCCGTGACCTACGCTGAAATTAAAACGAACGAACATGGCTTCTTGCTGGACGAACCATAAATTCCACGTCTGTTGAGGCCTGAGTTTACGGTTGTTCAGTGGTCCTATTTGGATTTCTTGATATACCGTTATTTCTCTTGGCAGAATCAGACACGCCGGTTGAGGAAAAGAACCTGTATCTGAAGAAATTGTCAATTATATATTACGTAAATTTCAATTTAAAATGGAGAAATACAGCAACCTTCAATAACCTCCAACCTTCCAGCGGCCACGTTATCGTCAGTGTCCGTTCTTCGCAGGTTTGACTTTATTTTGTTAACGTAATACGGAAAAGAGGGGACGATTATTTTTTAAATAAAAATACGAATTAATAGAAAAAACAAGATACTTTTCTTCGACTTTTAAACACTTTCGAATAATCTTTCGCAGAAATCAAACAGAGCAATAACACCCTATAATAAAGGAATTCCACACAATAGTAGCTACGAGATGAAACTCAATAAAGACTTATTGAAAGAAAAATTTATAAGTTAACTATATTAAATCGGAGAGGATACAAAACGTCATAAATTACATGGAAAAGTGATGACGAAAGAAGTAAAACATTCATCCAATAAATTCCAGAAGAAATTGTGTGTTGTCGTGGAGACCACGGAATTAATGAAGTGGGGCAACAATAAAAAATAAAAAATAATAAAAAAAGGAAAACAGCATCGGGTGGGGGGAATAAAAAATCTTCATTAAGTCGAAATGTTGACGCCAAATTTTTAATCTAAATCGGAATTTAGAAGAAACTAGACAAAGAATAATTTACTTGGATTGTATTTATTGATGTAATAGCAAAAGTAAAGAGTTGCAGCCCCCCACTTAGATGACATATACAGTAATAATTCGAGCTGTTTTCATTAAACTCATTAAGTGGCAATCTGACTCTAAGTATATTTGGCAAATTGCCCAACTAATGGAATATCAGAATGTGCATGGATTGTTTCCATCCTCCTTATCCATTTTTGTTTGTACAAGTTTTGACAGACCAATTAGACTAAGTCCATTTTATCTTTTTTTTTTGTTTCCTTCCTCCTTTTTCCCTCCTCCCTGTCCTCTCTTTTACTTTTTTGTTTCTCCATTTTCGAGCGAATTAATTATTTTTATTAAATGGTATATTGGTTACTTTAATTAAATTTTTATGTCTAGACTCTTATAATTTAATAGCTTTTGTTAAATTTAAAATTAACTGATAATAAATTTTGACTGGCGAATTTATAGAGGTCGATTGAAGGTCGAAAAAATGGTTTAAAGTGGGGGAAGAACCGGTGGTGGAGTAAAAAGGGAAATTGTCTGGTGGCCCCACCGATGGGAAGCCCCAAACCAATCTTTTAAAACTGTAAGAATATCAAAATTTAAATTTGGAGCCCTAGTGGTGCAGGTGCAGGGTGCAACGAAGTAGCACAGAACTTACTAGAAGTGGCGTTAATAAAACGAACAAAGATATTAGGGATTCTCCCTAAAAAATTCCTCAGAAGAAAAATATCTGAAGTCAACATTCTACGAGGGGGCCACTAATTCAAATTTGTCTAGGCCCCTTTGAGCTACGATGTGCCACTGGCTCGAAGGATATTTTGTGGTGCTTTCTGTAGAATCCACATCTATACGCGTGTTTAGCGAGTGATTTTGTTAAATTTTCACTCTAACCGCTTATAGAGGTCAGTTGAAGGTCGAAAAAATGGTTTAAAATGGTTTAAAAACTCACTCGGAGATATTGTGGCAGGATATCTCGTGGCACTTTCTACAGAATCCACAACTATACACGGTTTACTGGTTTCTGGGGTAATGTTTAGCGAGTTCATGGCTGAAAAAGAAAAACGTCATTTTATAATTAAATATCCTTATATAAGAATAGTTAGAAAATAATGGAGTGGTGTAAGAAGTGGGGTTTAAGAGTGAAGTAAATTTCGCAGCGTGAAAAATTTAAATGAGGGCCATATATATCTCTCATGGCATATGGAGTTAACAGGTCATTGATATATAGATACTTAAGCTATAAATCGATTAACCGTGAAAGCGTGGATAATCGTAACTGCAGTGTGTAGCGCAGCTTGGGTGTAGCGCATTACGAGAGGGGGGAAAGAATCGACCGTGAGACAGATGGTTGCAAAAGTGCAACGTCATCTATTCTAAAGCAGATTGAATTAAAGTGAAGCTATTTGGTCTGATTAGATTTTCCTTATTGATTTGATTTATTACATTTATCAAGATCAAGTGGATAAGTTATATATCTCTTTCTATTGTTTGTTGTTTTTGGTTCAATGAGCAGTTACGACATGTTCCAGTCCTTTGATATCCATTACTCGATGAGTTTGGCAAAATTCCTCTTTAAACTTTTCCATTTTGTTACGTAAGCGATTAATTTGCCGAAAATTAAAAAAGGGAGAGGGTTGACTCACCTGCAAAATACGTCATGGTGGCCGTCATGACGATGGTAACGCATATAAGAACGATGGTCGCCCATTTCCACGAGCATTTGTGAAGGCAGGACTTCCTCAAATGGAACCTGGAAGGTGAAATGACCGATGCAGAAAAGGCCGAAGTAGAAAAGTGTGGTCTACTAGTGCAGGGCGCAGTCGGTGCCTGGATCAGTTGAGGATTGACACAATTGGTGACAGGTACCATGGGACCTGTAGTCGAACTCGGTGTATTGCAAAAGACGGGAAGTGGATTACTGTAAGTCGGGCCTTCGGATGAATTGGAAACCGGATTATTGGATGATGTCGCTATGGTAACGGATTTAGAAGCGTTATTCAAGGCATCGGGTATCTGCACTTGTTGACCGTACAATCTGTAAAGGGAAGTTTAGATTATTAATTTTTGCAAAGGGGGATCGATGACATTCGCTCGATATCGAATGGAAAGTGGTGAAACTTTTCTTTCCAATATCGGAAGGCGGGTAATGCTGATATCTGCCACAAACCCAGTTGATTAGAGGGCAGTAGAACTTGGCGTAACGCCCATCTTTCGCGTGCAAATACATCACGTGAGAGGATGAGCTGGTGTTGCTACTCTTTTGACTGAAAAGTTAGCACTCGAACAGTACGAGTAACGTGAAGAATAGTCGAGAATAATGATGGCTCCAGAGACACACTACCAATCTAGTGTCGTGATGCAGTCGGATTTAGGGATGGAACGTTTTATTATTTGAAGAAAATATAACTTTTTCTTCATTAACACACACACACACACACACACACATAAAAAGAACAAAAAATTTAAATAAATCAGCAAAAAATTTAGTAATTAAAACCGAGATTAAAAGCAATTACCACTAGGAGCGGCACTTTCTTTCATCACTTTTTCAAGTAGCCATTTGTCTAATTGCATCATTTTATCAGGTGTGTTCCCTTTTAAACTCAAACACAAGATCTCGTCTTCTCATCAAGCGAAACTTTGTTAAGACACGCAACTGCACCGATCACGTGATGATAACATTAAGGTTTTTTTTTCCCTTCTTCCCTCCGCATCCCTGATTAATCAACGTGTTTTTTCTTGTGTTTTTTCCAACAATTAAAGTGTAATTCCGTGTGTTACGAGGGATTTAAAAAAAAAAAATATATATATATATATACCGTATATTTCTCAATTTACAAGTGGAAGAAGTAATATTTATATACGGCCATTCCTGTAATGCACGTAGAAAACAATGGAGGTATTTTACCACACTTGGCCCTTGTTGAATTCAGTCGAGTGAATAAAACCATCCCGTTTCAGATCATTGATAGTGATTTAGGTAACGACGTTCGGAGAAGGAATGACCGTCTCAATTGTCTTTTCAAACCGGTCGTTTGACAAAACAGTCGTAATGTTTGCTTGACATATTCACAGTTCGTCTATTTAACTTAGAAAACTGCAGGATAAATGGTAATTCTTCTTGGCAACTACAACTACTTCCGGTAAACTGCCGGATAATTATTGAAAAGCGAACAAGTTTGATTTATCGGATCCTCATACTTAGAGTAATTCCAGCCAATAAAATGCCGTATTTCTTTATTTTAAAAGCAACCAATCCACGAGATCGATACAGAAGCTAGCGTCTATTTACATTGTTTAATAAGAAAAAAACAAAAGGAATTGTTTTTATTGCTTACGAGTCCTAAATTCTTCCTACAAAGAAGGAAAGAAATTGTTAAACATCTTTAAAATATTCAAGAACTCAATTTTCTCGTGAATTTTCTGTATGCAAATTTTATTCTGTATTTTTTTTATTTTATTTATTTATTTAATTTTTTACTTTATTTTCTGCTCTTCTCGTGTTTAATCTTTGTGTTTATTTTTTAAAATTGTGCAAATTGTTGAAAATAATCTGTTTAATTATTCATTTATCATAAACAGAGGCGAAAATACGGTAAAACTTGTGTTAAACGATTCGCACGGTATCGAATATTTGACTGGTTTCCGTTCTGGACAAGTTTTTTAACATATAAAATAGCTCCGTTCCGTTTCTAGACAGGTTATTTAATATAGAAAATCGTCACACTCCGTTTTGGACAGGTTTTTTTTAATATGGAAAATCGCTATGTTTCGTCTTGGACAAGTTTTTTTAACATAAAATCGCTCCGTTCCGTTTTAGACAGGTTTTTTAATATAGAAAATCGTCCCACTCCGTTTTTAGGCAGGTTTTTTAATATAGAAAATCGTCCCACTCCATTTTGGACAGGTTTTTAATATAGAAAATCGTCACACTCCGTTTTGGACAGGTTTTTTTAATATGGAAAATCGCTATCTTTTCGTCTTGGACAAGTTTTTTAACATATAAAATCGCTCCGTTCCGTTTTAGACAGGTTTTTAAGGTAGAAAATAGATGCGTTCTGTTTCCGTTTTATTCGGGTTCCGTTTCGAACAGGTTTTTCAGCATATATTTTGATTTTATTATTACGAGTAGCATCTTTCTCTTAAAAGTATCCCCGGGGAGTTGGGAAGAAGAGAAAGAAATGCAATTTTCTATCTAAGGAAAGCCATTTACTTAATTAAAACAGGTTAAAGAAGATAAATTCTTAACGTAGATACATTTTATATATTTAGAAAAATTTATATAAGTCTCTATAAAGTTTAGAAAAATAAGGAAGTTTATAAAGATCCCATGGGTTCATCCAGATAATCACATAGCATACAACTCTAACTACAAAGAATACAGTTTCAAAGATTTCTTTTTTATATTGACATAAATATCAGAGAAACTTCAAAAGAAAGAATACTTCGGAGGGAGTAATTCTTTAGGGCATTGTCAGCCGAAATCGAACTGCGTGTGCAAATACACAAGGGAAAACATAGAGTAACATCCTGTTATAACGTCCAAATGGCTGTGTCTACAGATAAGATGAAACTTCTAAGTCTTACTTAAACATCTTAATAAGCTAAAAAATAAAAATTAATTTAAGTATCGTCTAGAGAATAAGGTTTACGTTATACACAACGAGTACTGGATCACCCGGTATAACGTAGATAAGCTGTAGAAAGGAAAGTAATTTTCTACTGCTGGACAATGCTCGAAATCACCCTCGTATATAGTGTCAACCTCTTAAATGTACGTGTGTAGTCCCCGTTGTTATACACAGTGCCAATTTCGGTAGCGCTATACCGAGGTTTATCTACTTCGATTAATCTAAAAATATTAAAAATTTAACAAGAGGAAAAGATAATAATAAAACGTCAAAAATATATTAGAAATAACGTAGACACATCAAGAGAAAATGAAGAGAGACGTCGAAAATACATCAGAATTTTAAGAATTTATTACAAGAAGAATTGAAATTTATACAGAAATCCATCAACAAACAATACAATATATACATATAAATTTTTTTTTTTTTCTTCCTTTCCCTGCTCTTTTATTTGGAATTTTCAATCTTTGCACACACAAACATTACTCCAGAATAGAAATTTAATCCCAATTCAGTTATCAATTTAATAGAAAAGCTGTCAAGGAACCGTAATGTTTGCAAGGGGATGCACACTCGATAGAAGACAAGTGTGATGTAACAGTCACACACCAGGATAAGACACTGGCATATATGCTTGCAGATTTAAATGAAAGAGTTATGCAAATGAAAACACGGCATTCGTAAATGGAATTAGGAATGAAGCAGTAAATGAAGTAAACGGAAAATGAAGACGGGCACACTTCAAAAATATAAATTTGCTCCCTTCGTGTGTCAAGTTTGTTAATTTTATCCTATTTGAATACGTTATAGTTCTTGACAATTCCTAAAATACTTTTGAAGATTTTCTGACGTTTTAAAACGATTCTAGAGTGATATATATATATATATATATATATATATATATATTTCTGTAATTTAATTACATAAAATTGAATTTATAAATAATATATATAATCCTTATTTACACAGAGATAAAAGGAAGGAAATGAAGACACTGTCTGGAGGTATTTTTGTGTATTTTTTACTTTAACTTCTATTATATATAACACAGGGAAAGTATGGCTTAGGTCAGAAAATGACCCCCAAAATCTATATATTTATGGACTTAGAGGAACTCGAAACGTTTAGAAATGTAGGATAATTGTGGTGTTTTTCTCTAGTGTATGTGTTGGAGGTTTTCTCTATGTACGGTTGTTAGTGTGTATTGTGATAGTTGTTAGTGTGTGTGTGTATTGGAGTTTTTCTGTATATATGATTGTTAGTGTGGGGATTTTCTGTATGTATAGTTTTTAGTGTATGTAGGGTGTTTCCTGTATGTATGATTATTAATGTGTGTTAGGCAGCACGATTGTATCCACTCAGCTTGAAGCTTAATAACTCCTGTGCTTTATGTCGGAAATTTCTGAAATTTTGCAGGGAGGTTCGTGTATTAGGCCTCAACCTCGCTAATAATATTTTAAAAAAATTTAAATAAAATATAATGACAGATGGCGCCACACGCAATTTTAAGTGTTTTTGCCGGGAAAGTCACGCAACTCGTTGCTGGATATTTTAAATTGTTTATCTCGTTATTAACGCCGTTTAAATTATTCAAAGTTTCTATTTTCCTGGATATTTTTCCTGGATTAAATGGAGAAGTTCTTTGGAACGGAACGATTTTCTATACTAAAAACAACCTGTTCAAAACGGAAAACTGCCAAACTGAAAAAACTCCGTTTTATACAGGTTTCTTTTTTTTGTAGTAGATATCATCTTAAATGAAATTAATTCTAGAATAATTAAATAAAAGAATAAATTCTAATTTTCTACATACCTCTCGCCGTCTTTTCTGTTAAGTTTCTTTAATTCTTCGGATTCTTCAATTATGGATACGGAACCGGGATTGGCAACGAGTGTAACAGTTTGCGTTACAGATGGCAAATCTTGAAAAGAAAAAGAAAAGGTATATTATTAATTGAAATAATAATAGAAACGTTTTAAGTAGATTACGGTGCAAATTCTTACGGGGTAATGTTCGCACGAAGGTGTCCCACAAGTAAGAGTTATGTTAATCTTTGTCTATACTTTAACAGGAAAAACATGGCGCTGGATAGGGAGGGATATATTTGAGCTATATTAATGGTAGGGATTTGTGGTTGGCGTGAAGTTGAAGCAACTTCGTTCCTCCTTAACAGGTTGCATATTCACTTTAACAGGATGCTTCTTCGGCTTAACAGGCTTCATCCTTCAGGTTAACAGGTTGCATTCCTTAACAGGATGCATGCAGACTCCATACATCAGTGTGGATGCAGCCTGTTAAACACCTCGTCAACTTCACGGTCCTCATCATCAAAATAACTTAAGGAGGAATCGATTTAAATTCCTCCTTAATTAACCAGTTAAAAAATAAACGAAAACAAACACAATTACAGTTCCAGACTTACGAAACAACCTTTTAAAATTTTCCAAATTTATTCTTAAAAGTGTCCTTAAAATAAAAATAATAACTATAGTAAAATCGAAGAATATATATTATTTTGTAGGAATTCTCGCTGGATTTTCAGGATTAAATATTTCTGTAACACGAATAGTGCGTGTTTTAACTTCATTCTGTGCAGCTGCCTTCTTTTGATTCATGGTTCTTTCGTGCAACAACGATAGCGGAACTGCTATCCAAAGGAATGTAAGAAGAGAAATGCTTCGTTAAGCAGCAACGGCAGAAATTTCTTTATTCCATAAACAACGGAAGCGTTTCGACTTCTTCAATAATTCCATTTATTCCAATAATTTTTTTTCTTCCTTTTATTCAACTCTACATATGCTGGAAAATGGTTAGATCTTGTTTTCTTCCACTTTTCATCTCTAGGATGAGGAGGATTTCTCTCTCTCTTTCTCTCTCTCTCTCTCTCTCTCTCTCTCTCTCTTCCTCCCTCCACGTGAAAGAAATGATGACGTGGAGCGGAGGAATTAGCATCAATAACTGTATTTTGGAAAAGACGGAATGTAGATACATTTTAAAATATTATTCGCCTTCAGATAGGTTCTACCTCAGATATTTTTTTTTTTTGTAATATAAAAGCATAGATAATGCTCACCCTCGCAGGATAACTATAAAAAGATCAAGAAGAATTTCACTTTTCTGGCTGTTATATAACAGGGGGAAAGTGTGATCGGTCGAGAAATGATCCTCTCCCCCAATATTTTTAAATTTCTGGACTCGAGGGACCTTGAAATTTCTAGTAAAAAAAGTGGGGGGTTTATGTATGCATTAATGTTAATGTGTGTGGAAGGGAGCGATATTATTCATCCAATTTGAAGCTTAATAACTCCTGTGCCTTTTGTCGAAGATTTCTGAAATTTTTCGGTGAGGTTTGCGTGTTTGTGAAAAATATTTATAGAAGTTTTCAGATAAATCGGACTATTGGTTCGGGAGGTACGGCCCATCCCCTTTAATATCTCCCGAACTAATCCGAAAGCTTACAAAGGTAATAATGACAATTATTAGCGATGAAAACAAATGAAGAACGACGGAAAATTCCAGAAAGGACGTTGCCAACATTTTAAATTATTACTTTTTTTTAAAAAGTTTAGTAGATTAGAAAGCGAATTTAAAGTGGAAAGTTTGATTTCAATCAGTCGGAGTGGTTCAGACGTGGTTTATCACAAACAAAAATGAATAATGATTCGTGGCCAGTTGTTTATCCAAAATAAAAGGTGAATAGCCGCATTATTCGGTACGTTACAGTTTAATGCGTAACAAAATCGAAGAGAAGAATAATTATACGTTTTCTCTGTTACGTCATACAATTAAACCAAACCGCAAAACGTCTTTAACTACGAAAATCATTTCGACAAACGTTAATGATGATTGTTTACCTTTTGAACTCTTCATAATAACTGTAACTGCTAAACCTTCTATCGTCACGGCAATTAATCATCAATACTTAACCAAGGTATTGTTATCGTTAATAATTTAACATCCCGCTTCCATCTGCATTATCACTTTCCAAAATCATTATCATCCGCATCTTTCTCTTACCTAAATTAATGGCAATTTAAACATGAAATTCCCCCTCTTAATCGTTTATAAAAAAGGCTGTAAACTTTGCTGCTAGACTTTCCTGGCATTTATTATTTGTTTTCATCCCCAATAATTGCTACCACTACGTTTACAAGTCTTCACATTGGATATATTAAGAGTATCTCTAGAACCAATGGTCCGATTTTCATAAAAATCTCCAGAGAAATTTCCACTTAATACATAAACCTCCCAGCAAAGTTTCATAAATTTACGGCAAAAGGCACAGGAGTTATTAAGCTTTAAATTTCGGGGAACAAAATCGTGCCTCCCCCCTAAAAAACGTATACAAGTATCCATACATATGGGGAAATCCCCGAATTTTTGGCATTTTACAACGTTTAAAGGTCCTCCGAGAGCAAAAAATGTAAAAATCTTGGATTGGGGGGGGTCATTTCTGACCGATGTCCATACTTTCTCTCTGTTATTTTACGGCCGGGAAGGTAAAAAGTAGCATTTAAATACCTTCAAATTGGTTCATAAATGTAAAAAATATGTTAGTGTTTTTGATATATTTCTAAAAATAAAGCTCTCTGAAATTTGAATTGCTCTATTTACTAGTTATATTTGCATTCTAAACACGGAAGAACATAAATATTTCTAGCAACATGCAAAATCGTAATCAACTTCTTCAATGACTTACCATCAACTAAAGTGGTTTCCTAAATACCACGTCTCTTAAATGACGTTTATTGTTTACATTACCACGCGTTTTCCATAATTTTATTTATTTTATATCGCTTCCTCTCTATATTTATCTATTCTGTGCGTAAATATGTCCATAGAACTTCGTATTAAAGTATGGCTTACTCGTTAATTTAACTTAAAAAAAATATAAAAAAAAGCATTTTTTGATCGATATAACTCGATTTTATACGAGTTTTTAAATATATTCGCCGTAAAAATCGTTTAATGTAACTAGTTTTTCGTGTACTACTACCTTATTTATGAATTACCATGATATTATCGTATATAACACGCACACGGTGTATCGCTCGTGTACGCCGCCATAATAAAAACCACCGTTAAAATTTCACAAATTCCTATTAAGTAAGTGATTAATTTCACTACTAAACAACCTTAATTTTCAATTAAAAGTAAATTTCACTTGGAAACAATAGTAATTTTTATTAAAACCCACTCTCTAGTTGAACTCCGCCCAATATTGAAACTGTAAGTGTTCACTCACCTTCAGAGGCGTAACTAGTGAATGCTCCCGAAAGCATGGTGGGTAAGTAGGGTGGTTCCGATTCGCATTCGCTCTCCAAATATCCCAATCTCGGCCTCCTTCCCAAAGTGGTGTCGATGTGATGCACCGAATGCACAGAACGAGGTGGTACAGCCGGTGGGGGTGCAGGCTCTGGCGGACTGTCCGGGAACCCTGTTGACAGGAAGTAAGCAATTAATAGCACAATCAGTTTCCTCTGTCCACTCATTGGAAACGGACCAGCTCCATTAAAGTCTCTTCTCATCTCATTGTGCCGCTTCATTGATATATTTAACGATGTATAGTGCGCATTTAGTACTCGGTTATAGTTTCCCTCTATAGATTCATAATCAAATTAAATTAGTAATTACTCGATTGTAAGTAAGCAGTTTCGACTGGGTGCTGCCTGTAATTAAAACTTATGAAGTTACTTGTGCCATTTGTTATACCCCTTGTTAACCGCACTCGCGACTAGAGTTTAAACACTTATTTTTTTAAAAAAATAAATATTTAATAGCCACGTAAAAGCACCCGAATATTATTATAAATTTTAATTTATTCTGTAATTTAACACTAGAAAATAAAATTATCACTAACAACTAACAGGGTGCCTGTTGGGTACGAGTTTCTAAACTGCCTACCCGGTCTGGTGACGAGTAATTTACTGTGAGAGAAAATTAAATGATTTTACACAATTGGGCCGTATACCAGCCACCAAAACTATATATTAATGTAAAATTTCGGTAAACTTGAAAACGAATTTGTAAATTACCTCCGTGTAACGTAATTACCTCATTGACTTTTGTGTACAATCTGCCATCAATTCCGCAGCAGAAAAAGTCGATTTACAATATTTCGGTACTGTTTTACGCCGTAAAAAACCGTAAAACACGCTGCCGTATATTACTTTCCTAACAGAACGTAACGCCTTTCGTATCACGTGTCTTCGTACATCCCTGTTTACTTAAGAGAATTTTTAATCTTGGCTGGTGAATAAATTAAGATATGAAGACTATTTAAAGTTTAATTAGGACACTAAAATTTCAAGTTTGAATATAATTAAAAGTAGTAAAAGGATTCCCTTCTCTGTTTGATCAAATATTTCTTTTCGGTGATTTAATTTGCATCTGAGATATTGGAATTCGTTTTCATCAACTGATACCACTTTTGTTACCATAGAAGTATTAATTATGACTAATCGTAGATACTAGGATTATATTATGTGACAAGATAAGTCCTGTTAAACTGTAATCAGAGTATTAAGAGTGCTTTCGATTAAAATTACTTGGCCCATTGCAAAACTCTTTTATTGCTCGGCAGCATCCGTGTCGTCAATCATGTTATAACAATTAATTATGTCCCTTCTAACAATTTGAACACTTAATTGGTAATCGGAGAATATTCTTCGTTTCGTTAATGAACCCGAATAAATTCTTAAATTAGTAATTTGTTGGAGTTACGATTGTTTACTTTCGACTCTACCAGTCGAATTTAGCTAGCTCTGGTTTAAATTTTGCTGGCTCTACGATCAAATTTAGTCAAATTCCGAGTCAAATTAGCCAGATTTACAAATCAGATTTAGATAACTGGGTCAAAATTAGAAGCTCTACAGTCAAAATTACCAGTTCTACAGAAATTTAGCCAGCTCTGAGTCAAAATTAGCCAGTTCCTACTCAAAATTAGCCAGAAATACAGTCAAATTTAGCAAATCTTGGTTAAAATTAGCCAACTTTACAGTTTGGTTAAAATTAGCCAACTGTACAGTCAAATTTAGCAAATCTTGGTTAAAATTAGCCAACTTTACAGTTTGGTTAAAATTAGCCAACTGTACAATCAAATTTAGCAAATCCCGGTTAAAATTAGCCAGCTGTACAGTCAAATTTAGCAAATCCTGGTTAAAATTAGCCAGCTGTACAGTCAAATTTAGCAAATCCTGGTTAAAATTAGCCAGCTGTACAGTCAAATTTAGCAAATCCTGGTTAAAATTAGCCAGCTGTACAGTCAAATTTAGCAAATCCTGGTTAAAATTAGCCATCTGTACAGTCAAATTTAGCAAATCCTGGTTAAAATTAGCCATCTGTACAGTCAAATTTAGCAAATCCCGGTTAAAATTAGCCATCTGTACAGTCAAATTTAGCAAATCCTGGTTAAAATTAGCCAGCTGTACAGTCAAATTTAGCAAATCCTGGTTAAAATTAGCCAGCTGTACAGTCAAATTTAGCAAATCCTGGTTAAAATTAGCCAGCTGTACAGTCAAATTTAGCAAATCCTGGTTAAAATTAGCCAGCTGTACAGTCAAATTTAGCAAATCCTGGTTAAAATTAGCCAGCTGTACAGTCAAATTTAGCAAATCCTGGTTAAAATTAGCCAGCTGTACAGTCAAATTTAGCAAATTCCGGTTAAAATTAGCCAGCTGTACAGTCAAATTTAGCAAATCCTGGTTAAAATTAGCCAACTACAGTCAAATTTAGCAAACTCTAGAAGTCAAATTTGACGAAGGAGAAGCGAAAACCCCGCACTAAACTTATTTTGGTTTTTGATTTTCATCGTAACGTTACCATTTATTTCTAGGTTAAAGCCGTAACGAAATTTGGAAAAGAGAAAATTCGATCACAAAGCCGAGAATATTATTTGATAGGTTTTTATTGCGAAAATAGAGCTTGAAGGATAGAAATTGGTGACATTTTACGAAGACTTAAGAGGCGTAAAGCCACGAAAGAAGAAAAATTACGCATTGGAAGAGGCTGATAAATCTTAAAACGTGACAAATAAACAAGTGAAAGGATGAAAGTCCCTCGAAACAGTTTGGTTAGTCTTCGACGGTGTTCAGAGTTAAAGAGGATGAAAAAGATCCCCGTACGATGCAAAGTGCCTGTGCAAATCTCAAATTAGATTACTCCTCGATAGGAGGAGGAAGAAGAAGAAGGAGGAAGGGAAAAAAATTCATAAATCATGAAATGGGGAATAAATTCCCGGAATGCAGTTTCTCAGAAAAGTCTCCCCATCATTGGTCACACTCCAGGAGACTTAGAGGAAGAAAGTGTGCAGTAATTCCGAATTATAACCTTAATGCAAAGAGTGACGATGAAAATTTGATAGAGGGGGAGTAGAGGGAAGAAAAAAATAGCTCAGATTTTACGAGGGAATCGAACCTTCCTATTCATTTTTATGAGTTCAGGAGTAGTAGTTCTCATGCAAATTGTAGCATATAAAATTAGTTCATACAAAATTCATAACCTGTATAGTTTATCGTAAATCATTGACAAGTAATGTGCATATTTATTATAAATCTATAAAGGTACGAGCTGTATTTAATTATTAGAAAACATGCAAATCCGATATTTAAAGTTTATTACACATACGGCGATAAACAGTGTTGGAAAGTTTGCATGATTTAACATTGTTTACTGAGAAAAAAGCGTTAGAACAAAAGAATGTTATAAATCACTTGAAGCGGCTGGCGTACTTATTTTTGTAAATTATTTATTGAAATCAAGTAAAACAGCAAGGGGGGAAGGTTATAAATCATCGAAAGTCTGCAAAAGTTAGCTCTTATTATTTATTTTTATCCGGGTTTGTAAGTGAAAAGCCCGTCGCGGAACCCGTTCACACTGACAAACCCGTTGCAGAACCCGTCGCGGAACCCGTTCACACTGACAAACCCGTTGCAGAACCCGTCGCGGAACCCGTTCACACTGACAAACCCGTTGCAGAACCCGTCGCGGAACCCGTTCACACTGACAAACCCGTTGCAGAACCCGTCGCGGAACCCGTTCACACTGACAAACCCGTTGCAGAACCCGTCGCGGAACCCGTTCACACTGACAAACCCGTTGCAGAACCCGTTGCGGAACCCGTTTCTATGGACAAAACCCGTTGAAGGAAGTTTTGTCCATTGAAACGGGTTCTGCAATGGGTTTTCCACTTACAAACATGAATAATAGGAGCTAACTTTACCAAACTTCCGGTGATTTATAACAAAGCTGGCGTACTTATTTTCGTAAATTATTTATTGAAATCAAGTAAAACAGCAAAAGGAAAGCTTATAAATCACCGAAAGTTCGTTAAAGTTTAGCTCTTATTATTTATTTTTATCCACTTTTGTAAGTGTAAAACCCGTTGCAGAAACCGTTTCTGTGGACAAAACCCGTTGCAGAAGTTTTGTCCATAGAAATTATCCTCGTTTGTTCCTTTGTACCAATCCAATCAATGCATTTAAGACAAAGTGACACGAAGGGAGAAGTTGTCCCCCGTCGAGGTAAGTGCCCTCTTTGCCAGACGTCGTTCGTATTGGATAATGTCGAATCCTAGATGAACCTTAAGTCAATTATTGGTGCCTTAATGGTTCCTTCAGAACTGAAACTACCGGCAAAGAAAGAACAGGAAACAGAATCAAAAGCAATTACAGCAGCGAGTAATGATATTATTGGTTGTTTCTTCTCGGTTCCTTATTGGAGAATGTCACGTCACGTGCCTCCGGACAGCACTTCGATAATTAAAACTGCTGGCGACTTTGAATTTCAAACCTATTGTTCTCCTCTAACAGAATTTGCCATACTTTCCAAGTCTCTTCTTACGTTAATTTAGATTCTCTCGATGCATCCCCACTGATATATTTATACGTAATTTCGATAAGGGAAAATATTTTCCTGCGTGGAAAATCTCGTTTCCAAAATATTTTCCTTGCAGGTTATGCAAATTTTTATTTAGGTTAGGGTCGGATGGGGGGTGGAGCATGCATCGAATCGTTCGGAAGTTCTCATTTCCAGCATCATGCAAAGCGATCCGAGTTTAAATTCTCCGCTCGAACAGGAGAATTCTCGATGCTCCTTTAGAAAAGTGAGGAAAAAATCCCATCATTCCCTCTAATAAAAAGAAAAAAATATATATGTCTATTTATGGAATAAGCTTTAAAGTTAAATAATCTCTTATTAAATTTTTAATTTTTGAAAAATACTTTCAACGAAAATTACATCTTAAATAATTAAAAGCAATGTTTTAATAAGAGGAAAAAAAATGGAGGGTCGAGATGAATTTAAGAATATCTTTCGGCAAAAGTATATTAATAATAAATTCTTCTTAAATCGATTCTCTTCGTTAATACAAAAGCATAAGCAACCTGTTATATACGGAATCAAGTAGAAGGAAAAAGAAAATAGCGAGATGAAGGAGGAGGAGGAGGAGGGAAGGGAAGATCGAGAGCATCAAAGAGAACGTGAAAGAGTGCACATCACCAAGAATATGAACAAGTAAATGAGTAGAACTTTCGGCCATGTTGGCATAATTTAACGTTTTTGTCATAATCATTGGCCAGTGGGTGCTACGCTCTCGCACGTTTTGGCAGCATTCCAAAACTAGCTCTCCCTCCCTTTTTTTTTTAGTTTCCTTCGTTTTTTACCCCGCTCTCCCTCATCTAGTGTTTGTTGGAACCATTGATCTGCTACAAGATCACGTGGTCATCTCGTTAGGCTGTGACGTCAGCGGGTGATGAAAGCCACGAAGACATTTTTGCCCGGAAGTGGCCGACAGGAAAGGATAAAAATCAAAAAAATAATGTCGAGTGAAATTCAATCAATCGACATTTCGAATTATTTTTCTCCCCGAAGTATTTTTACTTTTCTTATTTAATTAAAAATTAAGTGAGTAGAAAAAATAACAATTAAACATGGTCTAGAAACGAAATAAAATATTTAGAAAGGTTTTTTTTCCTAGCTTAGAAAGTTTTGTTTAACGTATAAAGATATCTTATTAATTCGTAGCGACGTATATGGTAAGTTCATTGAACTTTCTAATTGAAGCCTAATGTGGGCCATCAAAAATTACATTACACAAGTTCAGGGTAGGGTCCTGCCATCAGGTGTGTTTTGCCAATAGGATATTGGCCTATTTCTATCTATAAAACGAAGGGTATCCATACAACATACCAGGAAAAGAGTTGCCTTCTCTTCCTTCTTCGCTTTCTCTCCCTGTTCTCTTCTTCCTTTTCGTCTTCTTTCTTCTTTACTTGGTCCTTCACTAGGTCGGTTGTCTCTTGTCTGGTCAATTCCCTGTCCGGCCGGTCAGTCTCTTAATTGTCTCTCACTCTCTGTTAATTTTGTCACTTCTTTCTATTTTATTCCTTGTTTTTGACCAATCATGCTTTAATTCCGGAGGAAGGTGAGGTAATTTGTAAAATGCCTGATTGGTCATCTAGTGGTCCTCTTCTGCTCTTGTCAGTGAAGAATGATGTGCGTCCTTGTGACATGGATAGCACGCCATCGATCATATAACACCATCGGAAAAGGGGGAAACGACGGGCACCCCTTCATCTTTTCATTTACATATTCTGAGATTTATAACATTTAATTGATAAATTTTTTATTCTAATTTGTTTCTCTAAATTATTTTACATCGATATTACTGAAAATTTAGAAAGGGGAGGTCCATAAAATGGGGAAAATAGGCGAAATTCCTTTACAACATTGGTTAATAGATAAACATGTTTATATACGCATCTTCCAGATGTGGGTCCAAAGGGCGTCCTGTCTGATAGCTAACAGTTGTTTTTTACCCAACCAGAATATATATATATATAGATACAATAACAGCAAATGTTTTTGAGGGGGAAATGATAAGCCTCACACTAATATAATTGAAGCCTCTTATATTTGAAGCCTGTTGTAATTAAATGCCTTTTATATTTGAAATTTGTTGTAATTGAAGTCTCCCTTAGTTCAAGCCTGTTCTAATTAAAACCTCACCTAGTTGAAGCCTGTTCTAGTTGAAGCCTCACCTGGAAAACCTGTTCTAATTGAAACCTCACCTAGTTTAAGCCTGTTCTAGTTGAAGCTTGTTCTAATTGAAACCTCACCTAGTTGAGAGCATGTTCTAATTGAAGTCTCACCTAGTTGAGAGCCTGATTCTAATTGAAGCCTCACCTAGTTAGAGCCTGATTTAATTGATACCTCACCTAGTTAGAGCCTGATTTAATTGATACCTCACCTAGTTAGAGCCTGATTTAATTGATACCTCACCTAGTTAGAGCCTGATTTAATTGATACCTCACCTAGTTAGAGTTTGATTTAATTGATACCTCACCTAGTTAGAGCCTGATTTAATTGATACCTCACCTAGTTAGAGTTTGATTTAATTGATACCTCACCTAGTTAGAGCCTGATTTAATTAATACCTCACCTAGTTAAAGCCTGATTTAATTGAAACCTGTTCTAATTGGACCTCACTTAGTTGAAGCCTGCTTTTATTGAAACTTCACCTAGTTAAAGCCTGCTTTAATTGAAAATTGTTCTAATGGAAATCTCTTCTAGTTGAAGCCTGTTCTAGTGAAATCCTGGTGTAATCGAAGCCCGTGCATGTTTATAGTAAGTCTTTCATCTCTGTATATATATATATATACACACACACACAAATAAGCTTATAAACCTGTATCGACTTCAAAAATTTAATATGTATTCTCTTATTGATCATTCTTGAACTTTACTTTATTTTTTATTTTTTAGCTTCCGGGAGTTTCTTACTGCAAATCACATTTTCTTTAAAAGGATTATGTCGAAGTTCTCGAAATTCGACTTAACTATGGGTCTTTATTGAACTCGGTTAAATTCCTTCTCACACCAACATTCGACTTGGTTCATTTTATCTAATTCTATAAATGTGTTTCAAATGGAACTCTATATAATTCCGAATCTTTTGGAAATTCTCCTATCGATTTCCTCTTACGCTTTCACAAAGGCTCTCTCGCTTTGAATTTTTTGAATCCTTATTGCCTATTGCTTTTAACAAACTCAACTTATTCTCAGAACAAAGTTAAAGTTAAACTTCTAACCACTCGACCAATTTCTCTTTAGATTTATTCAAGAATTTCTACTGAATTCTGTATGGAAACTTGAAGATTTTCTTTCATGCCAATCGGGTCGAACCTTTCAACGACGGCCGCTGACTGGAGAGTAAAGTATGGAGGGTAAACAACCTGTAACCACGACCGTAAGCGATCGGGTTGTTTTAAGGTCGTTTTCTTGTTCGATAGAAAGAAAGTTCGAGAAGAATTGGTCGCCGTTGGGAGGTGGCCGTTCTTTGGAAATGATTTTGTATGCATTTTTTCTTCAAAATAAAAATACCCTGGAAAACGGACCCTGTTTGACGTGTGGTCGTTGTTTTGACGTTATTGTGTACAAATAGAAAGAAGTCCCGAAAAAAATATGGCCTCTGTTGACAGGTGGCCTCTATTGGAAGTTAATTTGTACGCCTTTTATTTAAAAAATTTCCCGGTCGCTGTTTAGAGGTAAACGTTGTTTACGGGTGAATTTTTTGTTCAAAATAGAATGTTTATAAAAAACGGTCGCTGTATTGAGGTGGCCATTGTGGGAGGTTCGACTGTGTAAACAAAAAAATCTTTAATTATTTTAAAACCTTTAAGCAGTAGGTTAAAGGTTTTAAATAATTAAAGATTGTTTATTCAATCGAAATTAAAATGAATTTTTTATGAAAAGAGCAAAATATATTTAAATAATTTATAGAAATAACGAAGAAAGATGGAATGATCATCACAGAAGGAATTTCCACTAGGCGGCCGAACCTCCAACAACGGCCACCTCTAAACGGCGGCCACTTGACCGTAGAATGGCCTAGACGGTTGAGACGTCAAACTATCGACTTTTTAATGCTCCCAGGCCAGTGGTCGTCCTTCACAGGTTAACGGGATAAGCTTATTTAAATTTATTTTTAGTAATGCTCCTAAATAACAGCCATTTATTTTATTCCGTCAGTGACAGGTTTAGACTGTATAAACTTATCGAAACTTTTAATAAATGCAGGCAAAATGTGCAAGCAACAGTCCACTTTTTATATACACCATAGTGTCCGTTGTATACAGGTTCGACGGTATAAATTCACTCAAATTTTCTTAGAAAATTCTCCGTAAACATCACTTAAATTGAAAATAAACACTAAAACATCAAGTAAATAAATTTACAAAGGGAGGTAGCAGCATCATTCCTAGATGCAGAAATGTTGAATATACACCGAAGATATAAGTGTATTTTCCACATTTATATAAATTACGCAAAAGTATAATTAAATTTGAATCTCACAACTAACTCAATAAGAATATATTCTAGTTTAAAATTCTAGAAAACATTTTTTTTTCTATATTAAATAAGCAAGGAAGAGGAAGAGGAGGAGGAGAAGGAGGAGGAGGGGGAGAAAATATATGTTCTTCATCCATGAGTGGGATGGGAGATAAAAAATGAATATTTATGAGTTTATTCTTTTGTAAATCTTCTGAGGACTTGATTACTTTTGCAAATAGATGGCGGCACGCGCTTAAAGATGCCCCAAAATGATAATTGAATATTATCTACAACGTTTATCTGTTCTATCTGGCTCAAGATATATTTAATTTTCACAGATTGCTATTGAACTAGTTGGGCCAGTAATTGAACCAGTAGTTGGCTTACGACGAATAATTGAAGCAGTTTAATTGAATGTACTACAAAATTACGCTTCTGGGAATATTAATTCGGTAATTATTCTCTATCCGGAGATACTTCCATATTTTAAGAGGCTTGGCATTTAAGAAACGACGACTACATACTAAGAAGAACGGAGGGTGGTTAAAGAGAGTATTCTCCGTTTTTTAAAACCTGTGTAAAATAATAAAATATGTTATTTTAAATAATGATAAGCATTGTACAATACTTAACCACCATTAAATGAACCTATCTGCGTGTATTAAAATCATTCCAGTTATTAGATTCTTGAAAGGATCCTGATAATGAAATGCTCCTCATTTCCACGATCCATTCAGAAATCTTGAGATTTTTCCAATTAAATTAATTTTTATACCGTGTTCCTAGTTTTAAAATCTCCTATATTATAGTTAGAACCTTCCAGGTTGGCCACCTGTAAACGGCGGACATTTTCTCCGGATCGTTTCTTTCTTTAAATGTGAAATAGTCTGTAAACAACGTCTACAATCGAATGGTAGCAATGTTTATTTTATTAAATGTGTGACGAATAACCTCTAAATAGCGACCACCTCCGAACGCAGCAGTTTCGGGAATGTTTCGATTTAAAATTCATACGAAAGTAAACCTACTTTTTATGTTCCCGTCAGTGGCCATCATACTCAGGTTTGACGGCGGCCATTTCACACAAAATAACCTCCAAACAACGACCACCCCGGAACAACGCAGCAGTTTCGAAACTCGTACAAAGAACACCCATTTTTTTTAAAGACTCTCGTCCGTGTCCGTCGTTGACAGGTTTATTTATCTGCCATTAAAGGCTTTACTCCGACTTTATCTAAGATTTTTGCGATGTATTTCGAAGAGATTTGAGCAGATATTTTTTCAAGATACTCCTTTACAAATTCTCACGTTTTACAGAAATAAAAAGTCATTATTTTTTCTTCATTTTCGTATAAAGTAGTATTAAAGTGCAGCGAGAGAGAGAGAGAGATGCGATTTCACAAATTGAATTCTCGTTTCAGTGATTCTTTGAAAATTGTTTACGACTTCAGATGTGACGATCTAAAGTCAATTATATCGACGACTTCCATATGATTTTCCCAATCCCCTACCTTCTCCTTGTTGTAAACAAATCGCATTTTTTCGCAGCACCAGAGAGAGAGAAACCCCCCTTCAAAATAAATGGAAATGCGCAATTTTTATCATTTCTCCAAGTGTTCCCGAGCGTGAAGAACTGATTTGAAGTGGAAATTTTTCTAATTATTTCCATACCTTGTCGCTCCTAGTTAAAGCCTAAACATTCAATATTTTTAATTTTAAATTCGACCCTTCAGAATCGAATTTTTATTTTAATAAAAACCCGTTTAATCTAAGAACATGGCAAAAAAAAAAAAAAAAATGTCTTACCGTTTTGGCATTTTCCTCCTCCTCTGTTCCTAGATACGAATTCCGAATCCGTGTAAGTGCCATCGGAATTATTGTCTGACGTAGAAGAGGAAGATGGCCCCCGACGGAGGGATAAGGATATCCGATTTCTCGGGCCATTCCCCGCCGATCCAGGATTGTCACGTGGTAGGGGGGAGGCATCCCAAGTCGTGGAACCCGTGGCACTGTGAGGGGGTCGTGGTAACGTGCCGTATGCGGGATATTGCATGGTCTTCTTGCCACTGACCAGAGACGGGTCCACCTCCCCTTCCGAACCACTGTATCCACCATAGTTTCTTGCCGTCAGTAGTTCCATGCTGCTATGATTGTAGGAGCGGCCGCTACTCGTGTTATTGTTACCTCTACCCCGTCCTCGATCTATAAAAATGAGGGAAGAAGGGGAAAAATTATATATAAAAACTGTATTTTCTCCCGTATTAAGAATGCTTAAGTATATGTTTCCTTCATTAAAACTCTTCCTGACTTTTGCCATCTGGACTACAAGGTCCAGTCTGTGACACTCGCGTCATTAATCGTAGCAGGTGTCAACTCCAGAACTACGTTACCTGTCAGGTGACTGACCGCTTCCTGTTTCTGCAAATGGCTTACAGAGTACAGTTTTACACGTGACGCCCTTTCCAGATTTATTGACTTTTCTGAAATCTCCGAATTATTACTCTGGATTAATGGATCTTTTTGATTTTAATTCTTAAGTTATTTCACTTAAAACATCAGAAATAATTCGGGATAACCAAGATTAATGAAGGATTATAACATAGAGCATACTCCCTTACTCCCTCCTGTAAATAGGAATGGCACCCTTACTTACTCTCCCGTATACATAAGGAAGGGGTGCCATCTCCTATTTTCTTCTACAGACTAAAGTCCATCTCAATCTATAACGTTAAAGTCCTA
The DNA here is from genome assembly GCF_030686945.1 of Centruroides vittatus. Lineage (NCBI taxonomy): Eukaryota > Metazoa > Arthropoda > Arachnida > Scorpiones > Buthidae > Centruroides > Centruroides vittatus. The sequence continues at coordinate 1,172,890 of NW_027121750.1, read as the reverse complement.
TTCTGTCAACAGTGGAGATGCGGAGAGTCGAGCACTGTATAGTAAATGCCAGTAAACACCCATTCAAATGTCGAGTTCGTTTTGCAATTCAAGTGGGGAATCTCCCGGTTACACTTTCCTTCATCCCCAAGTCGTAAACGAAGCTATTTGGGCACCTGGCCCAGGGCGTGATTCACCAAGGATCTATCTACATCTAATCCTTCTCTGCGACCATCTGGGATCGATTTAGTTACTTTGGGCACGACACGGGAGCCGTAAATTTCGGGACGTCCACAGGGGGTGATGCAGTTTTAGAGAAAGTTTTAAACATCTTATGTTTCAGCCGGATTCCCTTGATTTGTGTTACCTTTTCCTACCGAGTAAATGAAACTTTCGCAAAGGTTTCGAGATCGATACGTTGGTCACCGGAGGGGGAAAGAGGGGGAATAAAACGGGAGGAAGGAAAGAAAAAAAACTAATGGAAAAATAGAAAATTAAAAACTAATTAATACTTTTTATTACTGGACAGTCGGATGGTTAGTAGAAAGTCATTATAATTATTTCATTTCATGAATAAGTCAATAGCTGAATGCTACTTACAGTTGAATATAAACTAGAGGGGTGGGGATTTCGACAATGATGAATTGTCTATAATGTGTTTGCAAAAGTTTTGCGGTGAACTTTTTCCGAATGGGAACGTTGAAGCGTCATCAGGAGGTACCCCCCCTCGGATTACATAACATATTCATAATTTACTCCCCCTCCCCGAATCCCGTGTTTATTTTTAGGCAAAAATCGAACCCTCCTCGTGTTTAAAAACACGTAAAATATCTCAACCCCGTATCTTTATTAAATAAAAACCAGATAAAAATCAAGAGATACGAACCACTTATCGTATACAAAAGTCTAGATCTGGCTTAAAGATCCGACATTTAAACCTCGTTATTATATTAAAACGTGGAAAAATCGATGGAGTAATAGACAATTTAATCTTCGTATCACCCCGAAAATGAACGACGAAACGTTATAACGGGGAGGGGGGAAGAGAGTCGGAGAGAGAGAGAATAGCAAAAATGATGATTATAAGCCCGAGTAAAGCCAAAGTTGATTGGCTGAGTCGGAATGATGCTATCCTGGCAACAAATCGAGGTCACACACGCGTTACCATGGAGACGGACAGGTACACAATAGGGGAGAAATTAAAAGTAAGATATACAGTTTTGTCAACGACCGCAGGGACCGTACATGGCACTACCACCGAAAATGCTATCCATATTTCAATTTTATGAAGTGATCATTACCTTTAAACGATTATGGGGCATTTAAAGACGGCATTTCTGTAGTTTGGTCAACTAATAGTTTGATAGAGGGTGAGTTAAACGACTGAAAATGCCCGGCTAATAAGAATTGCCTCGTAAATAATCGTCACTTCCACCCCCCTCTTATAAAATTCTCGTTTGGGATAAACCATTGGAGAAACACAGGAGACTTAAAATCATTGGCTTATTGCTAACGATCTCGTTTGTCACCGGGCATAAATTTAATTGTATCCATTTTATAATGCCGAGTATCTTAGACACACCACAATAGACTTAAGCATTAATACAGTGGGGTGAGCATTATATACCAGATAACGTCTGACCTTCTCTTATTTCTTTATGGTTTCCAAGACAGATAAGGTCAATCGATTTTGGGTTTGAAGGTTACTCGCTTATTTTATTTTGATTTTTTTAATATATATATTTTCCCCTGTGTCTGTGTTTGTTACGACTTTTTTTTTCCACAGTAATCCTCACCGGGAGGAATATTACCTTTAATAGTATAATTTGACAATTGTATGAATTCGATAATATAAATTATTTATGCGTAAGACGTTACAGTGATGACTTTCTCTTCCACAATGTTGCAATTCCATGTTGGAGCTGTCATACTACAGTAACTAATGATACCCTTCAAGAGTGGAATTCGGGTCATATATCATTTCCACATACAAACACACAGACAAGGAAAGCACTAAGAGAGTCAAATACCGTAAATAGCAAAACTATAGATAAATCCGGAGGTTAAATATTATATATATAAAGGTAACCAACATTAAATATTTTTTGTTAAAAATTAAATTGCTCGAAAGTTTAAAAAAAAAAATTCATAATTTACGTTAATTTTCTGTAGAATTTCGTTTAAAAATGCCTATCTTACGTTGTTTTCTATATTAATTTTGTAAAAAAATATTGCTTATCTTACATTTATTGTGTACGGAAATTTATAGGAAAAAAAATAGGCATTTTCTTTACATAAATTTGTAAAATAATGCCTAAATTTACGTCCATTTTGTACATAAATTTGTTAACAAATGCCTAAATTACGTTCATTTTGTACATAAATTTGTAAACAAATGCCTAAATTACGTTCATTTTGTACATAAATTTGTTAACAAATGCCTAAATTACGTTCATTTTGAACGGAAATTTGTAAACAAATGCCTAAATCACGTTCATTTTGTACATAAATTTGTAAACAAATGCCTAAATTACGTTCATTTTGTACATAAATTTGTAAACAAATGCCTAAATTACGTTCATTTTGTACATAAATTTGTTAACAAATGCCTAAATTACGTTCATTTTGAACGGAAATTTGTAAACAAATGCCTAAATCACGTTCATTTTGTACATAAATTTGTTAACAAATGCCTAAATTACGTTCATTTTGAACGGAAATTTGTAAAAAAAAGGAAAGAAAAGAAAAATGCCAAACTTACAGAAATTCGTACAGCTGCCGCATGTACAAACGTAAATACAAAGACCCTATACGTGTTTAACACTTGATTTTTCAATAAATAAACTCGACCTATTAGTATTGATCGCATGCCGGGGGCGGGGGGCTTCGAAACTTTCTTCTATTTTAAATAATAAATGGCATTGATTCGAGTTCCATAAGATATTCAGTTTATTAAATATTTTATAAAATGTATCAGAACGAAGAGTTGGAGGAAAAAATGAGGGAGATCGGCTACCGTTTCGTGACTTTCTGTCCGTTTACTAATTTATTCTTTTACATTTGTTTTCTCTTATTTCAACCTCCAATTTCCTTAGTTATTGAAAATATATATATATATATATATATATATCGATGCAAATGGAAATTAAATCATGTTAATAAAGTGATAAATTTGTCTCGTTAAATTTGATTGGTTAAAATATTGGATTTATGTAGATAAAAAATTGTAGAGAAGTCTTTTTTTCTGGATTACGAGTTTGACAGAACTTGTTGACTGTAGTATCAACAAATTGGAAGTGATTGAAAAAGTTTGAACGGAAGTAATGACGATGAAACTCTTCTTTTTCGACATCCCGTGTTTAAATTAATCTTTTCTTCTTATCAAAATAAATTTATTTCCTCTTAATTTAAACAAATGGCGAATTTTTAGAAGATTAATCAAGTGCTTTGTTTAATTAAAACGATTTCCCGCTTCTTGTAGGCACTAAATGGGCATTTTAAAGTCGTGTCGCGGGTTCGAACGGGTGAGAGTTCGGTTCCTTACTACATAATGCGGATGGAAAGTCAACGTGGTAACGTATAGGGAGGACTTAACCCGAAAAATTCTACTGTTGATAGCGAGGTACGAACCCATCACCATTTTTATCTGCTAGTGAGGGGCGGGATTAAAATGGAAATAAAAGATTAATCAAACATCTCCCGCCACTTTTATTCATGTCGTGGGTTCGGTCGGGTGTGGATACAGTCCCGCACCACCCGGACACTAATAATGGGGTGCAGAATGGGGTGGATACTATTGGATTGATTGAAAAAGGCAATGCATTACATACCAAACCGAAAGGAGTGGCATCTTTTTGTTAAGCACGTAAAGAAAACCGGCAAACTCTACGTGATGAGGAACGAACCCACACTAATTAATTCAGTTGTTTTTCTCCACTCGACCAGTGGTAGGAGGATGGAGAGGGAGGGGATTGAAACGAGGAAGAATATATATATATATATATATATATATATATAGTTTTTAAATTAAATTATTACGATTTACAGGTTTATAATGGAATTAACCGTCTTTTTAAAGACGTAAAAGTAGTATACAATAACTGAAAATTTATTGAGAAGCTCACGAATAAAACTCTTAAGTTAGTCTCCTTTACTTTAAAGCGCATTCAAAGTATTAAAATGTTTTTGGAAGTATTCCAAAAATTCCAACCAAAGACGGAATCTTTCACTACCAAAAATCCTCTCTTTTTTTGATTTCCAATCATCCAAGAATGTCCCCCTTTATGACTATTTGGACTAAGATTTGATAAAATATATATTCATGTATTCATAAACATTAGCATGATAATGCAACTACTCTTGTTAAAATGGTATTGGATTTTCTTCGAAAATTTTCTTTCCATTATGGAAATATTCTAATTATGTATTATAAATAATAATATTGATAATATTCTATATTTCCTGTAAGAAAGAAAGAAAGAAAAGCGTTATGATGTTCGGATAATCCGTCTTTCTCCGATTCAATTTTTAAGAATTTTCCGATGCGAGATTACGTAACGAGGGTCCTTTTCCATACAGAATTATTACGCGTACATTCGGAGGGGGAACATTCCTTCTTTTTTCCGTTCAGAATTACTTGCCTACAGATGGAAGGAGAGATTTTTCCTTCCCTTTTTCCTATGCAGAATCACTGCGCGTAGTCAGAGGATGTTCCTCTCTCTTTCTGATACGAAATTACAATGCATAAGGACGGAGAAACGGTACAGAATTATTGCACGTACAGACTTAAGAGTTGACTTTCCTCCCCTCTTCTCCGTGCTGGTTAAACCAACATTTGAGCGGCGAATTACGCGTGCGATTCCTTCGCATTTGTAATTATTATATTGGAAGAATAATCAGTACAACTGGAGCCGTCGAGATACTCAAAGTGTAATCGCGATTTTATCGCTGACAATGATTGATAGCTTCTAGTCTGTATATAATTTTAGAGAATGAAAGGCAAACCAATCGTCTCTACAACTACTCCGTTCACTACTTTATTATATCAATAAAGCCGAGCATTAGATCCAGAGCGACAGTTTATGCTTCGGCGGCTTAACCATCCTTCTACTCCCGGCATCAAGATAGACTAGGGAAAAGCGGTTACCATGGAGATGACCGTAGCATGGCAGAAAGTAATAGTTCCCAACAGAAAGATGGGATACCCGTCCATAAACTGTCGTACTTCTTAAATTTTTTAACCAAGGAATTATGACCCTGAGACCGTTGCCAAACTCCGAGTTAGTAAAGGCGCACGAGATATATTAGGTACCATTTGGTGTATGTTTTTTTTTTATCCTCCTCCCTTCTTCTTGGCGCCATGTTGTGTCCTATTCGCCAAGTTTTTTTATTATAAAAGTCGCAAGAGTAAGTAGATGTCTTTCAATTACTTCTTACTATCTTCCTCCTGTTCTTCCTCCTTGTTGGGCATTTGTTAACTTTAATGCCGACTTTTTAAATATTTTATTTTAAATTCGGGTTTTAGACGGATGACTTTGCTTTAAAACGGGATGGAAATAGAATGTTTTGCTATTTTCTAATTTATTACTGAATAAATGATGGTTTGCAATGCGATTTTCAATCCTCCACTTCTACTTCTTCCTTCTTGTTTTCGGCTGAAAACTTTTTTTGTAAAACGTTTTAGACGATTTGAATCCATATTTTTAAATATAATAAACAAAATAAATAACCATCTTTTAAATTATTATAATGTTTCTCATCGAGCAGATTGCTGCTGTAAGGATCTCAAAGAGAGCCATTTATTAAACTCGAGTATGGTAATTCAAATTTAATTTTTCTCCCCTCTTCCCCCTTCTGGTAGTAAAAGTAAATTTGCTTCTATTGTTATTTACTTAATTCTTAATTTAATCGAGTGGCCATTCATTGAAAGAACCCTTATTGCATCCTTAATTCTTACGAGGAACATTCCGAATTTCGAGCCTTCCACCGCACAAAAAAGAATTTATTACTTAATTTTTTTTTTACTGTTTTCTAATCGCTTTACACGGGTAAACGACTTGAAAAACTCGATATAATAATTATGTTACTCTAGTAGCATGGAGATTCGGAGGATCACGATTCTTGGAGAAATTATTTAATCAAATTTCGGATGGGTATTAAATAAATATATCACGTTTTTCGGGATGTTTCACTTGTAAAAACATAAATTTCGATTTAAAAAATGCAATTAAGGAGGAAGGAAATTTTGGAGGGTGAGATAACAGTCCTTTTCCTCTAAAATATTTTCCAAATGGAGCGAAAGTGAAAGATATATAAGGAAAAGAAAATGCCCATTAAAGTATATGGCCATCATAGAGGATTGAGAGAGGCGTCATGGTAATGTGGACATTACCCGACTCAGCACATTCCAATACTGTCAAAATTTCTGTAAATTACTCGGCTTATGCTTACCGGTGATAGATGTCAACAGTTTCCTGTGGATCAAGATAGAATGAAATGACCATTGACAAAGTTTCTTTCATGCATTCCCAGATTTATGTATATGCGATGAAATTACTTCCTTTTCTCGATTTCAATAGTACTTTAGACGATATTTCACTGCTTAGGAAACACTTTGAGAGACGATACATCAATCTATGTTCTCCTCTTCTTCCAACATGATAATTTGTGCATGTAATTCCATCGATCACGCGCGATCGTTTTCTTTCGAATTACGCGCATTCCTTGCATTTATTATTTTATCAATTTAAAAATGCGCGCGTAGTAGTGCCGATAAGAGACACGTCTTTGCTATCATGCACACAGTTTACGCATGAATAAATTTAATACACGAATCGTCGTAGAGCTGCGCGTAATAGAAATGATCTATAGCTAGTTCTTTTGTTGGGAAAGAGTAGAAATAACACCGCGTATCGATACAAATAATAGAAAATCTATAAAAGTGAAACTTTACACAAGATGAAAACTTAAATATTTATTTTTAAAAATTTATAAGAAATTCTATAAATAATTTTTGTTTTGAAAAATGCATGAAAATACCGAAAAAATATAAAAAATTGAACAGATCTAAAAATATCAAGTGAAAAATAAGACGATATACGCAATCGAATCGCTAATCTTTCCCTGTGATATGACACTAATCCCATTCGAAATTTAATCTGGATTAGCGATTAAGACGTGACAGTATTCAGCAGAATATATAAGTAAATACAGTGAAACCTCTAAACAACGTCCATTGACAGGTACGTAAAAATGGCCGTTATTTAGTATACATCAAAGAAACCGTTTTCAAAAAAATGGCTGCCTTTTAGAAGTTGCATTTATTAAAGGTTCGACCTCATATATACACTTATATGTATTAAATCCAGTTTGAAAATTCTCAACTTCTTTCGTGCCCACTTGTGACCTAGTGGATAAAACTACTGACAACAGGTCGTGGGTTCACATCTGGCTACGTAGAGTTTGCCGAAATTTCTTTACGTGTTTAACACATAAATATGGCCCGGTTGCAATAGAAATTCCCTCCGATTTGGCCCATTGCATTGGCTTATTGCATCCATCCTTTCTTTCACCCCCCAAAAATCATAAAATAAATAATTAAATTAATTTTTTTTCCAATAAATAATGGATTTAAAAAGACTTTCTTCCAAAAATTTCAATTGAAATTAATGTCTTTACTTACAAGATCCATTGGTTGAAGAGCGAGGAGGGTACTTAGAAATGCGCTTTGCAAAATATAAAAAAGTGGGTTTAAAAAATAAACGATTGTAAATTTGGCAAGATGAATGTATTTAAAACTTTTCGTGTGAAGTTCTATTGTTTAGATAAATACTGTTATCTTATTCGATAAGGGCCAAAATGTAGGCAGGTTGATTAATGGCTGGTGTATCATGCACATGCAAATATCCATAGTCTTGGCTATCTATTACGAGCCGCTAGTTTCTGCTGTTGACACCACTTCGGACGTGTCACCAACTGGTGACAGCTTTGCTTTCCTAAATACATAAAACGAAACTACGATATTTTGTTACGTCAAGCTTATATTTGCAACTTTTTTTCCTCTCCTCCTCCTCTTCCTCCTCCTCCATAAATATTTAAACAGTAACAAATAATTAATATCGTTTTAATATTCATGCACCGTATCACGTGTATCTTGTAAAAGTATTTTTATAGATTTTATTAAGTAAATAAATAAATAATGGATGGTTCCTATACGAAGTAGGTTATGTTTATTCCTGGACAATTAATTATTCCGAGCTATTTTTAAAACTTTAAATTCGTTTCCAATGTACTGTAGTACATTAAATTTCGCATTTCAAATGTCCGCTGGGTGGTAAATGGCGCTGAAACACCGTAGCGAATAAACTCAAAATGCCTTAAAAGTTAGGATACTTCGTGTACGCAAGAAAGATCATCAAGTGGATCTCCATTATCAAATTCTTTCCTCTTAAATTCATTCATCGAGCGTGCTGTGAAGCATTTTTAGTTATCCACTACGGTGTTGCAGCGACATTTAGTGCCCCAGCGGTAATTTTTTTAACTAATTTTTTCTTGCTTCACTACAAAGTCAATTGTTCTGAATTCAGTTAGTGAGCCTCCGTATACAGGAAGAGGAGGAGGATGGATGGATGGATTTTTTAACATTAGATGGTGCTGCAAATAATCCAGCAATGAAAACCGAAAGTCTGGACAAGTTAGGATGTAATTTTGTTACTTGTGCCCATTTAGTAACACAAAGAACAAGGGCTTTAACGCTTAATCTCGTCAGTAATACCGTATTACCACACTAAATGAAGGTTCTTTATTTTAATGTTTGTGTTGTTGAAAAAAAAAAAGATCTGTTTGGTGGTGTCTTCAGATACAATGATGCCATTGTATAGAAAGAGTGCCTTAGAAAGATAAGGTAGTTGCTTTTTTTGTTTCTTTACAAGAATTTAATTAATATTCTTATCTACTCAATTAAATTTATTTTAAAAAATGGAGCCAACACACTCTTAGTTACTTATAGATTTAAATTATTTTTAATAATTACCTTTCCTTGTTTCTTAATTAAACACTTCTCAGCTTAGGGATGAAAAATAAACAGTAGGGGCTATACTTTGATTAAGATTTCTCGTAACTTAAGCATCTTAAGTGTAAAAACTTGTGTGTGTGTGTTGTTTTAAATATGACACGTAATTGGCACTCTTCTAGATAGAAGATTTCACTTCTACAGGAAGCTGACGGATCTAAAGGCGATTGTTCTCAATTCTTCGAGTTAGTGAGCCTAAAGAAAGATTAGGATTTTCAATTTTTCTTGTTAAAGTCCCAAGGGAAGCTCGTAATATGGAATTTCTTTCGAATCCTTAAGCCACTTCCATCGTTCTTTCCAGATATTTGAATTGAAAACAATTACTTTTCTGGTGTATTTTTCGCGACAATAAAATAATAAATTTCGTATTAAATCCTCGAATTTAATAAACCGGCGGGGAAAATATGGTGTTAAAAATTGAACCAGTAAAAAAAAATTGAATTAAATCATCAAATATCGGGAAAAAACTACAGAAGTCGTAGAAAAGAGAAGTGTCAAAGACACGGAATTGAAACTTCACGCACCAGCTGTTGCATTGGTCTATGCTACAGAACTCCATACAATACACTAACTTTGAAGTGTATGTAACATATTCCCTAATTTATCACTCGCCAATACTGAATTCAGTACAAAGAATTACAATGTGAAATCACGTAACATTACTATTAAGTTTGTTACTCTCTTTTACTCTCATTCGTTTTCTTCACCCGCAATATACATATATGTATGCTTACTATATCGAAAGGAAAAATATTAAAAATTTAATTATAAAATCCAATTTAATTTTTAAATATAGTTGATCCGATTAATTAGTGGGATTTTTCCTACTAATTACCAAGCAAAAGACACAAAGTAATGCAGTTAATACATAAGGATTTGTGAAGATATGTGATCCGTTGAACTCGCACTTCTTATAGAGCAAAGGATTAAAGGTTGTCCTTAATTGGTTTGCTTTTGATCTCTTATCCATTTTTAGAAGAACTTATAATCGATCCACACGCGAATCTTTTAATATTTAACTAAGGAAAAGTGTTTATAGATTTCCAAGAAAGCTCTTAAGTACATCATCTAAAGAAGAAGAAGAAGAAGAGAAAAAAAAATTGGGGATGGCCGGTAGAAATGGAAAAGTAAAGGTTTATTGATCTAAATTCAAATTTAAATATATTTTATTACAAATTAACATGACAAAAGGGCGACAAAATTCATTTATTTATTATTCTAAAGCAGTAAATTTATAGGAATTTACAGTATAATTTAAAGAACAAAGGTAAATCAAGGAAGCAATTGTACTGTATGCATTTTCCTCTTCCAGTTTAATTGTAGTAGTTTATATGTTAGCATGATGTTATATATATATACGGAGCGAAATTGTACGTCATAGAGATAAAGGCCCACAAGCGCGGAACATTTATACTATCCTCTATTGACCAATTTAGTCGATTATGCATTTGTAACCCCTACAGCCCATTAAATTTATCTGCTAATATTATCACTAATATATTATTGCATCGATCGGTGAATATTTTAAGAGCTTAAGAGAGAGATAATTAATAAATTTATTTATGTATTAACAGGTTTTAAAAAAAACACCGTTTTTTGTTTGTTAAAGAGTTTTTCTTTTCTTTGTCCATCCCCTTCGAAATCTCTTCTCCAAATCAAATTATTATTGATTAAACGGTTGAAGAGAAAAATTGAAATAAAGAAGCAAAGACTCAGGTGTCGAAAGACTGAACTGAACAAACAAAATAACTCTTCTTTTACACAGGAGGATGTCTACAAATAAACACTGAAAGAAACACGAGTAAATATCTCTCTTCGTTATTACATTTTACTACTCTTTGTTAGCGGTAACACCTCATTAAACTTATAAATTTCTAAGTAAAGAAAGGGATTTAAAAAGGAAAAAAATTTCCAAACTAAAACGAAACTTACTGTAAAATGCCATAATTTATTTTTTTTTTTTAAGAAAACGTAAAGCACTTACATCGGGGGGAGGAGAAGAACACTATTCAAAATTCATCTCATTGCTTTCGAATCACGTGATTATTCCGACCACGTCGAGCTTTCGCAGAAGATGCACAGCATTCGATTTAGCCAAAGCTAGTTTTGGCATTCACGACCCGGGGCCATGCCACATCGCATCGATACATAGAAGAGTAGTGAAGCACACTCGCACTTATGCGGGCATTTTCGGACTCTTCGTATTCCTTTGTCTTTCAACTTGTAGATTTTTTTTTCATCCCGGATAATAACAGTTTCTTCATCCTTCTTCCTCCTCCTCCTCCTCTTCCCCACTTTTTTGCAAGGTTACGTTGAATTCCTGCAAATCTTTTTTGCCTATTCAATCAATTTACTTTGTTGTAAGCTCACCATTGTTGGTAACTCCGCCTAAGGCTTTGAATCCAACTGAAAAGATCATACCGCCTAAACAAGACTGCCGATGTCAGGAAGTCGATTCTTTCCCTATCTCTACTTGTATAATGAGCTTGTTATCACAAAGACGAGTGCGGATCACCATTATTATAAATCTGTAGAAATTAATTGAAAGACAGGTGTGAAGAATACCTTTAACTTCATTTGATAATGCCGCTTTCCTTTTATTATATTTACTCGCCATGCCACAAAGGCTATTAATTTATTTTCCTTCCTTTTCCCTCCTTCTTACTTAATCACTTACGTAACTTAAAATTGATGGAATTCTACCATTTTACCTTACCTTTTAATTAGGTTTTTCCGCAATTAATAAGAATTATTCGGTTATAAATAGGACTATTAAAAGAAATTTATGACCTTTGGCAATTTCTTACGTTCTTACTAAGAATCGATAAGGTAAAGTAATAACTCCCCTATGGGCATTCCAATCGATCCGTCAGTAAATTTTTTAAATTTAATTAGGAATTTTGTTTATTAATTAAAGATGTTTAGGTTTATATATATAGAAATTTAATGCTCTTACCGTGTTTTCTGCTATCGGAAGTTACTCTATTTTCCTCATAATCTACTGTTTGTTCGCTGGTGTACCTGTACTGCTGATCATCCTCGTTGTCTGAAGAACTGTAATCTTGCCATTCTTTGCTCCTTTGTCTGCGGATGCGAGAGCCTTGCCTGGATAATCTACTCCCTTTGTTCAACGAATCCATAAGGAATCTAGGGAATTAAAACATAGGAAATTTTTGTTTAACATCAACAAAATTGTAAGGTTTCTCAGTTTCTAAATTATGTAATTATGCTTTTGTATTATTTAAGGGATTTAACAGACATTTTCCGACACCAGATCCGTTTATAATTAATTAAGCAAAAGGGTAAACACACCGGCGGATAATCAGAAAATTTAGCAACTCATTTTTGATAACCGCTGCCAAGTAATTTAAATGAAATTATACGTGAAATTTTTGTTTACTTCGTTAAGAGGATTTTTCTGAAATTTAAGCCTTTAAATAGCTATTTTAGTTGTTATTAATTTAGTATTTGTTTCCGTGAAAACATTCTAAATTATTATTTTATCGACTTCATTACGATCATTCGTCTCATCGTACAGTACATCTACACAAACGAAAGGTAATACCAGGAATGTTCAGAGGAGGGGGGAAATGAAGTAAATTTCTCTAGACCCCGAGGAAGTAGGGAAATTTATATGTTGATTTCCCTTAATATAATCATTTAATTTACTTTATAGAACCCTAGATTCCTAGCGAGTATGTCTAGATGGAGATAAAAGGAGAAAACCCTAATAAAGTAGGGAAATCTTTTCGTTTACTTCCTATAATATGATAATTTAATTTATTATAGGACTCCCAGTATCTATTTCGGAAGTCCTGGAGTCCTAGCTGGTGTGGTCAGAGGGTGGCAAAAGGAAAAATTTCCCTGGACCTTAAAGAAGTAGGGAAATCTTCCTGTAATATAGCGATTTAATTCGGTATAGAACCCTTCCTCAAAGCCTTCTTGTTGGCTGTAAAAAACAGTGTACAATTTTTACGTCAAATTGACGTCATAATCGTGTTATCCCATAAGGAAACTACAAGAATGACGTCAAATTGTCGTAATAACCTACACTATTCGGATGAAATCTAAAAATACGAATGAATTTATCCACCGAATTGTAAAGGAATATCTTATTTTATATTAAAACATATTTTTTTTTTCTTTTTCAAATTAAACTTTAAGAAATTTGCATAAGCTCCTAGCCTTGAGCCTTCAGGAATATTTTCGGTCAATAATCACGCATTCGATTCAAAATATATGTATATTTACATACGAATATTTCGTAAAAATGTATTAAAATATTAAAAATTTAACATTTAAATTGAAAAACAATTCATATATAATGCTTAAAAATGAAGCAAACTGAAGAGAAAATAAATCGGAGAAGACGGAAGGAAATTTCATCATTAAATTGTCGAACAATTTATAAAGCAATTTATAAAATTGTTTAATCATTTAATTTAAAAAAAAATTAGAAATAAATCAATACATTCCGTGATAAATTTCAGAATTTCCAACGCGTATATTATTAAAAATATTCAAAATACGCGAAGAAGATAGCCCATTTTTATCACGTAATATCCATTAAATTAAGTTGTAGATAACAAAAACAAGCATTTAAAATGGCATCTCGCAAGTTATATTGATGCTGGGGACGATGGACATTTTAATCTCTAGCCGGCATCTTTAAAATTCGCCTTATTACCCATTAAAATACGTTCCAACAACGAGTTGCCTAACTGTCCCGGCAAAAAATAAGTCAAAATTGCGTGTGGCGCCATCTGTTACGAGATTTTTACTAAAAACTTTCTATATTATTAATTATTATATACTGCACAAAGTTTAATATTGAGGGTAGAGATGAGTTTTATAAGAAATTGTAAATGATCAATTTCAACCCTTTCTAGCTCCTCACCCCCTTGACCTTTATCCACCAAAATTTGCTAGAATTAACCCAGCTTATATACGAATCTAATTACAAAATTTCAGGAATTTTCGACCAGAGGAACGAGAGTTATTAAGCTTTAAATTGGGCCCTCTCCGTTCACATAGACACAGCAATAACATCCCTACATACATCCCTAAGTTTTTTTTTGCACTTCTCGACATTTCCAGTTTCCGAAGGGGTCCTGAAAAAGTCTAAAAATTTCCCTCTGTTACAAATAACAAGCAGAAAATTAGTGAAAAATCTCATTTATTTTTATGAAGATGCGACAAGAATTTCTGTGTTTTTGGCTCATCAATTAAAATTCCGCTCATTATACAATAAATATTCTTGCCCCTTTAATTGCTGTAAACATGGGTCATGCAATTCTTTATCATAGTTTACAATGAGTTACTTATGTACTGTACAGGGGGTCAGAAAGCTTAGAAAAATGTAAGATTTTAATGATTTTTCCACGTTAAAATCGCCATCGAATCGAAGGTAAACGAAAATGTGTAATAAGATCACGAAAAGACGAGAGAAATAATAATAATAATAATAAAAAATTAATTATTAATTCTACAATCATTTATTTTAATTATTTTTCGGGTCCCTTCGTAGACGATATTTAATTATCTCGTACGAAGAAGTAATTATTATCTACGAGGAAATTTTTGTTTTGTTTTCGATAAAAATTTTCACGGGAGTTTAGTATATTAATTAATAAATTAATATATTCATTTATACGTAGACAATTAATTTTACTTGTGTGTGTGTGTGTGTTTGTGTGTATACGTCACGTATATTTGCATAGAAGGAAACACAATCACGATACAATCAAATACAGAAAACACGCGGCGAATATATTAATTAATTACCCATTTTCTTTTAAAACAGGAAAAAAACAGTTAATTATGGAGCATAAACAATGGAAAATGCGCATAAATTATTTATTAAATCTATTTAAAAATCCTCTTAAATATTGAAATTTATGTAATGTAAATGGATAGGGAAGTATGGGGAATACACATGTCATCAGTGTTATACCAGGAATCTTTTCGTACATTCCTTTAAGGTCATTGCAAAGTCGGTCACATATTGTCTTCGATTTAAGACCGGAAGAAATGCATAAGCGAACAACTTGCTTGACATATAACAAAGAAGCTTGTCTTCATATTACAAATGTATCTGACTGTATCGATTGATCTCTGTGTAACCAATGGCATTACTCAGATATTTCGTGGAAGCGGTAAAGAAAGCAGAGAAAGTAAGAATCTGGTAATGCCTCATGCAATGAAGAATGCCATAAGCGTGAAGATAAGACCGTGTGTATCTTACTCTATTTACCATTGTCTAGCGAAATAAACTGTACCTAAACACGGCGATTTAATTGAAGTCATATAGGAAAGTTTTGAAACTAATTAAAGAAAAATATGAGAAAAAATTAAGTGAGGAAAATAGAAAAAAAGGGGGGGGAAATGATGTTTTTCTGTTCGGTCAAGCTGGAAAAGATAAAAAAATAATCAAGTAATAAAATGGAGAAAGTAGAAAAGACCAGCAATCCAGGAAGAATCGAATGTGATTTGAAAAAAAAGGGAAAATAATTAAAGAGAAAACACAATATAAATCGAAATGATGTCAGATAACACGTGACACAAAATGGCGGAATGATGTCAGATAACACGTGACATACAAATACACGAGCTCAAACGGTAGCACGACCCGCAATCTGTACATAAAACCCCCCCACATTAAAATTTAAAACCGGGTAAATTGTATACACACTGGCTTAGGTGTCGCTCTTTTATCGATTTTACACAATTTCGTACACAAAGAACGGAGAAAACTTCGAATAATATGGAAACATTGGAGTTAAATTCAATCATTTTGATGGAGATTTATCATAACGAATACTTATTAATACGTTTCTAACTCGGGTATTGTTCGATATTAATAATTCCCCCCTTTATTGTAAATTCATTCAATATTTGCCTTTATCAAGATAAACACAGCCACTCCATTGTTTGATCCGACCAGATCCGAAATTACAAATTAGCCTAAGGGCTTTAATATATACGGCATACATCAAACAATATCATTAAAGATTAATAGGATGCCTCTTCCTTACGTCCAACATCCCTTCTTGCATCTTCCTCTTACGTCACAGTTGGAATTTTTCTTCTACTTCCTCCATTCAATATCGCTCAAGGTTTACGTTTAAGTATATATGTTTAAAGATAGAAGACATTCCTGTGTTGTTTTTAAACGAAAACAAACTTTTCTACGTCCATTAGTCAGTATTATTGACATTTAAATATGCTTGAAACTGGATGCTCGAGATGAAAATTGGATTTTCTTTCAAAACTCCGCGAACTTTTAATAATTTCTATGTATTTACTATTATTATTTTTGCTATTTTCTAATAGAATTTAAATTGGCAGAAAAATAGGCTTTTTCTTTCTTTTCTTTTTTTTAATTCTTTAATTTAATTTCTTTAATTTTGTGATTTAGAAAATGACTTTCTTTAAAATTGAGAATGGATAATTTGAAATTTAAGTTTATTAAATTAATATTATTTTTAATTAAAGAATTTGATTATTAAATTGTTTTTTTTACTTGTTTTGTTGCCATTTTTGTAGCTAGTGCGCACTCTTACGTCATTTTTACGTCATTCATGTGCTTTATCGCGTCCTCTTCGTCATTTTGACGTTATTCATGTGCTTTTAATCGTGAAGAGCGTAAAATTGTGCAGTATTGGTAGCTAGTGTGCACTCTTACGTCATTTTTACGTCATTCATGTGCTTTATCGCGTCCTCTTCGTCATTTTGACGTTATTCATGTGCTTTTAATCGTGAAGAGCGTAAAATTGTGCAGTATTAGTAGCTAGTGCGCACTCTTACGTCATTTTTACGTCATTCATGTGCTTTTCTTTATCGCGAAGAGCGTAAAATTGTGCAGTATTGGAAGCTAGTGCGCACTCTTACGTCATTTTTACGTCATTCATGTGCTTTTCTTTATCGGGAAAAGCGTAAAATTGTGCAGTATTGGAAGCTAGTGCGCACTCTTACGTCATTTTTACGTCATTCATGTGCTTTTCTTTATCGGGAAAAGCGTAAAATTGTGCAGTATTGGAAGCTAGTGCGCACTCTTACGTCATTTTTACGTCATTCATGTGCTTTATCGCGTCCTCTTCGTCATTTTGACGTCATTCATGTGCTTTTAATCGTGAAGAGCGTAAAATTGTGCAGTATTAGTAGCTAGTGCGCACCTTACGTCGTTTTTACGTCATTCATACTTATTTCTTTATCTCCAGGAAGCGTAAAATGACGTAAAACCGACGTAACTGTGTACACTTTTGACGAAGCGAGTGAACATTTCCTCAAATCATATATTCTGAAGATTATAAGATTTAACAAGAGAAAGAAATTTAAGAATTTCGAAAGAAAAACACGGTTTAAAAAAGTTTTCGGATGACATTTCTTCCAAAGAAAACTCAGAAGTTTTCGTAATTAAGAAATATTTGTATGCCTTTTCTGTTTCCAGAAACATTTCAATCATTTTCTGCATCGATGGACGTTTGCATCATTTCCAACATCGAGGAATGTGAATCATTTCCACCCCAAGAAAAGCCTAGATAATTAGCTTCTAGGACGAGTTTGCCTAACTCTCTCCTCCCAGAATGGATTGCATCATTTTACATACCCAGAAAATTATTCTAGAAAAAAAAAGAAGAAATTTATAAAATAAAATAAAATAAGAAAAGAAGAATTACTACTCCCGCAATAAAAATCTCCTTTTAAAAACGATTTTTTCCGCTTAATAAGAGAAGAAAGGAGCAAGATAAACGGAAAGAACAGGAGGAGATCTTCTAAAGAGCTCTGAAATTAGACTCTAAACTACAGTCTAATGTTATAAACTCTGTGTTTTCTAGAAGAATCATGCCAAGGAGCAATTTATTTGACAGATATAATAAAGTTTACCCATGTTTTCGTGCCATATTTGAAAGAGAAGAGAAAAGAATTCAGAGTTGTAAAGAGCAAAACAATTCTTAAAGGAGACACGTAGGGAGCTCTTTTAAAAATCAAAAGCGTTTTAATTCACCTTAAGAGCTTTTGTTACAATATCTGTCTCGTATAATCACACTAATGAGAAGGAAAAAGTATTTCGGTCACCTCTTTCATCTAAATATCTTGTATTTTTTTTCTAATCCTCATGCCTGATGGAAAATAAATTTAATTAGAATCACATCTCCCTAATGAAAATGAAATATTGTTCATCCTTCTTCATCAACTTCTTCATCAACTGATTGCTCTCCTTATTATACGCACGTCTACCTTGTCAATTTGTATCCAAAGATAATGAGCGAGTGTCCTTTTTATTTTATTTATTTATGTATATATTTAAAGAACATTTATCTTTATTTATCTTCAAAAATGTAATGAGTAAATGGAAGATTTTTATGTAGAAATATACCGTTGTTTAAATTACCCCTATTTAACGCCGTCTACGGCGGTTCGAATGATGCTAATTCCGGTTTGGTGGTGATGTTTTGAGACGTGCGGATGACGTTTTTGTTTAAAAACGAAAAAAAAAAACGTAGTGCCGAAATTCGCCGCTGTGGCAGTTTTGGCGCTTTGCGTTTTAATCCGTGTAATTTTTGAATGGAGTGCATTACTGGAAGACTTTTGGGAAACTTGTTCCCTATTTAGGTGTTGGACACGTGAAGAAAATCCGGAAAACACTACGTGTAACCAGTGTTTTGTCCACTCGGCCACTGTTGGGCGCGTGATTTTTGGTGTTGGAACACATAAAACGTGAAGTTTATTGTATACACGTGCCTAATTTGGAAACCTGAAAGACACTGCATGCGAGAAGCATTACAAATGACCAATTAAGATTATATATCTTCAGAAAGGACACCACAACGAGCATAGCTGAGCTCTGTTTAGCACTTACCGCGCCAAAAGTGCCGTAGTGGCGCGTTTCTGTACAACTTTTTTAAGGACATGTTTTCCCGTGTTCTAAAATATCACTTGACAGCATCGAAAAGGTGTAATTACGATCGCCCGATACATAGAAATAATAAACTATTCAAATATATATTTAGGATTTGTATAACAATTTATAAACCACATGTATTTATCTGTCTCTCGTATTCTTTCCGTTACGTCGAGAGAAGGGAGAGCATCCCACACACCCTTACTCTTCATTTAAAGCTAGTGAAGTGACTCCTAGTACCTACTCCAGAAGAATGGCTTCTGTCTAGGATCCTGCTCTTCACACCCAACAGAATGCTTTTCACTTGTATCCTTATGACGAAATTTATGAGCTAGCTCTACCTCTATCCATTTTAACTTTTAATTATTTAAAGTTGATTTTTCTTTATCAGAATATAGGAGAAAGGAGTGTTTAAAGGTGTGTGTGTGTGTGTGTGTATTCGTTTAATGGAGAAGCGTGTGGAGCGTAGATGAGAGGAAGTGAGAGAGAGAGAGAGAGAGAGAGAGAGAGAGAGAGGAACTTATTAGAGTAAGTTAGTCAAAAAAGCGTGCTGCTCTTTACAGATCTTTAGTGTATCGATCGAATCCCGAGAGAAACGCCCTGGCAGGTCGCTGCTGTCAGGCATTTTTTTCTATTTTTTTTCTTATTTTCCTTCCTCTTTCTCTCCTTTCTTTGTATAAGAGACGAGATTATTGTAAGAGAGTTTCTTCTCTCGGGTACCACGTGGCAAATTTTCCTACTTCTATCGATTATCTTTCCACCGAAGACAAATTCTCTCAGGAATGTATTAAGAATTATCGTAGCTCTTCTAAAGTGTCATTATTTCCACTTTGTTACTTTTTAATGGGATTTTTACAGTCGTTTTACTAGATATTGTTTTCAGAATATCATTCTCTTTACCTTTCAATTCTGTTCCAATCCGTGTTTAAAGAATTCATCCCATAATTACAGATGAAGCCCAAGAGGAAGATGCTCATCTCTGCTATCCTACGATGCCACTCCCACGACTCTAGACTTAAAAACTTTCTTCTACACATAAACAACAGCTAGAAGCGTAAAATATACTTATATTTTATTCTCCTTTTATTGGAGAACATCGGTGTAAGACGTCTACTCCTCTTCCTGCTTCCAAGCAAAGAAGCACTCGATTTTTTATTATTATCAGAATTTAAAATATCTTCCTCAAAGTTGCACAATTTTCTCATAAATATCATTCTCTTCACCTTTCAATTCTATTCCAATACGTATTTAAAGAATTCATCCTATTATTAGAGGTGAAGCTCAAGAGGAGGATGCTCCTCTATTTTATCCTACGATGCTCTTCTCTCGACTCCAGACTATACAAGTTTCTTCTATACATAAATAAAACTTTCTTCTACACATAAATAAAAGCTGAAAGCGTAAAATATACTTATATTTTATTCTCCTTTTATCGAAGAGCATCGGTAGAAAACGTCTACTCCTCTTCCTGCTCCCAGGCAAAGAAGTTTTCGAATTCTTTTCTACCTTTAGGATTTAAAATATTTTCCTAAAAGTTACATAATTTTCTCAAAAATACAAACTTGGCATTGATTATTATCTTTAAAATCCTGTGATGATATTATCGATTATAGACGAAAGAAGACATCAACCTTCGGAGGAGGAGGAGGAGGAGAAGGAAAAAAAAGAGGTTAAGATCAGTGATGAAAAAGATGCTGTTGTTTTCGCAAGTGGAGAAAATTTTAGTGAGTCAGCTTTCATAAAAAAACATAGCTGACTACTGACATTTTGAAAAGGGGAAACTCCTGATTCTGTTTGATTTTTGTTTGTATTTTTGGAGGGGGTAAGCTGTGGTAAACCGAATTACTCCTAATTATCTTCCTGAAAAATCCTGTTTATTCACAGCCTGAAAGGTATCACACGAAGTTATATTTGAATGAATCGATATAAATTTGGTTTCCTGCAGAAATATTTTCTGTCCATTCCTAAAAATATGTTGTCAAAAATTCTGAAAATGTTACTACATCACACGTTTTTTGTGTGTAAACTATCATTTTTCAACGGGAATCTTACAAAAGTTTATCCCACTTTCGACCAAATTTTTGTTTTTTTTAATATTTATTCTTTTGTATTTCTACTTTCATTTTCATTTATTAAATAAACGAATATTTACTTTTACTTACGAGCATAAAAATAATTTCCCTTTCATTTAAACTGAAACAATATAAACAAATTCTTTTGCTTTACTCCTTTGCAAATATTTGTTCGTTTAAATTAATTTAGTTATTAAATTTGATACAAAATATAAAAAATAAATAAATCGAGGTAAAAATATTATTATTATTTTATTTTTTATTTATCTAATTATGTAATTTAACGACGTAGCAAAACAGGATTCGATCCTGGAATGACGATGAAGACTTGAAAAATTTTTAATCATATTTAAGTTGAGAAATTTGCATATTTTTACTAAATTACAATAATTTAAACTGACTTAATTGACTTTAAAGTTGGACGTCTGTTAAATATTCATGTATATTTTCTATCGATAAACATCTCCTTTAAAAGTCTGTTTAGCATACAACCTGTTTTCTTCGGTGAATGGGGGTCACGACCTTTATATCCATGTAGACACTTTATAAACGTTTAATAATCATAAGGGAATCGTTTTATATCTTTTACACACAGTAAACAACGCTACTAAGTAAGTTTCCTAGGAAAAATACGGGTAAATATAACTGAAAACAGTAAAAGAATTGGGCCAACTCCCGCGGAAGTTACCCATGTAAACACTTTATAAACCTTTAGTAATTATAATAAATGCGCATTATACCTTCTAAACACAGTAAAAAACGTTACTAAGTGAGTTTCCTAGGAAAAATACGGGTAAATATAATTGAAAACAGTAAAAGAATTGGGCCAACTCTCGCGGAAATAAATTAATAGTCCTTGACGGAGGGAGGGATTCAGTCAAATTTGTGAAGCATGCGATACTTATTTAATAAGAATCAAACTTTTCGAAGGAAGTTCGAGAGCATAAACTTATTGGAAAAGTTGGTTGAAGTATTATAAAAACATTTATCTTTTCTTTAAAAATAAAAAAAAAAAAAAAATTGGGAAATTGACCCGGCTACAGTATATTGAACTATTGCAGAAATGGTTTCAAGTTTTTCGAAAGTAATTTAAAAATGGACATAATCTAATCTAACTATTACTAGAGAAAATTCCATTATTATTCAAAAATGGATAGGAGTTTTTGTTTTTATTTTCCTCTTCAGATAACGTCAAATGTTTCTTTCATTCAGCAAAATTCGGTCCAGAAGAAAAGAAAAATGCATCTAAAGAAAGATAAGTTTCCCTTTTTTTCCCCTTTTTTCCCTTATTTTTCTTTACGTATGATCGAATTTCTACTCTCTCTCTCTCTCCTTTTTCCCTCCTTCTTCCTTTACTTTAACTTCGAGTTCTTCCTTCCTAAAAGATTTCTGACATTGAAATGAAAAGAGATTTTCCAGTTGGTAAGCATAAACGTTTCAATATCTGAAGTTGCAACGTTTCTATCGCTGGAAATATCGCATGCATACACGATTGACTAAGGCCTGACGTAATGTTAAAGGGGGGGAGAGCGAGTCACCATTCGCAAAATTCATCGTGTGTATGTGTGTGTGTGTGTTGATGAAATCGCAGAATGGAACCTAACTCGACAGCACAAACAACAAATTTCCATTAGCCTGCGAACAAAAGAAAAAGTCCACTTTGTGAGAAAGTCAACATGAGTATTTTTTTTCTGCCTTTTTCCTATCCCATTTCTCCTAGGCAAGTCTGGTGTTTATCCAAGAAGTTGAGGAATTCGGTTTGATCGCCGCTTGATTTATCAGAAATTTCTGTTTCTTTGTCATAAACGAATGGAAAAATTCTCTTCTGTGAGCGAATTTTTAGCATTTCCTTTGTTTTTTTTTCTAATTGTCCATCCATTCCTCGTAATTCTTATTCTATACGCCTGCCAAGTGTTGTAGAATAGCTTACAGAAGTACTTCGTTAATTCTAATTCCACACTTGTAAGGCTTGTGGAGTAGAAAAAATTAGAAAGTTAGCTTAAAAAATAACCCAAAAAATAGCTACAGAAGTGCATTATTTTAATATTCAAAGCGGGAATTGGTTAACAGCGGCTCACATCCATGTCACTAACCCCCTACTTAGATACACATCAAGTCATGGCGGGTGGTACTTGTTAGGAAGAAAGCTGCTCCCCCTTATAAGTACCTCGTTTATAGTATGGATTTTATTATTTTTTTCTATAAAAAATAGCATGTAAACTTAGTATTTTTCTTATTTTTTCCATTCTATTTTGTTATATACACTGTAACAAAATCGATACGTAAGGAAAAACAAAATACTTCCTTCGTCCTGTTTCATAAAAAAAAAATGAAAAACTTCCGAAACAGAAACTAAATATATATTTTTAGCGAAAAGTAAGATGTCCAAAGACATCAAAAGAAGGGAGAGAAGATTATTATTATGGAAACTTTTAACAAGTCTTCTATCAGGTTTGCAGAAGAAGTTGTCACTTCACGAATCTATCTGTGAAGAGAAAAGGTACTAGACGAAAAGAGACGTTTCCTTTGTTTCTCTTCGACTTCTTGTTATCGAATTTAACGTATAGAATGGTCCATATGCATAAGTAAGAAGAAGGAAAAAGATGAGAGAAGAGGGAGAGACGAGAGAGAGAGAGAGAGAGAGAGGGATGCTGAGGATTCTAAAGTGGAGAGAGACTAAGTTACACTTAATTTCTAAGTTCTGACAGAAGAAAAAAGTATTTACGATCGAAGAAATATGGAATCGGTCCAAAAAACCTTTCTTTTTTTACTGTTTTTTTTTCTTTTCTCTTATATAAGCTTGGGTTCGTCATTCCCAAGCTTGTCTTCTCCGGATAGAAAGGAAACACCACTTAACACTTCGAACGTTCAAACAAGCGAAAGAATTGTGTTTTTTATGCTTCCTCTATCAATTTAATTCCATTACTATAAAAATAACTAGCTTACTTTCGATTATTTTCAATTCTTTTAAAGGGAAAAAATCCTTTATTTATATCTTCTTGATTATTTTTTTACTTATATTTTAATTTTTCTTTCGTCTTCATCTTCAATTTTTGAAAAGAGAATTATATTTATTAGTATTGTTTTTTCTTCTATTTTATTTTTATTAATGTTTTAAAAATTCTTCAATTATAAAACTTTCTATAATTAAAAAGAAAATGAAGAAATTCCAGTTAGAAAAATTCCTTTCCAAAAGTTTAACTATAAACACGAAGAAGAATTTTAGTTTTGATACGTTATAAAATATAAATTTTACGATATTTTAATTTAAAAAATCAATTTAGAACATATATTTATTATTTTTAATATAAAAATAATGTTAAATATTAAGAAAATTCTATTGATTTGTACAAGATTCCTAACTCATCTTCAGCATCTTTAACATCAGCATCTTGGATAAGTCACGTCTACTGGTGAATAAAAATCTTTATTTTGATGAATTAAGGGAAGAAATTCTTTAGAAAATAATATTATAAAGTGAAAACAATTCAATCAACGGCATTTTTTCCCCTCAATTTTTTCCTGTATACCACTTAATTACGTTTGTTCATTTGAACTCAAATTCGCGATTAACGGATGACAGTTTATCAGATATCAGTGAAATTCGATATCTTATTGCTCTCTAGGGATACCTGTTTATCAAGTATTACCTCAATAACGTAATTATCTCATTATTTCTCATTTAATTTAAGAAGAAAGCGGAAAAAAACTTCTCTCCCTCCTCTCTCTTTCCTCTCTTCGTCCGCAATAAAATAATAAGGATGATGTTAAAAATGGCATTTCCTTAATAATGCTAAAACAATTATAATAAATCTAAACAATTATCGTGCTTAAATCCAATTAAAATTATACTTTAACCTAATTAAGCGGGTGCAATTCTCTTTAAAATGTAATTAAGTACACAATTATAATTTATTCATCTGTAATTCTATCTATTTATTTTGCATATCAATTGCGCATTGTTCAACATAATGGTGTAGCATAAGTGCTTAGAAACGTATGGAAAACGAGGAATTATTTATTGTGACATTGTCACAATTTAAAATCATCTTTTAATTTTAAAAAAACACACGTGACTTCCGGTCTAGAACGGAAGTTCGTATGTAGTAAATCGAAATCTCTTGCCCCTAAACTGTATGGATTTTTAGCGGTGTCTTGCCCCTGTAAATCATACTTCTCCTGATAACAATCGAGCTATGCCGTTCATCTTACTCCATTCTGAAGAGAATTTTTGAATTGAAATCACGTGACTCCCGGTCCAGATTTTAAATTAGTATATAGTTAATTAGGAACTGTACCCTTAAGCTTTCTATCTAGTTCTGTTTCTAAATTACGGACGGAAGAACACACAGACAGATTGTAGTAAGAAGTGAAATTCGTAAATTCGATTAATAGAAAAATATTTCCCCCCTTCCAATTCCGTATTTTAATATTAAAAAGAAAAAGTAAGTAAGAATTTGTTTAAAATTTTCAATTAAATCCTCGCATTTTTAACTTGGATCGAGTCTTTGGTGCGTATAATTCGTACAGTTGTCACATATTCTAGTTACGTTGCCGAGTAATGCTTATTGTATTACAAATTTTAATATATTTGCAAGCATTTTAATTCGATTTTTCTTCATTATTTCGTATTTTAACTTGGAAAAATCGGCATGAAACTTCATCCGTGCAGAGATCTCTCTCTCTTTCTCTCTGTCTTTTTCGTATATTGTCATAGAGCCGAGCTGCAACGCCCGTGGTAGCATTCATGCGAACCACCATTGAAAAAGAGATTAAATCTATCTTTTGCTGTGCCCTACAGCATGAGATGGATCATTCAAATGTAATTTTATCCATTGTGTCAGACAACTCTCTCTTTCCTACTGTTCTTCTTCTTCTTCTTCTTCTTTTTCCACTTCTTCCTTATATCCTCGATCAATGAAACGCCTTCTGGAAAATTTGCAGCAATTCGTTGCATTAACAATCACAAAGTCAGCAAAGAACTTTACCTTTTTGTAAAGTGATAAGACGAAATTGTCTCCTTCTCTTCCTTTATACAATGAGCTCTTATCTGAAAATTGAAAGCTTAAGAGAGATTTGATGGGGGGATGTTTTTTAAACATATTTTTTAAAAGAAAATTCATTAAGTTGATTCTGAACAATCCCCAATATCAAATCGTTAGTTTATCCACTTTTTTTCTTACTGGAAAAACGATGGAAATTCCGTAATAATAACACAACATGGCTTCTATCAAAGAACTCGACATTAAAGGATGATAAACGTATTTCATTTTATTTTTTCTAACCCCCTCTTAGAAGAGAAGGAAAGACGTTAAGGAAAATAGAATTTCCTGAATGATTGACAATATTTGCCATGGCAAACAAATGTTTTTCAATTTTACCCCTTCCCGAATCTTATACTTAAATGCCTAAACACTTGACCATTACTTATCCAATGTTTCTTTGCAGTGTGTACCTGCAATTTAATTTCCTTCACAGCTTTGTCTTGTCACAGTGACTGGGTGCCACATCTCGCACGTCAGGTGTCAGCACTTTTTCGCGCTTCAATGTCCAGGGAAATGAAAAACTGCTTCTCAGATAAAGTTGATTGAATTCCTTCCCTCCCCCACCCCATTTCTTTTTGGTCCGTCTCTTTAGTTCTGACTATCCTTGTGACAAGCTTGGAAATGTTTTGTGTGGCTTTGTTTCCATTCTCTTTTATTCTTTACTCTGTGAGTTTTGGAGGTGGGCCAAAACAGAACAGGTCTTAACCCCGTTCTAACCTTTCTTTCCCTCTTTTCCCTATGCCTACAATGAATTAGTTTTTTCGAACTTCTTAATGTAAGAAGTTAAACTTAACGGTTGTTAATTAAAGTTAGAAATCTACTCCGCCCAAAAACGTTCGAATATGATAAATTTGAGGAGATGTAGACACGTTATAATGCGTCATAAAGATTAATCGAACCTCCCCCAATAAGAATAATAAAGGGGTTCTTAACTAGAAACGAAGAGGACTGATTAACTCCTCGATTTAGAAGGCTATTTTCTAAGAAAATATCCAAAAATAGTTTTAATATTTTGCAAAGAAATCCTGATTCAAAGAGCATCTTCGGATTTGCTTGAACCCGATTTGATCGTTAAGAAATTTCAAAAGATCATTAATGATCGATTCTCCATTCTAAATATCGTTGTAATCTGTAAAAAATCCCTTCGATTTTGCTCCAGTAATATTCTACTGATGACCTATTCTATCGAAAACGCTATTATTCAGAATTAATGACACAACTAAAGCCTCCATTATCTTCGTGACTCCAGAAAAATGTGTTCCACTTCATCCTTAATTTTGATATATTTTAAAAGATTACTTTACGAAATTTTTATCATCAAAATGCATTTAATAATAAAATTAAATTTAATCCCAAAGAAAATTCGTCTTACTTATCATTGATATTATTATTATTATTATTATTTCTTGCATCTTACCTACATCAAAAGATGAGGAAGAGCATCTTTGCTCCTCCCATCCTTTTCTCTCCAAAATTGATAATAAGAAGAATAAATGATTTTATTTATTTTTTACCTCATTTTTTATGTAAAAAATGTAATCTTTTGTAGGAAAAAATTAAGAATTTAATAATAAAATTCAATAAATTGACCCCGATAATAAAATTCAATTCTCTATATTACCTAATGAAGTTTTCTGTTGGGTAATAAATCTGTTGTAGAATGAAGCTTATTCTCAAGAATAATGTTCCATCTAGCATTTAAAGTGGAATTTCTAGTGAATCAACGCTGTTAACAATTTCATTACTGCACTTTGCCTGATGATCTCATCCGTTAGCTCTGTTTATGTTATAATAAATTTACCAAATGCTTTAGCTAGGAAACAGCACTTACAAGATCAAAATTTTAATTTACTAAACTTATTAAAAATTTGTTTGAAATTAATTCATAGATTAATGTTTTCGGATGGAGAATAAAGATGAGGAGGGGAAAAAAAAAGAAAAAAAATTGAATAAAATAAAATCTTTAAGTCTGCTCTTCTGTCTTCTAGCTGATGGAGTTGTTTTGTTTATTGACTCTTCACTGCAAAGGAAGAAAATTACAATTTTTGTCTGTTTAATTTGATAAAATGTTTCAATCATTCGTGTCATTAGATGCGAGAGATGCTATTTGTTCCGTTGTTTGTTATCGTGCAAATAAAATATTTTATTAACTACTCGAATGAGAAGTTGTTTTTACTTATAACATAAATAAAATAATGTTTATATAATGCCTAGATACAATAGAATAGCATTTAATTTAATTTCGTACGTTTAGTCACATAAAATATTTTTATAGAGATAAAATGCATCCTCTCCTCTAATAAAATTTATTTTGTTTTCTACAGATAAATACTGATTTGTGTTCTCCCCTCTTACCTTTTTTTGGTACCGATTTTCCTTAATTTCCTGCCTTTTTTTATATGAAGATAAAGGCACAGTTTAATTTATTATCAGCTCTAATCAAGATGGAGTCGTTCAATTTTTACTTTCTCGCTTCTTTAATCTAGATTTTTGTTTATATCCATTGCTTTAATGGATATAAAAGACTCTCCTCTCCAGCCTTCTTTCACGATGATCTCGACGAATTCTTAATTATTTCTCGTATCTTTTCTGTTAATTGAGGTGCGGATTTTTTTCTTTCATATCTTTTTTTTGTGTGTTTTAAATATGCAAAGGTCGACATCTTTTGGAAAATAGGAGCGCCCGTCTCTTCCTGCTGCACTTTTGTTTCCGTATCATCAAGCAAAGTGATCTTTCAACGAGTGTAGCAAGTCGACCGTGCCAAGGTGTTTATTTATGATCCTTCCTTGTAAATCACTGACATCGCCTTTATGAATATTGCATGATGTACACTGGACGATGTTAGCCTCGTCGGGAACTAGCTATAAAGATAAGTAGGAAGCGTAAAGACTTTTTGGATATATGATGATAAAACGACTTGCCAAAGACATTTGCTTAAAATGTCAATTAACAAAGTTGTTTCCCCTTCTTCTTCTTTTTCTTTTTTTCTTCCTCTTCCATACTCCAGCAAAGATGATTTACTGCGGCAAGATTAAGGTTGGAAAGATAAATGGCAGAAACAACGTTAAACTTAATATTACTTTTACAGTTCTGAAGTTTCTTTGTTTTAATTCTCTTCTTTCATCTCCTTCTATGTATCTTTGTTTCCTTTTTTTTCACTTTGGTTTAACTTAGGAGAGGAGAGGATGTTTTGTTCTCTTAGGGATGACAGCTCTTCTTTTTTTTCCTCTTCCTTGACCACCTTGTCTCCGTCTTCACTTTACCACCTTTGACCCTCGTTCATGATCTCACCAAATGACAGTGGGTTCCTTAATGGTTCTCATGTGTAATGCCAACTATGGGAGATGCTACATCGATCTTTTTGCTAGTTTTACTTTCCATTCCTTCCTGTTCGACTCGATTTCTTTTCTTTAGTAACTTTCGAGTCATCAATTTTACCAACGCTATTATTCTGCTGCAACCAATCGATTGGGTTAGCGATGTCGCCAGGGTCCACGAATATGTACGACACACAACGAGATAGATCTTCCCCCCCAAACACACACACGAGCGCGCTCTCTCTCTCTCTCCTGGTGTCCCGAGGACGTAGAAGAGCTTTAAAATGCCACCGTCTTCATCATAAAAACTTACATAAATTGACAATTTTATTTAAACTCTATGATATCGCTACTCCAATTTATAGTCAAAATGGCGGTCGACATTGTAACATCGTCGTAAATGCCAAACGGGCTCCGAGCTGCATATAAATGTAACAATTGCTAACTACTCCCATAGGCAATTGTGCTGTACAGGTGATGCGTGACGGTCGAGCTTTTTTTTTACAGTCCCTACCTTAAAAAACTGTACTTTTATATACTTCTAGTAAACATCACCTTCCCCTTCAACGTCTTATAAATAAATTCTTCACTTGAATCACTTGTTTATCTGACAATTTCTAATTATTCTCACTCGTGTGTAGCATCGTTAACGTGATCTTTCTCTAAAATAAACAATTTTTTTTATGCTGTTTAATATGCATATTATGACATTAAAAAACACCCCTATACAAGTTTTAAGTTTTTAAATTTAAAAA
The DNA here is from genome assembly GCF_030686945.1 of Centruroides vittatus. Classification (NCBI taxonomy): domain Eukaryota; kingdom Metazoa; phylum Arthropoda; class Arachnida; order Scorpiones; family Buthidae; genus Centruroides; species Centruroides vittatus. Next base: position 1,142,748 of record NW_027121750.1, on the reverse strand, counting down.
ACAATAATAATATTTCTTTCAAAAATAACTTTAATTTAATCAAATTTGTCTTAAAAAGTGAAGTTTTTAGAAAAATCATTTTTTAGGAGAATAAAAAGTCTCATTTTAACGTAAACGATTTAAAAATTTATGAGAATTTACATTTAAGTAACTCGATAAAATGCAAACAAGAAATTTTATTATCGTTTATTCAAACATTAAAATAATAATAATAATAATATTATTATTATTATTATTAAATGTTTAACTAGCAATAAACACGGGATAATCTAAGCTTACATACATCGAATTGTTTAGATTTTGTTAAGTAATTTTGTATATTTTGCATTGTTTTGTATGGGGAAAGTGTAGGGAATCTGCATACGTTTATCAGAAGATGAGGGATTTTTTCTGTGAAAAAGAATAATTTTGTAAAATAGGGAAAAATAATTTTCCTGATTTATTCCCTAATTTTCCTATTTTTATTCCCCAATTTCCCTGTAATTCCCCTATAAAATAGGGGGAAATATAAAAGACCTATCAGGAATCTCCATATTTTTATAAAAGGATGAGGATTTTTTATAGGGAAAAATAACTTTGTATATTTTCTATTGTTTCGTATAGGAAAAATATAGGAAACATTATAAATCTGCATGCTTTAATCAGAAGATGAGTTATTTTTTTATAGAGAAAAATAATTTTGAAAAATAGGGAAAAATAGTTTTCCTGATTTATTCCCTATTTTCCCTATTTTATTTTCCAACTTCTTTGTAATTCCCCTATAAAATAGGGGAAAAATACAGGAAACTTATCAAAAATCTTTATACTTTTATAAAAGAATAAGGATTTTTTAGGGATAAATAATTTTGTATATTTCCTATTGTTTCGTATAGGGAAAATATAGGGAACTTATTACAAATCTGCATGCTTTAATCCGAAAATAAGTTATTTTTTATTAAGAAAAATAATTTTGAAAAATAGTGTTTTCCTGATTTATTCCCTAATTTCCCTATTTTTATTCCCGAATTCCCTATTTTTATTTCCAAATTTCTCTGTAATTCCTCTATAAAATAAGGGGAAAATATAGGAAACTTATCAGGAATCTCCATACTTTTATAAAAAGGATGAGGATATTTTATAGAGAAAAATAATTTTGTATATTTTCTATTGTTTTGTATATAGAAAATAGAGGAGACTTATCAGGAATCTGCATACTTTTATCAAAAGACGAGAGATTTTTTTATAGAGAAAATATTGCTTTTGATAAAGAACAGCAAAAACGCATCTACGACATTAAATTATTCTATGCAAAGATGAATCAAATTAAATATTATATTATCATACTTTAGTGGATGGCAAAAATTTAAATTCTTTCTTCTTTATATATCCGAAATACTTTTCATGTTTTCACATATTTTCTTCACCAGAGGCTATTACTCATCCTCGACTGCCGCAGTTGCTCTTGCTACTATAAACATCCACCTTAGCAACCTACCTACAGCATCACTCTTCTTACTTTTCCATTTTTCTTTACTATAACCGCAAGTTTTTATCTCTTTTTATGAAACTTTTATTGCTTCATCCCTCTCTTTCTTCCTCCTTACTCCTTCTAATCATCTGTAATTTTAATATCGCCAATGGTGGGAGGGGGTATTTTTTTAATACAGAAACTCCCGCTAATAAATACCGTACACGTAAACAAACGAAATTTATATCTGCTACGTCTTGTAATGACGAAAAAGAAATTCAGATTAACTCTTAAATTTCTGTTTTTCAGAGCCGATTTCCAGCTTACTGAATATTTATACGCCTTCCTGCAAACTATTTTCTTTTATGTATGCTGTATCCATTTTGTAGTATAGTAGAAAACAGTTCTGTTCCCATTTCTATAGCCTTGTAGACCTTCCTTTTTTATAACTTAAGTCTATTCATACGACCCAAGCTCCGTGTAAAGGTTAAATTTCTACTGCATAAAAGGCCCGTCTACCTCGTATACGGGTTTATATACAATTTATCTACTTTATAACAATGTCAATTTAGGATTTGACAATAAAAGTTAACGTTGTTTGTGTCGTTGGGACTAAATTAAAATTTAGTTTTATGCCGTTTGATCCTGGTCTTTTCTTCCTCCTCCTCTTTCTTCTCCTCTTCCTCCTCCTTCTCCTCCTCCTCTTCTTCTTTCGCCACTTTTTTCTCTTCCTCCTCCTCCTCCTCCTCTTTCTCTTTCTCCACTTTTTCCTCTTCCTTCTCCTTTTTTCTTTCTCCACTTTTTCTCTTCCTCTTCCTCCTCCTCCTCCTCCTCCTCCTCCTTTTCTCCACTTTTTCTCTTGCTCCTCTTTTCTCTTCCTTCCTCCTCCTATCCTCCTCCTCCTCCTCTTCCTCTTTCTCCACTTTTTACTCCTTTTCCTCCTTTCCATCCTCCTCCTCTACTTCCTCCTCTTTTACCTCCTCCTTTTTACTATGGTTACGCAGAGTTATACAGCATTTATCTACTAAAGCTAAGTTTTATTTTTCAGTTTTATAACAATTTTGATACAGTTTTATGTCGTCGAAGTATATGATAATAGCTAGGAAGAGAAAGCAACAACGAACATTAGCTAAACTGATGTTCGATGTTGCTTCTCTGTCAATAATGGCTTGGTTGAGCATGTAATTATATCCATAAAGTACTTGCTGAATCTATTTCATGTTTAATCAAGCATTTAATTATTTTACTACGTTAAACTTTGTATACATCTGGTATAGATTTAATGGAGTGATGATTTATTCAGTAACTGTTCGACTTTATTCTTTCTAATCTTGTAAATATTTGCTTCAGGTAAATGATTATAGTTAATGATGATAACTTTTACTGTTATCAGTATCATCCATCATTTTTACTGTTCGCTATCACGACTGATATTAACGTATGATAACGTTATCTGTATTTTACGATCGGTTTTGCTAGGGATTTTGAATTATGCTGGTCAGTACAGCTCTAATGATAACGTGTTTTAAATATGTTGCTTAATGGTAATATTTTTTTAAAATTATGCTCGTCATTCACCACTAATGGTAGCATATTTTAATTGTGCTGGTCATACAGTACTAATGATAGAACATTTTAAAGTGCTTTAGTGGTGAGATATTTTGGATTATACCGGTTAGTACAGACCTATTTTAAATTATGCTGATCAGTACAGCTCTAATGGTTACAGATTTCCGACAGCTAAACGCTAAAGAAAAGGAATTTTATCTTCTTAATCTGTTTAGAAATTATGGGGCATTAAAAATAATCCTTTAAAGAATGTAATTGGGCGAGACTAAGTTAATTCTATTGGAGTAAAATTCTTATTTGTGGAGGGGTTATCGACGTCTTTCTATAAACCAGGCGAAAGGCCATAAATTTTTTCGCATGGTTGATGCTGTAGCATGCAAACCATGCGCAATATACTATATAAAAATCCTCATTTTAGTAGTGGAGTAGCTGAACCATATCGTTTCTGCCGTGACAAATATAACTTTTTTCGATAACGGACACTCGATATAGGGCCCGTTCGTCACTAAAACGAAATTAGCGGCGTTAATTGTATTCATTAGAAAGTTTAAAAGTATACAAGGTGAGTAAATATGTTTAAAAATTCGTTTAATTAGCCCATGAGAGTAGATAAAAGCTTTAATTATACTAAATTAAGTTGAGAAGTTATTAAGTAATTCTCAACAATTTTCTATTAGTTTACATCTCAAATATTAGCTTTAGACTGGAGGATACTCGAGAAATGTTTAGAAATAAAATTAAAACTGATTTTTCAAGTCTAAGTTTACAATTTTTGGAAATTTTAACCTCGATTCTGTTGATTCGTTAGATAATCCTGTAGAGAGAGACAGAGACAAAGAGACAGAAACAGAGAGAGACAGAGACAGAAAGACAGAAACAGAAAGAGACAAAGACAAAAAGACAGGAACAGAGAGAGACAGAGACAGAAAGACAGAAACAGAAAGAGACAAAGACAAAAAGACAGGAACAGAGAGACAGAGACAAAAGGACAGAAACAGAGAGACACAGACAGAAAGAAAGAGACAGAGACAAAAAGACAGAAGAGGGACGGAGACAAAAGACAGGACAGAGAGACAGAGACAAAGGACAGAAACAGAGAGACACAGACGAAAGAAAGGACAGAGCAAGCAGAAAGAGACGGAGACAAAAGACAGAACGAGAGACGAGACAGAGACAAAAAGACAGAAAAGACAGAGAGACAGAGAGACAAAAAAGAGACAGAAACAGAGAGAGACAGAGACAAGAAAGACAGAGACAGAGAGACAGAGACAGAGACAAAAAGACAGAGACAGAGACAAAAGGACAGAAACAGAGACAGAAAAACAGAAACAGAGAGAGACAAAGACAAAAAGACAAAATCAGAGAGACAAAGACAAACATTATAATGATAAACAGCTAAAAATATCAGAAATTCTAAGATAAAATGATTAAAAGCAGCAAAAAAATAATCCAAAGATGCTGTAGATCAGAGATCATCTCAAAACTTTTTCACTCGAACCATTTGCGTATAACACACTCGCTCACCCCCTAGAAGTACGCGTACGATCGGTTGAGAACAGCAGCCGTAGAAGATAAAGAATATAATTTCGATTTAACAGAGGTTATAAAAATCAAAGAATTTAATTGAAATGCGAGTTAAAAATGAAGAAAAATTCTCGCTTGTCTTCCCTAAAGAGATTTGTTATGTCAATAAAAATTCCTTTCAGCGTTTAAATATCAAAAACATTAACAACAAGATACACCTGTACATTAAAGAAAAAGAAACGACAAAATCGTATAAAAATTTTGCAAATTTATTCCAGCTTTTTAAGAAGGGAAATTTGTAGAATGGTAATAAAAATGGCACCTCACACATCTGAGGTTTTACTTCGTAAGAAATATTTGCAATTACAATGAGGCATGTATATTTTCCTACTGTATTTGAAAGTATAAACCGCGTGGCATTGTTAGGTGTGGTTCACGTGAAAGGTGTCTTTATTGTTAGGAGTTTGAACTGCACTTTATGACGAAACAAAGGGGAAAAAAATGTAACTTCTGTTTCTCGTATCATATTGACATTTTGTAGCCGCTATTTTTTTCGACGTCGAGAGAATAGAAGGATGAAAATTGCCACTAGCATCGAGTACAACTTCACCGGGATTTTAGGGATTTTTTTAAAGATAAAAAGAAGTTATTTTGTTGAAATGATAGGGAAAAAACGTAATGTATTTCCCGTTCCCCCCGATCTTTAACGAATTTTTAGAGGGGGGAATTGCCTAATTGCCTTCTACTTAATTGGATTAAGGATTTTTCTAACGAGGGCGTACTTTATTATATCATAATTATTACAAGAAAAATCGTCACATAAACGAGAAAACTGAAGGAAAAAAAATCTATAATTTATAAGCTTTCATTATTTTAATGCGGCTGCAACTATTTCTTTGTATAATTTTAATATTATTTGTGCATAAAAACGGCGATGAGGTGGGGAAAAAAACGTGGAAAATACTGAAGCCAAATGTCCGTAGTTAACGACAATTTAATACTTCCATAATAATAATTTAAGGATAAGTTATTCTGATCCTAAAGGAGCAATCTAAGAGCACGTTGACTCCTGTTTGATTAGACCAACCGAACTTTATTATAACCTCAAAAGAAACTATGTTCTAGTCCACTTATCATCCTGTACATTGGTTCAATTGCTGTCAGTGGTTCGATGCGATAGGCCAAAAATATGTGCCACTTCTCCAAAAATATCCCTCTCCAAAGGATAAGTTTATGTATTTACAGTAGACTCGTATTTTTCTATCAAGTGTTCTCCCCTTTGAGGACGGGTTTTCAAGTTTATAGGAGGCAACAACCCGGGGGTTAACGCGTACAAAGTTACTTTTGACAGTTACCCCCACCCCCTATTTGTAATTTTATTGTAATTATGACGTTAATAAGATTTCTCTTGTAAAAATTTAAGGCCTCATATTACTCAGAATGGAGCAATAAAACGAATAATTACAGTTATCGAACGTATTGGAGACTAATGATAATGATAGCAGGTCATAAGGAGTGGTTATTACCTTTTTATACGAAGTATAGAGGCCATAAAAACTCACACTAATTAATACCGTATAGATTGGTACATATTAAATGTGATTATTATTACTATAGGGGCATAGGAAATTGCAAGGGGGGATGCTGGAAGACGAAGAGATTTGTTATGGTTAGAGGTGGGCTATTAGAATAAATCTAGGAAAAATTAATGAGAAGTTGTAGAATTAAATTTATGATTTAAATCAATAATACTTTAACGACATTGACAGCAATGCAATTTTAGTCTGGAGTAAAGTAAATAAAGCGGAAACTAATCATTAAAACAAATGTTGAAATCTTCATTCGTGTTTAGTTGTCGAATTTCGTGTGTGGAACGAATAAAATCGCCATTTTGTTCTATTTCCTGCTAAATTTAATGACAACCTTGAAATAGGCGGTGGTTCTAATAAATCATTCCTATTCTTTTATAATTGTAATGACGATTAGTGAACCGTCTAAGATCGTTATGGGCACGTAACCCGTTTGGGATGCGTGTGAGAAACGTCACAATGCAACAAATCATCTCTTCCTCCCCCCGTCTTTCCCGCTCAACTGCCAAATGCTGCAATTTCCATCAAGGTATCGAATTATTGATGACTTAACGTACCTTTTCTTGATAAATAGTCAATGATTAAATGCCCTCTTAAAGTTAATGTAGCGTATTTATCCGCCGGATAATGGATACTCGACAATAATGGATGCCTATGCCTACTACGTACAGATTAAATATAATAATTAGAATAAAAATAATTGTCCAACTTCCTAATTTAAAATTCTCTACTCGTTCTGCGAGTAATAATTTTTTTGAGGTCTCTTCCATCCCTTCTTTACAGCATGGCGAAAGGTTACTTTCCTTATTTTGTGTATAATCCGCAGACATACCTCTACACTGCGATGTCCTTTAAGTAGAACAAATTGAAAGGCTTCCTGAGTTCACATACTGGACCATTATTGACTATCGGTGTGAAGAGAATGCATTAGTAACCCGTTGGTGTACCACTTCCTGTTCCAACTCGTCCCTCACGTAATCTTAACAGTTGTTAAGATGGTTAGTTTTTCTGCTCCTTTCTAAGCTTAAGGATCCATTTTCTGGAGCATAAAGAGGTTCTTTATCTTAAGAATTAGTGTCCTTATGGTAGAGGTGAGGGCGAGGATGATGCGCGAGCTAAGATAGCGTGAGTCGATATGATATAAAGTTGCAGAGATGATACGCAGTTAACAATGCTATTCGACTTCTCACTGACGAAATACAGTATTTCTCGCTCCACAGACTAGCTGACATGCATTGCATGACAGAAAAACGACAGAGTGGAAGTAGGAAACTACGCTGGAATGACCACGATTCGCAATTGAGAGGCTGAGGGATGAAGAGGAAGAAGAAAAAGAAGAAAGAAAAAAAGAAATTCTCCACTTTCTCTCGCGTGCTTCAGGTAGTGAGTGGTACAGGGGTTGCCAGCATAGGGCCTTTACGGATCATTAGATCATCGATCCTTACAGAATGAATATAAGCAAGTTGTGTCCACCAATGCTCGAGTTTTTTCGATTTTCCCCTCTTCTTATTTAAGAATAAAATTTCAAAAATTGAAAAATTATAAGAGAAATTACAAGAAAATGAATTTATCAACGTCTTAAATAGATGAATGAATGGGGGAGAGAGAGAGGGGGAAGGAGAAAGAAACTTGAATTGCCCTCCAGTGAAATTATTCACCGCATCAGCAACACTTACGAAAAACTCCTCCTCAGCAAATCTGTCAACTGAAATTACAACGATGTCCCATCTGAATTAAACGATTATATTATAAAAATGTAAAATAAATAGAATAATTCCGAGAATTTTCTTTATAATATGTTAATTTAAATCACGACATTAAGTCATAAACGGTTTTCTCCAAGATCGAGAGGAGGAAGAGGAAGAGGAGGAGGAGGAGGAGGAGGAAGAAGAATTTCCGTCTTGGCGAGTTTAAATTCTTATACAAATTTTTAATTATTTTACTCGAATTTAGAAAAGAAAAAAATATGGAAACAGTTTTTTTTCCTACTGTTTCCTCCTTCCTTTCTGAAGTTATTAAACTCGTTAGTTCAACTGATCACATTCGTTAAGTCTTTCAAGTATTGTTTCAACAAAAATTTCTCCAGTTTATGTGTAGAAAGATAATTGCAGTAAGGAAAAAAAAGGGGGTAGTTTAATCATACACGTTTTCTCCAGACTAAATGAGAACTGTATTTACAGTTCTGTGTTTGACTCCAGACTCTCTTGATGGAGCCTTTGCCATGTATCGATTGATCCATCTCACATTTTAGCCCCCGGAGATCCTAGACCATCTGACCCTTTATACAGTTAAAAAATAAAGAAATTTCTAATGTTTCTATATATATATTGGCTCTTAGAATATATTTATAAAGTGTAATTAAAACTTTGTTTAGTTTACTGTATTAAATATTCTATAAATTTAGTTATACTCGTCTCTTAGGAAGAGTGAATGCCAAGATGACATTCATTCATCCTCTGGGATAAAGCGTTAAAGTATTAAAATTTTAAAATATAAGTAAATAAATATAAATAATTTCTAAGAAAATATACTTTATGCCTATCGATTTTTTAAAGAATTATTTTTATTTTTACATCCAGATGTTGCATTAATTTATTATTATTATTATTATTATTATTATTTTCTTCCTCCTCCCTTTCTTTTAAATTGCCGTATAGGATAACACTAGTTATTATCTTCATAATAAAGTAAATAAAATGAGAAATGAGGCAAAATAATTGATGATAAAATGAGATATCAGCGACTAACGAACTTGTTTATTCATTAAAAAAACGTGAAGTAAATAAATTATAATCGTTATTTAAGTTGAGAAAAATATAAAAATAACTAACGATAAAAGCTATTAAATGCATTTTAAATAAAATATTAACTTAATTATATGAAATAACTCTCGAATATCATATTTATCTTTACAATTTGCATGAAAAAAATACGAATTTTTCAACATTTATCATCATTAACTTTTACTTTTCTCTCCGCATCCTACTCATCCCTCCTCATCCTTCTGCATCTTTAGGCATCTCTCTGAAACTTTGTCTTCTCTCTCTTTTTTATTTTTCTTTTTCTACATTTGTAAATATAAATCTGGAATTTAAATATGTTTTTTCTAACGTCCATACAAGATAAAGATTATAAGTGAATTCTTTCATAAATTGGTCATCCGATCCGATTGTTAAGATGAAAAGATCTTTTTCTTTTTTTTTTTTTATCATTTTATATACAAGAAATTCTTCGATTGTTTCAGTAGGATTATGTACAGTAAATCTCTCTGGAAATAAGTAAATTCTATTAAAAACAAATCGAATTTTATTTTAAGAATACGTTTTACAATAAATATTACTCATTCGGATGCGTTAAATCCGGGTATGAAAGGTAATTCCTATGCAAATGTAAATCTGTTTTGGCATTTATACGTAATTAACTGCGACGCGTAAAGCGTGATAAGTTTACGTTATATCGAGAATTGGTAAATAAACATTCTGCACCTTTAATATTTCTTCAGAAGTTAAATAAAAATTAAACTCGATACCTCTTTTTTCTAGACGTAAAAAGTTGGAAAATCGATCGAAAGGGGGGTGAAAGAAGAGTAAAAAGCATTTGTCACTGGGGTTAATTTTCTATTGTCAGCATTTGGCAGTTCAATTTTGGAGTTTCCAATAGATGAACACCTTCATCTCCAAGTCAAGTGGTGAAGGCGAAAGATTTTCTATTCATCCTATATCACTTCCTCGATGTCCCCATGAAAACAGCTGCTTTTCCAATGAATACTCAAGAAGATTTGATGAGACTAAGCTGTTTATTGAATAGAGCAATTGCGTCACTCTATTCAATGCCCGATGTCTTTCGAATAACTTATCTTGTTCCCTACAACCGAATAAAATTCAGTTTTAGCAGTAGACGAATGCTGAACAAATCAAATATAATGGAAATTACCACCGAAAATATTCCATTCTGTTAAATTATTCTTCAGTTTGACGTAAAGTTTAGTTATAGTTTCGTCGTCTCTACACTACAACAGCGATTCTCAACCTCTACCACTAACGTATAGATTTAACACTAGCAATTTCTACTCGAGTACTACCGGTTGAGAAAATTAAACGTTAATATAATTTATAAAATAGGAGTTTATCTTTGAGTTTTAAGATTAAAAAATGAAAAGTCCTCTCCAAAGTTTTATCTTCTTCAATTTTATACGAAGCGAAACAATTGGATGACCAAAACTTACTTACGATCCATTTGACAAATGTTTATACTTAAAGTGATAAGTTGGGAGCAAAACTGGTAAAGTTAGTCTCCATCCCCCTGTATCACGATTCTACGGACGTGGAGGACGTCTCGAGAGAGTGACCATCCCATCATTACTGACAGATATATCCCCAAGTCCGTTTCAGACAATTACACTTAAAGTGATATGTTGGTTCAGTTTATTGATGCGATGCCCCACAAGAACCCGAAACAATGGACTATCTTAGTCCCGGGGCTAACTTAAAACTCGAATAAATGGACGAGAACGTAACTAAAGCGTAACTAAAATTACACGTGTGTAAAATAAATCTTAAGCAGCATTTGTAACGTAGAAAGCAGCAGTAACACTTTGATGGAACGTATAGAAAACAATAGTTTTACTTTCCAAGCTGCTGTATAATAGAGAGAAAGTATGAAAATTAGTCAAAAAATGGCTCCCAGCATTAATGCATTTTTGACTCGAAAATTCATTAAAATTTGGGGAGGTTTATTCTGTAAGTATGGATGTTAATGCATGTGGGGGGTAGGGTTTTATTCGATCAGTTTGTAGCTTAATAACTCCTGTGCCTTTTGTCAAAAATTTTTGAAATTTTGAAGAGTGATGTATGCATTGGTTGGAAATGTTTTTGGAAATTTTCATGAAAATCGGACCATTTGTTCGGGAGATATGGCCATTCCCTTAATATCTCCGAAACAATAAAGGTGATTGTAGTAATTTTTATAATCGATGGAAACAAATAAAAAATGCTGGAAAGTCTTCAACTACAACGTTTCCAACTTATTGAATGTAGAAAACAGTAGTAACACTGTTAGAATATACAGAAAACAATACTTTGAATTATAGAAGACAGTAGTAACGATTTGATATGTAGGTATAAATTATGGAAAAATATTTATAGAATATATTCTTCTTCCTTTTAATAAATGTTAAACAGATCTTTTACGGCTGCAAGCCACCATAAAGTAAACCTATCTTAATAGCCAGTTGACAGTTAATGTATACTGGTTAATGTTTGTAGCCAAATTATAACTTTTCTTTGCTATCGTGTACTACACACGTTCAATTACTTAATGTTAGACTTGACAGTTACCGATGTCTCCGATATGTCGCCAGATGTCTTCCTGGGACCTTAATTTAATAAGTACCAGGCGCTGTATAATGTCAGCTGTTCGATTACTAAAATGTCGCGTGACACGTTCGTGTCTTTCGTGACGTATACACCACACAAAAACCCGTCGAGTGGTGTTAAGAACCGACGAGAGGATGAAAATATTATTGTTATTTTTAAAAATATATTACATAATTGTTTAACTTAATAACTTGTGACGATTTCAGCCTTAAAATCTGTAAAAATATATGTATTTTTGGGCTAAAAATTGAAAAAATTGTAGACCTAAACGAGATAAAACGAAACCAGATATGAAAAGTTTAGGGGCAGGAGGGCCCGATTAACTATAAACGAATTTCCGGTCTAAACCGAAAGTTACGTAAATTCAGTTCAAAAATTTCCCCCCGAAAAAGTTTCATAGATGACCGGCAATACTCTGTTGATATCAGGAAAAGTATGATTTACAGGGGCAAGACATTAATTTGAGATGGAAAGCATATATTTTAAATTGAATAATTTAGGAATGTGATTGAAAAAATTACAGCCTGGCATTGCGACGATGTGACAATAAATAATTTCGTAAATATTTCACGTTTATAATATAATAAGCCATATAAATATGCCGTCGAATACACAAGAAAAATATTTTAGTATAGTTGTAAACATATTTAAGACATTGAAAAACCAACAAAGAGTGAAATACTTTTATGGCTGTATACATAGCCAACGTTCCGTGTAAGGGAGGTTGTAACATCCTCACGAGTTGCCACTTATATTTGTCCAATCAATCATATAATATTCTGGCAGGGATGCCTTGGATGTCAGCTACTGTTGTGCCTGAACAGAATTTAGTATGTGGTCACGTTGCTCGATAGTTGGGGAGATCATGTAGACAAGTCGCCCGGGCTGCATACCAATCGACTATGGCTTAAAAAACATAGTCTATATGACACAACGTGGATAACCTTTAAAAACGGGCATTTGTAAAACGTTTAGGGGTGCCATTTTTAATTAATACCCACGATAAATCGAAGAGAAAAGATGCGGAGAGACTACCCTAAAAGTACTCTACCTGGATTATTAATGACTTTTAACTTATTTTCGTCAATGGAAACTAAAATATAATTATGTTTATTAATTAAAAAAGTCAAAATAAATAAATAAATAATCCAGTAAAATCAAATTAACTTTTGGCAATCAAATCGCTCCTTCCAACGACGTTTATGCGGCTGGAAGATGAAAATAAGATGGATTTAACGAGAAAGAATTGTTTCCAAACTAATTAATTAGAGTTAAAAAATTTTATTTTATTTATTTTTTTATTTAAAAAAATAATAATAATCTTCGAGATTCGATTGTTGCGTGTTTAAGTGTTCGTGATAAACAAATATTCTGTTTTGTGATTGATTGTTTCAACTTAAACTATACGCGATTTGATGGCCGTGTTTCTAGTAAACAAAGTTTATTTATATATATTTTTTTATTGTATTTTTTGGGAGGGGAAAAAGAGATTTTTATACGTTTATCTTTAGAGAAAAAGTGAGAGAGAGAAAGGAAATTTAATAGCTAAGCCATTGAAACTTCTCCCCCTTTAAATGGCGCAGTTTAATTTAACAGTAAGAAAATGATGTGAAGAGGTTGAAAACCTTTAAAACTAACGATACTAGCTTTTACCTTTCTTAATATTTAATTAGATTTTTTCGTATTTTTTAATAATTCTTAGGAAATTGATGGATGAGAAAATCGTGTATTAATATTTCTTGTTTATTTTATTTTATCCCCCCTCTAAGCAAGGAAACATTTTGAAAATTTCTGTATGCGTGTAGACGAGTTTTGGTTATGAAATTTTCGTCTTTCTTGTTTTTAGGGATTAGTCGTTTTAATTAAAAAGTCGGAGAAAGCTTCTGTTTTTTTTAAATACAGGCTGATGAAGATGAGAAATTGGATGTGAAAGATGCTGGATCTGGAGAATTATGTTTGAATTTGGATGGTAGAAGTGTGCGTAGGATTGGATAGGATCGATAGAAGATGCTGGATCAGAAGGATTATGTTCGAATTTGGATGTAGCGCCGTACATAGGATTGGATAGAATGAACGGAAGATGCTGGATCCGAAAGATATTATCGAATTTAAATGGTAGAGGTGTACTTAGGATTGAATAAGACCGATTGAAGATGCTGATCAGAAAGTTATATATTCGAATTTAAATGATAGAAGTGTGCATAGAATTGAATGGGATCGATAAAAAATACTGGATCAGAAAGATTATGCTTGCATTTGTATTGTAAATGTGTGCATAGAATTGAATGGGATCGTACATGCTGGATCAGAAGGATCATGTTCGAATTTAGAATGTAAAAGTGTGCATAGAATTGGATAGGATCGATAAAAGATTCCGGATCAGAAGGATCTTGATCGAATTTGGATAGCACACTTCATGAAAGGTGTGCGTAGAAATGGATAGGATCGATAGGATATGTTTGAATATAGTAAATAACAATATGTGAGATTCCGAAAAAATTGAAAAATCAGTATGTAAGAAACAAGGAATAGAGACTTTCAAAGTGAAATACTTTCACTCTGACATATCGAATCACCTTAAATTGATTGAGAATTCCGATGACGATAGACGAATTTAATGCTGCGGGAAAGAAATTTGCATAAAATTGTACATATCACAGATACTTCAGACATCGATACGAAGAATTTAAAAGATTGAAAAATGTAAGGATGGAACGTAACGTGTAAGATTGAAAAGTCAAGATGGCGACCGTTTAATCCCCGATACATTCAATCACATTAGATGGATCGAAATCTAATATGGATACAATGTGTATTAAGTAAATGAAAGATGGATGGATAAGATATTTACAAAGTGAAAAGTAATTCCTAGAAAAATTGTAGAATTTCAGAATTTTTCTATAATTTAAAATAAGATAAATCGTCATCCATAAAGAAATGATTAACGAATTTAAGGATAATCCAAACAAAAGTGGATGCAGCTCATAAATCATCCTCTCCTCCCGAGCAGGATGGAAGCCAATAAAAAATCAATTTACATAATTATGATTAAAGTGTGTGTTTTATAAAAGGTTACACCGGGAAAAAAACACGTGTAAATAATATTTTATTTTCCATCTTAACAGTCGGGAGTGGAGGTATTTCACACATTCCTAACATATTGAATGAGCTCCATTGAGTTTCATGCATCCACGACTTCTCTGCAGTACACTTACAAAGATAAGCACACTAAGTGAGATTTTCTCACCCCTTTTTTCTCTATCCAGGGTGTAAATTGTAAGAATTTAAGTTATGAAAATAGATAAAGTTTAATAGAGAAAATAAGATTTGAAAATAAAAATTCCCTGCTCTTTTGTAACAAGTTGGATGCTGAAGAATAAGAAAGATGTCTTTAGGCATCGACGTATTTCACGAAAGAGAAAGAAGAGAAGGAGGAGGAAGAGGAGGAGAAAAAACTTTTGTATTCTGTGACCTTTCGTCAGACCAATGTTTGTTGTTCTTGTGCCCGAGGCTTATGATCTTGGTCCATCCTATCAACGAGTGTCTTGCCTTCTATATCTTTATTCAGCCTCCAGCCGACAAGAAAAAGATAAACGCTCATCCTCTAGTCTAGAAATATTGCATGAGCTCTGTGGATGTTTAATAAGCATCCATAAAGCCACACATATTTTTTTTATTCTAGCAAGATCTAGAATAAACTTTACCACACTTTTCCAAAGTTTTCTGGTTAATTTTGAAGAAAAAACTAATGCGAAAATAAACTAGAATGATTCTAGAATCGTTGAAGGTTGAAGAGTTCGCTACAAAATTTGAAATTAATCAGTTAATTAGAATTCCTTCATTAATTAGATCAGGAAATGAGATAGAACCGAAGTTTTGTAGCTTATATTTTCGGCAGGGGCCTAGAGAATAAGTATGAAATATTTGATGCAGATCAGTCAAAGGGTTTAGAAGTTAAGAGGGGAAGAAATCAGCAAAGGGATGTCGAGGTGGAATGGAATCAAGGAGAGGAGGAGGAGTGTCATGATTTCGTGGTAGCATACATTTTCAGCATGGCCTGAAGAATCAGTATGAAAAATTTGGTGCAGATCGGTGGAAGGGTTTAAAATTTAAGAGGAAGATAAAATTAGGGAGAGGGAATGGAATGACGAAGACGTAGTAAAATTAAGCAAGATTTCCCATTACAATTTGCTTCCACGCTCAAACTGGAATATAAATTCGTTTATATTACGTAAACACAATCAAGAATGCAGTAATAATTTCGATTTTTGTGCAGAAAGTTTGGCGAAATTTCCCCAGACATTGATATTCCGCGGTAGTTCTTTCGCATTAAAAACTAAGAATATATATATATATATATACACGCGAAGAAATTCTAAATTCAAAACCAAGAAAACCCAGTGTGTAAACTCCTAAACTCCTTTTTTCCTAATACAAAGTTTTTGTATTTTAGCCCATAAAATTAAAAAAAAATCGCAGGAGCTGTTACAAAACTAGAAAAATTTTGTGAAAATTAGAATTTTAAATTGGCAGCAACTTATCAAAAGAGAAGTTGTCTGCCCATAAAAAGTAATCATCGTTATCTCGTATAATTCTAGAACAAAGGAGAATTCTAGAACAAACTTAAGTTAGACAATGCCTTTACCTCCCGATAACAAACTATTTAAAGAGAAGAAAAATAAGAGGTTGGTAGAATTCTGATTGAAACTCGTACTCCAAGGAACTTAACAGTTAATTAGATACTTCATCGAATCTACACTTCTCTCCTCGTTAACTTTCACAGCCACGTGAATAAATCTAAATCTTTTTAAACTATAGAAAATTTCTTTTATTCACACTCCCAAGTTAATTTCAAATCCCTTTTTCTACTTCTTAAATTCTGACTAATTTTTTCTTTTTAATTCTCTTTCTCGTTAACAACTTATTTTCGGAATTTGCGAATAAAAATATTAATTAAGTATGCATTTTAGACTTGATATAAATTAATTTTCCACACTTTTAATTTCTAAATTTAACTTTATAAAGTGTGAATAAATTTATATTTATTATATATATATAATAGAATGTCTGTCCAGATGTCTGTTCTCTATACGCTTCTAAACCCTTTTACGATCTGCACCAAATTTTTCGTACTTATACTCCAGCCCCCTGCCGAAAATAGAGGTGACGAAACCTCCACTTTTACCTCTCTTCCTGATTTTATCCCCCTGTTAACTCATACGTCGACATCCCACCCTTCTGGTTTCACCCCCTTTTAACTCTTAATCCCTTTCACGATCTGTACCAAATTTTTCGTACTTATTCTCAAGCTCCCTGCCGAAAATGTATGCTGCTATGACACTTCGACCTCAACCCTCTCTCTCTTAAATCATCCCCCTAATAACACGCCTTTCTGTTTCAATCTTTATTGACTTCTAAATCCTTTGATTTTATATATTATAGAGAATAATTCAAAATTTAACATTTTACAGAGTAACCTGTCTAAAGCGGAACGTGATTGTGCCGTTTCGTAGAGAACTGTGTTTTTATTAATACAGGAAAATATGTTTCAAACGTGACAGGTTGAAAGACGTGTGTACACGAAGGAGCACAGAGAGGGAGAAAAATTGTGTAAACTCTTAATGTAGGACACTTTAATTATGGTTTAGAATGTAGCTGCTATTATGCCAAAAAAAGTCCGTTTTATACAGGTTAATACAGGTAACAAATCAGCTTCCGTTTTATACAGATTTGCGACTTGTAGTAATATTTTATATAGAAAATCATTCCGTTTAGAGATTTTTTCCATTTTAATATGTTTCTGTTTTATAGAGGGTCCGTTTTAGACAGGTTTTACTGTATTTACAGAATGATGCCGTAAAGAATTAATTTTCTATACAACTGAACAGAATATTCTATAACGTACTGTAAAGAATAACTTTATGTTCATCGAACCTTTAATGACGGACACATGTAAACAACGGGCATTTGTTCTTATCTGAACAAAAATGAATAGGAAAATACCCTCGGAATAGAGGCGATTTTTTTAATGTTTCCGTCGGTGGCCTTCGTTAACAGGTTTGTCTATATCTTGTGAAATCAAATTTTAACGTGTATTTACGCCTTATAAGCGTATTTTATTCCTAATGCCTGTAGAATAAATTGTATTATAGATAGATATTTGAAACTTTATCACAAGTTTTGATACGGATCAGATATTAAAAATCAAATACAAGTTTGTAAAATTTTTTTCTAGACGTATCTAGAATATTCTAGATGTGAATTTGAGATTTAAAAAGTTATTTTAATACAGAAAGAATGTTTCTAAAGCAGAACAAGTCTGGTTAGTGTAGTGAGCGACAAGTTCAATATATGGGTATTTGGCAAACCGTAAGAAATGGTTGGATTGGGAAAACACAAGTTACAAAAAAAAAACTTCTCTACAAGTTTTAAATCCTGTATCAAGAATAGTGTTCTCCTAGGGAAAAATCCCGGAAAACTCGGATGCTATTAAATGTATATATCAGGTTTAGAAGAGAGGGGGGGAATTAGAAAGATTTAACCCTGTAAAACTTAAAAATGGCTCTTTAGAGGATGGTGTCAAATATTTTCTGCTGTGAATCTGTTCTAAGTATTGTCTTGAAGGGAATTAAACTGCTACTAAGCACTAAATGAAGGCTATACATTAAACAAACGTCTAAAAGTAACGAAGTGAAGACAGTTATCTGGCTAATCTGTCAGACTACTTTCGTTCACTTGTAGTCATCTTGTGTAGTCTGGACGTCTTTATTGATTCTCATTCTTTACTTTTATTTTTTGATTTTTCTCCTTTAAGCCCCGTATAATTGAAGGATAGGATTTTTGTTCTTCTTTTAAAAAAATTTGATAAAAATTTATTTTGTATTTAAAACTTTTTTATTCTTCTTCGCCTCCCTCCTCCTCCTCCATTTCTTCTTCTTCTTCTTTCTCATCGTCCTCCTCTTCTTCCTCCTCTTCCTTCTCTTCCTCCTCCTCCTCTTCCTCTTCTCCTTCTTTCCCTCCTCCTTTTTCTTCTCTTATTCTCCTTTTTTTTTCTAATCCATCGATCCGGACAATTTATAAAATGTTTTCGAAAGAATGTGAAACGTTGTTTTAAAATCGAAAGAGTTTTCTGGATAAATTTTACAATGAAATTTATCCAGAAAAATCTGGTAGAATTTTCGATTTCGAACACATTTTTTACATTCTTTCAAGGATATTTCCTTTTTTTTTCTTCCTTGAAAGATTCTTACATGATTTACTTATCGGCAACGTGGAAATTCGTGGAGCATAGGAGAAGAATGTGTAAATTTGGAATTTATTTCACACAATTAAAGAAAAAAATTACAATTAACGTAAGAAATTGGGAATTAATTAGCTAACAATTAATGTCCTGGGTAACACCTTTAATGTATTTGCACACACCAAAACTGCCCATTGTAAGATTGGTGCCTTGATACAAACGTTAACGTAATCAGCCTCGTTAGTGTTTTTCATAATGACTCACCTTATTAGTTATTGAACACTTCCCAACTATTTCTAATTGAAGAATGAGGAAACAGCCCTGGGCCCCCTTCTACCAATTACTTCTACCTAATTCAGACTCGAGGGGGAATTATCACAGGAAGAAGAATAGCAAAGAGAGAAGGTCCCTCATTAGTCCATTGGGACGGTGGCGTTAATAGATGACGATAAACTTGACAAATGAGAGACAATGAAGTTTCGTAAATAAGGAGATAACGTCTCACACCAATTTAACATTTCATTAAGTAATAAAGTTGACAACTAGTGTGCTGCATCTCACCTTTATAACTACCCCGGTTTATGAAGGTTGCGACTGTAATGACCGTGTTTGGCCGCAATCGCCTATCTAGAACATCTCTTAAAATTTAATAAACCATCAGGAAAATCTTCAAAAAAATGTAACATTTTTTTTACTTTCCCGGCTTTCAAACAACGGGAGATCGGTCAGAGATTACCCCCTTCCAAGAATTTTTCTTTTTGGGGGCTTTTCTATATGTATGAACGTTATTGTGTGGGAGGGGGACGATTTTGTTTACTCAATTCGAAGCTTAATAACTCCTGTGCCTTTTGTTAGAAATTTCTGAAATTTTGCAGAGAGATTTGTGTGTTAAGGGATGAATTTTGTAGAAATTTTTATGAAAATTGGACCATTACTTTGGGAGATATGGCTGACTCCTTTAGTATCACCCGAACTAATCTGAAGACTTAAAGGTGATGGTAGGAATTATTAGGGATGTTAACAAATAAAGATTGCTGGAAAATTTTATCAACAACATTTCCATCTCTCTATAAGTGAAATAGCGCAATGACGCATTTTCCACCCCAAAAAAAGCACACCTTCTCGTGCCTACCCCCCGTTAATTATGTTAAAATAATTCGGAATTTGTCGGGTGGAAATGTGACATATGGCACCATATCGGTTTAAAAATAAAATAATTATTATGCAGATTATATTACACTATATTAATTCGTAAGTAGCATTCAAATTACCATCCTGTAGTAGATTTTTCTACAAAATTATTACGGATCTAAATCAAGTGGCAATGCGATTGGAGGCTCGATTGCATGCAGATTTCCAATCCGAAATTAATATTTAATAGTTTGAAGTGAATAAAACATTACAAAGCGATGCACAGCTACTGTCAAGAGTTGATTTAAACCCTCTTATAGGTAGAAATTACTGCAGCCATTTTTACACGCTAGACAGAGATAACTCATGCAAATTTAAACAGGTTAAATAATAACACGATCGTTTTTCATGGATCCAAATTACTTCCTAGTGTATAATAAAATATGTCCTACGTAATATTATAAAGTTTCGAATGTAGATTTAACTGTAGAATTTACGTAAATAATGAAAAAGTTGCATGAATTCTCAACTGGAGGTGATGCTGCATTCATCCTCTACCGATTCTATTTCGTCTATTATCAAATTGTTTCTTGGCATATTCAACAATTAGTCAGTTTAAGTCCTTATTAAACATTTACTTTACTTCAATACGCCATGATAAAGGCACGAACACTTGCAATTATTATTAAGTTAAAGGCAGAACTGGTGGCCATTCACACTTAACGTCTAATCTGTCGTGTTTAAGAAGCAACACAAACGAATATTATATGAATTTATCAAGAGAAAAAAATGAGTAATGTGTAGACGAAACTCTTCTCTACACTTATATAAATTATTTGTATAATAATAATAATAATAATAATATAAATAAAAAAAATTTTAGAAGTAGAAAGAGCATAGATTATATGGATTACTATTTATTACTTTTTTGTTACGTCTGTGACAGCTAATGTCGTATCATTATAACTTAGATGGAAATTTCAATTTTCTGTCATCCCTTTTCATTATCTGTAAAAGTAAATTTTCTTGGCGTATTAACAAAGTAAAGATAGAAAAAAAAAATCTCTTGGACAATATATAAATTTTCCTTGATAAAAAAGATGCGGAGGAGGAAGAGGAGGAGAAGGGAAGAGGGATTTTCGACTTGAATATAATTGATAAAAAAAAGGAGTGTGTTTTATATTTCTTTGAAGTGGTAAGAGTGAAAGGTGTAGAGGTGATTCTGCATTTTTTTTTCTTGCTTTGAAGCTGTATTAATTTGTAAAGTTTTCAAGTCAGAGATGAAGTAAAAGGAACCGATAGAAGAAGCGTTATGTATTGGCTTCGTCTGTAGCTGATCTTTATTTAATTAGGTAAAAATGAAATTGCTGCTTGTATAAACGCTTAATTTCATATATATATAATTATGAATATGACATACAGTATTTAAAATGATAAAGTTTAGTTTATTACAGTTATAACTACTTTAGGGGCAGCTTTTTAGCTACTTTTAACTGTGTTGATGTTATTTAAGCAAGTCTCCCCCCTCTCTATCATTCAAGTAATGATTTAAAATGGGTTGACGTGGCTTATAAGAGCAAAGACTAGGTATACAATGTCTCGTCCCCCCCTTATACTGCACACGTGATTAACGAAAAGGCCAGTTAGAGCCTTCAAAACTATTGAAAAATTATTATATTTTGAAAAAATTACACGAGAATTGATGCGTTGAAGCTGCGAATCACGTTATCTGAGTTATCATAAATCTAAGTAAGAAGATCATTTTCCTTTAGGATAAGAAG
Source organism: Centruroides vittatus (assembly GCF_030686945.1). Classification (NCBI taxonomy): domain Eukaryota; kingdom Metazoa; phylum Arthropoda; class Arachnida; order Scorpiones; family Buthidae; genus Centruroides; species Centruroides vittatus. The sequence continues at coordinate 1,121,092 of NW_027121750.1, read as the reverse complement.
GATACACGAAAGATCAGTAACGATAAATCTCTTGTAAAAATCATTATCTAACATCGGAAAGAACAACAATTTTTCAATTTACAAATCAGTGTAAACCGAAGAGCAATTTATGGATGTAAGATGGCTTCAATTTTACACCTAGAAAATTCAATTCGTCTCAACTAAATCAAAGATTTAAAGAGGAAAAATATTTAAATTTACTAAAATATATATATATATCATTCGTAAAATGGCATCAGATGCAATATGCAATGTAAAATAATGACTTATCCAATAACCCATATGTAGATAGAGGGAGAGAAAAGAAGAAAAAAAGAAGAAAGTAACGTGTTCCTGCGGATCACTTTCGATACTATTTTCAGGTATTATAACAGAGCATATTACATAGATCTGGCAGGTCAATGTTTGCTTTGATTGATGTCTGTGCAGTTGGGTCGAATGTCAAATAGGAATCTGAATGTCATTTGTGATTCCTTATGGTTAAAAATAAATGGAGATCGCTCTTCTTCATCTTTCTGCATCCTAAGGGATTGTTGCAGTCAAGAAATATAAGATACTGTATGCTAAATCGTATGGTTAAGTTTGACTTTTTACCAAAATCTTCGATCGTTTCTACTGTTTTTTAAGCTTTCCCCTTCATTTTTTTTTCGATTTAAGATACTTTCTTAAGGTTTACATATATTATAAATATGGAATTGATATTGAAAAATACGTCTTGTGATGCAAGGAGATGTTTTCTTCCCCAATCAAAAAATTTCCCTCCAATCAAATTTTTATTCAATTTTCTAAGTTGAATTTATAGTAAATTTACTGCAGAAAAATTGATAAAGGAGTGGGATCGTCTTGTATATAAGACAATAGAAATCTTAAATTGTCACATTGTTACGTGGAATTAGCTTAAATTGAATTTAAATGTTAACTTAAACAGATTAAGTTAAATGAGTAAATTTATTCTTTTTTTTATTATCATTGTAGAAACTGTTTTGGTTGCTTGTTTACATTCAGTAAATCCATTTATCGAATTGAAGTTTCAGCAGTTTAGATTATTTAAATAAAGGGGGGGGGGAGAAAGTAGTAGTAAATTTGGAGGGAAAAATTGTGCAAAAATTCTTTAGCAAGATTATTTTATTTTATTTTACTTTTTTATAACAACACCATCATCTTTGACACGAGACAAAGGACTAGATGATGTTCATAACGCATACCGTGTAAGATCTAGTGGATAATATTATCGATTGGTGTATTCTCAATTCACTCAGACGATTAATTTGACAAAAGACATCGTCTATTCAAAATGCTTTGCAATTTCGTCCCAACAAGCCAGTCATAAATCAAATGATGGCACGAAAAACAATGGAGCAACTTTCTATGGAATTTTTGAGAGCATTTTATGAACGTTAAATAATTTTTCTTGCAGGCAATTTTAGTAGTGTTTGTTCTAGAATACGAAGACGAAGAAGAAGAGAGGAGGAGAGAGGGAAAAAAAATATTTTAAGAATTCTGTAAAGAATTTTCTCCAAAAGTTAAATTACTAAAAGAGTATCAAATTTTGAAACTTTTGCTAACAATAATTATGAGAGAATCTCGTGTAATTTACGGTTGACCTTTCGTAATGAGGTCATCTTTACTCTTTAAAAGACAAAATCTTTGAACACTTAAGTTTAATGAAATTGTTCTTTGTTGCACTCCTAAATATGGCTTTACTCCAAAGTCATATCTGATTATGAGAGGAGAATACTTTCAAGTTGAAGCCATACAAAGAGTTATTGATACACACCCGATCCCAAGTAGTAATTTTTATTTTTCCAAAAAAAAATAGTAAATTTATACGGATCCAACAGTTATTTTTTGAAAGTTTTATCTCGGTTTGTTAATTAGTTACGCTATAAAGTTTAATTTAATCGTAAATATCTTCTCAATCTTGGGATGAAAGAAGAGCACAATTTTTCATCCCGTTTTTATGATGGCGAGACAGAGAGTGAGAGAGACTTGTAACAGTGAACTAAGTTAAGTTTAAATATCACTTCTTATAGATTCCTTCCTAGGGTATTAATGAATATAATGAGAATCTTCTATTAGCAACACAGACTTGTTTACAGAAGTGACAAGCAAATCCCAAAAGAACGATAGCTAGAAGGTCATTTGCAGAAAAATCTGGTAATGAGCTTATTTCATGCAAATGTTCCTTCATTAGTGAACTCAGGCCACAGAGTCAATTATACACAGAGGAATAATTATAGCAATGATTGGACAGAGATTTCTTCTTCATCTTCTGTGTTGCTTCCACGCTATTCGGATGCCACACCTTAATACAAGGAACCGATTTTAACAAGAGATGCTTAAGAGCCGATTGGTGTAAAGATTGAGGAAAAGTTGGTTTAAAAATTGAGAAAAAATCTGTGAAAAAATTGAGCAAACGTCGGTGTAAAAATTGGTAAAAGTTTGTGTGAAGATTGATTAGAAAATTGGGAAAACTATTGAGCAAAAATTAGTTTAAAATTAAGTAAAAATTGGTTTGAAAATTGAGAAAGAGTTGTGTGAAGATTGATCAAATATTGATGTAAATATTGAGCAAAATAGGCGTGAATATGGAGCAAAAATTGGTTTAAAATTGAATAAAAATTGGTGTAAAAATTGAGAAAAAGTAGGTGTAGAGATCGAATAAAAGTTGTCGTAAAAATTGGGCAAAAGTTGGGTTAAAAATCGTTCAAAATTTGGGTAAAAATGGAGCGAAGATTGGTGTGAAGATTGAGACAAGGTTGGTGTAAGGAAAGTAATCACAGGTCAGGAATTTGCTCAAAATTCTAAATATATATCTGCGATAGAGTATGTCTTTTGTCATTAGCAGGGGGAAAAACTGTTTGCTAAAGTTAATGAAGAGAAAGAATAAAAACGAAGCCCTAAGCGTTATTCTCTTCCGGGTTGATTAAAAATTAATATCAAGTTGGAATTAAATTCTATTAATTTCTCTCCCGCTGCATTGCCTTCATTTAAATAAACTATTTTTCCGTAAAAAGTCAAAGAATAAATTAGCAAAGAAACAAAATTAAGAAATGAAAAAATCAAGCTGGAAATATGAATTTCAGCACATTTATATTTTAACAAAATGAGAATTAAAGATACGAAAGACTAATTTTTGGTAAGGGGGAGATGGAATTTTTGCCTCTTCCTTGCTTCTGACGTCAGTAAATTGACGAAAAGAAAAAAATTGTTTTAATTTGCCTCTCCTTATTAACGATTTCGTTTCGTAGGAAAAATAAAGGAGAATTTCGCAGTAAAGTGCATATTTCTGCATCGATTTAAGCAAAGCAACAACCCGTAACAGAAACAATTCGATTGTTATAGCATAAAGACTTCAATTGTAATTTAAGGAGATCATAATCGATTCGGATAGAAAATGATGGAAGTAGGAAACTTTACCAATAAAACTATTTAAGGAGAAAATTCCGATCGATAAATTTATATGGAGAGAGAGAGAGAGATAGAAAAAAAACCGGGCTTACAGACGGGAGGGTAGGGGAGAAACAGCATTTACAACTCTGAAAACCAATTAATGTAGCATAAAATATCGTAGGAATTTGTAAACTTCTTGTAAAACAAGATTGTAAATGAGAGGAGAGTAAAAAGATTACCCTCCTTTATGGATATCCCGGATGGGTGTAAGTTCAAAGAGACAACGATCCAGGTTCTCTGCAGATAAACAATGATTTATAACAAACTGAACCTAATAGTGACGTTTACAGCTTGTTTTACAATCTCGGATTCTGTAGATTCTTCTTGCAATTACGACACTGCGGAATTTCAGTCAAGAAACTGCTCCTTATACCACATCACTTATTTCACTCCACACCGACGTCCGAGACACATTGTCCTGGTTATTTTATCGACAGATTTTACTGACAGATATTCAAGAACGTCACGAACAGACGGTCAATAATTCGTTGGAAATTTCCTTCTTGTAAGAAACATTGCCTCACTAAAACTAAATCCATTCCCGGTTATTTCCCCCATTTTTCCCTTTATGAAAAAATGGAAATAAAAGGGAAAAATTCCCGGTTATTTTTTCCATTTCTTTCTTTATGGGGAATAACCGGAAATTTTCCTCTATCTTTCCGCGAAGGGAAAATGAAGGAAAATAACCAGGAATTTTCCCCCTCTATCTTTCCATAAAAGGACGTAACCGAAAATTTTTCCCAGGAAAAATGGGGGAAATAACAGGGATTTTTCCCTATATTTTTCCATAAAGGGAAATAACTGGAAAATTTTCCCAGGAAAAATGAAGGAAATAATAGGGAATTTTCCCTTATATTTCTCTTTTTTAAAGGGAAAAATGGGGAAAATAACAGGAATTTTCCCTATATCTTTCCATAAAGGGAAATAACCGGAAATTTTTCCCAGGGAAAATGGGGAAAATGACAGGGAATTTTTGCTGCCTTTACAGAAAAATTAAGAGAATAAATCCTACAAAAATTAAAATGGGGGTGCCGCGGTACATATTAATTTAACAGTTACCAGCTACCGTGGGAGTATCGAGAGCTTGATATTCCAAACAAGTCAACAATAACTGTTGGGGACAGATGATAAATATGACAGATGATGGCGTAGCGACCCTAGTCATCTCGCTCTCTCCTATGATTACAATGGAAACAAAACTACGAGTTTGGGTGTGTCGGGAAAAAACTCGCCCCCCCCAGGGACAATGACACCTCATTAGTATCCTCTACGTGTTCCACGGAGGGTTAATAATGCGTGATGTTGGATATCTCTGTTTCCCAGGCACGTAACAAACAGATAGAGAAAACTTTACGACCGGTCTGATAAATGTGACGTCAGAAAACGGCCCCTCAAGAAGCGTCCCCACTTTGATATATTTTCACCTGGTCTTGTTTGTATCGCCGAAATAAATTGGTGTGTAACGCTAAGACTTGGAAGAATATAAATTTATTTTTATTTCCTCTCCCACATCTTTTGTAGAAATTACGTTATTAATCACATTTTATTTTTATAATAATAATAATAATGCTTTAAAAATAAGAATAAAACATCCATTAGACAGTAGAAAAAAATTCCGGTATGCGCCTTCTCTATTATTGTTAGTTTTACTTTAATTATTTAGTCTTTAACAATAGTAAATTAAAAAAAAACACACAATTAATTCAGAAAATACTGACGTTTGCTAGTAATAATTTACGTGGCGGCTATCCAGGATTTTTTATTTATTATTATTTTTTTTTAATTTTTTCCCTTCTTTAGAAGATTTCAGACTTAATATTCCCGCTGTCTTACCCTCTGGCTACCGATAGCTCAGTTCGTGTGGAAAATTGAAAACCGATGAAATTTTAATTTATATCTAAGTTGGAAGATAAAAAATAATTTAATCGATGAGAATTCTTACTTTTGACTTCTTTAATTTATTAACTTTTCTATTTTTCTATAAATATGTTCCCTTCTCTCCTCTTCTCCAGGAGTTGATGCTATGGAATTAATTGATTTCTTATATTTATTAATTAATAAAATACGATAAAACGATGAATAAATGTAAGAAATTTGAGGTGAATTAAGCCTCAAATTATAAACTAATCACATTTAAATATTTTTAATTACTTAAATCTCATTGGCTAACTCGCCAGTGAATCGAAATGTACGAGAAAACTTGAAAGAATTGAGCTGTAAAACGTAAACCAATCATATTTAAAGTTTTTAATTATTTAAATTTCATTGGCTAACTTATTAGTGGCTCGAAAAATACAAGAAATTTGAAAGAATTAAGTCACAAAATATAAACCATTTAAAGATTTTAATTACTTAAATTTCATTGGATAGCTCGTCTCTGACTCGAAATATATCAGAAATTTGAAAGAAATACGTCACAATATATAAACCAATCACGCATAAGAAATTTGAAAGAATTGAACTACAAAGTATTAACCAATCACATTTAAAGTTTTTAATTACTTAAATTTTACTGGATAGCTTGTCTGTGACTCGAAATATACGAGAAATTTGAAAGAAATACGTCACAATATATAAACCAATCACACATAAGAAATTTGAAAGAATTGAACTACAAAGTATTAACCAATCACATTTAAAGTTTTTAATTACTTAAATTTCACTGGATAGCTTGTCTGTGACTCGAAATATACGAGAAATTTGAAAGAAATACGTCACAATATATAAACCAATCACACATAAGAAATTTGAAAGAATTGAACTACAAAGTATTAACCAATCACATTTAAAGTTTTTAATTACTTAAATTTCACTGGATAGCTTGTCTGTGACTCGAAATATACGAGAAATTTGAAAGAAATACGTCACAATATATAAACCAATCACACATAAGAAATTTGAAAGAATTGAACTACAAAGTATTAACCAATCACATTTAAAGTTTTTAATTACTTAAATTTCACTGGATAGCTCGTCTGTGACTCGAAATATACGAGAAATTTGAAAGAAATACGTCACAATATATAAACCAATCACACATAAGAAATTTGAAAGAATTGAACTACAAAGTATTAACCAATCACATTTAAAGTTTTTAATTACTTAAATTTCACTGGATAGCTCGTCTGTGACTCGAAATATACGAGAAATTTGAAAGAAATACGTCACAATATATAAACCAATCACACATAAGAAATTTGAAAGAATTGAACTACAAAGTATTAACCAATCACATTTAAAGTTTTTAATTACTTAAATTTCACTGGATAGCTTGTCTGTGACTCGAAATATACGAGAAATTTGAAAGAAATACGTCACAATATATAAACCAATCACACATAAGAAATTTGAAAGAATTGAACTACAAAGTATTAACCAATCACATTTAAAGTTTTTAATTACTTAAATTTCACTGGATAGCTCGTCTGTGACTCGAAATATACGAGAAATTTGAAAGAAATACGTCACAATATATAAACCAATCACACATAAGAAATTTGAAAGAATTGAACTACAAAGTATTAACCAATCACATTTAAAGTTTTTAATTACTTAAATTTTACTGGATAGCTTGTCTGTGACTCGAAATATACGAGAAATTTGAAAGAAATACGTCACAATATATAAACCAATCACGCATAAGAAATTTGAAAGAATTGAACTACAAAGTATTAACCAATCACATCACAAAGAGTTAAGCTACAAAATACAGACCAATCACGTTTAACCTTTTTAATTAACTAAATTTCATTGGATGAGCTCGTCAGTGGCTCGAAAAATATAAGAAATTCGAAAGAATTAAGCCGCAAAATAACCAATCACATTTAAAGTCTATAATTGCTTATATTTCATTGGGTAACCTGTCAATGGCTGGGAAAAAATCCTTATATTTTAGCAGTTAAAAAAAATTTTATCACTAATTTTTCTTTATCTAATCGGCAGTTAAAAGTTAACTTTCTGCTCTTATCGTGCAGTTTCATTTACATTATCGTCGTTAACGGTTTTATTTGTTATTAAATATCGTTACTTAAAAGACGTTACAGCTGCATTAAAGTCATTAAATATTATTTTTACATCTGATGTTTTATTATTTTATCCGTAATTAATAGATTTATTATGGTCTAGATAAACATTTTTATAATTAAAATTACTTTCATGACGTTTTTACTTTAATTTCTAATGAAAAATATAAATATTTCTACATGTTTTTTAAAATTTATTACACGTCTGTTTATATTTTCTATTTTATTCCTCGATATTCATTAAAATTCCATTAAAATTGTTTACTCCAATTTGAATTTTTTACTGTTACGCCATTTACGTAATAAAAAAACGTGTTTTAAAGTTTAAAAAATCAGTTCTGTTACACATCATTGTTACGTCGCTTCAGTAAATTTCATTAAAATGCAATTTTTTTTTATTGTTACGTAAGTGACTTTTTAAATAAAATAATCAGTAACGTAACAATATAATATTTTAAAATAAAAACTCAGTTTTGTAACGTTTGTTTTATATCATTGTTACGTCAGTTTAGTCAATTTCATTAAGATCAAATATTTCTATTGTTACGTCATTTTCTATTGTTACGTCATTTTATCAATTTCATTAAGAAAGTTTTTTTTATTGTTACGTAATTGAATTTTTAATAAAATAGCAAGTTACGTAACAATATAACATTTTAAAATAAAAACTCAGTTTTGTCACGTTTGTTTTATATCATTGTTACGTCATTTTAGTCAATTTGATAAAAATTTATACTTTTTTACTGTTACGTAACTGATTGTTTTTCAAAAGTCAATTACGTAACAATAAAATAATTTGCATTTGATGTGAAATTGCCTAAACTGACGTAACAATGATATAATAACGTAAACGAATTCAATTTCATTTAATAACGAATGACTTAATAATGAAATTGACGTAATAATGTAGCATTGCGAAATTGACAAATGAAATTGATACAGATTAAATTATATTGAATTTAAATTGACATATTTTAAACTCATTTAATTAAATTTCAATAAAAGCTACACGAAAATTAAATTTAATAAAATTATAAACTTTACTCAAATTTTCATTAATATGGGCGAACAGAACCTAAAATCACCTTTCGATTGTAATTTATGTACAGGAGCTATGTGAAATATTTACGTGTGAATTGGCGTTATATCGAATGAAAAATTACCAATTTCATATGTACGCAAATTGAATTTTAATTCTATTATTCTTTATTGTGACATCGTCACAATGCCGGGCCTCAATATTAATTATTTTATTGTTTAATTTAAGAAAAATCGCATAACCCCGGTTTAGAATAGAAGTTCGTTTATATTTAATAGGGTACTCCGGCTCTTTTCCTTATACGGTGTTCTGCCCCTGTACGTCATACTTCTCCTGAGAACAACTAAGTCATGCCGGTCATGTATCTAACTCCTATTTCCAGAAAATTTTCAATTAAAATCACGTGATTTCCGGTCCACTCCGGAAGTTCGTATATATTTATTTCTGGGACTTTCACCTCTAAGCTTTCTATATCTGGTCATGATTTTAGTGGCGTTTTCTCCTGTACGTCATACTTCTGATAACAATCGAGTCGTGCCGGTCGTTTATACTCGAGAAAATGTTGAATTTAAATCACGTAACTTCCGGTTAAGGTCGAAAGTTTGTGTATAGTTAATCGGAGAACCATTCCCTAACCGTTCTATATCTGGTCTGGATTTTAGCAATGTTTGCCCCTGTACATCATACTTCGCTTGATAACAAATGGTCATTTATACTCGAGAAAATTTTGAATTGAAATCACGTGACTTCCGGTTCAAACCGGAAATTCGTATATAGTTATTCCGGGACTTTGGTCCTTAAGCTTTCTATATCTGGTCTGGATTTAACGGTGCTTTGCTCCTGTACGTCATACTTCTCCTGATAACAACTAACACATGTATCGAACTTCTTTCTCGAGAAAATTTTGAATTGAAATCACGTGACTTCCGGTTCAAACCGGAAATTCGTATATAGTTATTCCGGGACTTTGGCCCTTAAGCTTTCTATATCTGGTCTGGATTTAACGGTGCTTTGCTCCTGTACGTCATACTTCTCCTGATAACAACTAACACATGTATCGAACTTCTTTCTCGAGAAAATTTTGAATTGAAATCACGTGACTTCCGGTTCAAACCGGAAATTCGTATATAGTTATTCCGGGACTTTGGCCCTTAAGCTTTCTATATCTGGTCTGGATTTAACGGTGCTTTGCTCCTGTACGTCATACTTCTCCTGATAACAACTAACACATGTATCGAACTTCTTTCTCGAGAAAATTTTGAATTGAAATCACGTGACTTCCGGTTCAAACCGGAAATTCGTATATAGTTATTCCGGGACTTTTGTCCTTAAGCTTTCTATATCTGGTCTCGATTTTCATCTACCTTACTCCATTCCCGAAATGAAAGAAGAAAGAACAGACAGAGGATAATGTATAGGTCTTAAAATTTAAAATTTCGCCCAAAAAAATTTGGAAACATCAAAATAAACTAAATTGAAAAATAACAATTAAAATACCATTTAGGAAAATTCCTAATCTATTACGAAATTTCTATTTAAAACCTCGTTTTAACGAAATCGGAATTTTTAAGACCTCGATTTAATGAAATTTCGCCAGGAAAATTACGTTTTAATGAAAATATCTTCGACGGAATTTCATCGAAATTGATATTTAAAAGAAAATTTCCATTCAAATCGATGTTTTAAATTTCAATTCAACTAAATTCAAACTTTCGAATTTTGTTTTAATGAAAATTAAATTAAAAAACATTCATGAATCGAATTGACATTAAAAATTACATTTTAATACAATCGAAATTTTACAAAGATTTTCTTTAATTTTCTTAAAAAAAAATTAATAATAAAATAAAATAAATTATTAATTTCATTTTTTTTTCTATACGCAATTATTTTCCTTTCATATAACATATTTAATTTTTAATTAAACAGAAATTATAAGTAATTTTTTTTTACTTTATTTAAATTTTAAATTCTCCTCATATTTTATTTTATTTTTTATGCGGAGAAATTAATTTAATTCCATTTTTTAAGCGAATAAAAACGCTAAAACGGGGGAGAAATCTTAAATATTTCACCTTATTACTTATATTTCGATTGATTTAATCTACATTTTGATGCGTTATTATAGATATTTTGCTTTATATTACCATTTTTAAGCGGAGGAAAACGTTAAAGCGGGGGGATAACTCGATTACTTATGCTTGTATTGATTTAATCCACATTTTGATGCGGCATAAAGGGGAAAATAAATATTTAGCGTTACATTAAGGTAATGCATAAATACCATTTGTTTGTTTGCGGTGCATCTTTATCTCCGGATACTAGTCTCATCTAATATCCCTCTAGGGATGGAGAAACCATTAGATGAGACGTCATCTACAGTAACTTCCTTTACGATACTGTCGTCTATATGCTATAGAGTGTTTGTAAACACAGCACTGATACACGAACATTTGCTTTAGTTTAATCATTGTACACGATATAATAAAACCTTGTGTTTTATTCAGCGCACTTACTAAACAAAGTCAAATTACTTAATCATTATAAGACCCGGAGCACCCCAATTTTCAATTGATAACAATAATTAAAGTCGTTTAGATAAGCCATTAGGTTCATTAGTTTTCTCGTCTAATATTGGTCACCGCGATGGTAATTTTAAAAAATTAAATATAATTTAATCTAATTATTATTAAATTTAATAAGAAGAATTTATGCAGTTATTTAAAGTTAAGTTTTAAGGAGTGTCTGTCCGTAACGCTTAATAATATTTTAGAATTTATGTGTTACGCACCGAATTTTCAATTGTTAACAACAATTAAACTAGTCAGATCTTAAAAATTAAATATGATTTAACCTAATTATCATTAAGTTTAGTAAGAATTTCTGTAGTTTTACGTCTTAAAAAAAGTAATAATAATAGTAATGAATTTCTGAGGAGTGTCTGTCCGTAACTCTTAGTAGAATATATTTATTTCTAAGAGCATCTTGGAATTTTCTGTATTACGTCTGCGTGCTTCTTGATTCATTGATGTAAACTTGGTAAAAATTTATGTTCAACATTCTTGAGTACGCGTACTTAATGCAAATGCTTTCGGAGATTTCAAATTAGAATTGCATGCCTTGAAAACCAATAATACGAATCATGAGTCACAGTAGACATGAGAAACATTAATTTGATTAATTAATGGTTGTATTCTTTATCAAAACTAATGAATCACTTCAAAATCTCCACCTAATTGATTACGTTTCAGAATCCGGAAATGACGACGTTTCCTACGTCAATTGGGAGAGAAGCATTGTGACGTGACAGGAGACTTGACAATTTGTATACGAATATATACACTTTTTAATACGTAAATTTAATTAATTATTTAAAAAGTATATATATATATATATATATAGTGCAGTTAAAATTAATCTAGAACATTTAGACATGCAACAAACACATTTTCTAGAAGTTTAAAGAGCAACTAGACACTGTATAATGTGAATAATAATTGTTTCTAATGTATTGATTATGCAGCGTGTACACTTTATACCTATTTTAGGTTTCAGATAAGGTATTAATGATGTCTCATTATTTATTTAAGGAACTGCACAAACAAATGAAACAAACACAGGACGAGTGAATGGATACGGTTATCTACAGACATTACTATCGAATGATACGGAATAAAAAAATCGTTATGGCCATTTACATACATTAAAGAGCACGAAAATCTAAAAAAAGTACACAAAAATAATCTTAATTTTATTCTTTATTCCTGTTTCTTTTTATTTTATTTCCAAAAAGTCGCTATATTCTATGAGAAAACAATCTTAATCTTGATCGAAAATAGCACAATTGCTGCTCCTTTCTATCCCAGAAAACAGCTCTTTTCCGACACATTCTGGGGATATTGTGGGGAAATTGGGAAGAAATTTCCCTGGAGGTCGATCTCGGAAAGTCCTCAGAAGATTAAAGTTGGGACAGTGTTACATGTGACATCCCTCTAATCTTTTCCACCTGCACCTCCGGAGAAACCATTCTTTTACGTAACCTACCTAGTGATATAGGTTATATCAGCGTATATAAGGGCTCAAGAGACTAGCAAAATGACGACTCGTAACATCTCGTTGAGATTCAATCCAATTCCTCCAGTCCAATTTTTTCCCCCTCTTTCTCATCCTCGTACCGGATAACATAGGAAAAAAAATAGGAGAAATGGAAAAATACTATTGGCTGTGATAAAAAAAATATGTATCGATTTTGATCTATATTAAAATTTAGACTTTAATAAGTGAAGGAAATTGTATAGGAGGAGTACATGTGGAGGAGGAGGAGGAGGAAGAAGATGATGAAGAGGAGATATATGTTGCATTCTCCATCCATTTAGTAAATGTCTAATCATCTCTAAGTAATTACGACACTAATTTTTCTACTGAAAAATCCCCAAAACGAAATTACTAATTATAATTAATTTTTAAATAATTTTCATGTATTGTTTTTTCTCGTTTAAAAATCTCACCTCTGACTAATTACAATAATATTTTATAAAATTTTCTACATAGGATTAAAATTTACGAATTAATTCTCATAAATTATGCAGAAAAAACTCTATTAAATTGCATACAAAAATTTTTAATCGCTTATAAAAATCTATTTTTAAATAATAATAATAATAATAATAAGAAATAAGAAAATTTAATTTTTATAATTAAAGTTATTCGAGGGTGGTCGCAATCACGTGACTAAATCATGGCGGTTACGTGACGACTTGGTGACTCACGCAATGACAGAGTGAGTGTATAACATCTCCGTATTATTTACATATTTTGTGCAGGAAGGACCGTTTCATTTACTTGTACTCGTGTAAATGGAAACTACACGATAGCATTGTACATGTTTCAAATTAATTTATTTCCTTTTAATGTTATAAATTAAAGCCACCGAGTAGATTTTTTTTAAAAAAATACTTTTTAAACTCATAAATTTATTTATAATTTCTTATATATATCTATATAAATTCTATATATGGATATGTTAATGAATCTAAAATGTTATTTTAAATGATAATAATCATTTTTAAAAAAATGAAACTGTTAAATTTATTCGTGAGACAAAACTAAAAATTTAAAGTTATTTTTATAAAGAAACATTCTTAAATTCTTGTAAATTTAACTTCGTAAACTATTTATAAATTACGGATAAAACCGGAGGAGAAGATGCTAGAGATGAGGATGCTGGAGAAGGGAAATAAAATGCATTAAAAACTTAAATTTTTTTTCTCCGAGTTAACTAAGAATAATCTTATATAATTTTATTAGAATATTTGTTTAAATTAATGCATCTTGTTTAAGTATAATCTGACTTTTGTACAGACTTTGGTGTTTATCTACTGAACTGTTTGTGTTGGACATCATTTGATGTATACACAATGCTTGGAGAGTTAACCAATCTTGTCATTATACGATAATTAAATGAATGTCAAACAACCAATTTCTACCGGATATTTGTGTACATCAATTGTTAACATTCCTTTCTGATTATCTGAATTTAAATAAATATATATAAATATACCAGGAAAGAAAAATAAGAATGAAAACTTCCAAAGTGTATTATTTAAAGATCTAAACAAGGTCGTACGTTCGATGGATAAACGTAAAATAAGTTTATTCTAGAATAAATTATTATCTTATTTTGCATATATAAAAGGAAATTATTCAAGCAGGCTATAAATTACTTTATGCTTGAAATCCTTAAAGTAAACTGTCATATGACCTCTAACCTTGTTCATTAAAGTCATATCTTTACTTTGTCAATCTAACTTAATGAAAGAGTAAGTTTCTAAACTGATGTAGAAAGTTTTAAAAGTTTCGGATTTAATTATAATCAAAGAAAATTGTGATATATTTTAAATATATTTAACTATCGGAATGTTTCACGTGATTATAATTACGTGTTAAAATTCCAAATATGAGGTCTTACAGTTTAAAATTAACGCCAAGATCTTCCAAGCAAATTCATGCTTGGAATCATCTTAAAATAAGAGAGATGCAAATGAAATTTTAGGCGTGAAAGAAAATCAAAGAATAAAAGAAGATTCAAGAAACTCTCGGAATACAAATAGGAGATTAGCAATAGGAAAGTTAATAGATACCAAAGACTCCTTTCTTAAGCTAAGAGAAAAAGAGGAAAAAACTTTTCTTTATTCTATAAGATGACTTGAACACTCACTCTTCAAAAACCTTTTCAATTAATTTAATAGAATACTGATCCCTGAATCAGATTTTTACTGTTAATAAAACTTTATGAGAATTTAGAAAATTAAAAAAATTTAAGAACAAAACAGCAACAACACTTACATAAATTCCTCTTATAAACAACGAATTTAATTTATTTACTAATTTTTTTTTAACCTTAAATTTTTAATTTTTATGAGAAAATATCTATAAGATTTTTTACTCTTAATTAAACATTATGATAAGTTAGAAAATTAGAGAAAATAGCAGCACCATTTAGAGAAATTCCTCTTACGTACAACAAAATTAATTAATTTTATTTATTAATTTTTTTCCTTTTAAATATATTGTTTTTGGCCTCAATTTTTGATAAGATCTATCTTTTTTATTCTTAAAATTATGAGAATTTAGAAAATTATAAGTATAGCAGCATCACTTAGTTGGATGCTGGAGGAGAAGATGCTAGAGATGAGGATGCTGGAGAAGATGAATAAACGAATTAAAAACTTAAATTTTTCCTCTTCCTCTTGTGTATAGCGATTTAAATTAATTTTATTTACTAATTTTTACCTTTATAAAAATTGTTTTTGACCCTAAACTTTTAATTTTTTTATGGGAAAAATATTGGATTTAACTCTTAAAATTTCATTAGAATTTAAAAAGTTAAAGCTACAGCAGCAGCATCACTTACATAAATTCTTCCTCTAAATAGCGAATTTAATTATTTTATTTACTAATTTTTCCCCGCGTTTATAAATTGTTTTTGACCTTAAATTTTTAAATTTTTTTTTATTAGGAAAATATTGATTTATGCATTTTTTCCCCTCGACTTTCCTTTCAGAATCTAAATTATAATTGCCATAGAAGGTTGACTGTCGATCAATAACAGCTATTCTGAGCGCTGCAGTTGCTTTGAATAGGCTACAATTAATGATACTTCAGCTAACATATTTTTGTATGATTAAAGATGTTTTATGAATGATCGAAAAATATATATTAAAATAAATATTTACAAATAAAAGAATTAAAACTAGAGAGAGAGAGAGAGAGAGGGAGAAGTCACTAAAATCTAACAATTATATAATTAACACCTTTCTTTAATTCTATCATTCGAGCTCTTATAATAGGAAGAAAAAAGTATTTTCCTGGCTTTTTTCTCCAAGTAAAAAAACATAATAAAATGAGAATAAATCTGTAAAATCTTATTAAATTTTTTTTTGGAAACGGACTGATTTGAATATCATAATGACAAAATTTATAATTGAATGCGAAAGAATGGGAGTGCTGTTACGAGTGAAAAAAAAATAGGGAAAAAATCTGAAAAATTTCTCGAGTTAAAAGAAAATTACAATGAAAAATGTAGGGAAAAAATTATATTTATAGAGATATCTACAACAAAAGAGAGTCTCCGGAGATAGAAATGAAATAATAAAGTAATTTCAAATATTGGTAGTGGAGAAAGAAAAATTGGATGCTGTTTCCATCAAAGATACAATTTGAACTGTTTGTGGTTAAATGTTTCAAAATTCAAAAGACATATCATTTATTTATACAAAATGATTTTCTTTTCTCTTCCTTCTCCCAAGAAAAAAGTAAAAAAAAGTCAAAAAAATCTTTTTTTTTCTCTTCCGCTTTTGTTAGCTTAATCTTGACATTTATAATAACTGATTAAATTATTTATGACCGGAATATTTAAAATTTCATTTTTCCTTGATCAATTTTTAATAACTAATTACGTTTCTAATAGAATTTAAGAAATAAAACGTATTAAAAAAATTGATTTTTTTTAAATTTATTAATTATTACGTAGTATAATAAATTAACGAATAATATAATTAAATTTTTTCGTGTTATTTCGTACTGTTGTTGTGGTAAATTCTATTAAAGTGTAAGTGGATATTGTAAGAGAATATTCGATAGTAGTTGATATTTTTTTGAATTTGATCTTATAGTATAAATTTCCGTTTAGATGGAATTGTTTTCTTTCGCTTATAAGAAGAGAATCATGCATAAAATTACGAGAGGAAACTTCTTCTTCCAGGTTATCCAGGAGTAGAATTATAATATAATATCACGCATTTGACCATAGAACAAAACACGCAAACTGTTTTGCATGCAACAGATAAATTTCTTGGAGATTGTATGGTCATCAATGCATTATTACGTGTTATACTTCTCTTGGGGCTATCACAGGATAATGCATGCATCCCCCCTCTCTACAAAATGGCTCTGTAATATACTTTTACACCACACGCTAACCGAAAGAAAGTAAATTATAAAATAACATGATGGTAATTATAAAAATCTTATATGAATATATTCGTTCTGATCAATTTTTATATCACTTTTTTAATATGTATATACGCTCTCGTGGTTTTTAATTATTTATTGAATTAATAATTGAAATTTATTCAGTATGTTGCATGTGATTATGTGGGTACCCATATTGAGATTAGTGAGCACGGTCATGCACTTTTCATCGCGTAATGTGTAGGGTATTGCCACTTACTACTGAATCCTAAATAAGCTTTTAGGAGGAGACAACAGCTAATTCACTACAACTATTATTATGATTAGATATAGTCAGGTAAACACGATAAAATTTAATAATTTTTGATGGGATTTATGTAGAAAATGGAATTAAATCAATATATTATTAATATAATTTTATTTATTTTTTAAAATTTCTGCTCTAACTTTAATAAATAACGAATAAATGTAATAAAGAAAAACACGTTGTCTTTCCTGCATAGCAATTAAGCTATGATAGGAAGTGGCATTTACAGGGTAACTGTACTAACGTTTTAAAATTATAATTGTAAACGTAGCAATTCGTACATTGTTTAGAGACAATATAAAGTTATATACTCTATTAAATGCTAAAACCACATCTAGTTCACGCGAAATGTTGATTTAAAAAGAAATATTAAGAGTAGTGTTTAACTTTTAAGACATGTTTGACTCATTCACGAATATTATCGAAAGTTAACGGGGTTCTATCATACCTTCAACTGTCGCAATTGGCCAATCCCAGAGCCGTATTCAACTTTACAGACACAGCACAATCACAAGTATCGATGCAAGGACTAGTTCGCTAGCATCCTTCGAAAGCAACTAAACCGTCTTGCCGTAGACACAGAGCTTCTCACACTAGCAACCTTTCCGGTGCTGTGAGCTTAGCACTGCTTCTGTAGGTATCATGGGAAATATTTCGTCCACCAATGAAAGTCATTTTTGCAAAAATCGATAATTGTACGCCGCGCCGGCTGTTTTATCGGCGTAGATACGCCGTTTCTCCAAATCTCTCTCTTCTATTGGTTGTTGGTCACGAGAACATCGCTAACTAGTTCAGACAAGTTAGAATTCTGTCTTTTCTTCGGGAAACGAACCTCTTCTCTTCTCCAAATCTCAAGAGTCTTATTCTCTACTCTGTATCTCCGTTAAATCCCTCGAGAATTTCCCCTTTTTTACCCCTGTAGAATTTCAATCCCGAATTAAAATCCTCTTCTTTTATAAATAATTTAAATTACAGCATTTAATAATTTAAATAACGAATAAATCACACAATTTAATAACTTAATAATAAAGTTTTTAAAACATATTTAAATAACTCCTTTAAAAAATTAAAAATAAAATTAAATTCTCTTTATAATTTGTTATATTTATCTAGTAAAAAAAACAACTTTAGCAATATTTTTAAAATTTTAACGAAAGAAGAAATGGTATTTGTCCTAAGTTAATAATTATCTATAAATTATTAACATTAAGAAAGACATAAAGAAAAATTCCCAACATCTTTTACAAGGGATAAATAAATGATTTTTCTCTTTATCGGAAAGGTTAAAGAAAGATAAAGAGAAGTGATCGATAATTCTGTTTCTTTTAATGAAGGAGAGATTGTTTCTTCTCTGTAACAGTTTTCTATTCCTAAATGAAAGGGTAAAAAAAGAAAAGAAAACGGATACAAGCATCATACGTCAATCATTATATGTAAAATCATCAGATAAATTCACAATTTACACACATCACGAGATGATTCAATAGATATATCTTATCCTGTTTCTAGTCAGTTCGCTTGATCAACGACAGGAAAGTTATTCAAACATACAAACCGGACGTCAGTTCCTCTTTCAACCGGAATTTTCTGTCTTCTGCTATCCATCCAGCATCCCATTAAGTGAGAAGAGCAGGAGCGTTAGTCAGGGTAGTGTGAATGTAACGATGATTAAAATCGCAGCCATTTGTCCAAGGAAATTAGCCTAGCTGTCCGCACTTTAATTTCGGGAAATTTAAGAACACAGCTTTAAACCAGATGAGATTTACGGTCTGTAGTGGTTGTGCGGTCGATCAAATCACCTCCGAATTGTGCTAGGGGGAAGATTAAACTACAATTCTTTTTTCTTTTTAAATCCTCGCTAATTTCCTTTTCGCTTTGTGAAATTATATTTAAGATTTTTAAATATTTATTCTTTAATTTCTCTTCCGGGAATTGGAATCCAAAAAAAATTCGAATATTATTCTTCTATCCACGATAGTATAGAGAATATTAGCGATTTTAAAATAGCTAAAGGATAAAATATTCTCTTGAATAATAACAATTTTTATAAATTATCAAATTTCATTTTTCGCTAAATTATTTTTTAATAATTTACTTTTATCGATCGAGTTTTGTAAAAAAAGAAGTATTTTATAAACGCGCAATTATTTATTGTGACGTCGTCAAAACGCTGGAATGCAATTTAATTTGAAAAAAAAACCTTGTGACTGCCTATCCAGACCGAAAATTCCTGTATAATTAAGCGAGATATCCGGATTCTAAGCTTTCCATATATGGTCTCGATTTTAGTAGTGTTCTGCCCCTGTACATCATACTTCTCCTGATAACTATCGAGTCGTGCCGGTCATCCCTACTCGAGAAAATGCTGGATTTAAATCACGTGACTTCTGGTTCATCTCGGAAGTTTTTTGTATACTTAATCGGAGACTCCAGCTCCTAACCTTTCCATATCTGGTGTGAATTTTAGCAATATTTTGCTCCTGTACATCACACTTCTCTTGATAACATTGAGTCGTGCTGGTCATCAATACTGGATGAAATTTTAAATTTAAATCACGTGACTTCCGGTCCAAATTAGACGTTTGTATACAGTTAATCGGTCTGCTATATTTTCATATCTAGTCTCAATTTTTATTTATCTAACTCTTCTCTCGAGATTAACGAAGGACAATGGAAATGTAGAGGTCTTCAATTTAAAAATTGCAACTCAATAAAAATAAAAATTTCTTAATTTCCTCTCTTTTTATCGCTTAAAATAATTTTTATACTTGTAGAACTTCACATTAGTGTACTATTGAATTTACAAGATAAGGAAAATAATAATATTAATATTATTCTTATTTTTATCTTCTCGTGTGACACCAAAATATTAACAATAGAGCAATTTCTTCCGGAGTGAAATTACAATTCGTACAATTTTAATCCCCAAAGAGCATCAGGATAATCACTCGGATATTTTCTTAATCACGTATCTGTAGATAACTAATTAATGTAGATGAGGGAGAATAAAGATAAATATTGATCCGGTTTGTAATTCTTAATAAATATAAGTGTCTGGAAAGAATAGAAAATCAATCTTTCCCTCGTTATAACGTCGAAGGTAAGACGAAATTTATTCTAGTTAAGCTTCTTTTAGGCTAATTGATTGTCGACATCGCTTCTTATTATACCTGGACAGGTAAGTTACGCATCCAAGAAAAGAATGTAATTAGTGTGTAAGATTAGCCATATTAAAGGAAATCTAGTTATAAAGTTGTGTGACACCACGAGAAAAAACACTACTTAATTTTCCTTCAAAAGGAAACAAGCTGTAAAGTTTAAGTTATATATTTTTTTTCTCTCTTCTACTCTTTCCTTCTCTTCTCTTTTATACAATCCGTGTTTTTATAACGCTTTTAATCATTACAAAGACTGTCTTCTGTAATTAGAAAGTACATTCCTTAAGTAGTTAGTCAAAATTTAACTCGGTGTCTTGTCCTTTTTATTTATTTTTTTCCTCTAAAATTTTTACTTTGTGTTCATCAGAAGAATTTTGCATTTTTATTAAAAATATCTTTTAAACTTTAAAAATTTTTTCATACTTTTTATTTACAGGAGATTTATTCTTCCGGAGTTGAATGTTTGTTTGTCAAAATTATACTTGAGAGGATTAGAAATAACTCATTTGAATTTCAATATTTAAAAAAAAAATATGAATAAATCTATAAAGTGTAACGAATTTTGTATTAATCTCTAATCATCTTTCCTGTTGATCATTGACTAGGATAGGTTCCGAATTTCGTCATTTAAATGAATACACAGTAAAGAAACCAGCAAAAGTTGTTGGGCTGTAATTTTTAATCACATTCTTACTTTTATTTTAATTTAAAATATACGCTCTCGATCTCAAATTAGTAATATGTTGCCCCTGTACATCATACTTTTCCTGACAACAACAGAGTCGTGCCGGTCATCTATGTAACTTTGTTCGAGGTAAAATCCTTGAATTGGAATCACGTGACTTCTGATATAAACTGGAAGTTTGTATAAACATAACCAGAGCCTCCTATCTCCAAGTTTTCCATATCTGTTTCAATTTTTTATTTATTTAATCGTCTCTTATCTGGCCTCGATTTTAATCTATCTAACACTGATTCTCCAGTAGGAATTTATAAGTTTATGCATAGAATTTAACTTGGATTTACCTTGAGTTAAACATGCGATTTTCTATTCATTTTTAAATATTATTAAGAATATAAATCGACGCAATTCATACGTAATTAAAGGTAAAAATACATTCTTCAATTATGATACTCGACGATCGTTTTGGAGGACGTTCTGACAGAATTATTACCACTCAGACGTATTGACATCGCGAAAGATTTCTTGGAAGATGTTGCTCTCGCGATCTATCAGTGCCACTCACCTATAAACGTCATCCACAGTGGATCGTACGTCTAACTACCAACACTGGATCGATGTATATCCCTGCGGGAACTGGAGTTTGATCGTACAGTTAACTAAGCCCTTCTGTATGATATCAGCGTGAAAAACATCCCTCGTTCAATAAAACGTCACTTTGCACATATCTTTATTGTTCAATTCAAGTGCTACAACGAATCTCTTCGAATTTTATTAATGAAATATGTCGAGTACATTAAAATTTTTCTAATATTTTCTTTAAGTTAAGGGTCATTCTAAAAATTCTCTCTGTTTTTTAGAATGTAAAGGAGGGAATTTTTGTTTTTATTCCGGATAAAAATCCGATTTAAAAAAAATTAATTCTCTTTATATTCATACACGAATTTTAATTATCGTTTGCCATTTTAAATAAATGAAAATGCGTTATCGTTACAAATCAATTTATAGTAACTTGAGTTATTAATGTCAACGCGCAACTAACACGTAAACAGATACTGGCTGGTTGTAAAGGGACCGCAGTGATTAATTTTCGTAAATCCATTCTAATTCACGAACGTGTTGTGTGACGCCTTTCGTCACGTTAGACGAGAGTTCACGCGTGAAAATATGACTACACGGTGACTGGTGCGGATTTGATGACGTCACAAAAGCCCCAGTTGTTGTAATCAATTTTACTTCGCTCCCCCCTGTAATTCACACTTTCTGGCGTAGAGTGGAGTAGCACAGAGAAGCCGAATACACAGGGTTTATCCGTAGTGTAATTAACGAAAATGACAAAAGTAATCCAGCGTGATGTTTCTAAGCAACGAAAACAAACTATTACTTCGTCGTAAATTATTGATATAACAAGAAAACTAATTTCCTTTAAATTTTAAATTTATTCTATAAATATATTTACTTTTATCCTCGTATAATTTAACTCCTCGATAGAATATTTACAAGTTGAGTTAACGATACTTTACACACAGTAAATATAGAGAAATTTTCGAATAAATTTTCAGAAAATTCGTTAAAAATTTACCCATAATATTAATTTTTAGCAGCTTAAATTACTTTTATTATCGATTTTTTAAGGTAAATTTATCACTGTTCGAGAGCCTCCCTCCCCGCTTCTCTCTTCGATTCAAATTCTATTTTCAATTCAATTTTAGTAATTAAATATAGATTTTTTCAAAGTAAACTGTACGAAAATAAATGCAAAACATATTAATGGCATCGAATCATACACTACTAAAAATATAACTTATCGAATTGATTGTTTAATCAATAAAATATATATATATATACATATAATAACGAGGTGTTTTGCCTTCGCCAATACGTGGTTTAGTGATAACAGGAGGGAGTAAAATATGATTGGGCTGCAATTTAAAAAAAATGGTACACTATAAATGTCCACTGTTGTCCATCTGTGTGTCTGTCGTTCCTTAATCTCAAGAACTGTGTTAGATAGTTGAATGTTAAGACAAGGTATAGAAAGCTAAATATATAAAATTCGAGACCAGGTATGGAAATTTTAGGAGTAGGAAGCCCCGATTAAGTATACGTGAACTTCCGGTGCAAACCGGAAGTTCACGTTATTCCAATTTAAAAATTTCCCCATAGGAGCTAGATGGATAACCAGCACGACTCTACTGCTAACAGGAAAAGTATGATTTACAGGGGCAAGACATTATTAATTTGAGATGGAGAGCATATATTTTAAATCGAATAAATAAAAAAATAAGATAAAACTTGTATGCCAGATGATGTCACAATAAATAATTGCTCGTTTCTGTTAAATTAATACTTAAACAAATTAATTTTTTAGTTTAAGAAATAAACAGAAAAAGTCATAATAAGATTAAGATTAATTGACAATTAAAAAATAGATATGCTTTTTTACTATTTTTGATTGTAATGAAGAGACAAGGGAGTTCATTTAAACGTCAGAGCAAGTTAAATTCCTTCTTTTATATTCACCTCGTTAATTTTATTGCATTTTACTAGATAACCAGCTCTGTCTCAATGGGGGAAGATACCAAAAGCAAACATTGAAAGTCAGACGTTTAATATCGCAAAAGTGTAATTTCTATTCTCTTTAATAATATCGTATTTCTAATGGTTTTCTGATATAGATAACTATATCCGGAAATTTTACAACATTTAGCGGATAATGACGTCACCTAATGACTTCCTTACAATGAGTTTGACATTGTCTAACAATTAATGCCTTAACTTACCTGAGTTATATACATATATATATAAATACTTTTCGAGAATTTTCTACAGTTTTGTAAATTGGATAAAGTTAATTAAGTTCAGAGAGGAAACTTTTGATCGATGCTAATTCGACTCTCCTGAGCAAAATTTTGGAGAGGAAACGTTTGAAATTCCTTCGTGTTTTTAAGCTTCATTCGGGCCTCTTCTTAAATTTGTGCTTGCAATTTAATTGAGCTGTAATTTTCGAATTGTACACCTGTCCGTCTGTCCTTCGTTCGTCTCGAAAACGGAGTTAGATAAGTAAAAAGTCAAGACCAGATATGGAAAGCTTTCTATATCTGGTCTCGATTTTCACCTCGATATCTGGCCTCGATTTTCTATAAATTTGTATGCAAATCTTCGAATAAAATCGAATTTATCGTTAAGTAAATTAAAACTCTATAAATTTATTAAATTTCCGTTGCTTAAAAGCTAAAAATGTCTTAAGCAACGTTGTAAATTAGTAAATTAAAAAAGCGATTTTCCGTTTTTGTTTTTCCTGGCTAAATTTCCATTTTTAGCAGGGGAAAACAGAGAAGAAAAGAAAGAAGAGAGCGAGAAAATGATACAAATAAATAATTTAAGAAAACATTTATTTTTTAATCATTGCCAAAAGTAGTGATAAGGACGTTTCAGTTATGTTAAAGCGCAATATCCTAACAGGACACAGCTATTAAAGTTATTTTAGGAAATAGAGAAAGGCAGAGCAATTAGCTAGCGACGTTCCACTTAAGATAAGGACAACGAAGCTAACCGCTGAAACAAACCTTGCTAGAAGGTAAAAGAGAAAAGAGAAAAAGAAAGATTTCTCCCTCTTCTTTTTCCTCACCGGTCGTGTTTATTGCTGAAGTTGGAGTTAGTAATTAGTATTGATTTAACAATAACCTGTTTTCAACTACCTCACAGCTGTTCTCAAGAGTTTTTATTTTTTTATTTCTTCTTTCTTTCTTTTCGATTCTTTTCTAGGGGTGAGGTTGACCTTATAGATCAATTGTTAGCTGTAGCAGAAAGGGGTTTTTGCACTCATCTACAATTAGCTATCACATCCTTTATTCTATTCCTTCATCATAGACTCTTAAGTCTTTCTTTCTTCGCTTGGCTAATTTCGAATGGATCGTCTTGCCATAGGAAATTCTTTGTTCTCATCCAGTTTTACTTAACACTGCTCTCTTTTTTTATTCCGTTCCAGCTCTTATCCCGCTAATTGCTGTAATCACAAAGGTTGTTTTACGTGTCAGTTTGGTTTTGTTTGTTACCTCTTTTTTTCCCCGATTAATTCGCTAATTTTAATTAAGTAGTATCTAATTTTCCTATTTTTATCGCAGTTAACACACACATATATATTCAATTATTACGGCATCCGAAATTATATTAAAGACGTTTAACTCCTCTCGCTAATCCCAATAACATTTTTACTTTCCTCTCTCCAATTTATCTTTCGAATTGTTAGATAGGCGATTAAATTCGTGTTAGTCGAATTTCCTACTTAAATTATCATTTAGTTTTACTAAACATCCTACTAAATTTCACTTTTCTATCGTTTAATAGGTTTACAAACGACACGAATGGATGATCAGAATTTCCTACACTGGGTACTAAAATTCATTCTTTAATTAGAAAATTATCGTGGACATCTATACAGAAGAAAATTGTTTTATTGAAACAATAAGTGTTAATTCTCTCACTCTACCATTTAAACAGACAATTACCTGTCCACAAAAGAGTAGGAAAAACTCCCTTCTATGTTATCTTGACGATATCTTTTCTAACTGTACAACACACTGTCTTGTAACGTTCAATCTCTGAGCAAAACTCCCGGGAATGCAGACCAAATTACCGTTCAAAGACTCGACTAAACAGTCTTTTCTCTGCTAAAGTACCTTTAGTCTCACGAGAATTTCGACATGTTCTCTGCAAGTGCCGAGCTTAGATTCAGTCGAAGAAAAAGTCTTAACTATTTTATAACTAGAACAAACATTAAATCCATTTTTGATCCACTTCAAATTGTCGAAAACACTACTCAACACCTTATCTTTAAGAAAAAAAAAACAAAACAGTTTATCACTTACTCCTCTTCTTACTCTGCTAAGCTGCTTGATTTTAACACCTATTTATCAGCAAATATTTATTAGTATAGGAATTAATTTAATAATTAAGTGTTTAAATATTTAATTTTCTAGTAAATAAGTGAAATATTTTATTGTTTCGATCAATTTTTATACAGAAAACAAACACTAGTTGCAAGAAATAACGACGTCATTTGCAAATATTCGGAAGGATCAAGAGCAGTTCTTTCTATACTTAAACACGGTTTACTATGCTCCAATTTGTTTCCTTATATAATTATAATAATAAAGTTCTATTAGCTCACAGTTTGCCCTTAGCTAAAGTATGATGATAGGTAAAGATAATTAACAGGAGAAGTTGTAACTGGAGTGATATATTCAAGCGAGAATATAATTGTATATTATGTATATGAGATGCCATTATAGATAGGTAAATAAATAAATAACGAAATAAATAAATAAATTTAATTAAAATTACAAAAAATAATTAAATTCTAGTAATCGGATCAACCGGATAAAATGCTATTTCACTTTGTAACTTGGAGGCATCGTTACAAAAGGTACAGGCATAAAAACAAGATTAGTGTTTTTATAGCTGTCTCTATCCAATGAAAATTATATATATATAAATCTAACAAAACCTAAATAACTCTTAATTTCATTGGTCGCTCCCTTTTTAAATTATCCAATCAAATATATCTCTTTCTATAATCGTTGGTTCGCATGTTAATCACTATAAGAAGTTGTATTTTGCTGTTTTCTGTTCTTGATTTCATCCCTCTATAACTCCTAAATCCTTCGAGTAATCTGCACCAAATTTTTTACAATTACTCTCTAGGACCCTGCGTAAAACGGAGGCTACTAGGAAACCTAAAACACTACACTCATCCCCTTGTAACTTCGCGATAAACACAGTACTATAATTGATATAACCGAATCTATAGAAGCAACGAAAGGAAATTAATGTAAAAAAAAAAGTAGCGAGATCCTCACAATTTTTTAAATTATCTCTGGAAAATATTAATAAAAATCATGATTTAATAAGGTTTATCTGATTATTATTATCTCTTAATGATTATTTAACTAGGGATATTGGCGATAACGTTTAATTTTTACGAGATCCAAATGTCAAATGGAGTAATTTATTCTGATGCTACAACAACTTTCTAGACAAATTGAGCGATAAATATTGATTAAGAAAGGAAGCATTAATGGATGCTGGAAAAAGAGTCGAAAAATTCTTCCAGAATCAGCCGAATTAAAGATATTCTCGTCTCTTCTCTCCGTTATCAATTTTTACACGTTAAGGAACAAATTATCTCAACTCGGTCCTGTCACTTTATAGAAAATAAGCGGAGGATTCCATTTATAGATCCAGCTTGGCTCTTTTTTTTCTTCTCTAGAATCGCATCAACGAATGTCTGACAATTTCTTTCAATCCAAATCTGAACTAGGAAGACGTTTCTTGAAAAGACCCTTCACGAGATTCGACACGATCGAAAACTTGTCTTCGTCTAAAACTATATTAAAGAAGAGTAAGAGTGAAGTTTCCTCTAAAGTCTTCTCCCCCTTCCTCCATTCTTCATTTGAAAAAGAAAACCCTATTCTTTTATAGTAATCGATAGCCGTAAACGTATCTGAATACTTGTGATTGCGTGCCACAACAATAAATTTATATCCTATGTAAAGAATTGAAGGGTAGGAGGGCTGTAAACTGGATGCTATATCCGGTCCGTTAACAAGCTGCGAGACTACTTGCTGAAGTTACAAACGTAGTAAATGTCACAGCAACTGAGTTACTGTACAATAGCAAAGTGCAAAGGCTGTTGCAATCCACTAACTACACTAAGTCATATTGTAGAGGAGCAAAGAAGCTTAGATTTAAACACTAATAATTCTTCACTTTTTTGAAATATCCCTTAAAATTACGTCTTAAATAAGGAGAGAAAATAATCCACGTTCTTTCACTTATACATTCCAATCACGTACGTTGTGTAATGCAATAGAAGGGCAATAGTTATTAAGTTAGTGCAGGGATGTATAAGTAAAAGGGAAGAAAGTAGCTGCACTTTCTTCTCCTTTCCATTCCTTGCCATTGCAAAGTCATTAGAAGTTCTTACAAGGTCAAAACTGCATTACCTAAGCTAACAGTAACGTCGATTTAAGTTGAAACACGTCAAAATTGAGTCTTTTTGTACGTCCGTGTACAACCAACTTTCGATAAAAGGGCTTTAAAAAATATATATATATAAGTCCTTATTTTTTCTTTATTACATTTACAGGTGCGCTTAATTTAATTCCCTTTTTTACAATTATTGATAAATTGCTAAAAAGCTTCCTAAATACGTCATTTAAGTGAATTTCTTTCGTTTTTTCCCTACTTTTAGGGAAGTTTTACGGAAATTTCAGGTTGTTCTTTATATTAAAAATTAATTAATGCGTTATTCTGGCCTTGTTTACATAAAGAAACTTGAGTAAATTTTGTTTAATTTCGAAGAATTTCCGAAGATTTTTTCATTTAATCGTTAAAAAATAAAATCCTAAAACACTTCTCCCCTACATTTAGGGAATTTTTATGAAATTTTACGATATTTTATATTAAAATTAATTAAGACATTATCCTGGCCTCGTTTAACATACAGAATATTGAATTTTTGGGGGTGTGAATGCTGTGAATTTTGTATAATTTTGAAGGAATTCCATAGCTTTTTCTTTGAATCATTAAAAAAATTCCCTAAAAGACCCTACGTTTAGGAATAGATAGGGGAAAATAGGGAAAAAATAAAACCCTACTTTTAAAATTCCCTAAAAATAGAAAAAAATCGTCCTAATTTTAGGGAATTTTAATGTAGGGTTTTATTTTTCCCTATTTAAAAGTAAGGGAAATTTCCTCTTACTTTTAAGGAATTTTTACAAAACTTTCAGACCTTTCTTCATACTAAAATTAATTAAAACGTTTTTCCAGCCTCGTTTAACGTAAATAAAATTGAATTTCGGGACTGTAAACGTTGTAAACTTTGTATAATTCTGAATTATTTCCATAAATTTTTCCATTGAATCATTAAAAAAAAAAAACCTCGATTTAAACTGCGGAAAACTCGCAACTTCTTGAGAGAGTTGGAAGCAAAAATTACCATTCCTTATTTTCAGAAAAGATTAATAGTCGATTATAACCATAAAGAAGAGGAGTCAATTAAGGTGTTCCGCATTATTCTTTCCTTGTATATTCAGCTTTCTCGAGTGCATTGGCCAATCTATCACGTCAAAGAACGTCAGCCTGGCAAACTGACTAAGGGAAAAAGAAGAGAGAGGAGAGATGAGGGGAGAGAAAGAACAGAAACAGATACAGCAAGAATTTCCTTTTATTGGTGCAGTACTTCGATCCAAGACAAGGGAAAATGCGAGTCCCTCGTTTTACTGAGTGAGAAAAGTCTATATTCAATAATCTCGCATCTGTCTGTAAATAAAATCCCCGGAGATAAGCTCTGAAAAATACAGTACGGGTTTAATACCGCAGAAATGGTTATATTTCATGTGTCTGTATAAATATTTGGTTTCTGCGGTTTCGGATGGGATAGAGTAAAGAAAGTTTCCTTTCATTTCACCACAGTGGACACATGGTGAAAGCAATTCTCTCATATTTTATGTTCACCATTTTGACGTTTGGAAATGAAATGTAGTTTCCTCTTCTCCTTCATTCTTTTATCAAAAACCTGATTTAGTTTACTACATCCAGTTTCTTCTTCTTCTTCTTCTTCCTCCTCCTCTTCTTCTTTTCTACTTTATTTTTAAAGTTTATTTTATTAATAATTAAAATTCGATCGATTTAAATAATGGAAAGGATGCTTTATCTGGAGTAAAATCATGCGTAATTAGCACGGAACGTGTCTCTAAAGATCTCGTGCAGTTTCTGCAATCTTTAAGTGAGTTTACAATAAATTAATTACGTTTGTGTATAGACTTTTGGGATTTTTATAAAAGACTAAAATAAAATGCTTATAAATTTAATGGATAAGTAAAGGAAAGAGGTGCGTTATATCGAAGAAAAATCACGCGCAATGTGTCTCCAAAGTTCTGATGTACTTTTTGTAATCTTTAAGTGAGTTTTCAGTAAATTAATTAAGTTTCTATTTAGACTTTTGAGGTTTTATAAAATTTAATCGATAAATAAGAAAAAAAAGATGCGTTATATCGAAGGAAATCACGCTCAATTATCAAAGAAGTTGCCTCTAAGGATCTGATGTAGTTTTCTTCCCCATCTTTAAGTGAATTAATTACACGTTACATCTTCGGGATTATTTTATAAAAACTTAATCGATAAATAAGGGGAAAAGATGCGTTATATCGAAGAAAATCGCGGAAAGTGTCTCGAGAGATCTCACGTAGTTTCTTCAATCTTTAAGCGAGTTTTCAGTAAATTAATTACGTCGAAAAGTATACATACTTTTGGGAATTTATAAAAGATCCTACCTTTCTTCATTCGCTTTTAACAGAATTTTCTCCAGCTTTAAACTCGATATAACGTATTTTTAAAGGTGTTTATCGCATGGAAAATTTCTCCTAAAGAATTGAAAATACAAAATGTAACTTTAGACGCATTTTTTTTTTTCAAAATGTCTGATCTTCTTTGGTGAAATGGTTAATAAATTTATATGTGCTGCCAGCTAAACGTGCATAACGACATGCACATATACACTTGCTCTGCAGCTATATGAAACTCTTTTCTACTTTCAGAGTTGACAGAAAGACTGATGATAGCAGGTTAAAATTAAGTTGCAGGCATCAGGTCAAAGCCTCAGGAGAGGACACGTCTATCATTGCTTTCAAGTGGACCAATCCTTGCTGACGGTTTGGTTAAGTCTGGTCAATCCTGCGACTAGATCCTGACAGATGGTGATGTAGTTAAGTCGTCGTAGAAGAATCCGTGTTAGTTTTATCTGTCTAGTGCTCACTGAGAGATATAGAATAAGCTCTTTTATCCAAGAGAAAGGTATGATAAAAGTTGATGTGGGGGGACAAACATCGCTGCATTCTTCGTAAGATTAATTAAATTCTTTACATAGTATCCGTTCCAGCCATAAAGGATTTTTCTACATCATCTAACCTATCAATTCTCATCTTACAATAATTAAGCTGAAGACCTGATATTTTTTTTTAATTTTATATTAAATTTGACGGCTTTAAAATCGTTTTTTTATTATGATTTTATCTTCCAATTTTTTTTTTAATTTGTAAATTTATTTTATCATTTTATAAACTTATATAAAAGAGGGAAAATATGGCTGGCCCACCCCTAAATTTTTCGGTTTCTGAGAGACTTTTAAAACATGAGAGAACGTGCCAAGGAAATTGGGGGGATTTTTTATCTGTTTGTAGGAGTCACGATTGTGTCGCACTCAATATTTGTAACCTAAATTACTCCTTGTATCCTTTCGTCGAAAATTCCTGAAATTTTGGGGGATGGTGTTTGGGTTTTTAGGGAGCGGTCGAAGATCGATTAAATTTTGGTGGTTAAAAGGTCGAAATAGGTGAAGGAGACTAGACGGGAGTGACGTATTCGTGGATTTAATGAAAGATTTTACTTACAATTTTTATATAAAATTCCTCTCTACCCTCAAAATTTAAAATTGTGCCATTTTATAATAATTAATAATTAATTTAAATTGATTTTTAAACAAATGAAATAAATAGAATAAATTTTAACTAACAATTTACATCAATTTTTCAAGGAAATTTTAAATACGACGAAAATAAATTTTCAGAACATTAAATTTTAAATACAGAATTAATATATGAAATAGTTTAATTATTCAATATATCATACGGAAGCTTCCTGCTGTTCATTTTAAGGAATTTCCCATTTATCCGATTTAGGGATTAATTTTCTATTCAATTCATACAAAGTTACAGATGACGTTACATTTTTATCAGGATTAATTTAATTATTTAATTAAATATAATTATTTTCATCGAGAATGAAATATTTAGTCGTTACCTCTTAATCGGAATTCCAGAAAATTTGGTTTATTTCAGCAGTGACAGCGGGTTGTTGTAAATTCCTATAATAAGTACAACAATAACCAGGCTACTGAAATTTTGCCAAACTTTCGACCGAAGTAACTTAATTCTTTATAGCCACATACAAATGTAAGTAATGGTGCAAAGGAATATTACACGAGCTCATAAAGGAATGTTACACATGTTTATGCTTACTAAGAATATTACAAATGCTCATGAAAAAATATCACGCATGCATATGAAGGAATATTACATATCCTTATAAATGAATATTACACAATCTTATGAAGGAATATTTCTGTTCTTATGAAGGAATCTTTATGAAGAAATAATACACAATCTTATGAAGGAGTCTCTATAAAGGAATAATATACACAAAGGAATAATTATGAAGGAATAATATACACGAAGGAATCATTATGAAGGAATAATACACAAGCTTATGAAGGAATCTCTATAAAGGAATAATATACACAAAGGAATAATTATGAAGGAATAATACACAAGCTTATGAAGGAATCTCTATAAAGGAATAATATACACAAAGGAATAATTATGAAGGAATAATATACACGAAGGAATCATTATGAAGGAATAATACACAAGCTTATGAAGGAATCTCTATAAAGGAATAATATACACAAAGGAATAATTATGAAGGAATAATATACACGAAAGAATCATTATGAAGGAATAATACACAAGCTTATGAAGGAATCTCTATAAAGGAATAATATACACAAAGGAATAATTATGAAGGAATAATATACACGAAGGAATCATTATGAAGGAATAATACACAAGCTTATGAAGGAATCTCTATAAAGGAATAATATACACAAAGGAATAATTATGAAGGAATAATATACACGAAGGAATCATTATGAAGGAATAATACACAAGCTTATGAAGGAATCTCTATAAAGGAATAATATACTCAAAGGAATAATTATGAAGGAATAATATACACGAAGGAATCATTATGAAGGAATAATACACAAGCTTATGAAGGAATCTCTATAAAGGAATAATATACACAAAGGAATAATTATGAAGGAATAATATACACGAAGGAATCATTATGAAGGAATAATACACAAGCTTATGAAGGAATCTCTATAAAGGAATAATATACACAAAGGAATAATTATGAAGGAATAATATACACGAAAGAATCATTATGAAGGAATAATACACAAGCTTATGAAGGAATCTCTATAAAGGAATAATATACACAAAGGAATAATTATGAAGGAATAATATACACGAAGGAATCATTATGAAGGAATAATACACAAGCTTATGAAGGAATCTCTATAAAGGAATAATATACACAAAGGAATAATTATGAAGGAATAATATACACGAAGGAATCATTATGAAGGAATAATACACAAGCTTATGAAGGAATCTCTATAAAGGAATAATATACACAAAGGAATAATTATGAAGGAATAATATACACGAAGGAATCATTATGAAGGAATAATACACAAGCTTATGAAGGAATCTCTATAAAGGAATAATATACACAAAGGAATAATTATGAAGGAATAATATACACGAAAGAATCATTATGAAGGAATAATACACAAGCTTATGAAGGAATCTCTATAAAGGAATAATATACACAAAGGAATAATTATGAAGGAATAATATACACGAAGGAATCATTATGAAGGAATAATACACAAGCTTATGAAGGAATCTCTATAAAGGAATAATATACACAAAGGAATAATTATGAAGGAATAATATACACGAAGGAATCATTATGAAGGAATAATACACAAGCTTATGAAGGAATCTCTATAAAGGAATAATATACACAAAGGAATAATTATGAAGGAATAATATACACGAAGGAATCATTATGAAGGAATAATACACAAGCTTATGAAGGAATCTCTATAAAGGAATAATATACACAAAGGAATAATTATGAAGGAATAATATACACGAAGGAATCATTATGAAGGAATAATACACAAGCTTATGAAGGAATCTCTATAAAGGAATAATATACACAAAGGAATAATTATGAAGGAATAATATACACGAAAGAATCATTATGAAGGAATAATACACAAGCTTATGAAGGAATCTCTATAAAGGAATAATATACACAAAGGAATAATTATGAAGGAATAATATACACGAAGGAATCATTATGAAGGAATAATACACAAGCTTATGAAGGAATCTCTATAAAGGAATAATATACACAAAGGAATAATTATGAAGGAATAATACACATGAAGGAATCATTATGAAGGAATAATACACAAGTTTATGAAGGAATATTTCATATTCTAATGAAGGAATCTTTATAAAGAAATAATAAGGGAATCTTTATGAAGGAATATTTCATATTCTTCCGAAGGATTCTTTATGAAAAAATAATACACATGAAGGAATCTTTATGAAGGAATAATACACAAGGTTATGGAATAAAATTCCACATGCTTAGAAAAAGATATTACGAGTTTTTATCGGAGTATTACACGTGCGTATAAAGGAATAATATACGTGTTTACAAAGAAATATCATTTACATTTGTAAGTAATATGTAATATTTACAAATGTAAGTAATATTCGTTTATAGCCTTCATCTAAAAGCAGCAAGATCTTGCATTAAAATGCGTGTTCTCTACTCCGATCGATTTATTTCACGATTAAAATTTTACAAATGAGATTTTTAATAATGTTAACTTTATAACTTTAGCAAAAATAAATTCGAAATTAACTCGAATCAATCTCTATGCGAGCTCTTTTTTCCCTTATCCTTCAATTCTGCCATCCTCTTGATTTTCTCTTATCTATCAATGTGACAAGAAAAGAGATGAGCCTAATTTTTCTCCTAAAGTAGATTTATATCATTTTTCCCCCTAAATTTCCAAAAGATTAAAAATTAATAATCGAAATTACTGACAAAAAAAGCGGGCATTATATATTCTCCAGCATAAATACTCCCTCCTTTCTATATAGCCTACTCTCTTAATCGATCGTTATAAACGGGAAATTTAAATTTTAAAATAAAAATCAAATGAATATTATTGCAACATCGTCTCAACGATGGCCGGAAATTTTAATCATATTTTTAATTTTAAAAAATCACGTGATTTCCGGTCCAAATTAGACATTTGTATACAGTTAATTGGTGCCTGTTGCTCCTAAATTTTATATCTGGTCTCGATTTTTATCTATATCTAACTGTATTCTCGAGATTAACGACGGACAGACGGACGAACGGACGGTCTAGGGGTGAAATCTGAAAATTGCAGCTCAATAAATTATAAAAATCTGCATTTTGTATGGCAAATAACGTTTCAAAAATATTAATTTTCCATCAAATTATATGTAAAACTTTGAATATATTTCCTTTAAAATCTCTTTAAATTATCACAGGTATTAAAAGATTAATTCCTTAAAATCTTCAAATAAATTCCGATTAACGAGACTTAATTATAATTATTAATTTCCTTTATTATCTTAATTCTCTTTCGTATAATATTTCATTAATATTTCGAAGTGTGAATTAATCATTTCCAAGTTATATAACTTTAAATCGAGAATAAAATAAGTGAAACCTTCATTTCTCATCTTCCAGGGAGTATGAGGCCCTTTGAGGTTTCTAGTGAGGCCTCACAAGATATAAAAAGTGCGTGTGTACTAAATGAAACCTGTCATTTCACCCCCTCTTGTGCAGGAAACCCGTTTTAACCGGACAGCAATTTTCAACCGGAGGTACGCGTACCCGCAGGGGTGCTACAAGGAGTAAAAAGGGTTGAGTAAAACAGGTTGTGGTCTTCCGATTAGGAAAGGCCACGACCATTTATATGAGATTGTGAACCTGTTTTAACCGGACAGCAGTTCTCAATCGATAGTATGCATACTTTCAGGGTGCAACGTTAGCGCTAACAGAAGACTCAGGGGGGTTATTCGAGTAAAAAGGGTTGAGAACCTCTATTACAACGTTCTATTTAAGCAAAAATAATCGAAATATTTCTTTAAAAAGTCAAAGAATCCATTATAAAATGTTTAAATTTAACAGGAAGAATAAAAAAATCTATCGCAGAGAAAGAAAGAAATAAAATATTCAATACACCGAGTGAAATATTAAGAAAAATTCGATTTAAGCTACTAATAAATACATAATTACTATTAAATCTAAGTTCTTTGCTTTACAACTTTTGTAAATTTAATATTTTATGAAAGATTTTTTTAACTAAATCCCTGTTTGGGATTCATCTAATCCTTATTTAATGAAAGCACTTCGAGTCAAATCTGACTTTCCACCCCCCAAAAAATATACATACATTAGTTTGAACCCACCCCGGAAAAAAAATTGTTCCAGATATTTAAAAGTACTCTACAATACTTAAAATATCTGGCAAAATAATAACATATTATTTTTCTCGGTTAAGCGTAGAAAGAGGAAGAAGAAGAAGACGAAGAAGAAGAAGAAAAAAAAAAAATTTCCTCCTCTCTTCTAATCTATCTTCCAATAACTATATTTGATCATTTATTTATTTTTTAAATCAAATTCTTGAAAACTTTGCCAGACACGAGAGCAAAGTGATGAAACTCTAAAAGATCTTGACAATTTTTCATCTTCAGTTGCAGACTAAGCAAAACATTATGAGACGTTTTCACTAACTTTTAAGAGGAAAGAAAAATATTTTCTATCTTCCATGGCTTCTTTTTTATATAAATAAATGAAATTAATTAAAGTTACATTTTAGAAATTTTATTTTACTTTTTTTTAAAGTCTTAAAATACTTTCTGAGTTATGAAAATTGAATGTTTCGTATGTTAGAAACCTCCCAACCGCGGCCGTTTTTTCCCGGTACGTTTCTCTTTGAAATACGTATAAAATAACCTCCAAACGACGACTGCCTCTGACACAACGGCAGCCATATTTTTAGCCACGTTTCTTCTTTTATTGTATACGAAATAACCTCCAAACGACGACCACCTCTGACACAACGGCAGCCATATTTTTAGCCACGTTTCTTCTTTTATTGTATACGAAATAACCTCCAAACGACGACCACCTCTGACACAACGGCAGCCATATTTTTAGCCACGTTTCTTCTTTTATTGTATACGAAATAACCTCCAAACGACGACCACCTCTGACACAACGGCAGCCATACTTTTAGCCACGTTTCTTCTTTTATTGTATACGAAATAACCTCCAAACGACGACTGCTGCCGTATTTTCATAGGCTTATTTTTAAATGTATATAAAAATTAACTCTAAAACAACAGCCATTTTTTATGTTCCTATCCGTTGTTCACAAGTTATAATTAAACTTAAAACTTCTACATTGTTTTGTTTTCTAAATTTACAATGCTTAAGTGAATGAATTTTGCTTTTAAAGTTAATATATTTAACAATTGTTTGTTTTATACAGCAAAACCCGTCTATAACGGAAACCCGCATATATATCTATGAAAAAGTGCGGTTCCGGCTTATACAGGTTTTACAAGATTATCATTAAGGGTACTAATTAATTAAAAATTCGTTTTTAAAGTAGATACAGTAAAACTTCCAATAACGGACACACCTCATAAGGCGGCTATTCTTTCATGAAGTTTACATACAAAATTGACAAGTTTTTGCACAAATAAATTTGTATTTCTAGCTTAAAATTCATAACCTCTTATAGTAGAACCTCCCGACAATGGACACCTTTAAACTGCGGCCATGTTTTCAGGAACGTTTCTTTTTTTTAAAAAAATAATAAGTTTGATCGCTAAATTACATTCTCACTTAATTATAATTAAGTTAAACTAGATTAAGTGGTTAAAAATTATTTCATAAGTGAACAAAATTAATTAATTTAATTATCATAATTTTAAATTTAAAAAAAAAATCGCAGAATTATCGACGTAACTTCCGGTGCAATGAAGCAGAGAATACAGATTTATAGTAGGAAATACCGCAAAAATTTTAACTTTACATGCAAATAAATTAATTTTAATGTAATTTACGTACGTTGTAAAGGGGGGAGAGGGTTTATTAAGTGGCACAACATAATGTGGCCGAGTTGGAGCTGTTCATGTGTTGTACAGCAGCGATAAAGTCATGTGAACGTGTGATCAATTTAGCTTGCAAAGCCCACATTGAATAGCAGTTTGGTATCATCTCAGGACAAATTCACTAACGTTATTATTAGAGAATTCTCTACTAGTTCTCAAATTACAATGGTAACTGTAGAATACTTATATTGCTCGACTCATTATAAACTATTACACGAAGCGAACCTTTGATGTTTGATACTCACTCATTAGCGAAGAATATCTTTAAAACTTTTATTTGCTTGTATTGGAAAATTGCTTCGTTAGCATTTGCTTTTAATGATATCTTTCGAAACGAATGATGAGTTAGGCAAATTTATAAATTTCACTTTCAACCTGTCTAAGACACTAATTTTCAACTCGCGACACTAGTTTACAGCTTTAAGCTCTTCTCTTCAACTTGCAACACTAGTTTTTTACTCGCGGCCCTATTTTACTGCATGCAACACTAGTTTTTCACTCACGACCCTATTTTACTGCATGCAACACTAGTTTTTCACTCACGGCTCTATTTTACTGCATGCAACACTAGTTTTTCACTCACGGCCCTATTTTACTGCATGCAACACTAGTTTTTCACTCACGGCCCTATTTTACTGCATGCAACACTAGTTTTTCACTCACGGCCCTATTTTACTGCATGCAACACTAGTTTTTCACTCACGGCCCTATTTTACTGCATGCAACACTAGTTTTTCACTCACAGCCCTAGTTTACAGCAGTAGTTTTGAACTCTCAACACTCGCCGCTACGTAATGTACTGTATTGTACTGTACATACATTAAAGGGAGTTGCAAATGGTGGCAAAATTTAGTTGTTTACAAGAATTTCGTGATTATTTACTAAACGTGAAAGGGTATTTCCGATAGACGAAAACACCTTTTAATTTTTCATGTAGCTGCAACTTTCCAGCATCGAAATTTTAAAATTTAAACCGGAAAATAACGTAAAAAAAAAAATTGAATAAAATCTTGTTTTCAATTCTTCCTTTAACCCGGGGCTTTATCGTTTAATTTTTTTACAACTTGTAGACAACGGACACGTTAAAAAATGGACGTCGTTTATGGAGGTTAGTTTTTATCCGTCGTTGAAAACACGGCTTTCGTTATTTATACGTGGTCGTTGTTTGGAGGTTATTTTGTATGCTTCTGTAAGAAATAGTCTAAATTGTTCGAAGGTGGTCGTTATTGGGGGTTTTTCTATGTGTTTCAAAAAAGAAACGTTCCGGAAAACATTTAAAGGTGTCCGTTATTGGGAGGTCATACTGTATAAAACAGCAAATTTTTAAGCTCGAAATTTAAAGTTATAAGTGTAAAATCTAAACTTGAAAATGATGGTATGACGCGAATTTTGTATGCAAATTTCCTGAAAGAATGAAAGTTATTGGAATTTCGACTGTATCTTTCAATGCGTAACTTGAATGTCCGTTGTTCGAAGGTTGCCATTATATTCTCATATGGATTTTAAAAAGGAACGTTTCTAAACAAGTGTCCGTTATTTAGAGGTGGAAAATCGAACGCGCTTAAACATAATCCAACATGCAACTTCGAATAGAGAAGCGTAAAAATTAAATTACTAAACTTATTCCTTGCCATTATTAATTATTTGTTGACATTATTTTGCAATTTGGTTCTCATAATAATATAAATTAATTTATTTGAATTCGAATAAATATAAAATAAAAGCAACTTTATTAAATATTTTCCCGTAATAAAAATAAAAAATGCTTAAAACTTAGTTAATTAATAATTTATAATGTACTTAATTAATGAGAATGTATTTAAATAATATTTATTAATTAATTAAATATTTATAAATAAATAAATAATAAAATATCTAATTAAAACATGTGTACATTAATCATTTAAAAATATCGCGTAATTATAAATAAATTTCATTGGTTCTAAAATAATCGCTTTCATATTAAAAGAAAAAAAAACACCACCCACAAATGACGTAGTAGTTAAAAATAACTCCTTAGATTGGTTTAGTTAGTCTCGAGATGCCTAGGCTGTGATTGGTCGATTACTTAAAACCCTCCCCCCTCTTCGTTTAAAGACGTTTTAACGGTCATTGATCATAGGCCACGCCCTTAATATAAAAGAAATCGAATTCATTAATCTGTTTGGCTATCGAAGATCAGAAAAAAAGGAAGTAAATAAAAAAAAGGAGGAGCAAAAGTTGTGTTAGAATTCCGAAGTTGATCGGTTTGGTGAAAGGGAAACTGGTGATATCCGAACTAACTGGAAGCAGGAAATTAAATTTAATTAAATGTATCTGCTAAAGTGAACGAAAGCATGAAATTGGTCTTAGGACACAGGAAATTCGTAAAAGAGTTTCTACTAACTATAAATTAAGAGTACTAGTTGCAGAAAGCACTCTTACTTCCTTTCGTTTCATTATAAATAAGTGGTCTTTTTTTTTCGTTCTTTTCTTCGCCATATTCGTTTTCAAATGCTTGTTGGGGAGACCAATTAGCTGTTTCGTATGGAATCTTATCGAGAACCTTAAAACGTAAAGAAATGTAAAAGTATTTGGGGGAAATTTACTGTATGTATGGATGCTGGTGTGTGGGAGGGCACCATTATGTTTACCCAGTTTGAAGCTTAATAACTCCTGTGCGTTTTGTCAAAATTTTCTGAAATTTTACATGGAGGTTTACGTTTCAGGGGAGAATGTTTCTAGAAATTTTCAGGAAAATCGAACAATTGGTTCGGGAGATATCTTCCGAACAAATCTGAAGACTTATACGTGAGAATAGAAATTATTAGGATGTAAACAAGTAAAGAATACCGGGAAAGTCCAGCAACCACGTTGCTAGCTTTTTCCTTTTTCTTGCTGAAATTACGTAGAAGTTAAAAATTTACTCCAAAATATAAAATTAGGTACCGCAACTTTAATAACTTTTACGTAACGGCAGAAAGATAATGAGTATATTATATTGATTATCGATATCCATTTGAAAGTTGACAGATACTTAACTTTTTTTAACGAAATTTTTCAATAGCGCTCTTGTATTCGTCTCTCTTATTGGTTAAATGTGATAAGAACACGTGACTGTCAACTACGTTGTTTTGTCGAAGCATTATTACAGTTCAATAGAATAAACAGTGTGTATAAAGGAGTTTGTTCTTAGTATACTTCGACCAGAAACATTAAGGGATGATAAGATTTGTATGTATATTATTACGCTGTGTACGGTGCGAGCAGTAATATTAATTTAGGAAAATCGATAGAGGGTATAAAATTAAATAAATAATTCCAAGAACACAAGTGGTCTTCTACTGAATACAAGAGATGAAATATATAATAGAAAGTCCTTTATTATATCAGTTCTAAGACACATATCCTATAGGCGGAAGCTTCTCCGCCTATTTTTACTTATCCAATCAATCGTCTTTTAAATTTTCTTGAAGTTTTATTTTTATTGTTTTCTTTCAATGTAATTTATTAAAATCAGGAATAATGATCGATATTCAGAAAGTAAGAACGGCAGCATAAATTGTTACAATACGTATAATTACATATTTTTTTAAAATTCTGGCGTGAGAAGGAAAAATTCATGTGCCCCTTCTGGTTATGCCTTTGTAAAAGAATACAGTAGACCCCCTATAACACGGTAGATAAGTTTCGTGTTATATGAATCCGTGTTGTACGAGTCACTTAAATACACGAGCCAATCACAGCCCACACACGGGCTGTGATTGGCTCGTGTATTTAAGTGACTCGTACAACACGGATTCATATAACACGAAACTTATCTACCGTGTTATAGGGGGTCTACTGTAAATAAAGAAAAATCAAAAATTAATGAAGAATTTACTCTTCATCCACAGGTCTTTGTGGCCACAGAGCTAGATATACAAAAGAAATGCACCGTTAGACTAAAAAATCCTTAGAAAGTCCAAGACTTGACAGAAGAGGAAATTTTAAACTTTAGACTTTTAACTGTAGAAGAGAATAATTAAAAGTTACGTAGTCAATGAGCAGATAAAGATCCAATTAGGAAGTGATTTAAAATTGTTTTTCCACCGAGGAAAAATTCTTAAACTTGTAAATAAGTTTGGAAAATTAAATATAAGAGAGATAAGTCTAGAACAATTCCTCTTCTTTACAATTAATTGTCAAATATTACAGCTTCGTTTAATGGTTTATCTCGTGGACGATCTCTTTAATTAAAGAAAGAATTGTAAATAAATGTTGTATAATTTGGTCTTTCTGTTATATTTGATATCTATTCTCAAAATTTTTATATGAAATAAATGAAGTAAGGAGCACTTAATCTAATTAATTCGCGTGTTTATTGTCTTAGATTTCGACTTAAGAAATTAGAAATGATGCTCGAAATTGCTACTTTTTTATAAGAAAATGGCAGTTTTACTGTTTTCTTCTAAAGAATGGCAGATTGGAGCACCAAAAAGAGCATGTTTTTAGCATGTTTTGAGCAGAAAAATGAGCATATTTAGTGCAGAAAAAAAAATGCATAATTCAAGTATATTTCGTGCAGAAAAACAGCATATTTTGAGTATATTCGGAGGAAAAATATGATCATGTTTGCAGTAGAAAACAAGCATATTTTGAGCAAAAAACCGGCATGTTTAGAGCAGTTTTTCAGCAGAAAAACGAAGATGCTGTTAAAAAAAACAGTTGTTTTCTAGCAGAACGTTTGCTCGCAGTTTTATAAAATCCTCCCATTTAATATCCAACTTAATTAACAAAGTTTAACAAGTTTCCTTCGTATAAAATCTGCAACCAAATTAATTCTTTACTTTCAAAGGTAAAAAAAAACAATTTCTAAATAATAAAAATAACATTAATTAATATAATAAGGTGATAAATAGTGTTATAAACCTATTAGACTCGTAATTATGCATCCATTATACTTGCGACTCGATAGAGGATTAAGCAAAGTGGAACATTTAATTTAAATCAAAGCATTTTTGGGTATGCGAAAGGGTCCAAATAATATGTAAATGGTATCATTATAACCTGGATTACTTACCGAAAATATTTATTTAATGATAAATGACGTATACAAATTTTAAATCTACTTAATTAAAAGCTTTAACATCTGCTCTTAGCATACAGGCAAACATGGGAGGACAAAATAAAATTTTTAATTATAATTTATTTATTTATGAGTT
Source organism: Centruroides vittatus (assembly GCF_030686945.1). NCBI lineage: Eukaryota > Metazoa > Arthropoda > Arachnida > Scorpiones > Buthidae > Centruroides > Centruroides vittatus. The sequence goes on along the minus strand of NW_027121750.1, from coordinate 1,077,842 downwards.
TATTATTAATATTATTATTATTATTATTTACAAATTATAAATTTTATAAATATATTAAGCTGGTTGTTACCGTTACATCTGAATGGCCGCCGTCATTTTTAAGTTCCCTTCGGTGTCCGTCGTATGCAAGTTTGACTTGTTTTAAAAGAATTCTACTCGAATATAACACAGCCTTCAATTTAAATGATTATTTGTAAATTTTATTTATTATATTTTTCTATATTAAAGACATTTATAGTGTTGGAAGTGTGATAACTGTCAGGCGAATTTAGAGTTTTATTCGAATTAAATTGTTAAATTAGAGAAGATTTTAGTAAATTTGAACGAAATTCCTAGCGTATAACTGAACAAATTAATTTAATTAACGATAAATAATTAGATTTAACTCATCTTAAGATGCTTTTTTTCATGCGGTGCCGACAGAGTCAGTAGACGAGAGCTTGATTTAGTATAGGAAAAAAGTCAAAAATAAAAATTTGTGAAGATAAAAAGGTAAAAAAATCAATTTTCTACTCTTTAACTTGTGTTTTTCGCGTTCTAAGTAGCTCCATCAACATCATCTCATCCCCCGTTTAACTTGTTTCATCCGCATCATCTCGTTACTACTTCAGTAGCATCACAAGACGTAGAAGTACTCTAATTAAGTATCGAAATGCGATTATTTTGCTAAAATGAAATAAAAATAAGAGGAAAAATAAATATTTACACGTTTATTCGTATCCATCTAATGCATTTTTGAGGTTGGGTGATGTTATTTATATAGGAAACTAGGATTGGCTCGTGTTTAATCCGATTATTTATTAAAGGTCGAGAAACAAGATCCGGAAAAGAGTTAAATTTATCACAAATATCGAATTGCAGATGTACAGTATAATAGATAAGACTTGGAATACAAAGCATTTCAAGTCCAAGTCGGTAAATTCAATTCAGATACAATCCTATTCTCCTTCATTCTTAATCTCCCTTCATTATTAACACTTAAGGGATTAGTGGGAGAGTATTAAATTTCCGCTCCCAAAGTTTTATTATGTTAAATATATTTTTAATAAAGTTAAATCCGTAAAAAAAAATAATAATAATTCTCCGCAGCATCACTTTAAGAAAACGGATCTAAAAACATTAGTAAATAATCCTCATCCCATCTCTCCAAGTGATAATTAAATGGTTAAAGGATGCTTAAGATGGGATTATAACTGTAGAAGCATTTTCTGTAAATAGAATTTTCCTAGTTTCCTAAATACAGGATCGAAATCTAGTTATAGATTGCTGTATAATTGATCATTTGTAATGGAGAAGGTAGCATTGTTATTGTTGTTCTGTCTGTATCTCCGCTGTTATAGTAGCATCCTGCAATATTCTATTAACTACAAAAGCTTACCGGCATTATAATGGATCTAATTGATCCATTGTTGCTATAATAGCATCAATGGGTATAAATTATTCTCTTACGTGCAGCGATACCCTTATAACTTTGTTTTATTACTAAACTAGAGCCATATACGTGCAATATTCTATTAAAATAGAGGTTTTTTATAAAGCACATAGTTGCAATTAAAGAGAGCATGGCTTCCATAGAAATAAATTAATATTTTATTCAGCTCGGATAAGAGAAAAAGAAAAAAAAAAGATGAATTCAACAGATGTTTCCTTTTTATACTGCATAAAACCTTATGGAAATCCTTACAAGTTAACATCAAACACTCATCTAAAAGAATAACTCAGGCTCGAGGAACTTGACACATTCGCACACTCTTCACGCAACCGTGAAAAAGAGGAGAGAGAAATCTGCGTGTACACAACTCTCTACAAAAATATTCCACAGGAGGGATAAAGGAGACATTTTGTCCCGAATTCTGATAACTATCCGAATTTTTACTTTTCCTTTATCCTCCTAAGATCTAGCGAATTAAGATTTTTTCGCTTACATCGCACCTTACAATAGCAATTTTTTTTTAAAAAAAAAAGGATGAAGGAGAAAAGGGAACAGCGAGAGCAAAAGATGCTAAATCTTGCTCTCGCTGCTCCTAGTCTTCTCGTCTCAGAAACGAAAATATCTTTATAAATTTAATTTTTTTATAGCATAATTTTATAATTTTAGTATTATTTTAGAGCACGTTGCCGTTATATATATATATAATATATATATATATATATATATATATTTACAAAGCCTTACTACGTGATCTTAAAAAATCTGTTGTTTATTAAGACGTGAGATTATAGAAGTAAACAAGGGAGAATTATTGAAATGCCTGAAAGAAAAACTAATTTTAACGCGGAAAAAGTCATTTTTTTTAACATCAGGATTGTTTTTAATTATGCAAAAGTATAATTAAAATGCATAATTTAATCTCCTTTCTTTGCAAATTTAAACATTATTATTACTGTAGTGGCATCAATCAAGTTAGAGTTTTGTATTTGATAGAGGAAGATGAGGCTTTAAAATGTTTAAAAAATCGAAAATTGGTCGAAATTTCAATAAAAAATTAAAATAAGACGTGAGAAATTATATACACCATCGTTAATAACGTTCAAGTAACGGGTTGAAATGTAAAAAAAACCCCTTTATAACGTCTCTAAGAACCTGCTAGATATAATAATAATAGTAATAATGATAATCGAAAATCGATAATATATTAATTTTATCACAAATAAATAAAGATGTCAGAGACTGCTGATGCCAAAATTATCCACCCATTATATTTAAGGGCTCATACGCATACCATTTATATGCATTAAGCATTAAACACCGTACCATAACACCTGCTTATGAAACCTCTCCACTGTCTACGCATTGGTTTCGTAGGAAGGGGGAAAGGAAACATCTTGGCACCCATGCCACCCGGATAATAACTCAATGACTCCCTCCCAACGTTGCCATTAATGCTCTTTAGTACAAACGACGTCGTATTAGCTTTGTCTCTCAACTGGAAAATGAATGTGGTGACATTAACGGGCTCGAGCAGTCGCTAACATCTTTGTTGAGTCGATGAGGTTGAGACTCCGAGGTGTTGCACCCTTTTATGCATTCTGTAATTAAACTTTGCAAATTATGAATTGCTTTCTTTGCTAAGTCATCTGTACTTTCGATAACTACGTCCTTCGCTTGATGCTCTTGCCTTAACCAAATCGCTGTTAAATTCTGAAAATTTATTATTATTTTTTTCCCCTTTCTCTTTAATTTATTAAAATTTAAGTAATAATTTTCGATTAATGATTAAATAAATTATTTAAATTAACTCTAAATTAAGAAAATATAAAGATTTGCAGAGGCAGAAACGAGTTGGAAGCATTCTTTGTTCTAGCTTACAATGGCGTATTTTATGCTTCTACCGAAGAAAAAACATTATAATTCTAATTAATTTGACTTTAGAGACACGTAATTAATGCCATTATATTAATAAATTATTTAAATTAACTCTAAATTAAAAAATAACGTAAGGATTTATAGAGACTGCTTCGTACTGGAAGCACGAAACTAAGCTGAAAATATGCTTTGTTCTAGCTTAAAATGGCGTATTTAATGCTTATTTCGAAGAAAAACACTATAATTTGACTTTAATCACTAAATATATGTTATTATATTAATACATTCAAATTAAATTTAAACTAAAAAGTGTAAGGATTTACAGGACAGCAACACGTTGGAAGCATGCTTTATTCTATCTTACAACAGCATGTTTAATGCTTCCATCGAAGAAAAACGCTATGACTCTAATTAATTTGACTTCAGTCACGTAATTAATGCTATTATATTAATAAATTATAGATCTTAAATTATTTAAATTAACACTAAACTAAGAAAATGTAAGGATAATTTACACGGCAGTAACGTGCTGGAAGCATGATTTGTTCTAGCTTATAACGGTATATTAAATGTTTGTATCGAAGCAAAAACACTATAATTCTAATTAATTTGATCCTAATTACATAATTAATGCCATTATATTAATAAAAATTTACCAAAACGCGAATGTTACACCAATTATAAGTGGCTGAAATTTGAAATTTTCTCATTAAATGTATAATAACGTTAAAACAAGAAACATTATTATCAATTGTAAAGATTTCTTAAGAGCCCCGTAAATTATAATTAATACGAGTTTAAGCATTAAATTATTTAACTGGAATAAATTAAAATTAATTAATTTATCTCAGCTTTTAACTGATTCATAAATTTAACGATGCTCAAAACAGCATTAAATCTAAACTTTATATTTCTTAATTATTAATTTTAATTAGAATATTATACGCGTTATTATTATTAAAAATAACTCACGCTTCAATTCAAGTTCTTACTCTAAACATATGGTGCATGATTGAATCGCCATGTTCAAATATCTCACCATAGCAATGACAACTTGATAAACTCTCTTTGATGGATGGAGTTATTTACTGTAGCGTAACATATATATATATATATATAAGAAGCATTGTGAATAAGCACCAATTTCCTCTATCCTAAACAATTTCTTACACAAAAGTCGAGATATATTATTCTACTGCGTGCATTGATCAATTGCTCTCCATCTTCCCACTTCTCTAATTATTATTATATTATTTTTTTTAAATGAATTTCAAACTCCTCACAGCGTGAATTCGATATTAAATAATCGAAACTGGATCTTCTCTTGTTAAACTTTATAGAATTATGTGAATAAAGAAGAAAAAATTACAAGGAAAAAAACCCCCTTCCACACCAAACTTTGTTGAATTATGAAAGGGATTCAGACAAAACAGCCACACATAAAGATATTATCCGTCTCATCCATCAAATATTTGTCATTATTCTGAATTTTTGTATACGAATGCATAGAAATATTCCAAATATATATAATTTTTCCTTATTTTTTTAAAGCTAGGAGCGATCTAAAAGTGATCAAAGACACTCTTCTCCCCTTTTTTTTATATTTAATTCCATTATTTAAAAAAATCGGTTTTTATGCCTTTAAACTGGCAAAAAGTATTCACAAATTAAAGAAAAATCTGCAAAAAAATAAAATAAAATAAAATATGCGTTATAAATCCTTAAATACGACCGCTTTAATCACGTTTAAACAGCATTAAATACGTTTAAAGTATATAAAACAATTAATTATTTTCGGGTTATTAAAACAAATATAATAAATAATCACGTATAATTAAATTATTCGAGATGAATAAAATGATTATAACAGTATTTATTATCTCATTTTAGTTATTTATTAGTTGGTTACTGATAATAATAATACTGTTAATGGCTATCATAATTATAACTTATATACAGCTGACTTAACACATCCGATGCACGTATACGATGCTAATAGTAAATAAATCAACTTTAAACAGCCAATGAGGTGGTTTTTTACTCAAATTTTTACGTGACAGAGCCTATGATAGGTTAAATTAAACATGGGGAATGTATAAAAAGACACGTTTTTATTCCAGCACATCTTGTTTCCTTGCTGTAAATCTGCTCAAAGAAATGGAGTGTAGAGTAAACCACAATTTTATTTTTTCCAAGCAGCTGAGGAAATTAAATGAGGAAGTAGAAAAAGAAAACAGTAACGTTGTTTGTTACGTCATGGTTAACGTCATAAAAAAACATCCCCCCTTCATTTCGAATTTTGTTTTGGTTTTTTGCTTCACTTTTTAAACATGTTTCTACTTACTCCTCCCAAAAAACTGCAGTTTTTAGAAGATAATTAACATCAAAAACCACGTAAATTTTAATTATAATTAAATTTTAAATTATATATTTTTTTTAAAAACATACATTTATATTCGTTAAGTTAGGATAAATGTAGAAAATTTAAGCCAAACGTTCACACGCTTCTACTTTCTACGCTGGTTTATGGGGAGAGGGGCGATTAATATCCCCCAAAATACACAAATTTTAATTAGAATTAAGCTTTTAAATATACTAAATCAAAGAATATACGTTTATGTTTGTTATTTTGTAGTAAATGTAAAAAATTTAACGATGTTTATACTCTTTTTTTTTTCTTAATTTTTGATGAGTCAACCATTCACTTGACCTTTCAATTAGTGTTTAACTTAGAGAGAAAAGATCTCAAACTCTTACAACTTTTAGAACTAGAAGCAGTATTAAATTTTATACTAGGTTACTCTCTAGAGAATTAACTTCTACACAATGCGAAAGGATGGAGGAGGAAAGAAAAGAGAAGAAAAAACTGTTGGAGTGCAACCCTGTTTTTGGAATTACGTTAAATTACTCCATTTTCTTGATCGAATAACTCGTAGATTAATTTATAAATTTGAAAATAATTTATGCATTTGTTTAATTGATTCGATGTTTAATTGCTCCAGTTAAATATAATTAAATTCGAAACGTTTGTTTGATGTTTGATAAGGGTGTGAAGCGGTGTATTGGTTTCCCAGCTGTTATATAACAGGGAGAGTCAAAAATAACCCCTATACTTTTACATTTTTTGGACTTGAAACGTGAAGAAATGTGCGCAAAAAATCTAGGGAATTTTTCTGGAAATCTGGGGAAATTTTGGGGATGTTAGCGTGTGGGAGAAGGCGCGATTATGTTCGACAAGTTTGAAGCTTAATAACTCCTGTGTCCTTTGTTGAAATTTTCTGAAATTTTGCAGAAAGATTTGTGCGTTAGGGATAAATGTTAATTGAAATTTTCATAAAAACGGACTATTAGTTCGGAAGATACGGCCCCACTTATTTAATTTTTCCGAACCAATCTGAAGATTTAAAGGTGATGATTAGAGATGAAAACAAGTAAAGAATGGCAGGAAATTCCAGTAACAACGTTGCTAGCTTGTTTTCTTTTTCTTCTTTTATTTTGCATTTCAGAAGGGGAAAACATTTTTATTTTGTTAAAGAAAAACAAATTATATCTATGACCTAAATCCATTGGGATAAAGAAAATCTCGACAGGTATGACACGAATAAAAAGGAAAACAGAAAAAATCCCTAATGTGATAGTGTGCATCACTTCCTTCTTGCCAAAGGCACTACGTGGCAATTCTTATGACAGTTCTTCCATATATCCACTTTGAGAACACCTATCTAATGCTATTGCTGTCTTTTTTCTCCTCCTGAAGGATAAACTATAGAAAATATTTTACTTTATTATTTTTTATCCTATACATTTTCTATGCCTCTAACTCATTAATGGTGTAAACACGTAGGAAATTTAATTTTATTTTCGATTCGATAGTCGTGTGTATGCTTATATTTTTTTATTATTAATACTTTTTGTATAGCAAAATCGAACGACACACAACATAATGCATGCTACCGTACAGCATATTAAAGGCTACACTAACACGTTATTAGTAAACTTACGTGATGTATCCAAATGATAATAGGGTAATACGACCGGAATAATCAGCATTCGCGTGATATCTGGTCACGAATGGTAACATCAGTGACGGTTTGACACCGCATACAATAAGAATAACTCCATATCATCCTTACTCATGCGTATTTTCTTCTGTCTACACACACAACTCTTCATTATCATCATCCATACAACCTCATTAACACCGTATTTTGCTAGAGTAGTGATGCTTTCTCTTCAGCTTCCTCCTCATCAGAAAAGTCACAGTAAGGACTCGTAGAGGCAGTAAAATAGAAAAAAAAACAGGCAAAGATTTTAATTAGATTCATCAAAAAATTAATTAAACTTTCCTCCAACTAATCAAAAAATATCTAACTTAGCAGCAATGAACTAATAGTTTGATAGGAACGTCAACCATGAAAATGCTTAAGAGGAAGGAAAGATGGAGGGAAAAAAAATAAAATAAGGAGAAATTTATTAAATTATAGGAAGGAAAAAATCGAAGAAAATATTATATTAATTTAATTTTCCGTGTTTATTTCTACAGAAAGATGTGAATTTATCTCGTCCCAAACACCGCGCTTGCATCCGGAGAAATCCGAGAAATTGATCCTTAAAGCTCGTGCGGATATTTAAAGAAAAACAATGTGACAAAATGATTCAGTGACGTCAATATTTAAGAATTAAAGTAGACTCGAGAGACTCCACGTCTAGTTTCTTGTAGTTTTGTGAGAAACTGTCGAAGACAACAGACATTGTCTACTTCAGTTGTCATCTTTACAGACATGAGAATAATAAGAACCAACAACCACTTCCACATTCTTATTTTTGTTTGCTCTTAGTCCCATTAAGTAAGTTGAGGGAGGAATGGAAGATCCTGTGTTATCAGTAAAAACGCAGTATGTACTACTCTTCGCTGTCTTTCCTTGTTTCGTCTCCTTGTTGTAGAGAATGGTAGAAAATCAAATTCTAAAACGAATTTTTTTCTTTTTTTTTTCCCTTGGTATATGAAGTTTTTATTTGCTATGATTTTTGGTAAGCGATGGAGACTTAAAAGGAAAAGCTATTTTTCGCCCCTCTCTCCCCTTCGCTCCTCTCTTTTCCTTGTGAGTGTACATTGCTGGAAGGTAAATGCGTCATCCCTAGAGATAAGTTCTTTTCTATATTGAAATGTTTCTTCGAAAAAATATTTTGAAGTGTTGTGATTATCGATCGGAATTTTTGGATAATTTATATCTTAGACTGGGAATGTTCTTATGAGTTAAGGAAGTTGGGGTTGGTAAGAGACTATCAAGGTAAAGAAAGCTTGGATTGGTGCGTAACTATCAAAGTGAAGAGATGTAAGAATTAAACCAGAGAAAGATGGGGTTAATATGTAACTATTAGAATAAAAAAAGCTTGGATTGGTGCGTAACTATCAAAGTGGAAAAATGTAACAATTAAACCAGAGAAAGATGGGGTTAATATGTAACTATTAGAATAAAAAAAGCTTGGATTGGTGCGTAACTATCAAAGTGGAAAAATGTAACAATTAAACCAGAGAAAGATGGGGTTAATATGTAACTATTAGAATAAAAAAAGCTTGGATTGGTGCGTAACTATCAAAGTGGAAATATGTAACAATTAAACCAGAGAAAGATGGGGTTAATATGTAACTATTAGAAGTAAAGAAAGCTTGGATTGGTGCGTAACTATCAAAGTGGAAATATGTAACAATTAAACCAGAGAAAGATGGGGTTAATATGTAACTATTAAAGTAAAGAAAGCTTGGATTGGTGCGTAACTATCAAAGTGAAGAGATGTAAGAATTAAACCAGAGAAAGATGGGGTTAATATGTAACTATTAAAGTAAAGAAAGCTCGGATTGGTGCGTAACTATCAAAGTGGAAATATGTAACAATTAAACCAGAGAAAGATGGGGTTAATATGTAACTATTAGAATAAAAAAAGCTTGGATTGGTGCGTAACTATCAAAGTGGAAAAATGTAACAATTAAACCAGAGAAAGATGGGGTTAATATGTAACTATTAGAAGTAAAGAAAGCTTGGATTGGTGCGTAACTATCAAAGTGGAAGATATGTAACAATTAAACCAGAGAAAGATGGGGTTAATATGTAACTATTAAAGTAAAGAAAGCTTGGATTGGTGCGTAACTATCAAAGTGAAGAGATGTAAGAATTAAACCAGAAAAAGATGGGGTTAATATGTAACTATTAAAGTAAAGAAAGCTCGGATTGGTGCGTAACTATCAAAGTGGTAATATGTAACAATTAAACCAGAGAAAGATGGGGTTAATATGTAACTATTAAAGTAAAGAAAGCTTGGATTGGTGCGTAACTATCAAAGTGAAGAGATGTAACAATTAAACCAGAGAAAGATGGGGTTAATATGTAACTATTAAAGTAAAGAAAGCTTGGACCGGTGCGTAACTACCAAAGTAAAGAACGCGTATAACTATCAAAGTAGAGAAAGCAGGGGTTAGTACGTAACTACCAAACTTATTACACTCAAGCTGTTAAATAAAACAATTACTTAAATAAAGTTTTAAAAAATTCGCATTTTTTACTTATAAATCCACAAGGTCTACTCATCAAATAAATTAAAAGACAATTTCAATCAACATTATTGAAGTATGAATATTTGAAGCAGTACCCGTAACACGATTCGTACCCAATCTTCTGCAGTGGAAATTTGAAAGTAATGTTTACAATACTAAAAGTAAAACCTTCCTAACTTTTAAAATTATTGCTTGAATGCATCTCGAGATTATTCTGTTGCCTGTATTTCTCTAACTCGTCAACAAACACGACACTATTCAATACTTATTAATTGATCAATAGACGTAAGCATGTTATTAATTTAAAAAAATAACCATTTAATCTATGTAATTAATTATTATTGTTTTGAGTCATTAATCTTATAGCATAATGGAATTACACATGTTCAGTCGCTTCTATAGAGTTACACAGGAAACACAAACACTCGAACGTCGTTATATAGGAATATATAGGTCTATGAAGGGGTAATATAAGTTAATGGGGCATATAAAACATATATAATTAAATATAAAAGAAACCTTAATCATTTCTCATATTTTTCGAAAGTTTTCATCGATTTAATGTCGTTAACAAGTATAATGTTAGTTCACTTAGAAGTTATTATATTGTTTACAACTGTACAGGTAAATAAAGTTATTTGCATAATAAACCAGTGGGGCCCAGAAGGCCTGAGCTCTTTAGCTTTGTAAATAAATAAATGAAGAAAATTCAAATAAGCACAGGCGAAAGATTTAAATGTACTGTACACATGTTCATTCACAGCCCTTGTAGCTACATCTACACTGATGCAAACAAGGCCTACCGTAGTCGAGGGCCTCACATTGTTATAAGTGTAATTATTTAATGGATAAGAGAATGTTGTATATTAATATTATAGCTGAGGCCCTCGGACTTTTACACGTATCGTTATTTAGTAGAGGAAAATGGCCTGTTATACGTTATACTTTAGCTCCGCAACAATTCTAAATCCACGAGGGGTGGATGTAGATTTGCACGTTCTAATTGGGACCTTCTAATATGTATTCTACTGAATTTAAGTAACACAAATCATCGAAATGTTCTACTCAATAAAAATTTATACATTTTAATCGAATATATATATATATATATATAAATTTAGCTCGTGTTATATTTTAGCTCCACCTTCAAGATGTATAATGTTGAAAATTTCCTTTTATAGCCATAAATTACTTTATATTATAGTTACTATTCTCAAACAGTATATCATTGTATTGGCATGAATGCATTCATAAATTATTAAACGATTTTAAAATAAATAAAACATTTTCTCCACTTTTTCAGAGAGAATTTCGTATTCAAATCACATTTGTAAGACGTATTAGAGAGGTTTACATTTACCATTCGAATAGTGTTGGCATCTTTAATTATATATCTTTACACAGTAATGATTTTCATTTGGTTTTATTCCCTACAAAAAAAAAAGGAAATTTAAAATTCAAATTCTTAAAAGTGAAAGTGGACACGTGTTTTCGTTCTCTCAACCTTTTTGGCTTATATAATTTTAATTAAAACGTCGAAAAAATTACATATTAATATATACAGGACTTATTGTAAATCACACCCGTTCCATGTGTTTTCTCGTAAAGAATCATTGCAAATTACGAATTTATTATGATATTTTTTTTTTTAAATTATTTTTTCAAGTGTAGAAGCCGAGAAACACAAACAAACCGAAGAATTTCTGCTGAACATACATATACATCAGCCAATGAATATTAAAAACGTAGTAGCGACACAACTTGTAAGTATGCTCTGTCATGCGTGTGCACATTTTAAAACGTGTGGGGGGTGGATAGAGGAGAGAGGAGGAGGGGGGAGAGAGAGAGAGAAAAAATATAGGCTATATCAACTGTTAAAGCTTATTTATTCAGTAAAAACATCGACTTTCTCTCTTTGCAAAGTGAAGGAATGAATATGCAAAAAGTAGAATTTGGTGTTTGTGAGGAGGAGGAGAAGGGAGCGTGCTGCTGTGTTGAAAGAGGTGAGAACATGCACGTTGCGTGTTACAGCTGTCGAAAGTTCCACAATTTCTGATTTTCTCTCCAATACAATGAATATGCTAAAGACAATCTGTGATTCGAACATTAAAATGTCATTATCTGTTTCCACAATGAGGATTGTTCTGTGGAGAGAGGCATTGATTAATGAGTAGGCTGTTATATGAACTGTCATTTCGATGCTTTATATTATAAGAGAGATGAATAGGTAGGCATGTGGGAATTTAAAGAAAATTTATATTATTACTTTGACTTCTTCCTTCCTTATAAAAGCCTTACTAATTTACCATTCTGAAACGGTTAAACTTTGAATATCGAAGGAAGGGAAATTGGCAATTCATTTCAATTTATTATTATTATCCTTAACATAAATAGTAAGGTAATATAACGGTATAAAAACCTATAAAAAGAGGATCCGGATCATAAAAAGAGGATTTTTAAGGGATCAAGAAGAGAAAAGGTAATTGCCTCCTTACTTTTTTTCGGATGCTGCGAGTGGAGAAGATAAAAGAGACAGAAGCATAATATAAATTTGAGAGAAGACTTCGCATTTATTAACTTATTATTATTATTTTCATATGCAAAACTTTACGAAATTATTATAAAAAATAACCCAGTCAATATCACAAGAAAACAAGAGGATCAAGAAAAAGAAGAAAGGATTCTCCAAGGATCTAGAGAGGAAGGATAATTGTCTTCATCTTCCTTATCCTTTAGGAATGGATAAGATAAAGAAGGCATTACGTATTATTGAAATTTATAACAAATTTAACTCCATTTATCAGACAAGGGATCAAATATTTAAAATAAAACAAAATATATATTTATAAACAAGTATGTAAACACTCCGAAAGAGAATTTGGACATTCCATTTACTCTGACAGTTGGTAATAAAATAAGTCGAGAAAACCTTAGAAAAATCACTTAAATATATGTAAATGTTTTATTTTTATTTTTCTAAAGAGAGGAGGAGGAGGAGAAGGAAGAAGAGGAGAAAGAAAAACTTTGAAAGTACGACGTATCCCACATGTTGGATTTTTTAAGACAGCATTGAAAGAGAATGAAGCTCATCTATTTTAGTATCGTAAAGTTGTTATAAATAAGTTAGTAGTAAAAAGAAACATTCTCTTATTTTTTTATATACGTGTTCCTTTTTAAAGTTATTGCTTTACCTTCTCTATTTATGCAATATTTATAGCTTAAAAATTAGATATTTTTCTCGATAGCATTGGAATTGTGATGTAAGGAAATGTTTTCAGTCGACTGAACAAATGCTTTCTAGTAGTTGCTAATGGATTTATTCTCCGGTCAAGTTTTCAAAATTTCTATTCGACGGGACTTTTTTTCCCTCCTCTCCTCCTCCTTGCATTTCTTGGCAATTTACTTGCTGTAGCGTGGTATAAATGGCTCAGTTACAGAATCCTGTCAAAAGACTAAATCCTGCTGGTCAAAATCCTAATGCATTGTGAGATGCTGGAAAGATCTCTCTCATTTTGCGCCTGGATAAATGTTAAAGTGGTAAAGTGGACAACCTATATATATATATTTTTTTTGTTTGATAGGAAATTAGGATGATAGGATTATATCTTTGCAGGATTCTGTTTTGGTGGGATTCTGACATGGTAGGATTTTGTTTTGGTATAATTTTGTCTTTGTAGGATTTAATCTTGGTATATTCTGTCTGTGTAGAATTTAGTCTTGGTAGGATTTCGTTCGTTAGGATTCTGTCTTGGTAAGATTTTATCCGGTAGGATTCCGCCTTAGTAAGATTTTATCCAGTAGGATTCCGTCTTAGTAAGATTTTTACCCGGTAGGATTCCGTCTTAGTAAGATTTTATCCAGTAGGATTTCACCCGTTAGATTTTATCTGATAAAAAGGATTCCGCGATGACTCCAGTATATACAACTCGTTTTTAAGCAAGCTTCATTAATTGATCTTTACATCGCCCTTAATGATAAAGAAGGAAATTCGATAGCACTCTTGTTTCTTCTTTGAATTACTATATTAATATTCTTTATAAAAGTAAAATTTCATGCGTAATAAATAAATAAAAATCAAGTAAATCCCCAATGTAATGAATTTATAAAGTATAGATCCACCAACTAGAAATTCCATTACGAAAGTATATATATATATTCTTAAATTAAATTCTCGGATCTATAAAAAAGCACTTAAATTTATGATTTTTTTTATTTGATAAAGGCGCAATATTTTTAAATTAGGTGATATATTACCTTTCGAAAAACCACGAAGTTTACAATGGACTACGAACAACAAAGTTTATAACTTAGGGAAGAATAAAAATAACTTTTACAGGTTGGATAAAGTTTAGAATTCCCCTCAGACCCGAAAGAATGCCGGGTCTTAAATCCGGATTTCCTTTAGCCCAAAGTAATATTAAGTAAAAAAAAAAATGGTTATCCTGAAAATCCTAGATCCTTTATCCTTCCTCTAGAGTAGAACTGTATTCAATTAGTCCAAATTTACATTTACTAAACGTCTACTCCTATCCATTTCTCCTCTACACTTCCGTTGACATTCTTTCATAATTTAAAATTATTATAAAATTATATTATTAAGTCACACGTACTTCAAACCGCCTATTTAATACACGAATTTATTTATTTATTTTTTTAAATAAAATTTTCTAGTCACGTCACTGTACGAGGCTCATAAACTCGATCAGGAAAGAATTTTGGAGAAGGAAAGAAGAGAAATTTTTATGAATATATTTCTAAAGATATTTATAATTTCGAGTTAAGCCACATAGATAGAAAAATATTCCAAATATAAATAAGATCACGCAAATATTCCTTCACGCAATCCCATTTTTTCTCCTTTTCTATCTTCAATGCAACTGCGGTGTTTGGGGTTTATTAAAATCGACAAGAGGACATATTGTATATCGAACAGAATATGTCAATAGCAAAGCTTTAACATCGAGAACAAATCGACGCCTATTCCTTGTTAGGATATATAGAAGTTTTTTTCTTATTTATAAGCACAGAAGATATCATTCCAACAGGGAATCGTGTTTCCAGACCTGTAAAGATGATGTCGGAAGGATGCTGTAAGCTAGCAGTTTCTTATAATCCCGAAAACGACTCTAAACTTCAACCTTCTCTAAACGTGAAAACCTACTTGGCATGCTAATTTATGTAGTTGTTAAGTTAGTTCCGCGACGGTAAAAATATTCTTAACTGTGTTTCTAAGCAACCGTCCACAGATATGACACATCGTAATGCTCTTTTGAGAAACGAGTGTTAATATTTTTCCACGCTTTAATCGTATTAATAAATTATTTGATTAAATATGATTTTACTGGAAGCTGAATTTTAAATTATTTTGTGTAAATGTCACTTGGAGATATCAATGAAAAAACGAATGATTATAGTAAAATAATGCCACGAAACAATGTAGCATCAATTGGTGCATCAAGTTTCCAGCATCAATCGGTGTATTAATGTTTCAAGCTATAATTGGTGCATCAATGTTTCCAGCATCAATCGGTGTATCAATGTTTTCAGCATCAATCGGTGTATCAATGTTTACAGCTTTAATTGGTGCATCAATGTTTCCAGCATCAATTGGTGCATCAATGTTTTCAGCATCAATCGGTGTATCAATGTTTCCAGCATCAATTGGTGCATCAATGTTTCCAGCATCAATTGGTGCATCAATGTTTCCAGCATCAATTGGTGCATCAATGTTTACAGCTATTAATTGGTGCATCAATGTTTCCAGCATTAATTGGTGCATCGAATGTTTCCAGCATCAATTGGTGCATGAATGTTTCCAGCATCAATTGGTGCATCAATGTTTCCAGCATCAATTGGTGCATCAATGTTTACAGCTTTAATTGGTGCATCAATGTTTCCAGCATTAATTGGTGCATCAATGTTTCCAGCATCAATTGGTGCATCAATGTTTCCAGCATCAATTGGTGCATCAATGTTTCCAGCATTAATTGGTGCATAAATGTTTCCAGCTTTAATTGGTGCATCAATGTTTTCAGCTTTAATTAGTGCATTAATGTATCCAGTATGAATCAATTGGTGTTTCTTTAAAATGTATGCAATTTAATTGAGGCTAGAAAAACCTAAATGTTTACATTTCTGTTCCATTTCAGAAAAACTGAAACGATATGATGTGTGTGACACGTATTTTGATAATATGTAAATACAGTATACAATATTCTATTCAAATTAGTTATACAGCATTTGCATATCACCAAAATATTCAAATCTATGCAAATATAAACTCTCACTAGTTGAAACCTTTCGAAACTTTTGAATTTATATTATTATTCGTCACATAATACAGTGAAATAAAACGAAAATTCGCGATTTAACTCAATAAAAATTAAATTCACACAAAATAATACCTGAGAAATTCGAAATTTAACGGTGAAAATGAGAATATTTTTTATCGAATTTTATTTAGAAAAATGCTTGAAAATATTGAAAAATACGGCGCCATTATCGGGTTTATAAAGGGCATTTTCGTTCACGTGACACAGTACATTGTTTGCTATAATTGTATTTTTACATAATGAATATTTGACAACGGTATAAAATAAATTACTCATCTGGTGACTAAAATAGAAAATAATACATATTCTGTGGCATTGATAAAGGACGATCATGTGACTGGACGGTAAATAACGTCATTATAAATAGCAGCAAACCACGTGACTCGGAAGATACGGTAAATATCAAAAGTTGTGTCGAGCGCGTGATTAGCATGTAAACAAGCGACGGTTCGAAAATATAGCGGGGGGGATCGATAATAATAATAATTAAAAAAATTTAGACGTGGAATTCATAAATCCACATTAAATTTAAGAAAAGTTTACCGTTACGATGATAATTACACTATAAAAATCGTGTTACGAGCTGAATGATAAACACTTATTAACATACAGAAACATAGGACATCCCCTCCAAAAAAAATAATAACGTACCAAGTAATTATTATACAAAATTTGTGACGGAAGAAAATTTACTTCCTGATGTTACAACTTAAAACACGAATTATGGAATGAATATTTTATTTTGTTACGTCATTACCGTAACGTTAACAAGAAAGGTTGACAGCAGGATACGCGTAACAGGTAAAAGGAACGTCCCATTTTGTCATGGAAAATGTCAAATTTCTGTATTAAAGTAATAACAAAAGGAAAGAAAGTTAAAAAAGAAAAAAAAACCAAAGCAAATCTTCGCATTCTGTCATATTAAACTTCATAAATTACTAAAATATCGAACGGCTCCAACTTAATTACTTTACAACACTTTTCTGTCAAATTGGAAACTTTGTCAGTTTGCGTGAATCACGAAAGTCACGCTAACGATATTTATTTTCAGTTTATAAAATTAAAAATTTTCTTTATTTTTATCTCCGATTTATTTTAAAAATTAAAAAAATAAAAATAAAAAATAAAATAAATTAAAAAAAATAATAATAATAATACCGATAAATTCGTCGATCTATCCGCCAGGCGGCGTTTAATTGTAATTAAAATCTAATTTTATTTAATGAAATAAATCAATTACAATATTTTAATTGTAATTAAATTAAAAATGTTCGGTTTCCTCACGTGCTCGACTCGGATCAAAAATGAAATCTACAATGCATTGTTACGTCGGATAACAATTAAAATCGCTAACAAATCAATTCCATTGGAGAATATATATTGTTAATAGAGTAAGTAATGTAACACTCGCTAATCAGATTACAAAATACAGTTTAAATGGATTATTACGTCATAAGCAAAATTCGATTGTTGTCAAGAAACCTATATTTGTTCTCTCTATTACGTCATTAGTGCTAATTTAAATATCGCGAGCGTCATAGCTTAAATTAGCGAGACACGCCTCAATTTCTGCTTCGAATTTTCTATGAAATATAATTTTTTAAAAAACAGCAACGAGTTGTGTAACTTTCCCGGCGAAAAAGTTAAAATTGTATACGGCTCCACGTGTTGTGAGACTTTAATTAGAAATATTTTTATATTAATTATTTATTGTGATATCGTCACAATGCTGGGATGCAATGTGTTTGATTGTGATGCACAATGCTCTTAATTTTAGTCTTTCCCCCTGTATATCATACTTTACCTGTTAACGAGAGAGTCATGCTGGTCACTTATCTAACTCTGTTCTGGAGAAAATTTTTAAATTGAAAACATATGACTTCCGGTTTGGACCGGAAGTCACACACTTTCAATTCAATTCCGGTTTTAGACCGGACGTCACGTAATTAATCGGGGTCATCTGTCCCTAATCTTTCCATATCCGGTCTCAACTTTCATTTGTCTAATATCGTTCTCGAGAATCGGAAAGGACAGACAGAAAGGTAGAAGCCAGTGGGAATTTATAGATCTGGAATTTTAAAATTTTAGCCCGATTATTATAAAATACTAAAAGCTTAATTTAGAGGATAGAGATGAGTTTTGTAAACAATTCTAAGTACTAATAACAAGTAAAACCTTTGAGTTAGTCCGATTTCTACTCGAGATATGACAAGTGACCCCTCTGTATCTCACCAACCCTTTGACCTTCAACCACCAAAATTTAAGAGCATCGACCTCACTTATACACGAACCTCCCTGCAAAATTTCAAAAATTTTCGACACAAGATATAGGAGTTATTAAGCTTTAAATTGGGTAGACAAAATTGTGCCTTCTATACACAAAAACTTCCATACATACTTTCCATCTGTTACATATAGCAGCTAGGAAACTAAATAATAATAATAATAATAATAATAATTTAATCTATAAGTAAATTGTTACTGGTGTTACGTTGAAATTAATTAAAATCGTTAGGTTTTATGGGATTTATCGAGTGGTGAGCCAATTTCTGCCTCGGCAACATACGTCATAAAGGCGTGTTGTATATCGGAATTTTGTATGGCCACTTTATTCCACAGTTACGCTTCTACTCTTAAATCAAGTATGAAACGTAACACGTCATATAAACGAGGAGCAAAATTGCTCGAAAATTCGTATAAGAGCCCCATTATTCTGCCACAAATTCAATAGTAAATCACTTATTTACTGGGCCCCACGTCAAAAGACTTTTAAGCAATGTTTTCTTTAGGCACTCCTTGTAGGTCGTAACACTACATTATGACGAAATAATACGAAATTTTGATGTCAAAATTGGCTAATTGAGATAGAAAATGGATATGAATAACAATTAACTGATGCTACTCATTATTATTCGCGTTAAATTTTATCAACGAAATTAGAAAAATGTATTTTTATTAATTAGATAATATAATTTAGATGGAAAAATCATGAATTCATTATTAATTAATAATGAATTACTGAACTCGATGAAAATCTTTATCTAATATTAATAACGATAGAGCACACGTCGAATAGCTGTTACATGCTAATTTACTTCGCTTACTACCTGCTTAAAGAGGACAGAGAAATGGAATTCTTGTCCTATCCTATGCTAAGTGTATCCTAGATTTATTAATGTATTATTAATAGCGATACAACACACATCACATAGCTGTTACACGCTAATTTTCTCCACATGTTACCTGTTTAAGAAGGACAGACAGAAATGAGATTCTTGCTCTATCCTGTGCTAAGTATATACTAGATTTATTAATGAACATCTTGTACTAGAAAAGGACTAGGCATTGTTAGTAAACCACAATAAATATAAGTTTCCAATACGCAGATTTTCAAAAGGATGCAGCTGCTGTAGTGAAATTTTTTCCTTCAGAGTTTTGTCGAGAATAAAAGATTTTTTTGAGGGGCAGTTCTTTTACATTATTCTTAACAATGGCACGTCTAATTTCGTTTGGAATTTTATGCGAATTTTCTACTTCCTTCTCGTATAAATCTACTTCAAAACTAAGTTTTTCTATAGGCTAAAAAGTATAATTTTTTCAAGAAAATAATACAATCAAACGGCCTAAAGTTACATAATGATATTTTCTTTTATTTAAAAACTTAAAGTATCTTCGTTTAAAATATTATTAATTTCTTTTTATTTTAGAAATAATAAATAAATATTTTGGATTTTTTGTTCTGTTTTTTATACACTTCAAAACTTTTTGAACAATTGAATTAAATCTTTTATACTTTCTAGGACCTTGTGGAAAATGTAGGCTACAATAAAACCTTGACATTTCACCCTTTCCCAGACCTGACCTAACTTAACCTAACCTAACCTAACCTAACCTAACCTAACCTAACTACTCCCTATTAACTCCTAAACCCCCTGACCGATCTGCTCCAAATTTTTCGCACACAGTCTCTAGAAACCCACTGAAAATACAAGCTACTATGAAACTTGAAATATTAAAAATTTCACGAAATATTTAATGGAAGAATCACATGTAGAGCTAGTTACTCGAACATTAAATTATGGAAATTCTTTCGTGTAAAGGCTGAAAGACTTGGAAATATAATTATTATGTGACATTTTCAAGAGGATCTTCGATGATATTAATAAATCAATAGGGGAAAATAATTAATTGTGAACAAATTTCATTACCAAACACTCAAGACAGATCCTCACAAATATTGTAAGAAGGATTTTGACTGGAATTTTCAAAGATTCATATAAATTAAGGCACTAAAATTAATCGTTAAATATTCAAAACTCTATTTAGAATTCACATTTGAATTCATAAGTTAATTAGATTCGTTCTCATTCACGTCGTCATTGAAATATTGAAAATAATTTAAACTGAAATGAGCAAATTATATTCTAAAATATTTATATTTAAGCGTAATTAAATGAAGATGAGGGTGTTTTTCTTACTGATTTTTATTACAGAATACGGGAATAATTTAACAGAAATATTTAAGTGAGAGGAAGGTCGAAGTAAATACAATCCTACCGAGACAGTGGCTTATTATCCTATTTTCCTACTAAAGAAAAAACATGCAATGTGTTCACTTTAGCATTTTCCAGGTGCAAAAGAAAGCTTTCCAGCACAATACGATAACATGCAAATACAATGGTGCTTTAAGAATTTGCCCAGTAGGATTCTGTTTTTGTAGAAATTAGTCTTGGTAGGATTCTGCTTGGCACGATTTAATCTTGGGAGGATTCTGCCTGGCACGATTTAATCTTGGTAGGATTCTGCCTGGCACGATTTAATTTTGGGAGGATTCTGCCTGGCACGATTTAATCTTGGTAGGATTCTGCCTGGCACGATTTAATCTTGGTAGGATTCTGCCTGGCACGATTTAATCTTGGTAGGATTCTGCCTGGCACGATTTAATTTTGGGAGGATTCTGCCTGGCACGATTTAATCTTGGTAGGATTCTGCCTGACACGATTTAATCTTGGTAAGAGCCTGTCTTGTGCCAAAAAAATCCTTTACGAAAATCCTTCCAAAATTCAAGTAAAAATGAATACATTCCGATACCTGCGGCATTATCTTTGTTTCTAATTGAATTTCGAGAAAAATATTGCGAAATTTCTCTTTTAGTAACAAAGACACACATCAATAAAACAGTCAATCAGTTACAGTTAAGTTTAAGTCAAGTTTCACACCAGAAAGTTACTCTATATCGATCGTGTTTGTTTACCAAAAAAAAAAAAAAACAAACTTGAAATTAATGGTTAGCTTCTGAGAAATTTCCTTAGTGATGAATGAGTTGGAACGTAACCAATTCATTAAACTTCAGTTATATTATTACAGAAATGGTCAAAAATCTAAATCTAATAATATTAAGTGCCACGTTATTGACTATATGAAGAGTCTCTAAGTGAAACCTTTAATAATACATTTAAATTATTCAATATTATCTTTAGAAACTGTCATAGAATAGATCAAAGTGTTGATTTAGCGGACAAACAGGCACGTTTCTCTACTTTAATTACATCCGGTTACGCTATGTTAGTGAGAAAACAATAGAAAATGATGAGGAAGATGAGCTGTCTAGATGATAAATCCAAGAAAATAATTGAGAGAAGGAGTATATAGATGCTCAAATACAATACAACCTGTGTAAAACGGAAGGCAACGTTATCTGCCAGAATTTTCGGTTTTATACAGGTGTATTAAAAAAATGTTACAATTTTATATTTAGAACCGCTTAAGAGGGGTTAAAATGTATACATTAATCAGGTTTTCAGTTTAGCTAAGTTTCCGGTTTATAGAGGGTCCGCTTTAGGCAGGTTTAAATGTATTACAAAGAGAATATTGTAATCATCTTTCACTCATGCCGGATAATATCAATCAAAGTAGAGGAAAATATGCACAAACAAATGTTGAGAGAATCCCAAGACATTACGTAAAGCAAAATAAAGATAAAGAAGAATAATTCCATTATTTTGTTTGCCTTCGAGAAACGTAACCAAGAAAAAAACAAGAACGGAAAAAAATATATATAAAAGAATCTTGTTTCTTTAATCTTCAAGGATTACAAATAAAATATTCAAAAATTTATTTTTTATTTTTTTATTTTTCGAATTGTCAGTTGTTTTAGAAAAATGCAAAAATAGGATTTTTATGCCCCTTTCTTTTATTATTATTATTATTTTATATTATTTTTTGTTTTCTCTCGAGTTCATACAAATTGGGCTCTTGTTTAACACTTTCTGTTCGAATTTACCAAATTTCTTTTTGCTGTTTTTCATTGAAAATCCCATTTTTCTTTTATATACTACGATTGTGTAATACATAAATTTAAAAATATCCGTAACAATTCAGTATCAGATTTCTATTTTTTGATAAAATTGGTATCTTGTTTAACTTTCTGTTCGAATTTACCAAATTCCCTTTGCTGCTTCTTATTGGAAATCTTATTTTCACTTTCTGGTTGCTGGTTATAACAGAGGGAAAAGAGCCAGACTTTTTCTCTGTTATAAAATTTGACCCCCCCCCGAATAAATATCACCGCCAAATTTTACATCTTTGCATTCGGATGACCTTGAAACGTCTACAAATGCAAAAACCTTCTGCTTTTCCCCCCTGTATTTGTGGATGTTAGTGTGCTTATATAGGAAACACGATTTTCTATATCGTATTTAAAGCTTAATAACTCCTGTTTCCTTTGTCGAAAATTTCTAAAATTTTGCAGAGAGGTTCGTGTATTAGCGGGGTTAATGTTTTTAAATTTTAGTGGTTAAAGGTCAAGAAGTTGGAGAGATAGAGTGCGTTACGTTTCGTATCTCGAGTAGGATCGGATTTAACGAAGATTTAACAAAGATTTTACTCGTTATTAGCACTTACAATCGTTTACAAAACTCATCTCTACCCTCAAAATTAAGCTTTTTGCATTGTTGTAGAATAATTGGACTGCAATTTTAAATTCTCACTAGTATGACTCGATCTTGTTAACAGGAAAAGTATGATTTACAGGGGCAAAAATAAAATTGAGAGCATTGTGTTTCGAGATGTAAAAAATTTGCAACTCTTTGCTGGATTTTTTTCTTCTATATTCTACGATTGTATAATATATGAATTGAAAAATATGATTATAAAATCCGTATCAGATTTTCACTTTTTGATAAAAATTGAGCTCTTGTTTAACTTTCTGTTCGAATTTATCTAATTCCTTTTGCTGTTTCCTATTGGAAAACAATTTTTTTTTCTATATTCCACGATTGTATAATATATAAATTCAAAAATATCCGTATCAAATCCGTATCAGATTTTCATTTGTATATCTAAAAATATCTGATTTTACTTGTAGATTATCAAACGTACTCTTTCTTCAATTATATTTTATCGGTTTATTGATCGAATATTATTATTATTATTATTTTTTCTTTCTAAAATAGAAAAGAATATAATATTTATATTCATAAAACATTAAAAAAGATTGAATATTTGCCTTTTAAACTTGGAAAAGTTTCCATAGTTTTGCTGATTAAATCGCTAGATTCTTCATTGATTATGCAAATGAGGGGTGCATCTACTTATATAAAATGATGAATTGTCTAATATAGTATATTAGATTGGACAGTTTCTACTCATAAATTTTAATTTTAACTATGGTATATCAATTTAAAATAAATTTTTATATGTTACGCCTGCGAGTTACTAAACCATCTTATGTATTTTAAATCGTAACTTTCTTACTTGTTAATGGATAGTTTCTTAAATATAAATTGCTAAAAGTTACTCTCTTATTAATTTTAAATGCGAAAATATATCATTTATATGCATTATATTATGGTGACGTTATCCAAATAACTATTCTATAAGCTATACCGAGTATTGTTGATGGATAAAGATGCTGTTTTCTGTATATATATTTGATCAAAACATCTTTATTTTTATGTAACAATCTGTCTAGAATTCTGAGAATGCCTTCTACATTTTGTATTCCTTCCTTCGAGTGTATATATATTTGTATATAAGCATCAAAATATTAATAGAATAATGTTAAAGCAGTGTATTATATAACCAAACTTCTTCTATATTCTTCCTCGCTTTGTATTTTTCTTTTAAATAAAATGGAAAACGAACACGTAAGAATGTTTTTTTTTTAAATTATTCTTCTCAGTATACAGTAAAACCTGTCTAAAGCGAACTATCTAAAGAATCCTACAAAAAGAAGAGAGAATCTTTCTCCATCAGCAATGCTTGTATAGTCTATAGAATAGTTAATTAGATAGAGCCAGTATAATAAGAGGCATGCAAAGAATGTTTTTTAAAATATGTTTCTCTTCGTAAGACAGTAAAACCTGTTTAAAGCGGACTCTCTATAGAATCCTACACAGAGAGCAAAACTGTTACATGAAAACAAAGAGAACAGCATATTTATCCATGTAGTCTGCAGAACAATCATTTTGATAGGGTCAACATAATATGGGGCATATAAATAATGCATTTTGTATTTAAAATTAATAAGAGGGCATAATTTTTACGGTTTAATACTGAATAGTTTGACTCGAAAGGGTTTTTTACACGCCCCACAGTAAGATTTGAGATAATCGGAATTTTTGCAGTGTTACTTCACAAATGTTTACATATTTTAATAAAGGGAATTGTAAAAGACACGAGAACCACTCTTAAGATAAAAGAATCCTTTCAATTTTTCGATTGTCTTCCCCTTTTTCCGCTGTCACTCAAGCAATTCCAATCTTTTCTGCTTTGCTTGTCTTCTTCGAAATGTATTTCATTGTTATTTTTCATTTGTCCAAATCTTGAGTAGTTTGTTTCTCTTGAGAAATTGAAGCTATGGACTGCAGCACTTCTTCTTCATCCGGATATACTCAATATAAAAGTTCTACAGGAAATCTTTTCATTATATAACTTTATATAATACATTTTTTTAATTATTAAAAGAAGAAGAATGTAACGTAAGACATTGGCTAAATACAATAAAACCTGTGTAAACCGGATATTTCTTCCGGTTTATACAGGATTATTCAAGTTCCGTTTTGGATAGGTTTAGCTCTATTTATTTTTCTTAAGCAAGTAACGTAAACAAAAAGGATGGAGGAGAAAAACTGTATACAATATTGTCTTATTTTTTTTTTGTCAATATTAACAAGATGAGGTTAAAATTTCTAAATTTTTCTCCCGTTTTCTTTTACCTCTTCTTCTTCCTCTTCTTGATGAAGAAGAATGTAATCTAAGGCGTTGATTAAATACAGTAAAACCTGCGTAAACCGGACCAGTATCAAGTATTGTGTCATGCTGTATTTACTTTTCTTAAGCGAGTAACGTAAACACAGGGGGTGGAGGAGGAAAAAAAAATTATATATAATAGTCTTATCACTTCCTTCAGAAAATAATAACTTTTTCCCTGTCAATATTAACAAGTTGAGGTTAAGATTCCAAAATTTATCTCTCTTTTTTTTTCCTTCTTTCTTCTTCCCCTTCTTGATGATGGAAAGAGTCGGGGGTGGGAAGTAGCCATTTTGATAATATATTATCTGGAAGGATAATTTCTAAAATAGATCAAATATCCACCTCAGAGACAGATTGTGCCAACAAAAGATTATTTTGACGCTGACGCCTTCCATTACTTTCATCTAAGATTATGAAAAATTAGATTGGTGTAGAAAATAAATAACTTTTGCCTTTGGTATCTTCTTTCTAATCTGCTCTTCCGCATCTTCGCAAATTGTAGGGGTGATGATAATGAAGCTCGGTTTTGATTAACAAGTGTTCACTTACGTATTAATTTACTTGCGGTCTTTTGTGTTGCTTATTATTACCCTCCCCCTTTTTTTTCTCCCCTTCACCTTCTTAATTTAATTATTTTATAATTCGCAGATTTGATAAATTATTATCTTTCAGATTTTTATTATAATTAATTAGTTTTTAAAGTGAATGATCTTAATGGCCAACTTTCTCTACCAGTTTAAGTTGCGTAATTATATTAAATGCTTTTAAAGTATGGTTTTTTTCTGTTATTAATGTGTTTTTGACGGATAAAATATAATTTTGTCCGTTTTATACAAGGAAATAAGCTTTACTTTTATATGTTTTTTGTTCTATAAACCTGGGATAACTTAAACTGGATTCGGTTCAAGAGTTTAAATACTGTTTAACCTTCCAGTAACGGACACCTCTAAACGGTGTCCATCTTTCCTCACATATATTCGTTCTGTCAGAATAATTTAAAAGTTTAAGTCAAAATGACGTTATTATAACACTCTTTTCGTAATAAAAATGTAGGAATGGAGTGAAATCGACGTAAAAATACATACTAGAACGAATGAAACATTTGAAATAACCTCCGAACGACGGCCATTCTTTGTGTTCCCCCGTCAGTGGCCGTCGTTTATAGGTTTGACTGTATAATAAAGATTCAATTTATCAAATTTTAAGCTCCATTTTGTAATTTGTTAACACAACGATGGAGCTTTACATTTGTATTTTCCAAGTTTCGCAGCTCCATTTTTGCATTAAGAAACAGGAAAATGGAGCTTTAAATTTGTTTTTCTAAGTTTTCCAGCATCATTTTTGTATTCATCAATACCAAAAATTCATGAAATTTTTCACATTTACAGGTAAATATTGAGATGAAGTCGGATAACTTGAGATGAAGTTGGATAACTTGAGATGAAGTTGGATAACTTGAGATGAAGTTGGATAAGCGTGATGTTAACATCACGCTTATCCAACTTCATCTCAAGTTTCGATTTCTAGAACACTTAAATATATTTAAACGTTGATTAAAAACGATCTAAACAAAGAAAAAACACAAGTTGAAACGTCGTTAATTCTAAACATCATTAGTATTATCCCCATTTCTTCTCATAATACAAATTTATAACTACAATTTATATTAAAGTTTGCATCTCTTAACTTCAACGACCTGCACTAAGATAAAAATATATATATATATATAATAAAATGCAGGCTTTCAACGAGGTATTCAACGCATAAATTTTTCAACCTTAAATAAATTACACGCATTTACATGGCAGTCTTTATGTACACAATGCATATTTATGTGCAACTTGGATTGGCGGATACCTAACGCTCTCAGGAGGAAAAAAAAGAAGAAAAATATATAAAAAATTAATACACTATATGTATAGAAAATAAAATGGAGTTATTCATCTTATTTTTATGAGAGGGGGGAACAATTTTATATTCCTTCGAGTTTTATAAAAATATATTCAAAAGTAATCTTTGCAAAAGACAAGTATTGAAATATTCTTTTGTTGCAGACTTTTCTAAGAAGAAAATCCAATAGGCGCCTTTGTACCAATATCCTGTCTCCTGAATTCCGAGAACCTTAGCCTTTCGCTCGAATAAAAAAATATATAAAAAATAAAAAAATATATATATATATATATATATATATATATATTTTAGAAGAAAGCAAGGATCAACCTTTCCTCTTTCTTAATACAATAAAAGAGATATATTGTCTTTAAATCCGAGTTTTTCTAATCTAATATTTTTCTGACAGCGTATAATGCAAAGTTAAATTTATAAATCCGATCCTTTCAATCTTTAATTTATAAAAACAATATATATATATATATATTTCCTTTATCCCTTTTTCTTTACTAGATTAATTTCTGTTTTATTCTTTTAAAATTAAATCAGTTTTATTTTTAAATATAGTGATGGAATCAAATATTAATTCTTCTTTCCTTCCCTGTTTTAAAGTCCTGTTTCCTTATGTGGAGTTTCTGTTTTATACTTATATAAAACCTGTATAAAACGGACACTGCATAAGTCTTCGGAATGGAACGATTTTCTGTAGAAAATATTTTACTGGAAGCCTGTCTAACACGGAAGTTGTGTAACATAACCTGAGTAAAGAGGAATTTTTTAAGTTATTAATTAATTAAAGTACATTTCAACAGCTTTATATACAGGTTTTTTTCCTCTCTACACCATGTATACATGTCATTAAGTTTATCTTTAAAACACGTGTCTTAACCTGTGTTTTTCAATGTATCTTGTCCTTCAACCTGTCTTTGAATGATATGTTTTTCAACGTATCTTTCAACCTGTCTTTGAAAGACTTAAGACACTTTTAAAGACATGTCTTAAGCAGTTCTAAACAATACATTTAAAAACAGACATTAATAAAAACACGTAAACCTGCAAGAAGAGAAATTTGTTTTTTCGGTATCGTGTCGTTCCGTTCCGTTCTAGACAGGTTTCCCTGTATCATATTAGTTACAATACTTTTTCCCTCATATATAGCAATCAGAAAACGGTCTTCATGCAAGAAAAACGAGACACGACTGTCTTCTTTAACGAGTGCTAAGTGGACAGACAACATATGGGAAGAGATAGTTGCTTCCATTCTCTAGCAACAGAACTGGTTGTTAAGACGAAGACGAAACTGGAATCTCGTTTGATTGACGTCCCACTCTCTTACTAAAAAATAAACCAAATTTACTGCATCTCGGTACACTCCATTTGTGACAGAAAGCGAATTCTTAAAAGCCACACTTGTCATTTATGTAGAAGATATTAAAAATAAGCGCTACGTTAAAAAAAAGTATATAATATAATATACGTAAATTATGTAAAGTTCTAAATATATCCCTTAATAGATTGCTGGTTTATCGAGCTTTTTTTACTTCTAACAGAGTAGAAAATGTACTGTGAATAGTAGAAAACAAAAGAAAACAATTGGAATTTTTCGTGCCAGTATAGATAAAGAAGAGGAAGAATTCTAAATGAAAAAGCAGTTAGTTCGAAATCCATAGAGGTTTAATAATATGTATAATATAATATATAAATATATTCCTTAATAGGTTGGTAATTTCTCAATGTTTTCTTAATCTAATAGCGTGGAAAACGTGCTGTAAATGGTAGAAGAGAATGAAAGAAGAACCAATTGAAGTAGGAGTTAGTTCGAAATCCACAAAGGTTAATACATATATATATAATATAATATACATAAATTATATAAAATTCTATGTATAGATTGGTGATGTAGCAATTTTTTAAAGTTCTATCATATTAGAAAACATGCTGCAAATGGTAGAGAAAAGGAAACTAGTAAAAATTCTGTCATGCGAGTAAAGGTAGAGAAAAGGAAGAATTCTAAACGATAGAAGAACAAATTAAAGTAGCAGTTAGTTCGAAATCCATGGCGGTTTTTGCTTCTTCAGCTTTCAATGCTTGTCTTCCTTATCACTGGCTATTAATATGCCAGTATGGTCTTATCGGTACGTCCCAGCTCCATTTGCACCACAGTCATTAGCGAGTACCGAAAGCTCGGTTGCTGTTTTTTTATTATTTTTTTATTAGTGTTTCCATGAATTTCAACTTATTTTTTTTCTCGCTACATTCTCGAAAAGGTTGGCTGAGATAAAAATGTCTCAACGATACTTTAAACTGGCATCGAAATGAAATTCAAAGAAACCAGTTTCGCATCTCCCTGGTTGGAGTTTCCTTGGCTCACACTTTGTTTACTTACTTATTTATTTATTTATTTATCTTAATTTTAATCGCGAATTTCTTTGTTTTTTTAATGGAGTAAATTAGATTTTTATGGAGAATTTCTTTCGTAAGTTAAATTACTATCTGTAGAGTAAATATTCTTTAAAAAATAATAAAAATTAAATAAATAAATAAATATATATATATATATGCTGTCAAGTTGAGTTATAATTATTTTGTTAAGATTTTGGGCTAACGAGAAAGAATTAAAAAAAAGAAGAAAAAAAATGATTTCATTGTTGTAACGATATTGGAAAGGATTTTTATCGACTTTTCTTTCTTTTTATTTTTCCTCCCCCCTCCTTTTTATCTACTTTTGTTTCATGTTCTGAAAAAAATAAATTGGAAGATACTTTTGAAAGGATTAGAATTTTGAAAGTTAAGCAATCATTTTTTTTTTGGTCGTTTAAACACTTTTTGTGCTGTTTTTTTATATTTATTCATTAAAAAAAAGTAAAAGCAAATTTTATATGCGACGCACCTTCGCTAATCCGGCCTTTCCCCGCGTGAATTAGCTATTGAGCCGGATTACCGAGAATGCGCAGGCCTGAAGGAAGGAGTGAAATAACCTGTCGCCTCTCGGCACTGATTTTTTTTGGAAATACATTGATTTTTTGAAGATACACTGAATTTTTTGGAAGTACACTGATTTTTAGAGGTGTATTGAGTTTTGGACTACACTGATTTTTAGAAGTGTACTGATTTGGAGGTACAGTACATTGATTTTTTGGAGGTACACTGAATTTTTTGGAAGTACACTGATTTTTAGAGGTGTATTGAGTTTTGGACTACACTGATTTTTAGAAGTGTACTGATTTGGAGGTACAGTACATTGATTTTTTGGAGGTACACTGAATTTTTTGGAAGTACACTGATTTTTAGAGGTGTATTGAGTTTTGGACTACACTGATTTTTAGAAGTGTACTGATTTGGAGGTACAGTACATTGATTTTTTGGAGGTACACTGAATTTTTTGGAAGTACACTGATTTTTAGAGGTGTATTGAGTTTTGGACTACACTGATTTTTAGAAGTGTACTGATTTGGAGGTACAGTACATTGATTTTTTGGAGGTACACTGAATTTTTTGGAAGTACACTGATTTTTAGAGGTGTATTGAGTTTTGGACTACACTGATTTTTAGAAGTGTACTGATTTGGAGGTACAGTACATTGATTTTTTGGAGGTACACTGAATTTTTTGGAAGTACACTGATTTTTAGAGGTGTATTGAGTTTTGGACTACACTGATTTTTAGAAGTGTACTGATTTGGAGGTACAGTACATTGATTTTTTGGAGGTACACTAAATTTTTTGGAAGTACACTGATTTTTAGAGGTGTATTGAGTTTTCGACTACACTGATTTTTAGAAGTGTACTGATTTGGAGGTACAGTACATTGATTTTTTGGAGGTACACTGAATTTTTTGGAAGTACACTGATTTTTAGAGGTGTATTGAGTTTTGGACTACACTGATTTTTAGAAGTGTACTGATTTGGAGGTACAGTACATTGATTTTTTGGAGGTACACTGAATTTTTTGGAAGTACACTGATTTTTAGAGGTGTATTGAGTTTTGGACTACACTGATTTTTAGAAGTGTACTGATTTGGAGGTACAGTACATTAATTTTTTGGAGGTACACTAAATTTTTTGGGGATACACTGAATTTTTTGGAAGTACACTGATTTTTAGAGGTGTATTGAGTTTTTAAATACACTGATTTTTGAAGGTACACTAATTTTTTGAAAGTGTATTGATTTGTTTGAAGATGTACTGAGTTTTGGACGTACACTGAGTTTTTGGAGATGTACTGATTTTTTTCTGAAATTATATATAATGATATGGTAATTAAATTTAATTCTTTATTAAATTTCAAGTTACAAGTTTATTCACTATTTTAAAAACAAAAATATACACGAATAAGAGGCAAGCATACGAGGCATGCATGCAATTCGTGCTCCTTACGCTCTCGATCTCGATTATCTGGCATACTATGGGGGTATTCCGGTTAATCGAAAAGTCGAATTAGCAAGAGTTCTCGTTATCAACACTATTTAGTGTATATAAGTGAATGGGGAGTGGTAACAATGCAAAATGCCAGAAGTACAACACAACTCGATACGGTGAGTTAATTTTCGCTGTCTTCCAAGAAAAGGCAGAGAAAATTTCTAGATAAAATTTTAAAATAATATCCTTCCAGAATTAATTTTACGTGAAAACGTAAACTTAACAATGGAAAAAAATAATATTAATTTAAAAGTGTAATTCTCTCTTACAGTTTCATTAATATTATATAAACCCAAGGAAAACAACTTTCTCTCTCTCTCTCTCCTTCTCTCTCTTTACTCATAAACAAAGGAAAATTATTACTTATAAAATGTCATAAATTTTTCAAGCATACTTTTATAATTAATTAAGATTTAACACGTCATAAATTATAAAACATAATTAAAATTGTTGAAGACAATATATTTATATTCCAAGGATATATATATTCGTAAAAGAAAAATGATATTTATCACGACAGAGACGAGAGATTTTTGTAGAAAGAAAAATATTTTATCCTCTTTAAACAAGTAGTAGTAGTAGTAGTAACATAACGTATTTTGTCTGGATCGACGACAATTTTCTTCACTTTACAACGGACAGAAAGCATTTATCTTCGACCACTACAAAGATAAAATGGTTGAATATCGTTCTATTAAACAAACATCCAAGTATTAACTTGTAGAGCAAAGTCCTGAAGCAGGAATGATAAGAGCAGCTTCTCATCTTTTTCTGCCATATTGCTGACTGTACTATACATACACACACACATTGAACGATAGAAAATTCACTTTTTCGTATTTTTTTTCCTATATTTCTAGTATTTCCAGAGATTTTCTGCATTGTTAACGTTCTTTTCCTTTAATTCCGTTAATAAAGAATCTCCGCTTCATGGATTTCTAATCCTCTATCCTCAAGGTCTTCTTAATCCGCTAACATCCCCTTATCGTAGCTGGACAGCTCTCCAACATCTCTCTGCATCCCTCTCTATAGAAAGACAATTTTTTTTTCATCCTCAAACTTCCCTCTTCCTTTACTTTTAATCTATGATCGACTGGTAGATTTATATTATATATTTTTAAGGAAATATTTTTCTTTATCGTCTATATAGGGGGGCCTATTTTTTCCTTATATAGGCATATGCTTAATTTATAATCAAATTAATACTTCTTCTTCATCTGTTGAGCTTCTCATGGATTGATCTTTTCTATTGGATAGAATCCTGACTTATACTACGAAGACAACTTAAGGCCTGACAAATTTAAGTTTATTGTTTAGTGGAGGAAAAGGGCCTCTTCTACATAATAATTTAAGGCCTCGAATAGTCCAAATAAGGCCCTGATTTAATCGCAGTTAATTGGGGTGATCTTCCTGTTTGTGTATGAAATTAATTTAAGTGTTTTATACCTTCAAGTTTTAAAAAGTAGAATAAATTATTAAAATAATGTATTATTTTAACTTCAAAATTGTATTTTATTTAGATTTTTATACGAATATTCTTTTTAAAATGGTTAAAGAATCTATTAAAAATCAACTCGGACAAGCTGAAGCATATTGTGCATCTGACAGGTATACAACACACTCAAACTCTAGTATAAACTTTAATGTTAGGTAGAAAATAGATTTATTTTTTATATAAAATCTATTACTGTCTATCGATCTGTAAAACTATTTTTAAAATTTAGGGAATTTTATATGTATATATATATATATATATACAAAATACTAATTTTTCTCCAGTTTTATTAGCATATCCTTAGATGCATTGGATGCTGTAGATGAGAGCATCCATTTGAGAAGCATCAATACAGAAATTACTTTTATTTACCTAAAAACACTGAGTTCTATTGTCTTTCTGGGTGTTTAAATTTCCCTAAAAGAAGAAAACAGATTTTTTTTTTTTTTGGTAGAGAAGCCTCGGGGTCCAAACAACTTGCCCTAAAAACCTTTGTGGTGTATAGAATTTTCGAGTAAAAGTGTAACTAAAACATCCCCAAGGTTTTTAAGTGTTGACTTACGGAATTTTATGTAAACTAGCGTGAAAATCTCCACATTGTAGGATTTGCAAAATGTTTTAGAAGAAAGCAACCAATGCAATAATTATGTGCATATATATAGAGTATTTTATGGGTACTTTATCCCATAATACTAATGCTATCACCCCCTTAATGCTCTCTTCTTCATCACTATGTTGAATGGGACTAGTTATATTTCCGTTTACATCTATGTCATTAAAACGTGCCTTCACCAATTTAAAATTTAGTAGAGGAGGGGGGAAGGGGCATTAAAAAAAATCGATTTTTACTTGCGCTTTTTACGGATGTTGGATGAAAGTAGTGACGTTGATATGAGTGCAATTTTTTAAGATTTCAAAAAGTGACAGGGGAACGTCTTCATTCGGCTAGATTAATCTTTTCTTAATTCTCTGAGATTTGTTACTAACTCCGGATTAGTGTGGTGGAGGATCCGGATCATTTTGTTAAATCCTTTAAAAATATATCCGAACGAAATGAGATTAATGGAGGATTAAGGAGGACCGAAAAATAGTTTAGCTTCCTGTTTTTTTTCCTCCTAAATATTCTCACAAAAATTGAGAGAATATCAGTAAAATATTCACTACAAAGCATCATTACTAACAAGCGAAATCGCAATTCCGGGGTACTTGCCACTTTACTATCAACGTTACGCTATAAACCAATGAGATAGCGATGTAACACCATTATACACATTTTAATGATTCTGTATAATGTCTACATAATACTATATCATTGCTAAAATGGGCCACATCAGCCGATTAAGGGACTTAAATACAGAAAACAGCATCCTGAGTTTTTCAAAGTGTAGTCCGCGTACCCGTATAGGTCCTTGTAAAAAACACTAAAAAATCGGACTACGAAAGAGTTAGAAAGTAATAAATTTTTAGTGATAAAGTTTTAAAAATATTAAATTTATTTTTAATATTATTTAACTAAATTAGCTCACTATACGATCCTTCTCTTCCTCATCTTCATCTTATGGTTGATGGGCAGTCCGTTACTACATAATTGCGCATCGCGAACGTAATAAAACACTAGGGAGGGTGGAAATTGTCGCGCGCGAGTGACGTATCCGTGTATTTTGATGCGGGCTTCGATGAAAATTGCCGAAAACTCTTGGGGAAATTTCTAAACTCTTCGCATCTTCTCTTTCGTGCCACACGAACACGTTACGTTGCCGAGTCGATCTTCTTTATTAAGCTCTTCCTCCCCTAAATATATATAAATTATTAAAATTTTCTTATATATAATTATATTTAACTATAAAGAGAATTTGTTAAGTGTTGAATTCCTGGCTTATATACAGTATATATAATTTACAGTAGAAACACTAGAGTAGAAGTGTCTTAACAGTTCGTCCCCTTTACCACCTCCAGGCAGTCTGAAGAGGATTCTGTATATGGAGAAGGGCTTTATATATATATATACACAATCTGAGGTGAGGAGGGTTCTATACATATACAATATATATATATTATATATAATATATATACTGTGAGAAACAGTCTGTATAGGAATATACAGAGCTCTCCTGAGACTGCTCCTCCCATTGTGTATAAGTTATAACCATTCAGATTCCATCTCAAAGCTTCAGTAATAATTCCTTGTGAAATTTGCATGAAATTTGCAACATTTCATGGTGTGTAAACAGTAGAAAACACACGATTACTTTATGTCTACATTCACAACATCGTGTCAAATTTCTCCTTCGTGCACTTTTCTATATTTAATATTGTAAAATATTAGAAACACACGACATATAAAGCTACATTATTTTTTATAATATATTTTCCTTGTACTGTATTTATTAATATTCCTGTTTACAAAATATGGTACAGATTCACGCAATTTTAAAAACATAAACACGTCACATTTACAATGTAATTTTAAAATATTTTCTCTGTAGCAATATTGAAGTATATTTTTAATAATAAAAAAAATGTATAAATATATATACATATATACTTTTTAAGTGTAGAATTAAATATATTCGAGATATTTTATTTTATTTTTAGATAAATAATTCTAGAAAATATACATTATCGATAAAATTTCAACCATTTTCCATTTCTTTCGGGCGAATTGGGATGAAGAAGATGAAGAAGGAGGAGGAGAAGGAGAAGGAGGAGGGAAAAAAACTAAAATTCAGTCGTATTAAGCGGATGAAAAAATGTTCTTTTTCTAGAATAATATTTTAGAAAAGTGGAAAATTAATATTTAATTGGATTTCTCTTCGAATGTAACCTTTAACTAAGTAAAGAGAAAGTTATCTTGTAAGGGAATTTCAGAATTAGCGAGGATTAAATAGTCAAGTTACACGTAAAAAAATGGAAAAAATATAATTTCTCTTATAATAATAATAATCTAGATTGATTAATTCGATAAATTAAAACTTTCTGTAAGATAAATATTAATTTTTTAAATAATTTGATAATTATTTAACAATTTATATGTAAATAATGAAATTAAGCATTTATAAAAATGGATATTTTTTCCCCTTCTTCTTCTTCTTCTTCTTCTTCTTCTAACCTTAGGCAAATGAACCATTTATTTATCTTTTTATTTGAGGCTACGTTTATATGTTTATATAAGGAATTAATTATAATTTAATTATAAATACACATTTATAATTAATTAATGACGTTTTTAGGGTGGCTTTTTTGTATGTTATTTACGATTTGTATTGCATTAATTTAAGATAAAGTAAATTTATTTTTAGTTCTGTTTTTATAATTATTATTAGAGAAGTAGAATCATGAAGGAAGGAATAGAAGAGGAAATGAAGGAGAGGATAAGAAAAAGGAAGTGGCAGAGCCTAATAAAAGATCTAGGTTGAAGGAAGAAGAGAGTAAGGAGATGAAGACGAGGAGAATGTAGTCTATTTAAGTTTCTAGGCTGAAGGAAGATGAGAGGATGGAATGAGGAAGAGTAGAGTCTAATCAAAAGTAAAGATGAAGAGCAGGATAAAATGAACAGAGATGTGCTGAGAAGATAGAATGTATCAGAAATTATGTAAATAAATAAGATTGAGAAATGTAAATGAAAGAAGTCTTATTGCATTAACTAAATAAGAACATTTCATGATAAATTTTTCAAGATTTTTCTTACAAATTGCATTTTTAAAAGTAAAACATTCTCGTTGACGTTTTCACTGGCTTAAGTTACAAATTAAAACTCGGCTTGGGTTATTTTTAAAGAGATAAATCTGTTGGAAAATTTTATAGTTCGTACGTAAAAATAATCCTAATCCCTTTATTGGAGAATTGTTAACATTTTATTATATCAAAGATAACGAATTTAAGTAATGTTCGACGACCTTTCTAACAACAAAAATGTGTCTAACGAATGGCCTGCAGCTTAAAACTTACTTTGAGATTGTTGAAGTTAACGAGCTAATTTAAATTGTATTATATATTTGTCGAAATTTTCATTCAAACATTAAAATATTCGCTTCCCCCCCTTTTCGAAAATTGGATTAAAATCTCCCATTTAAAAGTAGGAAACACTTACTTTTCTAACAAAGACAATACTCCATCCCTCTCCTTCCTGCTAAATTCCTTGTAATATTTTCACTTCCTTCCCCCCGTTATTAAATTTAATTTCGTGCAGATTAATAATAAACAATCCTTGAATATTTATTATTATTATTTTCTTTATTTTATTTTATTTTTTTCTTAATTTAATTCATTTTTAAAATCCTAATTAGCTAATTTAATTCGCGTGGAATGACACTAAATAATAATAATTATTATTACGGTTTGTGTCTAAATGTAAGTTTTCTGCCCCAATTATCTAAGTGTGATGGAAAATGATTTTAAGAAATGGTCTTTATTTTTGATCATTTTAAAATGCATTTTAATGAATGAATCGTGTCACTTCCTCTTGTAGACAAACCCCCTCCCTCCCCATTCTACAGTAGAATAATTCATTTCCTCTCAAGTACAGTACATATATATGTATGAGGGCTTAAAAATTAAATGATAAAAAGTCATTTCTAAGAATTACTTGGGTGATGCTCCATAAATCAACAAGAGAAAATTCGAATTTAGAAAGGTCTTAAAACAAAATCACCTCGGTTATTACGTTTGACGATGTAGTCGGATGAACAGATGCAGCATCAGTTGCTATGGCAACGTATTCGTAAGGGATAAAATGTGAAATTAAAACATGATAGCAATCATCGACTTCATTGATTTATA
This sequence comes from Centruroides vittatus, assembly GCF_030686945.1. Lineage (NCBI taxonomy): Eukaryota > Metazoa > Arthropoda > Arachnida > Scorpiones > Buthidae > Centruroides > Centruroides vittatus. The sequence goes on along the minus strand of NW_027121750.1, from coordinate 1,039,814 downwards.
GCAGACGTCTTAAAATGTTTGATTTAACCAATGACGAATTGAAGGTTAGGAAAAACTTATTAATTCCTCCTCTTCCATTCTCCTGATGCGGAATTTTAAGAAGGAGAAGAAGAGGAAGAGAAAATAAAAAAAAGGTGTCAGAATTATAAGGAAGTTTTCTATTCTTCTTCCTTTTTTTCCTCTCTTTCTTTATTCTTTTTACTTTCTATCGATCGTAATGTCCAATTCTTAAAACGATATCGGAAAATACTTAAGCTAAGTATTTAAGTAAGTAAAATCTTCTCGTGTTTTTCTTCTAAGGTAGACATTGAAGATAATTTTAATGTTCATACTCTCAGCTACACGAAAGGAGAGAGAGAGAGAGAGAGAGAGTAAGAATATTATTAAATTTACTTAATTTGTACTGCTCCTCTCTTCCATTTTATACGTGGCTTACTTTATCGATACGCCAAAAAATTTGTTATTTGTTGCTCCAAGCGTGTTTTTCACAATTAAAATTCTTTAGATATTTTACTAATTCGAGTCAGAGGAATAAAATAAACCCGATCGATATCGAATCTTTCGGTTATTTCTGGTGAAAATTTAATAAGTTTAACAGGAAGCGAGTAGACGGAATCGTGGGATGACGCCATGTTTAATTCGAAAGCGTATCGCTGCTCGTCTCTCTATCTAAAGGAGAGAGGATTATTTTTTTAGTTTTTAAAGTTATTATACTCCGGATTTACGGTTGTATCGATCGAAATATAATGCAATTTTTAAATATCCGCGTACAAAGTTTCGAGGAACGTGACCATGAATGCAATTGTTAAAACTTTTACATGCATTCGTTCCATTGAACAGATAGGAAACTCAGCAACCTCCTGGCTATATTTGCTTGTTCTCCAAGTTTAGAAACGAAAAACACATCTCGTTTCCACTCTGTTCGATGGCGGAAACTGGCAAAGGTCCTTAAACGATACGTTAGTATATTATACAGCTCGAGCCTGGAGGTTCAAAGTCACCAGGTCAGAAAATCTTCCCTTCCCCCTTTGTGACTTCTTTCCCCTAGCCCCCCACCATGCAAGAATGTTGGGTTACATGTGTTGTATACGGTCGTTTGCTGTTCTCAATTGTCGCCCGGAGCAGCAGGTAGCGTGCGACAGCAGATGTTGCAGACGACTTGGCCAAAGGCGTCAACGATCGCCACGTGAAAGGCCGAATTGATGGAATTGGCCGAACGGCTTTAAACTTGGAATCTGACTGAATATTTTCTAAGGCTTCTATCTGTCTTACTCCAGTTTTTTTTAAATAAAAAAGACTGCATCACCGAGCAGAGAAGAGCAAAAATCATGGTTCGTCCCCAACTTTTATATATACGTTCCACTTCTATAAATATATATATATAGAGAGAGAGAGAGAGAAAAAAAGAATTGGTTAATAACTAAAAAAAAGGATATTTTCATGTCAAAAACAGAAAGTAGAGGGTACATAAAGATACTCATTTCAAACACAGCACAGAAAGTTAATGCAAAGAGTGTTTTTGATAACTTTAAAGATTTATGACGTAACAGACGTATTTTGACCGTGAAATGAATGGTGCTAAGTTTAGAATATTATAAGATTGTAGCGCTGTTAGTTCCGCATCTCCTTTATAATACAGGAATAAATTCAAAGGCATGTTTCTGACAGTACAGGATAAGTAAATATAAAGATAACTCGCAGCATCACACAGAAGTTGATATTCCTCCTTGATTAACAGAAATAATGTTAATCAAAGTTATATTTTCATATATTTAAAATGTTTCTGTATTGTCTCTAACGTGTTTCGTTGTGTTTGAATAAATAATTAATTATCCGCAGCATCCGAAAAGCGATGCCGGAGATCATTGAACGTGAAATGGCGCAGATGGTTTAAATAAATTTAACCTTACAAGATGTAGATTTGTAAGGATAATTCAACAAAATCCATTCCTTTAATCTATACAAATCTAGCGGATATTCGCTACAGTTTTAGAGGAGAAAAAAAACAGTTAATAATTTAACTGTTCCATTTAAAACGGATGTCGAATTTGCTTAACTTCATTAAGAAATAAGAGAAAACATAATTAGAACCATGTCCACGCCTCGGCAATCTGCCTAAAAGTAACTCCACCTGAGAGCAATGGCCAATTATGGACACAATGACTATAATTAGATAGAGAAATTTGGACATGGAGACGAATGTTCCTGCCATTTACTCATAAAATATTTATAATGATGAATAAAGTCTTGTTCCAAATACTTCTTCCCATGACAGTTGGTTTGTCTTTATGCCGTATTTTTTTTAAATTCCTTACCGATTCTATTCTTCTCAATCACCATTTCGTTACTACATTTTTATAAGTCGAAATTCCTTTTTATTTTATTTTTTATTTTTTATATTTTGGAGGAGGGTAGGAGCTCTCAAATATTTACTAGCACACGTACGTGATTTATACCTTCAGTGCATTTTATATGGTGTGTATAAGAAAGCTGGAATGGACGTAAATCAGAATCGTGTATGAATTGTATATACATAGAAGCTCTTCCATTTTTATACTTTTTGTAAACAGATTTTTAAAATTGAATAGGGCCAAAAAATGCGAATGAAAGTAGAGAAAATGGATGCATTTTCTCTCACCTCTAACACAGGAAATAAAAGAAGAGAGAGAGAGAGAGAGAGAGGCTTGAAATGTTGATAAATATTGCATGGTTACGGCAGTAAAAATTAATTCTATCTTTCAACAATTAAAGAAAAATTGGTATCAGACTGTATATCATCGATCAAACCTTTAATGCAGCACTTTTACGTGATCAAAACTCGAACAGAGTAATATCCCACGAGGCCAATAACTATATCTTATATCTAGAAATAGAGGAAACCGTTTGTCGAATTTAGTATCAACAGAAGCATTAACATCAGCATAAGATGAAATAAAAATAGAAAAAGATAAACAGGAACGTTTAAATGACGTGTAATTGTTATATATATATATAAAAAAGAGAAAAAAAACTATTTACTTCGTATCAGGTTTTCTCCAGCATTCGATTTCTTGTATACTTACAAGTTAGTAATATTGCAGGGAAGTGTCATTGACAGGCGTCAAGCTGTCCTTTATTGATTGGAGAGCTGTACAGAGAAAAGAACTAAGTCTTCTAAACTTCTAACCCACATGTAACGACTTGTGGTAATAGCTAAACTTTGAATAATGTAAAACGTGTCGTTTATTGTCAGAAGCACGTTTATATCTGGTGATGGATATCCGAAACGTGCTAAAGAAAAGAATATGAGTCGGGACAAGGATGTACCACGATATATAGCGATTAGTGACTTTACAAGAGGAAATTTTACACAACGTCGTGAAGAATTCAAAGGTTTTTTTTTTCTTTACATAAATTCCTAAAACAGCATTTATTAATTAGCTGTCATTAGGAGTCTTTAAAACGTCGATACCTCACCAAATATGGATGAGTGCGTATTTTGAAGCTCGTTCTTCAGGGAGGAAAAAACTATCGATAATATCGAATAATTTAACTTAAATTATTTCATTAAAGTAGATTTTTATGTCGTCTTCTCCACCCCCCTTTTCTCGATTCTCCACGTCTCCTGTTCTGTCAATTCGAGTATTTAATATTTGTCATTTTTTATGGTTGATAGTTGAGGATTTCAAATACATTCCCACATCAAAAGATTAATGATGTAATTGAACCACAATTTCTTCATCGGTAAAGATATGTCATTCGCATTACTCATCACTCTTAAGAATAGAAGAGGGAGTGGAAAAAAGATTTAAAAAGTCGTTACTACTCCAACTTCAAAAACCTTCAGTTAGCAAGATATACCATCGATTAGTTCGATTTTTTCTTCTTGAAAACATAAAAAATATATATATATATATATGTGTGTGTGTGTGTGTAATACTAGACTAAATATTACTCAGAAGACCTTATTTAGAAGACTTCTTTGAAAATGTGATTTATTTATACATCTGACAACTCGATTTTATGTTCTATTATTCCTATATTTACTTTCTATCAGCTCCTGCAGGTTTGGTGATTTATTAAAGTAATTTATGAGGGAATCGTCTATGTAAACACGTATACGAAAGCTCCCCCCTTGGTTCTGTATTATTGCTAAAGTGTAAATAAATGTCGTCGAAGGATGAATGAATTTAGAATGGAAAATTTTCAATAAATACACAAGATAAAGGGGTGTTTGGTTGAAGAGAAAAGAAGTGTCAGATATTGTATAACCGAGATAACATTTTTGGATAATAGATCTTACTCTTTTATATCCTTTCACTTCCGCGAATCCTTTTAAATTAACCTATAAATAGATTACAAGTTCCTCAAAAGATATCTCTCATCTCTTCAGAAGTTGATGGCCCATGGAATAGTTGATATTCGAGGATTCCCCAGGAACTCGTTATCTGAAAATTAAACTCGCACCTCAGTTATTAAAGGTAGTCGAGGACGAATGAACATTTCAGTAGAAAGATTTAACTCCCATTTGTGAGGGAAAAACCCCCTATCTCTAGGGATTGAATTTCTATTCAGCATCAATCATTAGACGTCGTAGAGATTATCAAAATTGATCATGTGATATAAGCGGTGAGAAAATTTGTGTCGAGCTTGAATAACCGGAATGGAATTACCTTCCACGTCGTTATTATCGCAACTTACTGTTTAAATTCGGTTAGGCAGGTTAAGGTCAATTAGTTTTGGTTAATGTTGAATAGAGTTAGTCGATAAGATTGCATTATACCAATTGAATTAGCTACTTTACCGCCGTGTCTTTGTTCATTTATGTTATACACACGAGAAATTTCTTAAATATATAATATAATCTCATCTCAGCATAAGTAATTTATCCTTGGAGAGTTTTGGGATTAAGCATTCTATGTGTGATCATCCTCTTCATCTATCCGGGATGCTGACTCTCCACGTAGTATCTAGATTACTTTGATTTTATTGGAGACGTGTACAAGATATAAAATAAATTGCCAACATACATTACAATAAAATAGAACACTTCGACTGCCTTCATATCTTGTATATATGAAGAAAGGTAAAGCAGTTTTGCAAGACAGCAACTATCCTTGTTCCAATCTTTATGTTTCTCTCTGCAACTTTCCTGAGGCGCTACAGCCTCAAGGGTGGTATCTGTAATGGAGTGTTAAATCCACGGAGACCACTTCATTCCCGTCATCTTCCACAACAACTCTATGGCGTCTGCTGCGTCGTTAAGTATTTCTCTTCTTCTATACATTCGCATCCCTTGTACTAAGCCATGGATGGAAACAGATAAGTTCGATCTCTATCGGAATTTAAGGAATATTCCTTTAACCTTACTACTTTAAAAGATTAAAATATCGACTAGACGTAACCTGTAATCGAAAATGACCGCTTTAAACAAGTTAATACGACATTAACCTGTTTAAGACGACCCTGTTGATTAGATAAAGGAAAATATCTGCTTCTAAGTTATTTTATTTCGTAGTAACAGGAACTGTTTAGAATTTTATTAAATTTGATTTATTTTTACCTATTTAATTGCTTCTGATTCATAAAATTTGTCTGTGAGAACATTTTCTCTTGTAAGCAGATGGGGTTAAATAATATCTATTACTTGTGTGTAACTGATACAAAAACCTTAACTAAAAGTTTTCCTTAAACCTTTATAAATCATTTATTAAAAAAATTTCTAATGTTACTTAATATAACTTGAGAATGTGAACTGTTTTTTTACCTTAATAACATTTCTAAGCGAAAGAATAAAAAATAAAATCAGAGTTTTATCAAAAGTCATACGTAACAGCTTAATTCAATGATGATGTTTTTTGTTTAATGTTTAAAATAATTCTGGAAATTATATGCTAATTTTTAAAATAACGCCGATAAATTTGATTTATTCGTCTTTTTTTAATGTGTGTTAAAATTAGAGACTAAAAATATATAAAATTTGCCGTCTTCTTACGTTTCAAACAACAAGAACACAATTAACACTGGAAGAGTCTACCCTTCTCTTCGATGTTCTTCCTTGATTACAATTATATAAACTGATTAAAAGTCCTTCTAAAGTCAAATTCTTGTAAAAAATACTTTAAAAATATTCCAAATTGAAGAATAAACACAAATAAAATTGGTGTTTTCTTACATCTTTCATAGTTAGAGAAGAACCTCAAAGAAATGTCATACTGCCATTGTGTTTCTCTGGCTTTCAAGGATGAAAAAGTCCTTCAAGAGAGGGATTCTTGTAAAAGATCTTTAAAATATTACAAATAAAATTTGTTGTCTCCTTACATCCTTCACAGCCAGAGCAGAGCTTTATAGAAAAGGTAAATTCTGCCAGTGTTAATTGCGTATTTTTAGCCATGAATGAAAATAGCAATTTTATTCGCATTTATTCTTCAATTTAGAATATTTTTTTAAAGTATTTTTACAAGGATACGGCTCTAGAAGGACTTTTAATCAGTTTATATAATTGTAAACAGAGAAGAACCCCAAAGAAAAGGTAGACTCTTCCAGTATTAATTGTGTATCTATAGTAATTGTGTATTTAACAGCAATTTATTCTCCAATTTATAATATTTTACCTCGTATTTTAAATATTAATTTTCTGTATAAAATTCTTCTTAAGTTTCAAGCTTCACAGCAAAGAATTTACAGCTTTAAAGTACGTTTTCTTTTTTTTTTAAGTGAGAAGGAATAAAGTTTGCGAACTTTACAAGAACGTTTTTAAAAGGATTCATCTATTTGCAAGTTATAAATTTTATTAAGTATCATTTTCTGGAAGGATTCTAAAACTCTCTAAAGAGCTCTTTCGTATCACGGTTAATTTATTTCTTCTTAAAGTTTTATTTTATTTTTTATTATTTTTTCCCCTCCTATTGATGCTGGAGCAACAAGATGCCCAAGCTTCAGCTTCGATCTAACTTTATTACTGTTTCCAAATAAAGATATAGCACGATAACCCATAACAGAAAGCCACTAAGGCTATAAATAACGGCTCCAATTGTCACAGTTAGAGAATTGTCACATCAACAAAAACATGGTCCTAACCATAGATTTCGTGTACGGTTAAGTGAACCCAACATATTTTCTGGCTTATCCGAGCGAGAGATGAAACGAGTACGGTAGGAAAAATAATAATAAAAAAAAAAGTACAGTTGAATTATGATGCTATTTACCGGAAGATATTCACAGATGGTTATTTTCTACGGGTTCATGGATGATGTGACATATATCTGCATTTTTGGGAGAGTAGATTCATAACAACCTCTAGAGGCGGAGATACCGAAATCAGGTAATTTTCAATGGGAATTTTGCCTGGTTTATATGTCACAAAATCCAGCAAAATGATGATAAATGTTGTTTATCGCGCGGTTGTCGTAGAAACCGGAGTTTTTACTTTTATGTTTTTAACGTCGGCTCCTGTTAATGCTCCCCCTTTTTTCTTTCTCTCTCTCTCTCTCGCTCGCTCTTCATCCAGCGCCTCCGGATGCTTGGTATCAGCAGCAACAGGCGTTCAACCATGGCTAATAAGCGGAAAAGGGGGGAGGAAAATGAATCAGAAATGAGTCATGTGATCAGATAGCCGCTTCGATTAGTCATAACCAATGCCACTTTTTATTCTTCTACTCGCTAACTATTATAAAAAACATTTTTATAATGTTTCCTAACGTCAAACTTCATCCATTTTAAGGAATCGGACGGAGAAGAAGGTCGAGTTTTGTATATATTTTTAAAGGCTTCCACTGATGAATTTTCTAGGCACACGCCTCGAAAATTGCACAGTTTTATCGCACTCGAAACTTGTTTATTATTATTTTTCATTCTCCAGCAATTACATATATATATATATATATAATATACTCTTTCAGGAGAAAAATGTGAAAAAATGGAAGGTATAATTTATTAAATTTTAACAAAATACAGTTCAAGGTGCAACATAATCGCCATTTTTCGTGATGCATCACTCAATCCGATTTTCCAACTCGTTGAAAACTTTTTACGTTCGCTGCTGTCTAGCTTCATGAATTGTATTTATGATCCCGGGCAGAGAGGCATATGCTGTTTTTTGAAGAGTAAACAACAATTTTACATAGCCTCATAAAATGTAATCCAATGGGAACAAGTCAGGCAAACGAGGTAGTGACCAAGCAATTTAGTCTATGTCTACTCAACCACTTGCTCGGAAAAAAAAAAAATAAAATAAAATAACAGTCATTCTACAACTGTCGCAAATTTAAAATATAATATAGCTAAAGTACAGAAAACACGAATAAAATATTATTTAATTGTCGTAGTTTAGTTATAAAAATTTTTAATACGGCAATTTTATAGATTCTCCAACAATGCTCTTCCGCATCTTTCATTGATCCAGCATCCTTAAACTTATCCAAACGGTTAATGAAGTAGATTTATCCTACAAAACGAGTAAAAAAAATTCTTCTATTTTATATTAAAATTACGATCCTACCTACGACAAATACAAAATCCACTCCTTTTATTTACACTTCTACTTAAAGTGTAAGTAAGTTACACCGTAGAAAACTCGATTGAAAATTCAATTCGTCATCACAATTAAGAAAATCGCCGTTAACCTCAATTAAAATACGTTTAATTGGTAGATTACATATGAAATTTTAAAGCCTAACACGGCACTAAGTTTAAATTTTTTATACTTAAATCACAGCCGAATCATTTAAGGAGGAAAGAAATTTAATGTTTCCTACGAAATTCAACATTGATGAGATGTGTTAGAATATTATATTAAGCTTAGCATCTTTATCAGATTTTTATACATTGTTAATCAGGCAGACGTGTAAAAAATGAGTATTGTTATATATAATTATAAGCTTCATCTCTAGTAATGTTTTCTCACCAGGAAGTGCCGTAAATGACGGAGGGTAGATGAGGATGTCAATAATTGAACAACACTATTTTCACCAGGGACTCAGCTTAGGCCGTTATGGACAGAATTAAATATTTAACTGTGTGATTACCTGTGTATTGATCATAGTCAACTTCATTGATTCAGTAAATAGTTTCTTGGAGTGAAAGCTGAATTTATTTTTCCTTTTCCTTTCGGTTGTTTGTAGTCTTTTAATGGCTTAAAATTAGTGATTTTTAACTTAAAAATATTATTATTATTATTATTTAAAAATGGATTTATTTATAGATGAAGAAAAATGTGTTTTTTATGATAATTCCGCGTAATCTTTAAGTGATTCAAATAGGAAACGTATAAAATGATTTTTTTATTCTAATCTAAATGCAATTTTTGCACAATTTAGCAATCGAAAATTTCGTTATAACGTGTAATTTTTTTTCACTTGTTTACGCAAAAGTTTATTTAATGATGTCTTCTAACGTAAACGGAATTGAAGTTCCGCTTTCCACCCTTCATTTCCGTACGAAATGAAAGGTAATTCCTTCGTATAATTCCCTATAATCTATGCCACAAATTCACTAATATAATTTATTATCCAACATTTTTCATATATTTGAATTTTTCCATCGTCTAAAAGTAATAAATTGATGTTTAGTTATTAATTTCGATCGGGAAGACTTGAAAAAAACGATATTTTCTACCTATAAGAAAAAAATTTTTCTAATCAAAATATGTCTATTTAAAAATATGCCCAACCTGACAGAATTCGTTCAACCAAAATCATGGCCGAACAGAATTTGTCCAATCAAAATCATGTTCAATCAAAATTTGTCCAATCAGAATTTGTCCAATCAAAATCATGCCCAATCAAAATCATGTCCAATCAGAATTTATCCAATCAAAATCATGTCCAATTAGAATTTGTCCAATAAAAATCATGCCCAATCAAAATCATGTCCAATTAAAATCATGTCCAATCAAAATCATGTTCAATCAGAATTTGTCCAATCAAAATCATGTCCAATCAGAATTTATCCAATCAAAATCATGTCCAATTAGAATTTGTCCAATAAAAATCATGCCCAATCAAAATCATGTCCAATTAAAATCATGTCCAATCAAAATCATGTTCAATCAAAATCATGTTCAATCAGAATTTGTCCAATCAAAATCATGTCCAATCAGAATTTATCCAATCAAAATCATGTCCAATTAGAATTTGTCCAATAAAAATCATGCCCAATCAAAATCATGTCCAATTAAAATCATGTCCAATCAAAATCATGTTCAATCAGAATTTGTCCAATCAAAATCATGTCCAATCAAAATTTGTCCAATTAGAATTTATCCAATCAAAATCATGTCCAATTAGAATTTGTCCAATCAAAATCATGTTCAATCAGAATTTATCCAATCAAAATCATGTGCAATTAAAATCATGCCCAATCAAATCATGTCCAATCAGAATTTGTCCAATTAAAATTACGTCCAGTCAAAAATACGTCCAATCAAAATACATTCAATTAAAATTTATCCAATTAGAATTTTGTTCCATTAAAACACATCAAACAAAAAAATCGAAATCAAAATAAATAATAATAAAATATTCCGCTTACAAATAAATAAATATATATACATAAATTTCTAACATCCAATCAAAATTCGTTACACATAATTTAATACGACCAATCTGGTATAATCAATCAAAACTAATATCACACATCTAATGCAACCAATTAAAGTTAACCTCGTTTATCTGATAAATGCAAAGTTAAGCTTATTTAATTTGACGACCAATTAAAATTTACCTCACAAATTGTCATCCCACGTAACATAAATCTGTAATCAATCCTTAAATATAATGATAATAATAATAAACACGTAAATAGAAATAAAACCATCCCGTTTTTAATTCTAATTTAATTGTAATTAGTAACGAATCATTATCTTTTCTAAATCACCATTTAAAATTAATAAATAGAAACTATCCCGCAGCAAATTTGCATAAGCAAGCAAATTAATTACGTACCACTATGACGAACCTATCGAAATCGACTTTACAATATAAACCTATAATTAATCAACCGATCCTACATCACCGTAAATCAATCAATGGACGTATCTATATTATAGTAACATACGGTAACTCAAAACACAATTAAAGTTAATACTAAACCCGCTACTACCGCAATAATAAACCGCGCGCGCTACTGTGTGTTACTCCAATAGTGCTAACGAAAATGTGAACTGATACCACTACCAAATTACTCTCGATCGATCGAGCCCACCGACCAGACCAACCAGACCTGGCCTTGTACACTCGAACCGAATCAATCCGCCACCTCTCTACCCCCCCCCCACCGATGCCCAATCGAATTCGATTTTAGTCGACACCGCGTGACCTAACTAACGAACTGTTACAACACATGACCGATCTCATCTGGCAACAATTAACCACATTAATCTTTACCAAACACAATCAACTTAACGTTACCCCACTTAACTTCCTTAATAAAATTAACTGTATTCGATTAGCGCGCCACAAAGGCAGAAAAAAACGGGTGTTTTGTTTGCTCCTTACTGTTTTTTTTTCTACGAGTAAATTGCCTAATGATTGGCGCCATTTTGCGCTCCTTCACGTGACCAATTATGACGCGGCCTCATTAAACTTATTATCTTTAGATCAAATTGTTATTCCGAATTGTAATCTCCAAATAAAGTATCGGGATCACCTTAAGCATCTCCAGATGACCGAAATGAGTGCTGCCATTGGCCTGATCAAGTGCGCAGTCTCAGTCAAGCACCTTCCATTCAATCACCGGGAGCAGATGGACATGACACCATAATCAATGGTGTTGGTGGGGAAGAGTTTAGTCCCTGGCTAATGGGTTTATAATAAGTTTTAAGCCTCGGTCCATAGAGTGGATGATGGACCTCCGATCTACTCGATTGGATAATATTCGATCCTCCTCCCTTTGTAAATCGAAAGTTTACCGTGTTATTTTAGCTTATCTCTTGTGAAATTCCCTTAAAAAATTCAATTAAATTTAACTCTTCGATCCACTTTAACTTAATAAAATAAAAATAAAATGGTTAAAAGTGAATATTTTAAAATAATTTTCAATCTTTTCCGAAGAATTTCTTAAAGGTTTCGCTTTCCGTTACGATTTTCAGTACAGAAAAAAGAAATTCCGGAATCGAAATCCGGATTAAGGAATAAAGAAAAGTAAGAAATGTGGAAAGGAAAATAAATAAAAATAAAATAAAAAGTTGAAAGAGAAAACGCCACATTCTATTACCACCTTCGAAGTAAACGCTGAATCGAAGCATTTGGCAATGAACCGGAAGTGGTAGTGGCAGTTCTTGCAGACCGGAAGTCGCTTCTAACGTCACCACGGCCAATGAACCGGAGAGGGGTCTGAACCGGAGACCATCTGGACGGGGGGATTTGGTCGTTTAGGTCCACTCGGCGGATTGACTTTTTTTTTTTTTTCGTCTCTGCAAATCTCTGCAACGTTAATCGGCCATCGACTACAGACCGGAAGTAACCGGATCGAACGAAATCGAGGTCAATTCTAGAGAATCGAATCGCAACCTATCCCTGGTGCGTAGAAAAGGAGACGCCTAGAGAACCTATCATTACTTCCGTATGAGTCCCACTAATACCTGTAGTTGAAATCATGTGCAATTGGTAAACACTTCAACAGTTAGCTAAGATTTCGCAGTTGTTAAAAGAAAACACGCAATAACAAATAAAACTTTTGCAGAATTGACTATTTTCTTTCCAAACTACTTTTTTATTTCGTCGAATAAATTTCATTTTATTTTATTCGACTTTTTAAAAAAAAAAATTTATTTACGCTGAAAATATTTTATAAAGTGCTAACTTGTAGTAAAACTTCTCAATACAGTTAAATTTATTTTATTAAAATTATTAAGCTAAATATAATCGATTTCAGTTTTAATTTTAATCAATTTCAGTGTTAATTTTAATTGATTTCAGTTTTAATTTTAATCAATTTCAGTGTTAATTTTAATTGATTTCAGTTTTAATTTTAATCAATTTCAGTGTTAATTTTAATTGATTTCAGTTTTAATTTTAATCAATTTCAGTGTTAATTTTAATTGATTTCAGTTTTAATTTTAATCAATTTCAGTCTTAATTTTAATCAATTTCAGTTTTAATTAATTTCAACCTTAATTTTAATCAATTTCAGTCTTAATTTTAATCGATTTCAGTCTTAATTTTAATTGATTTCAGTTTTAATTTTAATCAATTTCAGTCTTAATTTTAATCAATTTCAGTCTTAATTTTAATTGATTTCAATTTTAATTTTAATCAATTTCCTTAAACCGAATCTACAATGTTTAATTAAAATAAAAAAGTTTAAACTTAATCAATTTATTCAGAAAAAAGTTAATCGGATATAATTCGAAAAATTTAAATTTTTATAAATTTAAATAATAATAATAATAACTTAACAATCGAAAAGAAAAGAAAATATAAACAATAAGAATTGAACGCATTTAATTAATAATTAAATTATAAATTAAAAACAAGATTAATTTTAATATTTAAAAGTATCAATAGCGTAAACAATTTATAAATTAAATCAGATTGTGTCATCATTATTTGTTACTTTTAAATGAAATTTATTACGAATGAATAAGTAAATGAGTTTAAATTAAAAATATTTTATTTTATTTTAATTATTTTTTTAATTTTATTTTAAATTAAATCACCACGGGTTAAATGAAATATTTAGTGACGTTTAAGTCGAGTTTACTAATTAAAATTTGCTTATATTAATATACTTTTCTTAAATTAAGAATAATTAACTCGTATATTTTACTATTGAAAGTATCTCGTTGACATGTTAGAAAATTATAAAATTAAATTTATAATTTCTGCAAGAGTACAGTACAGTACATTTTTAAAATTTTCGAACGTACTTCACGCATAATTGCTTTAGTTTATTACAATTAAAACTATTTCTAAGCAATGGAAACGCCTGTAGATTGACAGATGGAGACATAACCTCATACAGGGGTGGTAAAATCGCTTATCTGTTCTATTCCCTAGCGGGCTAGCCGTTAAGCACTGTACTAAACTTCTCCTTATCAATCTCACTTCCTTGCTCTGGAGTGTCCGCATCTGAGTGTGCTCCTAAGAATTAAAGATTTATCACTTTTATACTTAAACAAAAGCTAATTTTGAATTAATTAATTGGATTTTATGCAATAAAATTTATTTTTTTATGTACTATACACGTCTGTCAGCCATATATATATATATATATATTTTAAAGCTTGTATCAAAATATTTTTGTAAGATGGATAATAGGAAATTCTGTTATCTGGAGAAGGGAGGATGATGTGCATTATAAATCAGGAAAAATGAAAATAAAATATACTTTCTGTGAAATATGATACAGAAAAATTCTTGATTTACAAAAATACCTTTCAACTTGATCAGTTATTAAAACATTTTATTACTAAGTTCGTTGACCAATGACATTTTTTGTAACGTTTTTTCCCTGATAATATAATGCAGCCTTTTTTTCAATTTTCGAGTAATAAGTTCTGTAGAATTTGGTAATCATTAACAAAGAACGAAAACACACTTAAAGGAGGACATAAATTCGAAATTTCCACCCATAAAACTCCATAAAAATTTAATAATTATCGATTTTAATACCGTAACACGTGTTAAAATAGGGATCTAAATGGGTAATTCTTCATTTAATAAAAAGTAAAAATAAATAAAAAAAAAACAAAATTTGTTAATTGCCCTTTCGATTATACACGTGTTGTGTATATAATTATTAAGCCATAAATTAAAATTGATAATTAAATAAAAATGTAATCCCTAGGCACCATCACCTTGTGGTAAGGCGTGGTCAGATTGGTGAATCAATATAACCTTCTCCACCCCTTTATTGTTAACTTTTAGGGAATGGTGCCTCCATCTGTCGAGGAAAAAGGCCCCGCTTTTTTAGGTCGTTCTAATTGAGGTCGAGTGTAAATATCGGTTCTGGAGTAATTAGGGGGGGAAGAAATCTGTCGGTATTGTTAAGTAATCGTCTAGTGCATGGCCAACGTAGCATCTTCCACATTGTTGCCTACAGTGATAATAGGCTTTACTATCCAATCATCCGCATCACTAGATGGAAGAGATTAGGGAGAGATTAGAAGGACACAAAGCTCGCGTTCATAGCTCCAACGATTAGGACAGAACTTGTAATGTTAAATCCGATACAAAATAAATGGAGTTGGTCTGCTGCCAAGGGTCTGTGCCTCCGGCAATGTCTATCGTAATCCTAATACTCCATCATTAGCGGTAATGGCCGCCTTGTTATAGTACAAAGTACACAGGCAAAGTGTCATTTTCTATCCAAACGTCATCACGATGTATTTAAAGCGTAAAAGAGGTTATGATCTGATGGTTTCAGGCAAGACACGAGTTTGTGTAACTTGTTAATGATTCTTGTCTTGCTCCGAGGTAACACCAGGCAAGAACAATCAACCAATGAATTTTTGAAGCTAATATAAAGTGAAATGTAATTTCTTTACCTCGAAAATCTTTGAATTGTCTCGTGTTTATTTGACGAAACGGCACAAGAGAGGGATAATTTTGTTGTGTGCTTTATAACTTTGCCAATTGTGGACAAATGTTGCAATTGTTTTGGAGTGGAAACAGTCCTTCCTTTCTTTTCGTTTAAGTCCTCTCATTTCCTGCAAACCGACCGAAAGATTAGAGACCGCAGGTTGGACAATAAGCCGTCGAAACTTTTATCTGTCATATAATAGGTTCCAGAGACATATATTGTTGACAGAAGGATAGATATAGCTATACTACTGGACAACAATACACAATGTGGACAGACAGAAAATTCTCTCTTAATCTCACAAACTGTCTATATTATTCTCTTCAAATGTTACCTGAGAAACTACGTTAAGATACCACTTGAGGCAAAATAGTAAATGATTGATAATACTCTTTGCCCTTTCTTAATTCCAAAAAAATTGAACTAGAAACAACTTCTATAAACAAGATTTAAGTGAGAAGATATTGCAAAATCTATTTTCTTTAACGTTTGATACATTCCAAAACAAAATAAGCATATTTATTTATTTATTGGTTACGTTCCTCCACAGCATCTTCGATGAAACAGCGTGAAGAATGATGCTACCTCTCTTGAATTTATTTTTTATTTTCTAGGTCTATCGAATTTTTCTTCCATGACTGAGTGGATACATCACGATTTGTTTTGTTTCTCGGCCATTATCTAGTCTTTTCATGATATATAGTTTTATTTGTAACGACAATTATGTCATAATATAGTTAGCCCGTTTGATTTATAGCAGTTATTAATGACGTGTATTTGTAATCAGATATTTATGAGACTTTGCTGTCTGACTAATTTTATCTTTACATATTTGTTTGTAATAATGAATATATTAAGTTCTGTAATCAGCCGATACATCTCCAACATCTCATTGATTATCCAGTATTCATTTTAACTTCATGAATATACTTTGATTGTTTATCTCCGATAATTTACCGTGTATACATTATATAAGTATAATATATTCTGCTAATTGTTTAAAATACAAGTGAATATTTTCATTTTTAACTCGTAAATCTTACGATTTTACTTAGTTTTCCAGTTCATCCGCATCGCATCACATCTTCCGCATCCTCAGCATCTCGTTTAAGTTAAAGAATTCATAACCTTATGAAAAATCTAGAAATGGAAGATGAAAATAAAGAAAAAAAATTGTATTTTTTTTCTCGTTTTTTAAAGAATTAGATGCATTATTTTGAACATGTAATTTCTCCATTATCTAATCTCCCGTGCGCATCATTAACTTGAGACAACCTCCTATTTCCCAATGGCTATACGACGTAGTAGCTTTATGCAATTAAATTAAGGAAAATATTCATCCCCAAGGTAACATTGCAAGTTTTATGTAAGAAAATTGAAACGGTCAGCAATTGTAAGAGGAGAGAAATTAAGAAAATTTTCTTAAAATCATTCCTGAAAACATCTAACTTGTGATAGGTTTATTCCTTCCGCTCAAATCTACGGGGGAAATTACTTTAATTGCATTTAAAAAAAATAAAAATAAAAAAGAAATATTATTTTTAAACGAATTTTTATAATTATCTTCCCATAATCTCGTTAATATTTTCTAATAAGTTATAATTAGAATTAATTTTAGGTTAGTGTATTTTATTGTATGAATCATCCGATGCACCATAATCACATGACATCATCCAATAAGGAAAATGAACTGGAATTTTCCCAATTTTTAATGAGCCACCGGGGATAGAAAAGGTAGATAATTATCGAGTAGAGTGGAAGATAGCGAAAAACTCGATTGTTCTTTGAACAATAAACAGAGAACATCTGTTGTATCTGATATAAACAACGAGGCAGATAAAGAAAGATTGAACACTTGTATTACATCATCCAGAACATTGTAGCGCTAAGTATTCCCCTTAACACAAGAGTTATACATTAGAGACAAAATAGTCGATATGTCACACGCAACAGTCTCGACCAGACACGATTAATCGATAAATAGTACAGGAGTGTGTCATCGATAATCCATCATTATCCTCTATCGACAGAGACAAAGGTAAACAGTGAAACGGATAAAAACACACCCCTCGACAGAGCATCCATTGATAGAAATGGATCCAATTTAGGTATTTAATACCCGTTTAATCTACTGCTAGTTGGAACAACGTTAACGAGTTTACCCCATACAGATCAGTTTCCACATTACAACCAGGTGATGCTTCGTCCAATGCTACTTTTTAAGCCATTAAAGTGATCGTTAAGCTTTACACGGCCACTTTATACGCCCAGATGCGATTGTCCTCTTTACTATATCCCACCCTGGCCATTGCACGACGACAAATGTCCCACTAATCCCACGTTTCGCTATCGTACACTTTGCATTAAATAGTTGCTCTTCGTACTCCTTGTTATCTTCTTCCTCCAAGCTCGACTTCTAACTAAGTACCCTGCAAAATAGGATAAGGGAAGCGATTTTAAGTGTCCATTTTTGCTCCTTCTTTTCCCTTCTAATGATAAAAGAATTTTCAAATTTACTCTTCGACCTCTTTACTACGATATGCGGTTTATCGTGTATCAGAATTACTCCATATTTCATTTCTATCAATGCCCTTAAGACATGTTATCAATCTTAGCGGGTAATCCATACTCTGGAAAGATTATACCATGTGTAATTTATTTTTAATGTTATATTCCAGATATTTTATGCTAAAAGATCCAATTTCGAACGTATTTGTCATAATTATAACAATGATAGATTAATTTATATACAGGTTATATACTACTGCTATTTTCTCTGTTCTACCCCCTCGACGGATCGATTCTGTGCTGAATTCTATATTTATTTTTGTTTTCTGTCCTTTAATATATATATATTTTTCTGTTTTAATAATTTAGGAAGCGTATTATCCGCATCATCTTTACGTACTTTAGATAAGGAAGTGCGTGGATTAGGGCAAAGTTTTCGTTCCTAATCACAATTCTAGATTTATCTGCTACCAGAAAATAGAATTTAAGATATTCTAGAGCCTTCTAGAACGGAAAAATTCGTTATTTCTAGCAATTCAAACATGCACGATGACGTTCGTATTCAAGTCGATACCATAAAACACTTTACAATGACGTGGGGCACGCGAAGAAAAATGCCATCCCTCGAAAGATCCGGCACTTGTTTAACCTGGAACATAGTAAATTTAATAAATAAGATCAATGCCCGAGACTTATTTTAAATTGAAAAAAAGGGGGGACGACATCCGTTTATAAATAGTTTATCTGTATTCGCCACATCAAATTTTATTCAATTCTTTTAAGAAAAAGAAGGCAATTCCGAGTGAGGAAAAAATAAAATAAAATAAAATAAAATATTGGAGAAGAAAAAATTCGACTTTTAGATCTGTAAAGTAAGGAAGAAAAAAAAAAAATAAAGTAAAACTCTTCGGTTGCGTCATCTGTTTTAATATTATAGAAAACAGCGACTTTTCAATGGCGTGAGCCATCCAATAATAAATTATTCATTTCTAGTACCAACTTTTCTTATACATTATCTTGCTTCATATTTTGCCATTTTCTGTTTCTCACGGAGACATCTGGATGTGGAACATTCCTCCGACCATATTTTGATGACACACCAGATAATTTCCGACTCTCTTTCCCCTTCCTCCTTCTTTTTCTTCTTCCTCTTCCTCTTCCCTCCTCTCCCGCCAATACATATTTCACACCTCTTGTAGTTTAAAAATATAGAAAATATTCCTTATTAAAATGGTTCTTTAGAAAAGTTCCACATTTTATTAATTAACTGCGGCTTTACAGAACAATTTTTAAAAGAAAGAAGTCGAGATAATTATAAGATGTGGAAGAAAAATAAAAAGAAGACTTGGAAAATTATGAAAGAGTTCGAGTAAAGCAAACGTGACTAACAACAATTACATATCTAAGAAACTGTATAAGACACGTCTGTAGTAAAGTGGTAGTTCTTTGTTTTCTTGACGCCTTTAATTGCACACTGTCTGCTTTACGGCCCCAAGGCTTCAAGAGCTATGATTTGTAGAAGCTGTGCCTCCAGTCGACAGTTTGATTACAACGGAAATGAGTTTGTTTGATGGAATCTTCTTCCTAACACTCCCTATTGTATCGTAAACACAGATACCCACAAAGCAATGGATGCAATCGTCATACAACCTTTCAAAATAAAAGTTTTGCCCTCTACTATAACAAAATAGCAAATTTTTCTAAACTCCAATCCTCATTATTCTGCCATTTTTAAATAAGTAGAAACAATTATTCCCATTGTTACGTGTCTAAATACGTGTTTTGAGTTGCGTTAAAAATGACGTTTTCCTCGTGTTTAAGCCCTTATACGTACACATAAATATATAATTAAATTTGTCGTATTGAAAAACAATGGATGCAATCGTCATACAAAACAAATTATTCTTTGTGATTCAGAAATTTTTAAATAAAATAAAACAATTAACTCAATTGTTACTTACGTGAATACGTGTTTTGTTACGTCAAACGTTGTTCTTTTTCGCTCGTAATTGTGACGTTTCTCTCTTGTTTAAGCCCTTATATCTACATAAATATATAATTAAATTTGTTTTAATAAATTAATAATTAATTTTTAATTGAATTACAAAGCGTGAAACAGAGTCTAATCTTTTGTTAACTGTTTAGAGAACATTAATAATAAAGAAATTATAATAATAAAATTAAGTTATATAGACAATAAATTCTAATTTATAAACTTTTATTTTTAATAATTTATAATTGAATAATTTTAATTATTTATTTTTATTTAAATAGATGAAACTAAAACATCGTTTCTCCGCAAACATTACATAATTAATAAATGTTGAGGGTTTTAAACGTATTTTACCATAAATAAAATTAAAATTAACTTGAAATTTTTACATTATTAATTATAATTTTTCCCATTTTAAAATATTTATAAATCATACAAACTCCGTTTAAAGTTGGGGAAAAATGTACGATTAATATAATTAATTATATAATCTTCATTCTAATTAAATAAAAAATTAGATGTAAATATTTAAATATTATTTAATTAAATTAATAATAAGTATACTTTTATTCTATAAGAGTCATTTGTATGAGGAAGAAAAGAAAAAGTTTGGACCTTAAAAGTATTAAAAACACCATGTTTATTCTTTAAATATAGGGATTAATTAATTAATTTAATTGAATTTAAGAAAAAGGAAGGTAGAGTTGTTGTAAATATTTAAATAACACTTAATTAAATTATGTTCAGACCTATATTTATAGTCTACAATAGTGATTTTTACGAAAGGGAGAGCGTAGATTCTGATTGAAGTAGATTTCTGACCCTTAAAACTAATCGAAACACCAAATATTGATAGAAATTCTGTATGAGAGAACCAGTTGATTTCTTGATCAAACTTTATCTAGGCGTAAAAACGAAGTTTTCTTCTAAATAATCAAAAAATATTTTAGAATATACAAACACAAAGTATACCCAAGCAATTTCGTTTTTTTTCCAAAGGAATGGCCTGGCAGTTTTGTGTGCTGGAGAAGAGGGAGGAAAGGGGGAAAGAAGAAGAAGAAGAAGAAGAAGCAGCAGCAGAAGAAGAAGAAGCAAAGTAGCTGCATTACTCGGAAGAAGTAGATTAAACTAACTCGCTATTTGATACACCCGCATCTCTCATACCATCTGTCCTTCAAGGTGCAGATTCTATTACAATATCAAGTAGTGTCAATGCCGTAAAATAACCTCATTACTATGCGCATATCTACTTCTAACTTTCGCCTATGCCAGGTTGAAACTTCACGCTTTTGTGACTTTTATATTTTACTGTGGTAGAGAAGAAACAAATCTATGTGATCGATCTTATTTTTTTCTTATTCATAAAAAAGAAATAAGTTCGTCGTAAGAAAGAAGAGGAAGAGGAGGAGGAGGAAGAGTAAGAGTAAGAGAAAAAATGATCAGTCAGCCTCCATTTTTAAACGTTATAAACCATCATTCATCAAGAATATACCAAACAAATGGGTGTTACTGTCACTCTGTAGCATATTACTTATGCGAATAATTGTAATTAATATAACTTGATGGCTCATGAATAATAATCCGATATGTATCTTGTCTCTTACTTTACACGAAATTTCTCCTATCGTAGGTTTTTTTAATATATATAATAAAAAATCCCTCCCGAATACTTAAATTTATTATAATTTTTATCATTTGAAAGAATGTTGTAGTGCATCTCTGTAATTTTAATGTCGAGAATTTCAGTTGAGAGGCTATTTAAATTTCGAAATTTATTCATATTTTTAAGTAAATTGAAGTAAAATATATTCGATTTTTTTTATATATATAAATATATTTTTAATGTTTTTCCGCTCTGAGGATAGTGGAAACATTCCTCAGGGAAATTGGGAAGCTTTGTTTTTTCCCTGGGATGCTGAGGAAACTTTCTCAGCATCCACTGACTAAAGAGGACTTTTTTTTCAAGTTCTGCTCTCCAGGATGCTGGAAAAGTTCTGAAGCTGCTTGATACTTTTTTGAATATACCAGAATTTCTTGATTTAAAGCATACATTTTTATTTACGAAACAGTAGCTGGAAGGTCATTAAACACTCGAGATTTCAAGGATTATATTAAATTATAATTAAAATTAATTAATTCCGAGAACCGTCATTAGCATTAAAGAATCGATATTATTTACTAAAAGAAAGGGTAATTTTTATTACTATTACTATTATTATTATTATTATTATTAAAACTTCCTTAATAGGTTGGAAAAAAATGATCTTATGACTGATACTTATAAAACATTCTCCCTCCCTTTACCAACCGATCATTAAGTTAATAAGGAATTCTTAAGTTATGTAATACTTTCCTACGTAGTAAGGTTAATTAAAGAAATATCAAAAGAGATTAGCGATTAATGGATAGAGTAGAATATGAAAAATGACAGTAATTACAAAAAGTCAAAGACAGCCGACCCGCTTTTCTTCTAACGATCTCTGAGACGAAAATAATGGATATTTGCTTAACTTTAGATAACCAGGTTAAGTAATCATAACATTGTTAACATATCTCACACACGCAGAAGTCAGTCAGTCAGTCAGTCAGCAAAAATTATTCTATCATCACAATGCCTGGTTTTAAAATATATGCTCTCGATCTCAAATTAGTAAATGTTTTGCCCCTGTACATCATACTTTTCCTGATAACAACAGAGTCGTGCTGGAAATCTACGTAACTCTGTTGTGGGGAAGTTTTTGAATTGAAATCACGTGACTTCCGGTCTAGACCGGAAGTTCGTATACAGTTATTCGAGGCTTTCTGCTTCTAAATTCTCCATATCAGGTCTCGACTTTCATCTATTTAGCTTTCAATACCTGATCTCAACTTTCATCTATCTTACACCGTTCTCGAGATTAAGGAAGGACAGACAATAGTGAGAATTTATAGGTCTACATTTTTTTTAAATTGCAGCCCAATGGCTTTCTTACGCTCGTATTCTTTATCATACGAAGATAAAAAGTTTCCTGGAGTGAGGAAACTTTTATAACTGATATATATTAAAAAGTACAAGAAATTATGCCATATAAAACAGGCATTTATTTCATAACACTAACCTGCCTTTGGGAAAAAGAATTTCCTTTACTAAGAACCACACTTAGCAAGAGCACGAGTACAATAAAAAGAAACAAATTCCACACTACGGTGATTAGAATAAGGGACTAATTTGTCTGAGAAGACGGCCATGAAATATGGTCCCAGAATGGCTCATTTCTTGGCAACCGAAGAAAATTACTTTGTTCTAATTTATGGGAAGGGTGGATATAGAAGAGTTTTCCTTTTTTTTTCTTCTTCTTCTTTCCTTTCCTCTCCTTTCCCCCTTCAAGTTTTCCGCATCCAAGCTGCAGGAGAGATTGTGTGATGTATTGTTTCGTTCGACGCCCCCTTCACGTGCTTTGTACTGTATGAAGTAATTGTGCAAAATCTCTCGTAGGTGAGTCAATAAGTTAACCGACTAAAGGTGGACTTATTGCACGTGATTTGCATTTCTTAATGACTCTTTGACTTCAATTTTGTTGTCGTGATGATTACTGTACTTATCGTCTCCATGCTACACGTATTTTTTACCATAATTAATCAGCGCTCGAAAGATTCTATCATTATAATTTTCCAACGATTCGCTGAGTTTTTTCTTATTGTAATTAAGAATTTAGAAAGTAAAAATTTAATTTTTCTCATATAAAATCATTCATTTCTTAAATGAAAATTGATCTTTGAAAAGAATTTAAAGATTTAAAGTATTAATTAATGTGCAAGTTCAAAGGTTACGAGAGGTAAAAGATATGCTTTTTTAATGCACTTTTTACTGTGGAATTTTAAAATAAATTATAAATATGCTTTTAAATGGTGATGCTTTAACAATTCTGATGTCGAGAAGTCGCATTAAATCCTAAAAATATTATTTAATAAAATTAAAATTCGTGAATATTTACGCATTTTACTACTGTAAACAGATAAAAATCTTACACTGGACTCTTAATTTTTAAAAATATCTTTGAATTTAAGAGATCTAAATCACGTTCTTAAGTGTATAACCCAGTGTTAAAATGCAATGGAGAAACCTTAGAAACTATAAAAACAGTGAGTCGACAAGAGAATTTTCTTCGATAGTCCTGGGTTACAACACTATAAGCTTTCTTTGGTATGCTTTAGATGGTAAATTTACATGATTTGTGTAAGGGTATTGCCTCTAAAAGTAGTCGACCATCTCCTGTAAATCCCTGCTTAATGGAGAACCCACTCTTCGCACGATATATTTCTGCAGATACGTATTTTGGTTAATCTCACACTTAAGCACCTCGACTGCGTTATAAATGGCTGTAATTTGAAGCTAGCAAGCTGAGATAAGAGCAAGCAGTGAAAAAGTAGATGCGATCTAGCAATAAAAAATCGTCAATTACCGCCTGGAATTAGCACCACCTGGCCATAGAGAATGAAAGAATGGCAAGGAAGAGGGGGGAAAGGAAGAAAAAAAAAACACCGAGCTACTCCCTCCTCCTCTTTCGCGCCACCATTCTTCCACGTGTTTTAAAATACATTAACTATATATCTTCATTTTTATACGGATTTTTTACTGCCAAAGATGGGCGTAATTATTTTTAATGGCCTTTATTACGATTTATTATCCAAAATATCCATCCCCCACTTTTTTTTTTGTAATTAGGTAAAAATATTATTATCCAAATTATTCTCTTATTAAAGGGTTTCAGAGGGTAAATGGAGCTTGGAATCTAACTATTGCTTCACGGTTGTTTAAACATGGAATCTGTTCAAAGTCTAATCAATTAGAGGATAATATTACCGAATGCATTAACTACATTTAACTCTTAATATTAAAATTAGTTAATTCGATATCCGTATTAATAATCGGAAGGATGTTACATAATAAGTTATCTTTGGAAGTAAGTGGCGCATCCATCAAAGAAGAGAGGATGAAGAGGAGATGGAGGATGGAGAAGGAGGAGGAAAAAAAATCTTATAAATCTAATAGAAGAAAAACCTATCGTCGTGTTACTTAATAGAAGCATAATACTTCTAATATTCCATTAAACATTAACATTCTTAAGTAATTAATGTTGAC
Organism: Centruroides vittatus; assembly: GCF_030686945.1. Lineage (NCBI taxonomy): Eukaryota > Metazoa > Arthropoda > Arachnida > Scorpiones > Buthidae > Centruroides > Centruroides vittatus. The sequence continues at coordinate 1,014,690 of NW_027121750.1, read as the reverse complement.
AGAAGTTTGCAGCAAGCTCTTCTACTGACAACGCCTCTTTGAAGAGTGGGTGGAGTCGTTGTCGTTCTCTAGGGAATTTATCACAAGAATTACACTTTATTTATTTATTTTACTTTTGGTATTATGTAAAAGACGTGGCCCGTGCAAATGGAACGATCAAAAATTGAAAAACTCACTGCATTTTTTCCTTTTTTTGTTAAAGAACAGCACTTTGCTCAAGGGAAATTAGTTTGTTTTGAAGAGATTGAGCATCCATCTAACTTCTCCGGTCTTGCTGTATTATAAATTGTACGAACGGAATTACTCTTCTCTAGTAGTAAAATATATATATATTGAATGGACAAACATTAAGAATAAATTTTGAATTAAAAATGAAGATTGATCTAAAAAAAATTATTTTGCTTTGATAAAGTTTTTACAAATGTTCTACGCTTCTCCAAAGAGGAACGAAGCGTTAAATTGCTCTTCCATTTGTTGTAAAATGATTTTAAAATTCTGAAGTTATTAATTACATTTTTACAGTTTTAAATGCGAAATTTATAACTTAACGAGCAATTATTTAGATCTCTAAGGTGCAAAATGCTTTCGAATTTAGCAGTAACTTGCCCCTGTAAATCATACTTCTCCCGTTAACAAGAGTCTATATAGTTAATCTGGCTCCATAGTTTTCCATTTCTGGTCTCGAATTTTATCTATATAACTCCTTTCTAGAGGTTAAGAAAGGACAGACAAGCAGACATACGCCAATAAGACTGAAATTTTAAAATTGCATCCCAATATCGATACAAATAATTTAAAGATGCTATCATAAGTCTCATACGATCCGCATCACCACTAATTATTTTAATTAAAGAAAAACTAACTATTTTATCTAAAAATTTGACACTAAATTTTAAAAGTGTATTTTACAGTTACTCGTCGATTTTTGTGAACGAAAGTATAATAAATCCCGTAGAAGTAGACACTCGACGAAATTTTCCATCCTGGAGTACGATATAACTTTACAATTTATCTAGAAATTCCAAATAAATTTAATACACACCGTAGACTTAATACGAAGGGGAGTAAATCCATAAAAGTATATTTTTTCTATCATTTAAAGAATTTTTTACAGCATCATGTTAGCATGATTAACGATATTAAGTGCTCTTGTTGAAGATGTTCTTGAAAATTTCTTTAATAAACGTCGTACCGTCGCTCTTCTACTTAAAACGAATCGACCTTTTTACATTTTTAGAACGAGATAAGGAGGATAATAAAGGAGTTGGTGTGCCAAAAAATGCTTTTTAAATTGAAGTGGGATCAAAATAACTTCCCTTCTCTCCACTATTATTAAAACTTTAACCGCTACCTATAACTATTTTTCAGTTTATAAGGAGACGTATAATTGAAAGTGATAATAAATCAAGAGCTCACTGCCAAAAACCTCTGTTCTTAAATGGTTATCGTAGATTATAAAACTTATACTCTTTAAGATCTCCAATCTTTGATGCGGAAAATTGGAATCTCTATACTAAACTAGAATGATGTACGGAAATTCATTAACCTTAATCTGAACTTGTTGCATGGATCATTTTTTTCTCCTCGTGCTTTTTCTTCTCCCTGTTCCGTTTTCTGCGAAGATTACTTCCTTTAGGAAGTGATACATTACTCCTATGACGTGAGATCATACGATATAATTCTCTAGTAGGAAAATTAAAAAAGGTGTGCAGAAGAGAGGGGGAAGAAGGAAAAAAAAGAAAAACGAAAAAGGAATGGTAGGTGGGAGCAGACAGGTAAGTTTCTCCAGAAGAGATTTCTATAATTAATTAATTTCTGTAGGTTTTTTATTAAACAACCGCTATTAATAACTGTTCCAGTGTGTTATATCGAGGTATTTAACTTCGCTTTAACGGATTCGTGTAAATTTTAAATTCGCTAATTAAAATTTAATGTTAGAAAAGCTAATTAATTAAGGTATAATGAATAATTTCGTTTTCTTTAAGTAAATATTGATTTATTTACTTATTTATTTATTTATTTTTTGTCGGGCGATAAAACTTAAATTATTCATTAAAAGATTGAAGTAGAAAGAGGTACAATTGCACTCGATATAAAAAAGCTTATCAGTGTTATAGCTAGTGATAAGCTAACCGGAAAAGTTCGAGTTATTAACCCCTAAAGAACTTTCGTTAATCTAACAAAGGTGCAAAGAAATCTTTCGAAATGGCTATTATACTGTTTCTCTAGTGAACAAAACTGCTTCATTTTTTTTCTTATCGGCTCGATAGTTATCTCCTTCCAGCACTTTACTTCTTAACTGTTTTGAGATTATTTCCTCTGGGACCTTCAAAGGTCTAACTACACCCCGTTTAGAAATGATTTTTTTTACCTTAACAGAGAAAAGAAAGGTAAATATCAATCCCCTTTAATATATAAATTAAGGTTTCTAGTTAGAATAACTGAAGGTTTTTTATATATTAACGAGTGAAAGGATGAAAGCCATGCTGAATTTTTTAGCATTCGTGTTTTCTTATTGAAGTGGAAAGCATATGAGAATTAGCATCAGGACATAGTTTAATATGAGTGGGAACAACAGGAGTAAGGAACATCTGTCCTTTAATAGACATATTATGCATAATAAGAACTTTTGCAAGCAGCTGTATGTGGTATATAATCAAATTAAACATTCGTGAAAACTTATACAACGAAACTAATTTATGTTAATTGAATACTTTTCCATTAAAATTTATATGAATAAGATGGTAAATATTGAAAAATATAATGTATATTTATATATAATAATTGGAAAATGCAAGAATGGATATTGTATTTTTAAAGTTTTCTGTTGTAGAAAAGTAGATGAATGGCTCGGAAAATAGAGTAGACAGTAAAAGAAATAAGAGAATAGAAAAAGGGGGAGGGGGAGAATAGAAGTTTTCAAGAGTTTCTCCAAACGGCAATGTAAATATAAAAAAATGAATATTGAGTATCGTATTGGAGGAAATTCGAGTGCAAATAAAGAATTGTATTCAATAATACAATAATGATATTCTTATATATATATATCAGGGCTCTCTTCCTCCTTCGATCTCTTCAGAGGAAACTATAGATTTATCTTTGTGGGATGGACACAGGATCTGGACAGCATTCTTTCCAGAAATGTGATTGATAGATCGTGTTTTGAACCGGATTTATAGAGTTAAATCTTCAATTATCTCGTGATTTATCCTCTAAAGTAGACGATGAGATTAACTAGAAAGACAATGTGCAACAGTTCAGATTATATGAGCAAAAAGTCAACGATGTTATAAGAATTACAAATGTTTCTTTTGTTGCATTAGTTTATCTTGTAAGTCGATGTTTCTGGATTATTTTAAGATATTGAAGCAGCCATTAGGAAAGTGAGGCACACGTCTGGAATTCCAGTTTATGTGGAGCACGATTTTGAAAAAAATAAAGTAATTGTAGGTCTATTAATTCTATAGCTAGAATTAAACGTTATTAATTAGCTTATGAAACTGCGAAATTATGTAGAGGGGCATAATTTTTTATGCCCAGAGGTCCCAGAAGGTCTTAATACGCCACTGTACTGTACCTAGGGCACACTAGTGAACGAGTAGATAACACTGGTAGTTGGTAGTGGGTTCGCACCTGACCAAGGGGCTGGTAAGTGGAGTCTACTGGGTTTTCGTCGCATATTATAATTACAAAAAGAATGGAAAGTTTTAAACAAGTTAAGTGATTACAACTTAGTTTCGAGAGTCTCAATACAGGATAATAAGCGTTGTGAATAAATAGAACTTGCTAGTAAAATCTACTGAAGATTGTGGTCAGTAATGTTAGAAATCACTTGGACACGTCAATGTTCTTCCATGTCACGGATACTCCACTAGAAACTGCTCTTCGCAGTACTTAATTATGAAATCGTTTCAACAATAAGATTTCAATACCACAAAACATCATCCGCCGTATTGTTTCTGTCCATCACGCTCTTTCTCGATTTCAGTTTCTCGTTCATCGAAACGCATGCCATATTGAAATAATCACGTTGATTGATTGTTTTAATGTTATCGCGCTTGATGGCCTAGTAAATTTCCAGATTTTGTGCTAGAAATGTAGCAAAGTTTCTTCTGATTCCTCAGAAGCAGGAGAGGATTTACGAGGATGCTCAGGGTACAGCTGTACTCTCTTTCTAGGTGTTTTCCTTCAGTTAAGCAATAGTAAAACGGGTTAGATTTACCTATGGTATACAAAATGGCGGGTCGTCTCTAATTTAAGCAAACAGAAGGGAAACAGTGTGGACGCACGTTCTAACCTAACCTGTTCGAATAAATTACCGTAATTATTACCAACCAAATTATTAGAATAGGTTAGGTTAGGTTAGAACGTGCGTCCCCACTGTTTCCATTCTTCTGTTTGCTGGAATTAGAGACGAGCCGCCATTTTGTATACCATAGGTAAATCTAATCGTAAAACGTTTTGTAAGACATATTACTCTTTTCTGCACCCTCCGTCCAAACAATAGCGAACCCAAAAATTTATGGATTCGCTATTGTTTGGACGTAATATCGGGTGCATTCGTTACATCCGTATAGTGTCCTCTATTACGTCAATTTGACGTCATTGCAGTTTTCTTATGAAAGAGTGCTATAATGACGTCAATTTCACGCAAAAATGTAGAAAAAAAATAGAGTATTTTTTGTTGAAGTCCCGCATATGAAAGTTCATCCAAATTTCTCATTGAAGGATATAAAAATCTACCGTAGAAATAGGTGATTTTATTTAAGTATTATTTTAAATTCTCCTGAATACTCTCCCGCATCTTTCGGAGTGGCATCTTTACTTTGCAGAGATTCTAAATCACATAATTACATTTAATGATAAAGCTAAGTAGGACCGATACGTCTGGCATCAAACTTGTAAAGTTTGCAAACGTAAAAATCATTTACTCCTGCAAAAGTGAACAGAGTTAATTTAAAATCAATTTAACTACTGTCTTGCTTCTTGCTTAACTTATCTAGCGATGATGGGTAATGGTAGCAACTCCTAAATTACGGAAAAAGGTAAGTCCAAGAAACTAGGCGATTATGTATCAACATTACCATTTGCACAGTGATGTTCACGGATAAAAAAAAAAGTTCACACCCCCTGAAAATTTTGGCACCATTAATGTGTTACAAGGCTTCAAAGATCCCGCGGGGTATGGATTAATCACAGGTGAGGAATATGTATTTATATTTAAAATGTATATATTCAAATGTTGCTTCTTAAAAAAATGCCGATATGTAGAAATTTGGTATTAATATTTCTTGCGTGTTCGACTAAATTTATATCTATTTCTAGAGTTATCATTATGTAACGTACGAATTCTTGAGAGAAGAACCATGCACACGAGATCAGCATAACAAACAATTTGATTTATCTGTAAGTCCTATCTTTGGTATAATCTTATATTTTATCTTCAGGTAAGTTTTTAAACGCAATTACATTAAAATATAGAAACGATACTTGATCAAATTTAACATAAACACGAGTGAAGGGGGGTGCTTCCTGCCTGTTTGCCATCCATCTTTAATTTCTAAGAACGATGCCAGTGTAATCGGGGAATTTCTTTTTAAATTTTTCCTTCAACAAAACATACTTTACTGCAAAAATCTACTTTATCTTCAAGTTTAATCAATGTAATTTTTTTTTTTTTTTTTTTTTTTGTAAAATCATAAGGGGTTGAAGTGACGGGAGAAGACGATACAACACTTGGGCTACTCGTCTTATGAGAATTTTCTATATGAAACTGGTCCCTATTTAGGTATTAGGCACGTGAAGGAAATCCGAAAAACTCCACGTGATGTTGATGAGGCTCGAAAACACGACTTGTGTTCAGTAGTGTGATCCATTCGTCTACAGGTGGGTTGATTTTAAGTTGAATAGAAAATGAATTTTTTAGTGTTATCTTATTAATTCACTAATAAAACACGACAGAAAGAGTTTCCAGTTTGTATTTTGAGTATGTTTTATATATAAAATTAAATAATTATTTTTTCTTGTTTACGAGGAATCCGAGTTTGGTTCGTCGATCCTCATTTTTCAAAATGTTGGCACGCGAAAGTATGATTTTGTCGAAGAAAAAACATTACAAATTTATCAATTTTTAGTAAAATGCTTCATAAATATCCTTTCGTTAACTGAAAGTATTTATTTTGAGTTACGATAATCACCAAAAATAAAATTTTCTAAACCAGGAAATCCGTTAAACGAGAGTAATTAGCATAATTATTTCGGCGCAGCCTCGGCGGATTTCCGGATACAAAACGCAATTAAAGTCGAACCCGCATACAACGGCCACTGACGGAAACATAAAAACGTGGCCGTTGCTTGGAGGTTATTTTGTAGAATTTCAAAAAAAGAGACGTTCTTGAAAAATATCGCTGCAGCAGTTTGGAGGTGGCCATCGCCGGGTGGGGTGTCCGTTAATGGAGGTTATATATATATATATATATATAATTAGATTAATTTTTTATATTTAAAATAAGATTAAAATAGAAAAAATTAGTCAATATTTATGAAATTTTAATACATTAAACTCGCATCTTTACCAAGAGAATTTGCAAGAGAGAGAGAGAGAGAGAGAGAGAGAGAGAGCGATTTACCTTTAAGATAATTTGTATTTATTAAAATCGAACTATACATCAAAATGCCAGAAAATATTTATTTATTCAGCATTCAAATTTAATTAGCTAGGCATTTTTCGTATAAACAATTTTAAATAAAATGATTAGGGGAGCAACATTCCATCAAAACAATTACAGGTAGGGGCGAAAGTGCAGCTAGTGACATTACCCTCCCCACACACCGCTCATTAATAAAAAACAGCTTGGGTTTCTATTCTTTTCTAGAACATCGCATCTATCATTGTCTGACATTCTTTTAGTGCACACGAAGAAAAAAACGGATGTTTTATATCTTTTTACTCAAAGAGCTGCACTGTCAATCTAAGATGGCGAATTTCTTGTTTGAGTAATGGCTAAAGAAAAGGCAGTTAATGCGAATAAAATTAAATGTTAATCACATAATTGTGTAGAAAATATAAAAAAAAACATTAATTTTTTTTATCATCATCTAAAACACAGTGCAATATTTACTTTAATTTAATGATACGTTAAGCATTTCAAACTAAATCCGCATGACTTTGATCGCGACTTCTTAGAATTAACTCGCGGATATATAAATTTAAATGCAATAATTCTAAGAATTTGCAATAATTAAAGGGAACAAAAGCATGAAATTTATATATTAAATGTATATTTTTGTCGTATGTTTATTTTAAATCGCATTTACGGCGCATTCTTTCCAAGAAATTTGCATACGTCACGACATCATCTGTGGCGGATTTATGATGCTTTTAAACAATAAAAAATGGCTTAAAATACTAGAATAAGTGACTTTATAGCGAGGGAATTCCATTTCATACACATTATTTTGAATTTAATAAATATGCGAAGTGAAAATGCTTTAGTTTATATTGAGAAATGATATAGGTGGATGGTGCAGTAAATGGGTGGGTAAAATAGATGTGTGGTATACATAAAACGGGTGCAGTAAATGGGTGGGTAAAATAGATGTGTGGTATACATAAAATGGGTGCAGTAAATGGGTGGGTAAAATAGATGTGTGGTATGCATAAAACAGGTGCAGTAAATGGGTAAAATAGGCGTGTGGTATACATAAAATGGGTGCAGTAATGGGTAAAATAGATGTGTGGTATACATAAAACGGGTGCAGTAAATGGGTGGTATGCATAAAACGGGTGCAGTAAATGGGTGGGTAAAATAGATGTGTGGTATGCATAAAACAGGTGCAGTAAATGGGTGGGTAAAATAGATGTGTGATATACATAAAACGGGTGCAGTAAATGGGTGGGTAAAATGGATATATGGTATACATAAAATGGGTACATAAAATGGGTGATATACATAAAATGGGTGCATAAAATGGGTGGATGGGTGAAATTAGTGGTGCAGAAAATTGGTAGGTAGAAAAGTATAGTGCACAAAATGGGTGAGCAAAATAAATATGTGTGGGTGCAGAAATTATTGGATGAAAATGTGTGATGCACAAAAATAGGAGAGTAAAATGTACGTGGAGCATAAAAAATGGGTGTAGCAAATGGGTGGGTAAAACAAACTTTAGAGATTTCGCAAAGTACAGAGGAAGGAAAAAAACAGGAGAGAGATACAACTAGTTGTAGTACAAATAAAGAAAGAAAGCAAAAAAAGTTACTTTCTTTTACCAATTTGCGTGACTCGAACGGATCGGAAATCCTCCTGCGTGTAACGTTTTCGTCACGTGAAAATATAAAAGTAAAGCGATTGGTTGCTCACCTCGAAACTTAGTATATAACATAGTTTATTTAGTGTGTAATGTTTCAATTTACGTGATTTTTTTTATCAATTCTGTGTTTACTTTATCTACAACGTACAGTACGTGTTTCTCTTTCTGTTTCTAAAGAGTGAAGTTTCACTTCCGTGATTCGATGTGAAACGATGAGATATGGTCGACTTCCGATCATGAATATTCACACTGTTATCCCAAAAGATTCTATATCGGGGTTTTAGATCTGACAACGCCCACCTTATCACGTGATTAGCAAGAATAACACGCTTTCCTTGATTCTCCACTATACATCAATGCTTGCAGCTTTCTAGCAGATAAACAAAATGCTTGGAAGTTTTAATCAAGTTGATTGAAAACAGGAGAGGAGATGAGGAGGATTTTTTTAAATCCCTCTTTCTTTGTAAAATTACAAACAGAATTTTACTCCAAAAACCAATATTTTAAGTATCCATAATGATGATTGGCATCGCCTGGCGATTGATTTGAGTATAATTTACTGATAGAAACGTGTTAATGACGAGAGAGAATGTTTATAAATGTACTTTTATCAAATGAGAACCGTTTTAATGAGGATAATTTTGCCCGAAGGAATTGTTAGATTCAACGTTGATCATATGTAAATTATTCCTAAACGTGTTCCTGAAGAAGTAACGTAAATTGCATTGTGTAAATATACACTACGTTAACTCCTCGTTTAGTATAATTATAAGGATTAAGTATTAAAAATTGTGTTTATTAATTCTTTAACGTTTACAACAAAGGTTTTCGCGTGTTAAAATAATTATTTGACATTTTAGATGTAGTAAAATTAGAAAAATCAAGATGCTCTAGCCATGTTCCTTTGTTTAAAACATGCTGTAGTATCAAAGAATTAGAGCATCTTTTATCATTTTTTTTACTGTGCAAAAACATAATAAATACTTTCTTCTTTCTCATAAATATGTATAAATATATGTTTATTGAAGGGGAGGGAGGAAGAAGGAGTACTCGTAGACATCTACAACGATCCTCTCAATCAAATCCTGTTATAAACAAACAAGAGTGAGGAGGGACGTAGAAGTAAAATGTAGTAAAATATAGAAAAGTCAAGATGCTCAACTCTCATATTTTACCAGTTTTACTACGTAGAAACGTTATAAACACCTCCTTCTTTCTCATAAATATATGTTTATTAGAGGGGAGGGAAGATGAGGAGCACTCATAGGTGTGTACTGTACAACGATCCTCTCAATCCATCCCTTATCAAATCTAGTTATAAACAAACAAGAGTGAGGGTAGAACGAAGGATGTAGACGTTAGAATCCTTATTTTCTCTTCTAAAAACTGCATGTAAAATTATAAATCTAAAAGAAAAAGGGAGAGATAGAGAAGGAGCAGTAGCATTAACTGTATTAAAGAAAATTTATATTTTTGTAGGATCAAATAATGGTTTTTTAACTTCGACTTCTATATCCATTATATAGAAGAATGTAATATCTTTTACACTCTTAATGGAGAGCAAACACTAAAACAACTTTCCTTGTTCACTTTTCTAAGATAAAAAGCGATTAAAATCTGTTTACGATGTTGTTTTCCTTATAACATCAAAAGATTTTTATTTACTTTAAATCTTTCTTAACGATTATGATAATGCAATTTAAATGTTTTATTATATTATGATTTATTGATTATACGAGAACATTCTATCGCTTTTAAGGACGTTTCTCTGATACGAAATAATTCTCTTACTTACTTCTCTTGATTTAGGATCGTTCTCTCTGCATAAACTTTAATTTAACGAGTAAAAAAAATAAAATAAAATATTCTAATTTATCTCGTAAACATATTTTTTCTACTCTTATTTACTTCAGTAATTTTTCAGAGAGTGAAATAAATTGTAAGATCAGCATCAAATTGAATTTTCTAAAGTGGATACACGTAAAGATAAGAAAGAGAAATTGCATTTTTAAAGCGAAATTAAGCATGGAATCTTTCTTTTTAACGTTTCTATTTAATATTCTATTAATATTTCTGCAGAAATTTAAGTTTGTATAGAGTGGAAAGCAAGATAAATTCCTTAAGATGTAAGAAAACTACACCTTTACAGACGTGAATATGAAAATTCGATATATCGAATCTCTTCCTCTTCCACTCGATACTCAAACACTTCGAGTAGATTTTCAAACATGTAAAACTCCAGATAACACTTTTATTAATTAGTTGAGAGATTGTTTCAATTCCTGGGAGAAAGACAAGTATAAACTTAAGCTTGATTTCTTAATTAAGATGCCTTTTAAGTCATTCATTTATTCAGAAATTTCCTCATCCAACTAAACTTAAAGGGGAAAAAAAATAATAATAATACGAAGTTAGTTTCCTAATTTATTATCCTGTTTATGTAATTATTTTAAAAGGTTATAATTTAATAAAATTTACGTCGATTTAGGTTTTTAAATGTCGATAATTATGGGTTAAAAAAATGAAAATTCATATAAAGGTTGGTCAGGGTATGGAGCTATATTTTATCCTTTATTACATCATGCAAGAAGTTTTTCACTTTAACCAACTAATTTATAAGAGAAGATATACTTTACGATCTTCGTACCAAAATAAATTGGTCTGGTTGTAAGAAAAATAATTCAATTTAGAACTTATTATCATTAAAAAACGATTTGCTAGCTACAACAGATGGAGACATCTCTATTACTTAGAAGAGGAAGTTGCACATCGAATACTTCCACCTCTACAAGGATATAGAGGGCCATTTACATCGATAAAATTCAGTTTTAAATTTTGTAAAATTATATACAAATTTTTACATATATATATATTTTTTCAAGGGAAAAACACACACAATCTATTCGTGTTTATTTTTATTGTTGATATTACCAGAATGTGTGTCGATAAAATATATATATATATATATATATAAGGGAAAAAAGTGGGCAGAATCTATGCAAGAAAGGAGAAAAATACATTCGTAGCTGGAAGCAAATAACTTGTGCAGATAGAGTACAAGCCTTCTAATGACTACGACAAGTTGTGATGACGGAGGACATCAAAAGTGATCTTTAGCTTAATGATGTGTGGTGGCAAAGACATCAGCGACTCTCCTCGTTGATGAGAAAGAAAAAGTCACCCCGAAAAACACCTACAGGGCACGTGAGATTAATCCACTAAACTTATATTAAAGGTGTCGATGCTGCATCGTTTCTGCCAGCTATTTTTTATCTAAAACTGTTTTTTTCCCTTTAAATTTAAAGAATTAAATTTGTAAAATTCGTGATTTTTTTTTGTATAGTTTACTTTCTATTAGAAAAAACGAGGATCTAACCTTAATGAGGTTTAATCGTTAATTTGATTCGGTTTAGGAGGATTTAAATCGAATTTATCGCGGATGATGATGGAGAAAAATGGAGGGTGATGCTGGAGTAAAGTGGAGGATGGAATCGAATTGAAAGAATATAATTCATTTAGAAATTCTTTACTAATTATCTTTAAATTATGTCTTACCATCGTTATAAATTCGCTCGAAAACAGGTTCGTTCGACCCTCGAAGGTGAGAATTTAATTGTAAATTCAATTAAATTTATGGAAATTTTCGAAAAATTCAAAGATAATGATCTTTACTCGGTGCTAATGATAATTTAATCTGACAAGATAGCGTATTAAACAAATGCGACAACCAAATTGTCATGCTATTAATGGAAGTTTGCTTACGTAGGTGGGTAGTAACAAGGCAAATTTTATTCATAAATGTTAGGAATATTTAATAAAAATTCGGTAGGAGTGACGACAAAAGCAATTTATTTTAATGTTTTAATGACCCGAAATTATTATATATATATATATAATATATATATAAAGGTAGTAGGGAAGGAAGAAGAATTGTTTTAAAAACAATAAGCACGGGCCATATCTAGGGTAGTGACGTTACTTGGACAACACCCAGAACGGAGAGAAAATTAATACTGCTAATGGAACACGGGAGATAACACAGATGATGCCCCGACCGTAGCCAAATCCCTAGGAACCTGTCACGCACACACACACATGTCAATTGGAAGCTCGTCACGTTGATTTGCGTGACGTGAATCGGTCACGTGTCTTTAAAGGAATAATTTCTGTCCGTACGCTCTACTTCCAGTCGTGTTATTTTTTTATTGTTCGAAGGAATGGAATATCCCGATTTACTTCACGTGTATGTTTTACTGTTTTCTAATATATATTTTTCTTGAGTGTAAGCGTATTTTTTAACGAGGGACTATGGGAAAGCAAGGAAATGCTCTCACTTCTACGCTATTGATATTTAGATTGAAGAGGTAATAAAAAAATAAATGTTAGAAGAACAATATCAGAAAGAGTGGAAGATATCAACGTTATAGAAAACGTCAAAGATGAACTTCTCCCATCACAGTCTTTACTAACGATGAAGAATCACGTGATAACACCCACACAACAGGTTCGCGTGCAGAAGCCACAGGGAAACTATTAATGGGCACATTGTCTCTTAATGGTGTCCCAGGATAGTGCTCTGTCCTGTACTTACTACACAACAGAAATTGTGCGGCTCTGACCGGTTTTCTATTATAAAATCGTGCCTTTAACTTTAAAGATATTCCCTCTTCCGACTAAATTGACTTCAAAGGGATATTTTCTAAAGTTTCGCATTTTCTACTGACAAAATGTTTCCCTGTGCAATAAGGTAAAGCTGTCGTGGATAAGAAAGTAAAAGTAAAGTGAAAGGGAGAGTGTAGGAAAGTGAAAACATCTGCTGTCTTTTGATATAGATGCTTCTTTCCTTCTGGATATTGTCCATCGTCGAGATAACTGACACTGATACAGCGCATCAAGCTCTTAAGAGAAAGTAAATATTTAAAATTTAAGCGGTAAAAAAGTCCATTTTTTGGAATTATAACGATAAACACGTCACTTTTTTACATTGTTTAACGTATTAATGACGTTGTTAAGTGATTAGGTAGAGATTTACTCCGGGAAGACGAAGAGTTGGTAGATCGATGCATCTTGTTAATATACCTGATCGATCGCAGGAACATTATTCAATAGCACCTGATCAATGTCAAATAGCACTGCTCAGGGATCGAAACAGCATGATAATGATCCAGATGAATATAAGTAACACGAGCTCAACGATAAGGATCGATGCAAGAAAACTACACAACGATAAGGGGTAAGGTAAAGAATCCAATTGATTAATAGCATCACGACAGGAACAGAATTCGATGATAAGAATCAATGTAATATTGCTCAATTACTACGATTAATGGCAAAAAAATCTGGAATATTTCCCCCTCTTTTTCTTTATTAAAAAATCTGGAAAGATAAGGATAAAGAAATAAGGTAAATAAATGAGATACATTAATAAAGATAAGCGATAAGAGATAATTAAAATTGTGTGTCGTACTCTACTCCAAGCACAGAGAGACGACGATTGCAATAATAATCGATAATGGGAACAATTTAAAACATGGACGAAACTCCTTTATGAATTATATTTGAGTAAAATAAATCATTCACAAAACATTCTTTGCGAAATAATCATCATGAATAGTTACAATTGATGAGATCACATTTGTGTTTCATTAGAAATTCGACACACGTGTTTACTGTGACGAGCAGCAACATTAACTGGTATTTGTCAAAGAGAATTTAATGTTTTTCTGTCATCTAATGTACAAGCATAAGCTAATGAATAATGGCTATCATTTACTGAATTGCAATAAAGTACATTTTATGTTTATGAACAATAAGCTTAGTATTGTACTGCACAGTACATTTGCTTGATGGTTTTTTTTTCTTTGTACTACAGTAAATTTGCAATGGAAACGAGTTGTCTCCTTACATTTTTTGTCTTTTAAAACGAAAGTTTTGTATGTAATCTCTCGTTTCTTAATGTTGTAGTTGTTGTTGCTACTGTTGTCGTATCTATTCTAAACTGGATACTGTATAACATCAACGACTCTTATTAGGAGATGATGCTGTTGTTGATGTTATCGTATCCATTTTAAACTTTGTTTGATAAGGATTATTCGACTTTCAGATGCTGGATAACATCAATATATTTCGTTATTTCGCATTAAAAAATAGAAAAATGTAGTTGTTGTATCCATTGTAAACTTTGTTTTTGTAAGGATATCAACCGAAGAAAACCGAAATTTATCTTTCGGATGCTGTATATCATCAATAATTGTAGTTATATTGCGTTGGAGGAAAATAAAGATGTGGATGTAAAGATAAAGAGGAGAAATTTGAGATATATTAGAATTATTTTTTAAAAAATAAAAATCCGGAAAAGGATCATTTATAAAACCAAAATCATAAAGATTTCTACTTTATTAACTTCTTAAAATTCACAAAATAACAAAAAAAAATGTAAAGAGTAAAATTAATCAGAAATTCGTGATTAATAATTCAATTTGACTCCATTTACAAACCTCGCATCATCAATTATAATTTTCTTTTCTTTTTTTCCCCCTTCTTCTTCTTCTTCTCTCTTTCTCCTATCTAAGAAAAATATTGAAAATAAAGAATAATATATTTTATTATTTATAAAAGCGAATTATTTTTCCATTAAATAATTTTCCATTTAATGTATTAATAATATAAATGGATTTAAAAAATATATATTTGCTTAATTCTATTTAATTTCTTGCATCGGATACACGAATGATGTTTGAATTTATTTAAGAATCTTATTTTTTATGAAATTATTAATTATATGTTGCAAATGGACTTAAATTCTTGCAGTAAATTTTAAAATTGCCGTTGTTTATGTGGCAAGGAATAAAGTAGATAATTTTCGAGATGAAAATGTAAAGAATTGAAACATTGAACAAGCGGTGAATTGAAAGTAAAGAATCAAATGCGAGGAAGAATGTAATGAAGATCAGCAGAGAAGTGAAGAAGATACCAAAATGAGGAAGAGGAAAAAGTAAAATCAGCAGAGAAGTGAGGAAGAGGAAGATGGAAAATCAGCAGAGAAGTGAGGAAGAGGAAGATGGAAAATCAGCAGAGAAGTGAGGAAGAGGAAGATGGAAAATCAGCAGAGAAGTGAGGAAGAGGAAGATGGAAAATCAGCAGAGAAGTGAGGAAGAGGAAGATGGAAAATCAGCAGAGAAGTGAGAAAGAGAAAGATGGAAAATCAGCAGAGAAATGAAGAAGATACGAAAATGAAAAAGATGAAGATGAAAAATCAGCAGAGAAGTGAGGAAGAAAAAGATGGAAAATCAGCAGAGAAGTGAGAAAGAGGAAGATAGAAAATCAGCAGAGAAGTGAGGAAGAGGAAGATGGAAAATCAGCAGAGAAGTGAGAAAGAGGAAGATGGAAAATCAGCAGAGAAATGAAGAAGATACGAAAATGAAAAAGATGAAAATGAAAAATCAGCAGAGAAGTGAGGAAGAAGAAGATGGAAAATCAGCAGAGAAGTGAGAAAGAGGAAGATAGAAAATCAGCAGAGAAGTGAGGAAGAGGAAGATGGAAAATCAGCAGAGAAGTGAGAAAGAGGAAGATGGAAAATCAGCAGAGAAGTGAGGAAGAGGAAGATGGAAAATCAGCAGAGAAGTGAGAAAGAGGAAGATAGAAAATCAGCAGAGAAGTGAGAAAGAGGAAGATGGAAATCAGCAGAGAAGTGAGGAAGAGGAAGATGGAAAATCAGCAGAGAAGTGAGGAAGAGGAAGATGGAAAATCAGCAGAAAAGTGAGAAAGATGAAACAGAAATAAGGAGGAAGAAAACTATGAAGGTGAGAACAAGTTAGAAAAATCAGGAAAATATAAAAAAGAAAGTATTTTGAAAGAAAAGAAGGAAACAGAAACAAGGAATTCGAATGGATAAGAAGATAAACCATAAAAAATATTATATATATATATATATATATATATATTCCTTTTGTTTCATTCGACTTCAGTAATAAAAAAAAATGCTGAATGATGCTAAGAGAGAGAAAGAAAAAAAAAGATGGGATTATGAATGAGAAAATGAGGATATAATAAATAAAAATTATATATAGAATTTTATAAAAATAGAAAGGAAATATATAGAATACATCCTTTATACTGATATATAAATAGTCTATGTATTGTTTTATGGGAAAGGATCTGATGCAGAGAAAATCATCATCCTTTGATATAAAAATAGCAATCAATTGATTATGATTTCGTTTTATTTATCAAATTTTCCATTAAATATATGTATTTATTTTAATTATAATTAGCTTATAAGGTTATTGGTGGTAATACGTGTTTTTATATTTAAAAAAAAAAAAACATAGTTGTATGCTACCGTGACCTGAAGCATTAGCTATGGATATTGAGAATGGGTCACGCTTCACTTTCATGGGTAGTTTTATGTTATTTTTACTTATTTTTTCCTTCGATAAGTTCGAGTGAATCATCACGCGAACAGCTTTTTTTTTCTTTCTATCCTCTCCTTTCCCCTTCTTTGTATAATGCGAATGGTTTTACTTGAAATGCGAACCATCTCTTTAAGGTGAGGTATCGAAAACGATGAGTTAAAAAATCGTGCTTCACATGAAAACTGTAAAGTTCACACATTCAGGGATTTTTAGAAAATTTTAAACTTTTCAAATATGTCGAATATTAGAAGAAAGAAAGGAAAATTTCTTGGAAACTTTAGCAAAGAATCTTATCCAGATGCTGCATCTCTAAAGGATGAGGAAGGATGAACTTCCTCACAAACACGCGGATTTTAGTAAATTTTAAGAGATTATATAAAGAATTAAATTCCGGATTTATTTACAGCATCAATTTATGGATTAATTTCAACTAAATAATGTTTTACGTGATGAGATTGCCACGAGGATAACCGAGAAGAAGAAGATACTTCGAACACTTTAACTATTGATAAAAGGTAAATAAATAGTTGAATCTATAGTTAAATATTGGATTTTTATCCGGTAAAACTTTAGAATAAAATTGGAGACGTCAACAATAAGAAAATATAACCCATTCCGGTAAGAAATAACGATAGAAGAGTGATTGTAAACAAACTATCTATAGAGAATCTCGCTTTTGATGTCTGAAGTACTTCACTGCGGAGGAAGAGAGATTTACCATCCCCATTGGGAGATCCGATGGTCCAAGATAGCTTTAACTAGATCCCTTATATTGCACACAAAACAATATATCCACCATTTTTACGTTTCTACCAACACTCTTAAAAGACTTTCTACTCGTATCTGATCTATTGACTTCTCGCTCGAGATAACTTTTTATTTTCTTTACAGGTAAAAATCGACGACGTAAAACAGATTTCTACTTCTTCCCCCCATGTAACGATCTCGAACACCTGTACTTTAACTGGGGATTTATAAAACTTCGTATAAAAGAAAGGGCCCCTGTTACAACGCATGACATGTATGCCTTTTTTTTCCTCCCTCCTTTCTTTTTATAAATGATGGAGAAACAACAAGGTAAAATGCATTTCAATAGAAAACCCTCATCCACCTACAGTACTCTCGTATTAAGTTCACTCGATATATACTTCAACTCGAGATATGAAGGGTGCTTCAAGTCACGTGACAGGATGAATGTGTTTATAGTCAAGTACCTAAATCTGCTCATTACGTGCATAAAGTCGACTGAATAAGTTAGCTACGGTTCAAATGGGATTCCTTTAGGATCATGAAGGAAGGAAAGCGTAAATCGTTATCGCTTTTTTAGTCATTTTGACAATGTCAAAGTCAGTTAGTGCCCCTTTTTTTGTGTGTGTGTGCCGCTTGTGATCGATGTGTTTGAGTGATGTTCAATCGATCAGAGAAACTTTCTCTCCCACCTCACACTATTGAAAAATGCTGCGAATGTTGTAAAATTCACCTTCAAATATTGGAAGGAAGAAGAAGAGGAAATAAAAAAAAAAGATTGAATATATGTTTTCCGCATCCATCCATCCATCTACAGATTCCTCATCCAGGAGAATAATCCAGATTCTAACTACTTATGTCACATATATTTGGCATTTAATTCTCCGAAGAGCTATGATCGTTACGTGTTATCTTCATCAGCGGAGTTATTCTTCTTATTAATGAGAATCCGAGGAGCAGTATCGGTAATTGGAGTTGAATTTTTTTTCCTCTACTTGTAACCAGCAAAACAATAATTGCAATCTGCAACCCGATACAAACAACGGATCTGAAACCTCTACGACAATTAAAATCTCGAATATCCTCTTTCTTTACCGTAATTTCTGCAAAGTTATCGAGCAGTAGGGATTTTTTTTTTACAGTAGAATATAGGGATTTACATTAGAAATATCCATCTCCTTTGAGTCCATACATCACCAGTGGCTGACTATATTAGCTGTCCAGTCAAATCTGGTGGGTGAGCAATAAATCATAACCATCATTCTTCCTCTCTCTCTCTCTCTCTCTCTCTCTCTCCCTCTCTCTCTCTTTCCTTCTCTATGAACAATCTACTCTTATTGACGGGTCCAGCTCAACTTTTCCATGTTTCAAATATACTTCAATACACTCTTATCTCAGTTCATCATTGTCTCCTAACATTTTTCTTTACATTGTCAGATAAAGTAAAAATATGTTCCCCTGCCAGAAACGAGAAAAGAAATCGTTTTTTAACATCATTAAAAAGTTAATTTAAGATCGAATCATTCAATTATCATTTTTTCCTATCTTCTTATCTACCAGATCTAGAAACTTGCATCGATCACGGAGCAGGAGGAGCAGGAGCACGTGGATAAAAAAAAGGAGGAGGAAGAGAGAGAAACATTCAATTTGACAAAGAGCATTTCTTATAAATTCCATAGCGAATTTTCTCCCCCCCCCCGCCTCCTGATATATGAACATTTTTTCGCATTCCGCATCACATTCCGATGTAACACAATATTAATACTTTTATCGAAGTCGAACTACAAAACTACTGTCCCTCTTCTACTAAACATCCCCCCATCATTTTTCATTCGCCACGCTTGTCCCAATGGAGACATCTAAATCTTATTGGACGATACTTTGGGTTTGCTCCGCCGAATCCACTTTATCATTCGATGGAGTCAAGTTCCTGAGGCTCACAAACACACCACGTTCTTGAAACAAGCTCATGCTCAATATCCCTGACGTTGGCATAAGATGGATAGTTCCAAACGATATTAAGTGATGTACTATGTTTCTTTTTTTTTTTTTGGCTTTTCCTGCGCTACACCAGACCCCCCTCAGGGTTCTCACTCCCACATTTGACACCATTTTTATTTATTCTCTTTCTCTCCCTTCTCGTTGTTCATTCCATACATCAATGGCTGAAGCAATATTGAAAATATTTAATAAAATTTTTAAGGTATATTTTAACTTCTTTCCTTTGCTTCTTCTATACATATTTAAACTATTCGAAAGACTTTTCAGGGGTATACCCCCAAATTTTGCTTTTAAATTTTTCAAAAAACCATAAATTCTTTCATATTTAAACTATTCGAAGGACCTTTCAAAAGTATATTACCCAAATTTTGCCTATAAATTGTTCAAAAAAATTATAAATTTCTCTATATTTAAACTATTCAGAGGACTTTTTAGGGTAATACCTCCAAATTTGGCCTATAAATTGCTCAAAAAACTATAAATTCCTCTATATTTAAACTATTCGAAAGACATTTCGGGGGTATACCCTTAAATTTTCCCTATGAATTCCTCCTTAAACTATAAATCTCTCCATATTTAAACTATCGAAAGAACCTTCCAGGAGTATACCCCGAATTTTACCTATAAATTCCCCCAAAAACTATATAAAAATTAGAAATAATTACGGAAATTAGAAAGTCTGCTTTATGGACACTTGGCGCGTAACAAAGAAAACTTCTGGAGTCACACTTATATTTATTTTAGACTACACCCAACGTACAGACATTTTACTGAGAAAAATATAAATTACTTAATAATAAATAAGAAAAAAAGATGGATAGTTGAGTTAGAAGTTCTCTTAAGAGTTTGAAAAGAAGCGAACAATAAAAGAACACTGTAAAGTTGGTACTAATGAAGTTTTAACTTTAAGACGTGACGGACATGAAAATTCATTATTAAACATACAAAAATTTGCATTAAGATTATGCACTAGACTAGCAATTCTCAACCGGTTGTACGCGTATCCCAAAAATTGGCTTGCCAGTCTACACACGGAAGGATAAAAGAGTAGGAGGTTGAGAAACGTTATACCAGAGGAAATTCGCTTTAAAGAGGCATAAAATACGAAAGGTAGAATTGCAAATTTCTTCATTGAACACGATGCTGTATCGATTAAAGATGCGGAGATGTGTGAAGGAGAAACTAAGTAAAAATTTAATTACAATATTTCATAAAATAATTTGATTTCTTGGTAAATTTATTTAAAAATTTCGACACTTTTTTTTAATATATAACATCGTATAATTTGATTTGGAATATTCTAACAAAATTATTAAGTTTGTTACAAGTTAGGATGAAGATTTTAACAAGAAATTAATTTAAAAAGTCGATAAAATCCAACTTCTTTCGAAGATTTGATAAATTTTAAACAATTTTTTTTAACATAAAAATCCTTTTTTTAAAAAAAAAGAGAATAAATTCGAATAATTTTTTAAAAATTTATACCCTTTTTCAATTACTTTACACGTTTCTAGACGTGTTAACAGAAGCACCTAGCAGTAGCGTAGTGGTACTTTTTCTTTCTGCATTTTCTGTTAGATCTCCATTATCCTAAACCTCCCTTTTAGTGGTTCACGTCACGTCCGGATCGATCGTCACTTCCGGTGTACAATTTTCTCTTTCCTCTTCTGAGTATTTTACTTTGATAGACTAAAGTTACTTCACTCGACACTGATGCGAATACTTCGTTTTATATTCAAGAATTTAATATAAAAATATTTTACTTTATAGAAAAAAAAGCATTAAAATAAATATCTGTGCAGTATTTATTATATATTTTGCTGGTAATAACGCTATTTTTTCACTATTCATCCTTGGAGTGAAGAAGCTCAAGATCAGCATCCTTGGAGTAAAGAATGTAGGGATGAATTGGCGTTATTTTTTCGAATTTAAAGAGCACTGAAGTAGAGTAAAGCATTAAAATAAATATTTGGACAGTATTTATTATATATTTTGCTGTAAATGATGCTGTTTAGTTAAGATCAGCATCCTTAGAATGAAAAAGAGTTTATACTTCGCATCCTTGGCGTTAAGAAGCTCAAGATCAACATCCTTGGAGTAAAGAAGTTGGGGATGAATTGGAGTTATTTTTTCGAATTTAAAGAGTACCGATGTAGAGAAATACATTAAAATAAATATTTGGACAGTATTTATTATATATTTTGCTGTAAATGATGCTGTTTTAGTCAAGATCAGCATCCTTAGAATGAAGAGTTTATACTTCGCATCCTTGGCGTTAAGAAGCTCAAGATCAACATCCTTGAAGTAAAGAATTTGGAGGTAATTTTTTTATTATATTTTTCGAATTTAAAGTAATTATCAGTGGATTTTAAGCAGTATTTTGGAATTGAAAATGAATTTATTAACGTTTAGAGAGATTGTAAGAGGGAGAAAGTTTTCAATCATCGCAGTTGACAAAAGAAGGTAAAATTCCTGTTCCATCTCTTGTTAGAAATCGAAACGAACGTAAGAAAGTCTGAATAGCTATTGATGACGAATAAGAAATCGTAATACTTCCCTTGGGTCCTTCAGGCAATGCTGCAACTGTAAGAAGAGAGATTTGTAACGAAGCAATCTTCAGATACTCTAACCCGAATCTGGAGAGAAAAGATTACTCTTGCCGAAATTCCTATCTTAATTTTCCTACGGCGGATGATGCTTTTGAATATCTGGAACAGAAATCAATTTCTTTTCTATCAAGAAATAACGTTAGAAAATTGTAAATCGATTTAGAAAATGCGAAAAAGTAGATATATTTTCTTCTTCATTTTAATGAAGTATTTCAATGTCGCATTCCCTAAACTGTCGCTCGCGATTAATAACATTCAAATTTGCCCAAATTATATAAAATATTACATAATTAATTAAATATTCTATCAGAATTTCATAATATTCTTTTATTATTTCGATGATGAATGCCGTTTCGCTTGGCTTCTCATAGAGAGTCGCTAAGCGCTACGCCCATAAAATAATTTTTAAAAAAAAATCTTTTAAGTCTATACACAAAATCAATTCATATATAAAAAACATACAGATTAATGAAGAATATATTAAATTATTAAGGTTTAAAATGCATTTTTACTGGTAGAAATCGAAGGTTTTATATAGAGAAAATACTTGACCTCCCGGAGCATCCCTGCGAAGATTAAAATGATATATTAATTTGTTTAAGAAAAATTTGGTTTGTCAGAAAGTAATTACACTCCATCAGCTGTTAAATAATTTTCTTTTAATCTTTTCAAAAGTTCTCTTTTGGAAAGATTTAATTTAATATCTTGTTTAAATATTACCTTTCAACAAGCGTATGACCAAATGTTCCAAATATATTATTACATCCTTTAATAATCAGGTTTTGGAGATAAAGGAGTGGCCGAACGGCAATGATTGGTGATTTTCTAAAATACTTTTCGGACTAATGGCACATCCTAAAAGATGATAAATGTACTCGACTGTTCATCGAACTGATCAATGATTATACCAAGATTTTCCTTAAGTGCTTTTAATTATTCTGAAACTTTCGGTTAAAAATGTCTGACAAAAATTTGAGTAAAATGCTTTCAATTTCTGTAAAATGCAATTAATTCGGTCCTAAATTGAGGAGAATTTGGGGAATTAAGAAGAAAAGCTTGAGTGAGAGAACACCAAGTTTCAGGAGAATGAAGAAATCAAGAAGAATCAAGGAATCAAGAGACGTTTCAATTAATGAGAATTAAGGAAAGATCCAATCAAAGAAAAGTTTCAATCGAGGAGAATTAAGATCTCAAGAAGATCAAAGAGAATTAAGGAATCAAGATGAGAAATCTCACCACAAGAATACTATCGATTCAAACTTTGTACGAGAATCAAATGATGGCTTTTTAGGAGTTAGAATAAAATCACAATCTCCTTGTTTTATATGCATAATCCTGAAACATAAAAGCGCTAAAAGAATTTGCTCAAAGAATTCCAAGATAAGAGAATGGGTTTTGATGTGGATCACCAGTTTCCTGGTATCGATAACACGGTCGTGTACTTTGTACGCCCTACTTACGCCTGCCAAAACAATATCTAGAAGAAGAAGCATTTGTCGAAAGTATGGAAGAACAATTACGATAAAAAATTGAGGTTGGAAATTCGTCGAAAACAATAGAAAAAGTTGAGTAACTCCAACGTCAGTTTTATGTATCCGGACTGGAGTAAATGTGTGCAAGAGGCTACTTCTCACTGGGATTATTTCCTTTCTTAGATAAGTATAAGTGAGCTACTACACACTAATCTTGGACAGAAAACTGTGATTAGATCGAGCAGTAAAGGCATTCTGACTTTGTCTCCAGCTTTGTTTCCTGCTTTCTTGCCCTAAAAATTCTTCAACTTAGTGTAGACAAGGCCATAGGTCATTCACTTATTTTCATTAGAGGCTAATCTTGGACAGAAAACTGTGATTAGATCAAGTAGTAAAAACATTTCAGCTTTGTTTTTGGCTTTTGTGTTCTAAAAACTCTACGGTTTAGTGTAGGCAAATGTAGTGAAGGCATTCAAGTATTGTTTCCAGCTTTCTTGAGCCAAAAATTGTACAGTTTGGTGTAGACAAATGTAGTGAAGGCGATAGGTCATTCACTTACTTTCATTAAAGGCAGCAGCTTCTACCTCATTAAGAGAAAACGTTGTGTTTTGATGAAAGCCGTGATAAATCCTTCTTTGATATTCTCCTCATTTCCACCCTCAAATTTAAATTATGATAAATTTGCTATTATCTTACACACCTCGAAACACACTCAATATTCAGCGTGTCATTGCTCATTTATAACTGTTCATCGTCGGATGACGTGACACTTTTCCGAGATAAAGACGTAGTTTTGATACATTCAAGCGCAAGGTGTATCACATCCATTCATTTTGTTGCATAGGTAGAAGCTACTCATTGCAGGATGACGTGACAAATTTATAGGATTAAAGTTGTAGGATTTCCTACCTTTCAGTTGCCTCTAATCATCTTAGTTGTACTCGTGCTATTCATCTTTTCTTTCATAACCATTCATCCATCTCTTCAGATTGGAAAAAGCATATTGAAGATGATGAGTCGTTCGATTTTACATATCATCAGGTTTTTCCTGTAAAGTAAAAACTTATGTCTGGTTGTTATTTTTAGTTTTGCATATTTTTACTATTCTTTGTCGAAGGAGGAAACTTTGAATAGGGAAAAAACAGGGAAAGATATTTGAGGGCGATAAGGTATTTTTTTTCTAAGTGATTCTTGTGTTTTTTTCTTATTCGAGGATAAAATAAGAGCCGAGGAGACACAAAAATGCGCGGTGAAGATAGAAAAAAGCAAGATTTATTCGTAAAAAAAAAAGGTGGCTAACCTTTTTTTTTCTCTGAATATGCCTCGTTTCTTTCCTCTTCTTTGCTTATTATTTAGCTTTTTATTTTTTATTTTTTTCTATTTTACTCAATCCTTTTCTTTCTTTCTCTTTCTCCCTCTTTCTTCGTGCATTTTTATTATTTTAATCTCGAATTTCCTTCTAAAATTACAACTTTCTGTAGCTTGAAACTTTGGAAAATTCGTGAAAATAAAACTCTGTGGACCTACACAATTCTCTGCTTAATTAAATAACCAAAGAGAAAACTCAATCGTACCTAGTCCTAGTTTATCGTATTTTCGTCTTTCTATTATTAGATCTTCTTGTTGCTTTCACTCTCATTCTCGCCATTGTGCTTCCTCGGGGATTTTTATCGATTCTCTATGTGAACAATCGTTTACAGACTTAATAAAAGCTAGAAAGGCATTCGAATTTCTTTTCCATAATTTCCAATCATTTTACCTAATTATCAATAAATTAACCAATCAAAATTAACCTGAATAAATTCTTAATTATCTACCAATCAAAATTATCGATAAATCTTCCATAAATTCTTTTTAAACTTCTAAAAATATTCTCCTGTTTACAACTGTTACGATAAATCTAGCGTAAAATAAATTTACAATTGATGCTGGAATGATTCATCTTCGGCTTCTTCTGTAAAAATAAAATGTACGACGTAACTACGGGGGGTTCCTTAATGTTATGGGACGTAACAATAGTAACAACATTGTGACCAATGTATTGCAGTTTCCCACGTGTCATCTATCATTTTCTTTTAATCCAAACTTTTTCCAGGATGCTGATAGAATCATCAATACATCACCGCATCAACAATCGACCATGCATGAATATCCACTGTCGAGATTCTCGTGGTGACACTATTCACAGTACATAATTTGACATCTTTGACCGGTTCTCTCGATAGTAAAATAAAATTATAGCATATAGTATATACTACATATGCCCCTATATATATATAAAAGGTATCTAATGATCTGTGAAAGTAACGGATGAGTGGAGAAAGCTGCTTATTGTCTAGATGTCTTTTTGTCTCCTACATTTTTTATGTTCGGTTAACTTATTAATTCTCCAACCGAGCAGAAATAATAAATTAAATTAGTTTAATAAAACACTTACAGATTTATTCGTTTCAATATTTAGGATATTTTTTCCCCTTTATTTTTTTTCCTTTATTCCCTAACTTATAATTGATTATAAACGCTTAGATACTTCGTAAAGTATCGGAGAAAGTGGAAAAAATAAATCGAAAACAGCTCGAAATTAAAGAATTTTTGCATAAATAACAGCGTATTAATATCGATTTTTTTTGTTTCTTCTGTAAATTTAAGCTGTTTAATTCGGAGGATGAAACAGAATTTCAATTAATACTCTTAACATCCCATCAAAGGAGTAAGAGGAGAGAAGAGGAAGAGAGATGGAGAAAAAAACGATATTTTTAATGTTTTAAGGGAGTATTTTTATAACAAATTTTATAATTTATATAAATCTAAAGGGAGAATTTCCAATCGGAAATCTTATTTCAGTATATTTCGAGCGAAAAATATTATAAAACTTGTTAACTTTATATATATTTATTTATTTTTTTTCCTTAAACCAAACGGAGCTTGTAAATGGAATTCTGTACATTTATTTATTTTTTTGAGATGAGATTTTTGTTTTCTGTAAGCTAAAGTTTTACTTTTAAACAAAAGGAAAATGTATAAAGAACGATGATGTAAATATTTTAAGTTCTTCCATCAGAAAAATTGCATCAATTAAATTTTAGTAATTATGCAAATGAAAAGGCGTTAGTATTTTCTCATTTTTCTGAGGAAAATTTAAATGTAAACAAATCTGACAGATCCTTAACTTTTCCTCCACCGAAGCTAAGGATAAATAACATCCTATCCTAAATCTTGTTAGAAAATTCGTGTGGACAGTTGTGTAAGTTGTTTATGCTACACGAAATGACGGATCGATAGAATTACCAAAGTGAAATTTTGTAAAAATTTATAAAATATCTTTCAAAAACTAATTATTTAACATATTCGTGACTTAATTATGAAAATTCTAAGTTAAAATTTTACATATTTTTACCAGCAAACCAAGCTGAAACGTCTACATTACCGTACGTGATTTATGTTGAATATCCTCTATACGTGATATAATGACACTTTAACTATAATTGTACTTAACTTATTTATTTATTATAATGATTATAATATATCGAGAGAGCAATTAAAATGGAGAATTTAATATATATATATATATACACAACAGTATATTATAAATGTGACTATATATATATTAAAATATTAAGACTGTTAATGGTGTTATAACTATAGAACTTAGAGCATTTCTCGTGTATTAAACTAATTAATTGCTTATCTTTAACTGTAATAATAATTTAATTAGTGGATCCTATCGATTCTTTTTAATATTAATATTTGAGAAATTCAGCAAGTGTGGAATTTATTTAATTTTCTGTTTAATAATTCAGTGTATATGTATTTGGTGTCTTGTTGACAAGAGCTTTTACAAATAAAACACCCCAGAAATTCTCTTCCCTTCCCAACAGAACTGGAAACAGAATAAGGAAGCTATGCCAGGAATTTATAGAGTAGTTATCCCCTGACAGTTCATCCTAATCACCTACAATGCAACGCATCAGACATTGATGAGAACTCTGATGCTTCATTATAACAGATGCTGCGCTTCGGTGACAAAATGAAATCATTTATTGCAGAGAGAATGTACACTATCAGGAAATTGTTTAATATTTCAGTAGAGAAATTTAAATTTGTTGTTTTAACACGACTTTGCATTGTTTAATTTGATCTTGCATCAAAAATATTCCAGCCATTTCAATGAGAAAATATTCCTTTTATTGTTTTTTAAATTATTCAAAGAGGAGGATGGAGAAGAAAAAAAAACAAGAGAAAATATTTTTGTAAACAAAAACTAGAATAAATTGAAAAGAAAAATATTGTCTTAGATATAAACTATTTTTTTTTCTTAAAAATTTAAATAAAATATAACTTTTATTTATATTTATTTTTAATGTTTATAAAGACATTCAATATTTATACAAGAAACTATTCGGATTGAACGTTGTTTTCTCTTCTCTGACTTCCACCGCTAATATTTAAATCTTTATGCCTCTATAATATTAAATTATACAATAAAATAATTTCTTTTAAATTATAATTATTAATAAAATTACATAAATAATCACATTGAAGAAATTTTGTAGAAACAATTACCTGACTTAGAGAAATAAATTTTTAAAATTCTTAATGGAAAAAACTATGTAATAATACTTTAAATAAATAGAGAAATATAAAATTTTGAGTTATAAATTTATTAAAATTACACTGTTAAAAGAGTAAATGTATTCTGCATAACTTTTAAATATTCTTTATTACCTAAGAATATCTTTTAAGAGGCGATAAATAAAGAAAACATCATCTACATAATAGCCCAGAGGAAAAATTATTATAGTGAAACAAGCTCGTTTCTTTATAAAGTTTTCATAATTATATGTAAAATATTGGAAGGGTGGTTTGTAAAATATAATAAATTAATACATTTGTCAAATGAAGTTTATAAAAAAATATTTTGAAAACTCCAAGCATCCAGGGAAATCTAAAAACCAATTAGGTACGAGTTTTTACAGCCTTTTATTGTCGAGTTACAGTATAAATATTTATTAGCTGATTAGTTTTTTTTTACTATTCTGTCCATAATTGATTTC
Source organism: Centruroides vittatus (assembly GCF_030686945.1). Taxonomy (NCBI): domain Eukaryota; kingdom Metazoa; phylum Arthropoda; class Arachnida; order Scorpiones; family Buthidae; genus Centruroides; species Centruroides vittatus. Next base: position 986,083 of record NW_027121750.1, on the reverse strand, counting down.
TAATTTACAAAGAGCAACACTGAAATAAAGACAGCATCGATCCATTTTCTTTCTCTTCTTCCTCTCCTGAAAAAAAAGATGAAAAAAATCTATCATCTGCATTAGCAACAGAGCAAAGATATACAGTTATTCTGTCAACAACTAACTGTCTATTTTGCATTCTTAAATACTTCAGGATTTTACGTAAATTACTATTGAAAATATTGAAATTTCATCTGTTACTTGTAATACTTTCTAATAGGAGGATTAGAATGTCATGAAGAAAGCTAATGCTTCTTTTTTTTTAAATAAAATTTTTTAGATGACGTCTTGAACAAAAAATAGAAAATAATTATTAAATATACACTCAAAATAATGTATATTTTAGTTGTAAAATAATTGTTTTTTTTTTAATATTTACATGCTAGTTATTAACTGAAAAATAAATTTATCTAAAGAAAAACGTTGAAAGTTTTTCAATTTTTTATTTTAAAATGCTTTTAGTAAACAAATTTTGATTTTAGTTCGGCAATTTTTCTAATTTTATTTAAATATATACTTTAAAGTTACATTTAAAAGCATCTAAAAGTCATTTATTATTCAAATTTTTTTCTTAAAAATTACATTTTTAAAGCCAAATATTTGTACAATCGTTATTTAACATTAAAATAAATGTACAAGACAAAAAAATAAAAAGTATCTTTTATTAATCTTATTATCAAAATTTAAAAGATATTTTTAAAAAAAACAGGAATGAATTATAATATCCCCAAGTCCTGAGAGTAAGTATCTTTATGATTCTTTAACTCAATAAAGTTTAACTTATAAATTCTTAATCATAAAATACTATTAATGCATCCTCATCATCTGAGAACATGCTCTGTATAATGTTTATCAGCTCTAATGTCACTAGCTAATAATAAGAACTTCATGTTTGCAATCAGCATCTATATTAGACTCGGTTCTAAGCTAGCCTTAACTTTAACAACTCTTTGGGGAATGTCATACATTTGTTTTTGAATACAGGACACGTTTCTGGTTTAGTTTACGACCCCTATCCTCGTTCTTTATTTAGTAACTGTTATTTACTTACTGATATAAAGTATAACTGTACTAATGTTATTTTTGACAATTGAATAGAATTTATCGAGTTTTATGTTACAATTATTAACTATAAATAAGATAAGTAAAGTGTTTAAATAGTTTATACATTTTAAAACCTTCATTTTTTACATTTATCTTAAGCTCCGATGTTGTTGTTGGCTTCACTGTAAAGCAGAAGACTGCAGAAGAAAAGATATTTTTACAGGGGCAAATATTGAGGAAAAGAGACTTTTACAGGGGAAAAAAATTATAATTTGCCCCTGTAAAAGTCTCTTTCCCTCATACATATCTATACTAATTAATTACCATATTATTATTTTTCTATTTTAATTATTAATTGCCATTAATTAAAATTAATTAATTAAAAAACACTTAAAATTTAGAACTATTTAAAATATAATTTCGGTGAAAGTAGTGTTTTAAATAATAATAGTATTTAAATTTAAATTTTTGTAACGCTAGGTTAATGTTTACTTCACTGCATTACATATGAGTGATGCAGGAAAGAGACTTTTACAGGCGAAAAATTGTAAAATTTACTTATCAATTAGAAAAAAATTACTTTCCGTAAATAAAAATCAATTAATTAAAAAACGATTTTAAAATTAAAGCTTATTAAAAACATAATTTCCACTAAAATATATATATTTTTAACTCGTAATATTATTTTAAAAAATAAATTTGTTATTACTTGATTAATTATTTCTAATATTAGCAAGTTTATTTTATTCCTTTTTTTTATTTTCTATTTTAGATTAATCTACATGATTTTTCATTATTTTTTAAATTTCAAAGTTATAGGATTAATTGTAAAATATTAAAAAGAGAAAAAAATATAATAATTTGATCATTTAAAAAAATTAAATCACTTTTTTCAATTCAATTTTCTGCATGAAATAAATTACCTACATAAGATTTGATTGTTTAAATTATTCACGTCATATATTTTTAGATTAGTAAATTTACTTTTTAAAAAAAGTATATATATATATATATATTTAAAAATAGAATTTACTTAAATTTATTAAATCGGTCATCAATTTTTCGATAAATTCGTACAGGAAATGAGCAGTGATGAGACATTTTATTTTTACATATTTTTAATATGTAAACTCTTTAGTAATTTTAAAGATGGTGAAATAAAATATATACATATTTATATAATCTATAAATCATTTGGTTTGTATTAAAAGATAAAGGAGAAATCTGTACCTATGTCACGTGCAATGCGTTTTGTTGCGTGACAATTCCGTGACAGATGTGATAATTTACTCTTTGCTGTTGCACAGTTTCGTAGGTGAATGAGGAAAATTTTCATTTCGTTGCATTTGTGTCTACACGAGATTTCATTTTAAGCATTGTGTGTATTAACAGATACTATAAATATATTTAACTGTTTGTTTTATTATAAACCTTAGCAACCCTGTCGTAAGATATCTGTATTGGGCCTGAGTTTTGGGTTAAGAATGCGTGGAATCTACATTCATAATGTTAGCTAATGCAGGGTATATATATACAGTAATAAATGAGAGAATCAATACGTAGCTTTAAGGGAATTTCGATCTAGAAAGGAAGAAATTATTTCAGAGTTTAGCTTAATTAAGTAAGGAAGCGTGTATTTAAATTTTAAAAAATGGAGAGATGATTCAAAAAATGTTAAAGTTAATGTGGAAGTAACTTGTCATGCAAGATTTGTAATGGTGTAGTTCTCCATCACGTTTAGAAGTCACGACTCAATTATGATGTTCTAATAAAAGTAAGGCCTTACTACTCATGCTGCAGTGATTGCACACCTATATCGTTATAAAGGGTGTTAGGGTTTAAAAAAAGTTTAAAAAATGGTGTATAATAATAATAATAATAAAATGGCGTTTAAAAGTATAAATTCCAGTATATGAATCACATACAGAAAAATGTATAGTAATCCCGAAAAAATTAAACTCACGTCGTGTCCTTAAGGTTAAATTTTAAGTTATACTTCATCTGTTGGATTTATGTAATGTAATTTTGAATATAATGGGATATACAAGGATACGTCAATAAATCGGATTCTACATGTGTTAATGAAAGATTTTTCAAGAATAGATTCTGAATTCTTCATTAAAGAATTTATCAAAAAATCTAATTTATGTTAGTAAACTGAAACTATGAGATGGAGCTTTGACTTCACAACGTAATGGATTCTCGATAGGATCATATACAATAACACTGAATTATGGATCTAGAAAACAGAAAATTAAATTGTTACCTCTTCTGTATTTCCTAAGAATATAACTTAAAACAAGCAATTAGTTTATTGTGACATCGGGTTGCAATTTTTAAACATATTTTCTATTTATTTAATTTAAATATGCTCTCCACCTCAAATTATTAGTGTCTGGCCCCTGTACATCATACTTTTCCTGATAGCAACAGAGTCTTGCCGGTCATTTACGTAACTTCGTTCTGAAAAAAACATTTTTGAATTGAAATTACGTGATTTCTTCTCTGTACTGAAAGTTCATATACCGTATAATTAATTGGAATCTCCTGTTTCTACGACTCCTATGTCAGGTTTCGATTTTCATTTAACTCTGTTCTCGAGATTAAGGAAGACAGACAGTGGGAATTTAGAAGTCTACATTTTTTTTTTTAAATTGCAGCTCAACAAAGCTAAAGTGTTCATCTGCAATTTTTAAAATGAAAAAATCGGCATTATTACAGCTTAATCTGGAAAGATTATCTGCATCTCAGTTTAACTTGTAAATAAATATAAAGCAACGAATTATACAACTTTCACTCAATAGAGATCAACTGATTTATTTTCTCATTTACGTCCAGTGACTTTATTACATTGATTCTCATAAAGCCTTAATAAGAAAAGCTAATCCTAAACATAAAACTCATACTAATTGTTCGCTATGAGACTTATATATTAACGAATAAAATTGTAAATATAAAGTCATAATCCTAAAATTACATTTTTATCATAAAGTTTCAGAATGGTAATGCGAGGTGAAGCAGTATAAATCCTAAACAAAACACGAATTCACTTGGCAATTCGTTCGTGTTTTGATTGCTCTTAAGTCTTTTATTATAAAGCTTATCGTGAGTGCTAATGCTGCTGAATGCGTTGTAAATATTTGAATAAGGAATTCTTCGTGAAAGACTCACTTTATTATAAAAATATGCTAAAGGAAAGAGACAAAAAATGGAATTCTCTTCTCGTCTGCAAATTTCTTTTTTAAACGAGCAATTATTTATTGTGACATGAAGCCTGGCAGCAATTTTTAATTATATATTTTTTAATTTATTTAATTTAAAATAAATTCTTTCCATCTTAAATTGGTAGTGCCTTGCCCCTGTATATAGTACTTTTCTGTTAGCTAGCCCCTGTACATCATACTTTTCCTGTTAGCAATAGAGTCATGCTGTCATCTATCTAACTCCTTACAGGGGAACATTTTTAAATTAAATTCACGTGATTTTAATTCAAAAATATTGCTCTCTAAGGAGTTATATATTTTACATATACTGGAAGTTCATATACAGTTAATCGTGCCATTTTACCCCGAAGCTTACCACATTCATCTAACTCCGTTCTCGAGATTAAGGAGAGACAGACAGATGGACAGACGGACGACAGTAGGGGATTTCTAGGTCTACAATTTTTTTTCAAATAGCAGCCCAATTAACATTTTCACAATATTAAAAGTCGTAGATATTTTTTACAACACGTAGATTAGGTGTGATAAAGTACTAACTACATTAATATTAATTTTTACAAATTTTATTCTGTATTATTTTTTCACTCTCGTGAAATTTATTTTCGTTTCTCCAAACCCCTCGTCACACTAATTAAAAAACTAAAAAAAAATAAATAATAATAATTATTATCATTATTAAATTCTCCAATGAAAAGGTCTTCGTTCACACTACAGTATTTAAGGGGGTAAAATTAATATATTTTTATTATTATTAGTTTTCCATCCCCCATTCTTCAATTTATTACACTCGAGTTTGGTCCCACTACACTGTTTCTATGGAGACCAGGTAAACACGGTGTAGTCACGTGACTCGGCTGACACTGTATATTTATGGTGATTTAAAGAAAATGATCCACGAAAGAGTTATAAGCTTTTAAACGGTTGCATAAATTTAATTTCTTATTGTTATTATTTTAAATTATAAAAAATAAATATTAATATTCTCGTGTTTTATATACAATTTTTATTGATCAGCAGCGTTATTTTTTTCCGGTCAGGACGTCTTCGTTTGTGTGTAAGCTATCATTAACGTGAAAAATTTATATTCTTAGACATACTTAATGGCTTAGAATTGTAAGTTAAAGGATATAAGGCGTGACACGTGAAAGGGACAAGGATCAGCTCCATGCAAACAGAACATTGAGACGAATTTCTCACTCTAACGATCCATCCCAGGAGTTTAGAATGGAATTCTTAATAAGTAACTTAATATAAACGTATAATTCTTTAGATACATTAACTAAATATAACCATTTTAAACGGATAATTCGCAGACACTATTCAACAGAGTTCCAGTATTTAATTGTAGAGAAAATTTTCATTTTGAAACTCCGACATATTTCAAGCCAGAAAATTAGCTTTCATATTAAATTCGTGAATATATTTTACACGAATTTAAGCCAAGAGAATTTAATATAATAATATAATAAATAATTATATAAAAATACTTTAAAGCAGAGTTCAACTCTCCATAATTTATCATCTTATTTACTACTTAATCTGCGAATGATTTACTCGAGAAAATCAATTAATTTTTAACATTAATTAAAAAAGTTTCTTTTTTATTTCAAATTTTTAATTTGTTAATTGAAAGAAGGGAAATTAATATCTTGCAAAATAGTTTTTTTAAAGGTCTCACGTATATATATTTAGGTGCACACGATTTATTTGTTGATAGAGAAATTTAACGATGGAATTTCTCTAATCTTATTACACCTACAAGTCTCCTGGAATATTATTACGTATCTTCGCGTGTTTTTTCCGTCATAAAGAATGGAAATTTATATAAAAATCACACATAAACAAACATAAATGTAAGCAGCTTACTGATAAAAGCAGCTCGATTTGTGATATCGCATATCTTCCCTTACCATAAATTCCATCCCTGAAAGGTCACTTATATAATCATTGTTCCTTCTACAATTGGTTTAACTGTAAATAGATAAAAGGGGGTGGTCCATAGCCTTATTTTTTTCAGCAAGACAAAGGAATCTCTGAGCCATTTGAGCGGATTTTCGTTTGACTTATTGAATCATTACCCAAAATCCGATGTCAGGTAAACGACCGATTTACTGGTAAATAATCTTGTTCCAACTGTTCCAGCATTTGAGATGGAGAAAAGATTTGACCCCGAATTGTTAAATTTGAATAAGAAATTTTCGTGATTTTATTTTATCGTTTTTAAGTTTTATCTTACTCCAAAAAAAAATGTCAATTCTTTATTCTTTTTTTTTAAAACCAAAATTATAAATATGTTTATAATGGCGATCAAATGTAGTTTAAGGCAACAAATTAAATATTGTTATTGTTGACGAAATTTAAATATATATACATTTATGTAAAGTCGAATCTCCAATAAAGAATCACCTCTAAACAGCGGCCATTTTTTTAAGCATTTTCTTTTTATATTATTTCATTTTATTTGACAAAATTGCATACGAAATTACCTGTAAACAACGGCCATTTTTTTGTATTTCTGTCTGTAACGTTGTTCGGATGTTTGACTGTATAAAAATTCGATGGCGTTTTTATTTTTATTTATTTGGTTTTTTTCTCCTGAATTTTTGATTTCGAAGGATAAGATGGAGAAGAGAAGAAAAGAGAAAAGAGCAGAAGAGAAGGGAAGAGAGACGTGAAGAGAATAGAAAAGAGGGGAGAAGAAAAAGTGGAGAAAGTAGAAAAAAGAGAAAAGTGGAGAAAACAGAAAAGAATAGAGGAGAGAAGAGAGAATTGAAGAGAATAGAGAAGAGGAGAGAATAGAAAAACATGAGAGAAGAGAGAAATGAAAAGAATAAAAAAGAGGAGAGAAGAGAGAAGTGAAGAGAATAAAAGTGAAAGAGGAGAAAAGTGAAGAGAATAGAGAAGAGGAGCAGAATGGAAAAGAGCAGAGAAAAGAGAAGTAAAGAGAATAGAGAAAAAGATAGAATAGAAAAAGAAAAGACTAGAGAGGAGAGAAAAATAAAATAGAAAACAAGAGAGAAGGATCTATATCAAATAATACATATATATATATATATGTAATATGATATAAATCCTTCTTTCTTATTTTCTCCTCTTCTCTCTTCTGACTTCTTTCTTCTCTCGACTTCTCTCTTCTGTTCTGTATAATATAGATATATATATATATATATATATTCTTTATCTAAATATAACAATTGAATTTTTAAATTACGATCCCTTATGTAAGTTTAAAAGTAAATAAATGAAAAGAAGAATAAAGGGGAAAAAAGTTTAAATGTGGATAGCGTACGAAGAATGTTAACAATTTGAAACTGTATGGAATGTTCAAGATTTTTACGATAACTAAACTATGAAGGGAATTCGAGGCTTTTATTTCTTTTTATCTCTTATAAACGTAGATAGAGCTGGCTGATATATATTTTTTTCGTTCATACTCACACACACATATATAGATTTTCCAAGAGTTATGTTGTTATAGCTTAAGTTTTTGGTAGAATTACAACGGATACCAATCGATAGATGAAAAGTCATCCATCATTTTAGAAACACAAAAATGTTAGGACAATGTGACAGCTTGTAGTTGGATGTTACACACTTTGAAACACATTTCATAGCGTCTTGTGTAAGGTTGTCCCCCTTTTTTTCGTCACTTTAATAGGTCAGGTTGTGGATTCCTACTAAATTGTTCATTATAAAATAAATCGATGAATGAGCAGTTGTTTTATATTCTGCAACCATTATTCTAACTGTTTTCTATCGTGTGAAATGACACTGATTGGTTTGTTATGGGTGCTAGTTGCATGTTAATGAATGAAAACACCGTTCGGTTAATGTAAAATTAGTCAAAATAAATGATCTGCTATGGACATTGTTTAGCATTTTTATAATAGAATATAGTGTTTTTCTGCTTTTTAAATCGCTGTAATGTCGATTTTTATGCTCCTACAGATCTAAATGTAATCATTTTTAAGGATAAAGATTTATGTCAAGTCGTATTGTCCCCGTTTTCTATGCGAAAACAGTTGCATGTGAACGTAAATTATAGCAAATATCCATTATATATTATATAGAGCAAGCCATTTCTTAAAAACAATTCTTTATAACGCTAACAATTGTTGTAAATGTTAGTTAAATTTCACGTTTATAGATATAATTTTAAACAGGATTGGACTTACACTTGTTGTGGTCATAAGCTATAACAGTCTCTGTAACAATGTGAGGCCCTAGACTACTATATAACAGCCCCTTCCCCTCCATCATATATGTAAAAATTTAAGGCCCTAATGTTTATCTTAATTGCAAATCCGGTCTTAGAAACACTCATGCATATAATAATAAAATAATTTTATAAAATCATTGCATTAAAAGTAATGGAAATGAGTTTATTTTATGGCGTTATAAATTATGTTTTCACACAAGAAAAACTAAACAGAAGAAAAAGTAGCGTGTAAACTCATCTAACTTCCATTAACCTTAAGGCAAAATGGCATTCGGACCATTATCTAAAAGTTTAGTTTAATGTGCATCCAGTTTAACAATACACAACGATTATTTCGGAATCATGACGTAATTTAAATATTCAAATTATCGACGATAATTGGTCGAAACTTTTACTGATAAGAAGAATTCGAATGTAATTTTTCCATTATTACGTCAGGAAAGAAAACCCCTCGGGCCAATTAAAAAATACTTTCTGTATTTTAATATATACAAAAATCTTTTTCTCTCTTCTCACTTTCACCCAATTCGTGCCATAAAATTTAATTATCTTTCTTCTTTTATTATTAAACAGATCCTTTACAAGTTCAATGTATATAGTTAATAAGTAATAAATTACGTGCTTACGAGTCGTTCCTTGTCGTGATACTTATTATATTTTTATATGAAAGCCTATAGTAGTAGTAGTTATTTACATAAATTATAATTTCCTTTCATCACATGAAAAAATTTAAATTAATTTTCTCTTTATTCCAGTCGCAAATCTGTTTTTCAGTATCTGAAATTGGTAAATGCTTGGCTAACAGATTAAGGTTCTAGAAAATAGGATGCCTATTTTTCTCATTCTTCGACAGTTTCTTCTAAGGAATGAAAAATCAATGCGAGCATCATTTTATATTCATCAAGAGCATAAAGAGTCTCTTGGCACTCGCATTATTTTTGCCTTCATCAAAGAGCATAAAAAAGTCTCTTGGCACTCGCATTATTTTGCCTTCATCAAGAGCATAAAGAGTCTCTTGGCACTCGCATCATTTTTTATTCATCAAGAGCATCAAGAGTTTTTTTGATTTTGCATCATTTTTCGTGCATCAAGAGCATCACACGAATCTCGATGCTTTGTATCATTTTAAATTCATCAAGAGCAACAAGAGTCTCTTCGTTTTTGCATCATTTTCCGTGCATCAGGAGCATCAAGAGAATCTTAATACTTTGCACCGTTTTCCATTCATCAACCCACTCTTAATGCTCTCATTATTTTCCATTCAAAAACATTAAAAGAATCCCGATGGCATCATCTTCCATTCTGTACAAGTAACTCAAGAGTTTATTTATCAGTATAAACGTTTCCATTCATCTAAAATTACAACGATGTAATATCAATTCGACTCCATATTTATCTCGCATTACTGATACAATATATTAAAATTTTCTAGAACAAATCGAGATTTTTAAAATTTCAAATACACCAGACATATTCACACACACCAACTTATACTTTAAATATGCTCATGCGTGTTAAAGCAGTTTTAAAAATAACACTACATCACGAGTTAATACTGTACTTTGTATTCTTTACATGACTTCACCAACGTAATTGTAGAGATATCAGAATAGAGCTACAGCCATTGCATGTCAATGACTTTGATAACTTCTCTCTCTCTCCACGCTGTTAAACTTCCCCCCCCCCTGTCTCGTCCTTAAGCAATGAAAGATGCCCGAAAGTCTCGTAACAATACTCCAAATAATAACAATTAAAGGTATTTTATAGCAACGTGTTGTCGTCGGTGACGTATATCAATATGGCAGAAGAGGGGGGAACCTGTAAATCTCGCGAGAATTGCAAGGTTTGTGTTGTGTTCTGTACCATGCTCCGCTCGTGACGGATGGCCGAAATGCCCAACATAAAGTCTGCAGGTGGTAGATAAGTAATCGGTTTGTCATAGAAATGTATTAAGTTACAATACATTCTTAGATAAAAACATCTAGGAAAATGTCTTTAATATTTATAATTCTTTTAAAGACATGTTTTTTCTATATTTTAAATGGGGATACGCCTTACTTTCACGTGTTTTTCACCCGGAATCGAGTCGTTTCTGTCGTGTAGACCAATTTAAAAGCGAATAATTTAAATAATACGAACCAATTCAAATACTTTAATATCTGTGACATACGATCATTCGGTTTTCTTAGAAAGGAAAGTTTTCAACGAGTTTTAAATTATTAATTTGATTTTTACGTGTCATGTATAAAAAAATCCTCTGAAATATTCCGGACGAAATAAATTTTTGAAAAACTTATAAAAGACGAATTAAAACATTTCAATAAACATTCTAAATCAAAATTATAAATTAATTTTTAATTGTTTTCATTTATTTTTTACTAATTTAAGAAAGTATTTACATTTCACCCAACAGATGGTGCTGATAGTAGATATATATTTAAAGTAACGAACGCCATCTAGCTAATAATGAAGATAATTACTGTACTACATTTTTGAATAATTTTAATTAATGAGTGTTAATATATATAAATATTTTGTTAGAAGATGGAGGAAATTTTAATATTTTGATTGATTATTTTCCATTAAGAGACTTAGAAAAAGAATGTTTAACAATCTGATACAAGAAACATTGACAAGTCCACTAATGGACAATTGTGTTGATGATGGGACGAGATGGCAGTCAACTACAAGAAATGGGAGGATCTATTCCTAGATACGGAAAATTACATTGTGTACTTCTAATTTAGAAAGGAGAAATTTCGCTTAACAAACCTTTTTTCTCGTTTTTTAACCGCAAGTTAACAATGGAGAAAAAAATTCCCAATGTCAAACACCGCACTAATTAATTATGAAAACATTTTTTAAATAAAAAAACCAGGATAAAATTACAATAAAAACACAAAAATCTTCATTTAAAAGTTAAATATAGAAGAAAAAAATTCTTTTTTATTTTCGAAAAAACAAAAAAAAACCTCCCAAACTACATCTAGCTCCATCTGGTGTTTAAAATATTAAAAAAACAATAATAAAAATCGCATTATCCGACTTGCCCGCTTCTATAACAATATTGAAATCTGAATATTATCAATAAATTTTCTTCTATCGCTTTCATAAAGTAAACTGGATTTATTTTAAAGAATATCTTTCAGAAAGGGAGGCGAAATGTATATTTATATAGAAGAAAATTTAATAATAAAGGAAGAAAAATTCAAATCTTGGTACCAGTTAATAAAAGGCCGCATCGTATATTAAATGTTATGAACCTTATGAAGTGGACAGAGGGAGGGAGAGGAAAAAAATAAAAATAAAGTAGTTTAGAAAACTTTATTTTCTTTAGAAACGATTTTTAAGTGAAGAAATTCCGTTTTACAAATCGCATTTGACCGAGCTTTCGCCGTCTGTAATGCAAGGAACCGGCTACAATCAATCCACCTTTTCGAATTTTATTTATCTGTTCCATTCTGACTTTATCTCTCTTCTTACAAAAAGAAAATAAGCTTACAGGAGTTCAAATGAAATTTCCTGTCCCGAGCGGGAAACCCGTTCAATTGAGTATCTTCCCTTTGACTACCGATCTGTATTTTAGAAAAATCGGTTTTAAGATCCGTTCGACAGATGGCGCCAGTCATATTTTCACCCCCTTTTTTTTGTATGTAACTAGTATTTAAATTATATAAAACGTTGTTAAATTTCTTTATTATTAACGCGTATACAAAAGAATTAAAATTTTAAAAAATAAATAATATAATTTGTGCAGTTTTGTACGCTATTTAAACATATTATTGAATACTTAGCTGTATATTCCGACAAGCGGCGTACTTTATCTACGGCCGCCATTTTGAAACAAAATGGCGCGGTATGAAAAGTTCATCAACATCGTTTTAGTGTTATAAACGAACTAAAATTATTATTATTATTATTTTTTTTTTTTACTTAAAATTATGAAGTATATTTTTTAATATGACACATTTTAATTTTACTAGAGTGTACAGAAATTTTTTAAATAAAAAAAAACAGGAGTGAGAAAATATGCGTTAATGTAAATGGAACGTCGTTAATTTTTTTTTGTATCGTTAAAGTATAAATAAACAATTTAAATTTACGAAAATAAAGTAAAAAAATTTGTATCGTTTTGTACGCTTTCTATAAAAAAATTTGTTGAATCATTAACTTTATATTCCACTAGGTGGCGTTCTTTATCTAAGGACGCCATTTTGTTTTAAAATGGCGTTGATATTAAGGTTCATCGACATCGTTTCGGTGTCAGGAAAAATAGTTTCACCAACAAACCAAATATTATTATTACTTTTATTAAAAATTTATGAGATATACTTTTTAATATTACAGATTTTAATTTTACTCGAGGGTAAAGAAATATTTTTTATAAAAATAAACAAGAAAGGAACGGAATTCAGGGGGAAAAAAATACTCTAAGATAATTGGAATAAAAAGAAACGTTGTTAAATTTCTTTATTATTAACGTATAAATAAAATTTACAAAGATAAACGAGCAATTATTTATTGTGACATCGTCATAATGCATGCCGGACTGCAATTCTTAATCATATTTTTAATTTTTAATTTTTAAAATATATGCTCTCCATTTCAAATTAGTAGTGGCTTGCCCCTGTACATCATACTTTTCCTTTAACAATAAAGTCGTGCCAGTCGTCTATTAATTGTACGTAGGGGATAAGATTTGAATTAATATAGCGTGACTTCCGGTTTGAATCAGAAGTTTATGTATAGTTAATCAGGGCTTCCCGCTTCCAAGGTTTCCATATCTGATCTCGTCTTTGATCTTTCTAACTTCGTTTTCGAGATAAGTGGAAAACAGACAGTGGGAATATACACGTTTACAATTTTTTTTCAAATTGCAGCCCAATAATACAATTTGTATTGTTTTTTACACTTTTCAAAGAGAAATTATTAAATAATAAACAGTTTATACCACCAGGCGGCCTGCTTTATCTACGCCGCCATTTTAAAACAAATTGACACAGACATGGCTTCGGTACCACGAAATACAGTGTTACAGACAAAACTAAAAATATTATTATTACTTTTATTAAAAATTTATGAAGTATATCTTTTAATATTACAGATTTAAATTTAACTGGAATGTAAATAAATTTTTTTTTAAATAAACGAGGAACCGGAGTTAGAGAGAAAAATTCGCTAAGATAAATGGAACAATGTTAAATTACTTTACTCCTAAAGTACAAATAAACAGTAAGGATGTACGAAAATAAATAATTTTTATACATTTCTCGTATTTAAAAAGATAAATAAATAAGGAATATTCCACCAGGCGGCGTAGTTTAACTGCAGCCGCCATTTTAAAGCAAAATGGCGACGTATGAAAGGTTCATCGACATCGTTATCGTGCCGCTAAATATAGATTGACAGACAGACTAACAATATTATTATTATTGTTATTAAAAATTTATAAAGTGTACTTTTTATATTGTTTTAATTTTTCTCTATCGTGGAAAATTTTTTTGTAAATACAGACGAAACAAAAAAAAAATGGGGGAAGCGGGGAAAAAAGTATAAATGCGTTAAAATAAATGGAAAAATTAAGTTTTATTTTATATTATTTCCTTTTTTTCCTTACAGATTTTAAAGTAAATTATCGAAGGAACATCGATTTAAAATACGTTCCAAGAGAAAAACTAATCGTATTATAACCTCCAGCTGTTAAAAATTGGATTTTTAATGGCGAATTCGGTAGAAGCCAAAGGAAAAAAAAAAAAAAAAATTATATTTTTCAATAAAATCTTTATTCAAAGTCCAATTGAATTATAAAATCGTCTTTTTTTAAAGTTTAATTTTATTTCTTTAAAACAAAAATAAAATAAAATTTCGGCAAATTCTTCGGATTTTAAGAAGGAAAAAATTGAATAAATTAAGCATTTTTTTTTTTTACTTAAATTTTATTTAAATTTTTTTAAAATTTACCTTCGAACTTATGAATATTTTACATGGATTTCTTTTTTTTTTATCTTTATTGGAACTCGATACAGTCTATCTATAAGACTTTCCTTGGAGGGGGAAAAAAATGCAACTCAAACATTTTTAGATAGAATTCTGCGTTAAAAACATTTAATAAATCATTAAAAACCTTCTAATAAATTCAAATATTACGTGATAAACCTTAAAATAATATTTTAAAATAATTAAAATTAATCCCGAGGCTTAATTTACGCCACAAAAAACAGTCTCTTGAGATGGAAAAAAATGAAGGAATTTAATTAAAAAATGCTGAAATTTCTAAAATAATTTTAATTAATTATAATATTTATTAATTTAATAGACAAATTTAATACAAAAAATTGTTAAGAATTTAATTCATCTTACGCAGCATCCGCATCCTGAAAATGTGGATGCTGCGGATGAGGGATGAGGATGTTAATACGGATAATTTATAAACGACTATTTTTTTATTATTTATAAATAATTAATAATGTACAAAATGAATAATTAATACATACGTATTTATTAATTGTCTATTTTAAGATCCTCATCCTCATCCGCAGCATCCACGTCTCTAGGATGCGGATATTAGAGATGAATTAAATTTTTATCTTTATATTTTACTTATTTTATTCTATTTTTTTAATGTTAATGACTCGATTTTAACGTTATTTTTGTAGAAATAATTTATTTACATTTAAAATATTCTCCATTATTCCTTACTTTAAAATTCTTCCATCACAGCATCCTCATCCGCATCTTGGAGAGGAGAAAGATGAATTAAATTTTTATCATTATTTTTTACTAATTTTATTCTATTTTTTTAATGTTAATGACTCGATTTTAACGTTATTTTTGTAGAAATAATTTATTTTCATTTAAAATATTCTCCATTATTCCTTACTTTAAAATTCTTCCATCACAGCATCCTCATCCGCATCTTGGAGAGGAGAAAGATGAATTAAATTTTTATCATTATTTTTTACTAAATTTATTCGAATTTTTTAATGTTAGTGACTCGATTTTAACGTTATTTTTATAGAAATAACTTATTTACATTTAAAATAGTCTCCATTATTCCTTACTTTAAAATTCTTTCATCACAGCATCCTCATCCGCATCTTGGAGAGGAGAAAGATGAATTAAATTTTTATCATTATTTTTTACTAAATTTATTCGAATTTTTTAATGTTAGTGACTCGATTTTAAGAAAATTCTATAGAGAAAATATACATATATTTTTATTTTTAATTTAAAGAATTCTCTCCATCATTCCTTACTTTAAAAATACATTATTATGCATTTTAAAATAAAGAATAAAAAATATCGATAGACCGTATCAAATCGGAATTTTATGATTTTATATGGAAGTAAGTAAAGTAAGGATCGATAAGAATTTAAAATGGATGCTCCTTTTTATTATTTTACTCTATAGAATAAGAGAACAGAACATAATAATTGCTGTATCCTACGACTTAGTTTGCAAATCTCGAGACCTATCGATAGATTTTACTTATGAAAAACTAGTAAAGTCATTGGATAGTCAATAAAAGCAAAGGAATTTTTATCTACGAACCAAGAAAGTAAATCCACTTGTCAAGACAACAAATTCAGTTTAAAGGAATCTGAAGAAATCTGGAAGAGAAAATCAAGAGAGGAAAAAGAAAATAAACCTAAGCTTAAATCTGATAAAAATGTAGTAATTTTACAGAATTGAGTTGACATTTCTCTTTAAGAAAATAATAAAAATAATAAGCAGGAAAAGAAGAAGAAAAAAATAAATAATAATAATAAATTTGTAGTTTCTCTCTCCTATAGAAAATATCGAATCAAAGTCACTAGATTAATCAATATATAAAATTCTTGATAGTAAAATTAAGAGAAAGTAGAACAGCTGAAGCGAATTTGATTGGTGCTTGGATTTGATTGATTTGAATAAAGTTTTTAAAAATATTTTCCTTTCTACAGAATATAAATCTGTAACCAGTCGAAATTCAAAGTAATAACGTTGGATGATAGCCTCTGAAAGTAATATATTCTTGTAATATGGATAATAGCTTCTTCATGATGCTTCTACGTATTAAAAATTGAAAGTAAAGTAGTGTTTTTTCTTCAAAAAAAAAAGTAAAATAAAATATATGATGTTTATCGTTACGTACAACAGCTTAAAATTTAACTTATTAAATTTTAATTTTATCGAGGAGTTATTAAAGGTAATTTATAATCTTTTTTTAATAATTACCTTTAAAATATACAGAATTTTATCTCTTTTAAAGTACAGAAAAGCTGTTTAGTAACATCTAACGAGTTATAAATCGAATGTAAATTATCCATTTTAAGATCCCGCATCCCAAAGATCCGCATCATTTTTTAAAATTATCTTATTATTATTTTTTTAATGATTATTTTTAAAATATACAGAATTTTTATCTATTTTTATCTATATAAAAGCTGCTTAGTAACTTTTAACGTATTAAAATTTAAAAATAAATTAGCCATTTTAAGATAAATCTTTCTCTCTCATCCCAAAGATCCTCATTACAATTCATTAATTCTTTTATTATTATTTCTTAATAATTATCTCGATAATATTAAAGTTTTGATTTATGTTAAAGTATATGAAAGCTGTTTAACGACTTTTAACGTTTTAGAAATCAAATATAAACTATTAAATCTGGTTATCGAATCCCTAAGATCCGCATCCCAGTATCTAGGGATGCGGATGCTGTGGAAGATGAATTGAGTTTATTAAATATAATATTAGTGATTTTACTTACTTAAATCGTTAAAAAGTGTGTTATTTTCCTATCTGTAAATATTGATAATGGTGTTTTATATATAAATTTTAAATAATTTATCTTACCTAAGTTTTTCCACGAGCATCCTGTAGCAAGGGAAGTAAATAATGTTCTTATACATTAATAAATAGTAAAAATATGGAATGCAAATAAAGAAGTGGGCTAAAAAAAAACTCGAATATATAAAGAAACGAATATAAAAATATCCAAATTTTATTGAAATTTCTTCAGGATGCTAGTTTACGTTTAGAATGTCCAAAGTCTGGAGAAGAAAAATATTTGTAAGGAAACTGTCAGAAAAAATAAATAAATAGCTACTTAACAAAAACTTATGACGTAGAACAAGAAACCGAGGAAATAATATATTATAGTATAGAAGTAAAAAATATTAAAAAAAAGAAGAAGAAGAAGGAAGTAATTCCAAAGCTGCAGATTCTGAGAAAAAATCATAAATATTTGAAGACAGAATGCAGTTTGGAAGCGGCGATGCGAAATTTCCCATCATTCCTCGCTGTCCGGTTCCCCCCTCCCTCTCCCCGCCTTTTTTTTCGGTGCGTGTCTTCAGTCGGCAATTACTACTTCGCCTGACTTATGACAAATTGAAGGTCCCGGATCAGAAAGTTTACGATAAACGAATCAATGGATAGGAAAATGTAAAAGTTATTTCTAAGTTTCGCTTCACTACGTACATTTAAGTTATTGGTCATTGTTTCCAACGGTTCGACCAATCAGATAACGTTTTGCATTTTTTGAAATTTATTACTTAACTAAGGTGATATCGGAATGACTAAGTTAAAGAGAAAGGAGGATGGAGAAGAGAGAGATGCTATCCGGAGGAAGAAGAAGAAGATGATGATGCAGAAAATTGGATAACTAGAACGTTGTTTACGTTATTTTAAACTCGGTTAAACTGTCAGATGAATTTAAAATTAATTTAGAGTTATCTAATAACGTTCTGGTCTTCTTTTCGCTGAGAATTTCTTAATAATTAAAGTTATGAAGAGATAATCGGGTGTATAAACACTTTGGCTATCAATCTGTCCAATCTGAAAGATAAAGAATATTTAAAAAATATTATAAAAGAGGATAGATTAGTAATTTTCTTTTTAATATTGTCAGATAAAGATTAAAATATATAAATAAAACTGGCTATCTACAAGGAAACGTAACCTGTACTAATATCTGCTTTATCAAGATCTATATGCAGCATTAACTTAAGCCATGTCGCGTGTTTGAACATTATCAATCTTTGTTCCCTGTACGAATGGCTTAAACGTGCACTTTTTAGCACTTTTTTTGGCCCCCTCCCTTTTTTAAAGTGCTGGACAGCATCATTTGCTTCCCTCATTAATCACTCCCTTATCGATACTTTTAGAGAACTTTTTCAAAATGCTGATTCACTTCGAACTGCGTTATTTTAGACGAAATTTATGTCGATTATCTAACTAATTCCCCCTTCCTTTCAAGGTAGCAAAAGTGATGCTGATGATCGCCAAAGATGATTAATTTAATTGTAGAATATCTTCCATTTCGTAATTACCTTTTTTTGGCTCGATTTTTGGACGTTTCCTTGATCGACTTTGCATTAATTCTGGTTCTGTAGCAGTTATAAAGTTGTGTAATAAATCAGTTGTAAGCAAGCTACATCACAATTGATGCTGAAGATGAGGAGTGATGTTCCTCGTTATCCTTTCTCCTCTTCGATTGTAGATACAGAATTGTACGTTATATTATTAAATAAATAAGTATATATTATGTAAATATGTTTAAAAAGGATATATATATAAAGTCGAACCTTCATTAATGACAATCTTTCGACAATAGACACCTCTAAACTACGGCCATTTTTATGTTCGAGTCAGTGGTCGTTGTTCAGAGGCTAGGCTCAATTTTTAACTGTTTTCCTAATAAAAAATGCATTAACTATAGTTGTAAAGTTTTGTAATAAACCAGTTGTAAGCAAGCTTTACTACAACTGATGCTGAAGATGAGGATGCTAATGCTCTTCGTTATCCTTTCTTCACTTCGATTCTAGATACAGAACTGTGCGTTATATTATTACGTAGATAAATATATATTACGTAAATGTATTTAAAAAATATAGAATCAAACCTCCTAACGACGGCCAACCCCTAAACTGCGACCGTTTCTCCTGAATGCTTCTTTTAAAACGCATACAAAACACAAAACTAAAATACACAATAATTAAATACTAAATACAAAATAACCTGGAAACAACGGCCATTTTAACGTTTCCGTCAGTGTCCGTTATTCACAGGTTTTACTGTATTTTATAACAATTTACTTTCAAAATAAACTTGAGAAACATCAGAAAGGATGCTAGAGAAAGATGATGAGCTAATTAAAACCAATTTATTCGAGTTATTTCGTATAATTTAAGGTTTTTCACCCTGTCCAAGTTCAAAGGTCAACGGAAAATTTTACCATATAGGGAAAGAATTAAAATATATATTTTAAACCAAAGCCATTTATATAGGATAAAAAATGAACAAGACGATTTATATAGAGAGAGGTACTTCAAATACGATTTTCAAATAAAAAATGGGGGTAAAATAATGCAGAAAAATAGCCAAGAGAATCAAAATGAATAAAAGTACGAAGAGAAATGTTGAAAGAGAACGGTCTATTGGGGGAAAACAGAAGGAGATTTCAACATTCTGTTACGTCATGAACATCATCCCCCTTTATTCCCCTGTTATTATAAAAAAAAAAGTATTTTTAAAATTCAAAAAGCGATCTTTCGATCGAAGACGAACAAAACTAAATAAATAAATAAAGAAAAATGGCAAATTTTTCAGAAAAAAATCAAGAAGAAAAAGGCATTATCTAAAGTCTAACCGAATGGAAATCCAATACTCGATTTACTAAACGAATTACCACTAAGAAGAGGTCTTAAGTCTTATTAATGACTTGTCTGTTAAGAATTTACCATTGTGTCTATAAATATTATCTGAATTTCAATTGAAGACTGATATTATTACAGATTTAATGTTAATGATTTACGAAAAAAAATATTATTCCCGTCTCTAAACAGGTGGATAAGGTCATTTCACATTACTCTCTCTTCCATATTCCCTCGCTATGTTATTCTATCATGTGCCATCTCTCGCTTTCGTGTCTTCTCTCATATATCTACTCCTATTGACTTCTAACTCCAACTTATTAAAATAATGCAATACTATCCCTATTTTCTTAACATCCTACTTTCATTCAGTCTTCCTCACTGCCTATTGCGCTCAATATTTTTCAACGATTTTCAATAGAATGTAGGATGGAAGATCAAATAATATTTTTTACATGTAAATAAATAAAATATGCCTTATATTAATTTATTAATTAATTCCTAACTACTAATATAGTAAAATTTTATTGAGGGAAAAAATTTGCCAGAGAATCGATATATATTTCAAAATATAACTCTTGGTTTTTAATATGTATTTTAAAAAGAATATAAAAAATTAAACTTTTAAAGAAATAGTCGATTCGAGATAAATAATTAATATTAAAATTTGGCATAATTAGCGATAATAATGTGGAAGAGGAAAGTAGGAGGAGAGAGGATGAGAGAGTATTTATCGATACTGGGGATTGTATAATATATATTTTTTTTTTTTTAATTTATTTTAATTTTTATTCTGTATTCTAGTGAACTATTTCGAATATGAAGTAGTTAATTTCGCAGTTACATATAATATAAAAGGGAATTAGGGCTTCAAGTTTGCTATAGTTAATATAAACACCGCTGTGAATGGTATCTTGTTTAATAACTGTTGTGTTATTTCTGCTTACTTAGGGCCTTACTATGTTATTAACTGCTTGTTACTCAGTTAAAATGTCAAGGGGATTATTGAATATATTGCACTTCTTGAGTAACTATTTTTAAATGTATAGACTGTGTTATTTGATTGTCTGTGTCTATTAGTTTTAAGGGATGACTGAATGTGAGATAATGCGTCGGAGCTTGGTAAAGTAGCATACAAAAAGGTGTATATTAAGGTGATGCAGATTTGATGAATCTCGGATCTCTTTTGTCACAATGTGAATTATTAGGTCCTTCATAGTCAATTGTCATTTTAGATACTTTCTAAGGGATTATTACATAGCATCAATTGCAATTTTGCTATAGGCAAGGGTATCATGTTAGTTTAAATGTGTTTTGTTTGCTTTAGAGTTTGTCGTTAACTGTAAACGTGATGAAAGGCGAGATTATTATACTTATTTTGATTCATAAGAGTATGCGGAATTACTTGTATATAAAATTGTGTTATGAGTATTAAATATTAGGAATATGTATATAATAATAAAAAGTAAACTAGAACTTGTTATATAAACAACTGAATATTCTAAAAAGAGTCATACTACTAAATACGGAGTTCGGACTTTTTTATGTTCCTGTCAGTGCATCGTTTCTGTAACCCCTGAGTTTATGATCAGTTTAACTATATTTTTTTAATTAGAAATGCGTGTAGCAATTGTGGACTATTAGACGTACAGTTGTTAATAAAAGCTCTCATGAATAAAATAAATTTATATATCAAGTAAACAAATCAGTTCGCGATTTTTGGTTGCTACATATGATGCTGAAGAATTGGGGGAGCATGCATCGTCGTTATCTAATCTCTCACATATCGAATTCGTTAGATGCTAGGATAAGCGATCGATATCTTTGCTTATTATATAGTTATGATGATGTATTTTGCTAAATTTATGATAATATCTTATAAATAATAAAGAATGGACTTCTTCGTTATACGATAACAAAAATTCATTTGTTATTTATCGGTAACTCCCTCTTCAAAAATGTGCCTTATTCTTTGATAAGGTGACAAATAAAATTCGTGAAGTAAAATTTCTCATGATAAATATCATCTGCTATCAATATGTACGTATCATAATCGAATAGCGAAACTACAACAATATGGGTATATGAGAGTCTGCATAGGTCCTTATCAGCAAATTTCACTATTGATATATCGGTGTTTGTAGATTTATTGGGTCAATAAGAAGATCACATAATTATATCTTCCATCATTATACCTTTTATATTTATTATTTATTCTCGTATAGATAAATAAAAATTAGCCAATTTACTGTACTTTACAAATAATTCTCGAAATCATCATTATATGAATTATATCATAAATATTTCGATATATTTTCGTGTTTGGGTCTGATAACACGTATTCGTGTAGGTGGGTCAACGTGGATCTCCCCCCCCTCTCTCTCTCTCCTTTTTCTCAAGGAGGGAGTTAGGAGGTGCTTTTAATAATTTATTATTTTATTTTTTATTTTTTCTCCCTGAAAATTTCCAGCAGAAAGTGGTAGTTTGTTCTTGTCCACTATAACAATTTCCAAGGTAATCCTTGCAAATAGCTCCTTAACCCATTACTTGCGTTAACGGCAGTAATTTCCCCACACTAATGCTAGCTGCAACCAAACAGAAGTGTCAAGAATACAGATCTCCCTCTAACGAATTTAATTTCCTCCCGTTAAATATCCCTCCCTCTACTCTTTTTTTTCCCCTCCCTCTCTATCTCTCCTCCTTAAATCTTAGATTAAAGCAGAGATTAATGGATGTAATTTGTTAATCCGGATTAAAGTTTATCTTCTACTCGATTTTCTCCACTTTAATTTTCCTTTCTTGGAGCCTCGTATAATGCGCTTTAACGGACGATTGCTCGACTAATGAGCGAATTGATGCTTTAATAGATGAAGTAATATATTTTTTCATGCATATTCCCTTCATTACTTTACATTTTTTTCATATCCCACCATCTTATTTTTCTAATTTTCAGCTTAAATAATTCGTTATCCGACTCCTCTCTCCTCTTACAATCCTTCCTGTTTATAACAATTAAAAATATGGAAATTAAAGATTAACTTCTTAAAAATGACTTATTATGCAATTAATTACAATAAAAAAAATCATTAAATAAACTAATTTTTTTTTTAATGTTTAAAATATAAATTTAATTAGATAAGGATGCAAAGATGCTGAAGAGTAGCGAGCATCTTACAATAGCAGCATCTTAATCTTACTTAGAAAATGCTTTAAAATGCTTTTAAATAATGGAAAATAAAGATCAATTAGTAAATTTTTATCTTAATTAATCGCATAATAAATCAGTTGATTAAGTTATTCTTTAATTTCCATATTTTAAAAGCATTTTAAAGCATTTTCCAAATGTGATATGCTCGCTGCTCTTCAGCATCTTTTGTATACTTACTTAATTAAATTTACACTTTAAACATTAAAAAATAGTTTAATTAATGATTATTTTTTATTTCAATTAACAGAATTATAAATCAGTTTATTAATTTAAACTAGTTTTTAATGTTTAAAGTGTAAATTTAATTAACTAAGTATACAAAAGATGCTGAAGAGCAGCGAGCGCATCTTATATTGAAAATGCTTTAAAAATGTACGAATTAAAAGCCGTATTTTATACAAAATTCATTTAAGTAGAGGTAAATCGGATGGAACTTTATTAAAATTCGTTTTCACGCCTTAATGCGGAAGTACAAACCGCATCAGGAATCAAAACATTATCATTTGTGAACACAAACATCCAGATCAACAGATTTCTGAAGCCAAAAGCATCATCAGTCTGTTAAATTTTCTTCGGTTTCTGCTCTTTCAACGTCTTCTCTCGACCGGAAATGACGAAAATAACTCTCATCAACCACGCGACGTTTGAGCAGAAGTTCCCCCAATTTAAATTTCCTCAGATTTAAGCGGATTTTGTATGCATACAAAGCAACAATTTGCTCCTCGCCTTCTCGTGTAACACACGTGTAAACGTCTCTAGTAAACGAGATAACGTTAAGAAAACTCTCGTTTTACTTTATTTAAATCGCGATTTTCTCCTCCTACCCCCTTCCATTAACGTGATTATGGAGTGATAATTGAGCGTGCAGCTCTTCTAGGTCTCATTATCTATTAAAATTCTGGAATTTAACTCCTAATGGCCCACCCCGGAGACGATTTTAAAGCTTTATCAAGTTATAAAACATCAGTGAGGATGCTGAAGGAGTTTCTTTTTTTTCCCCTCATCCTCCACGCAATCGTAAAATTTGATCCGCATCCCATCACGTGACCTGCGGATAATATCCGATGCCAATCATAATTTATTAAATGCGTAACGAGTAGAAGTAACTTTGATTTACCGAGAGTAATATCGTTTCCACTACGGCGATCACCAGACTAATGATAAATTGATGAAGAAGACAGTTTTCCGCAGCATCCATCCTTCACTTCATTTACATTAATTCTCTCATTCTTTCCTTCCTCCGTTAGCGTTTTCCATGTTAATTCGAATCCTACGCCTTTCCGGTTAAAGAATTTAATAAAACGGAGATTTTATAATATTTCCGCGATTTTTAAAAGCGAATTTTTTCCATAAATACCCGTGTCGCCATCTATCGTCGAGAAATGACGTCGATTTCATCTGTATTTCTCGAAAAATTAAAAAATGGCCGCCGTATCTCCGGATTTCTTTTTATTTCGTCATAATTTATAAGGGCATTAATGCTGTAAGTTACTTTTAAGAGAAATTTAGTGTAATAACGCCCGAAACGTGCTGGTATCGATTCATCTTCTCGTAGTCCCCCCCTCTTTTTCTCTTCATACTCGTGCAATTTATGACAAACAAAAGTTTATGATGTTCTAATGAAACTTCAGTAAACACTGATTACATCACAGGAAACGTCTTGCTGCTCTTATTTTTTTTTCCTCCTATTTTTTCCCCATTTTCAGGAGACGGAATTGATGCATCGTCCTTGTATTCACAGGGGGAAAACCTCTGAGAAATAATAAATAAATAAATAAATAAATAAAACTGTGCTTAATATCATCATAGGATGTCATTCAATAATAAAATATTTATTCTTTTACAAAGTATATAAAAGATAAAATGTGGGGGAGGAAAGAAAAAATTAAAATTAAATTGGAAGAAATAAATTGATTTTGACAAGAAAATCTTTTATGTAAACTAATGTCTTTCTATGGAGTAAAAAAAAAATTCAGTTTTATTTTAAAAAATTCACTTATAAATAATTCTTTTTATTTATTTTTAATATTAAATTATATATAACACAATTACTGTTATTATTATTATTATTATTTAAATGTTAACGTCGTTCTTCTTAATTTATAACTTAAATAAATAAAAAAAGAAAGAAGTTAATTTAGTAAATAAATATTTATTTATTTATATATTTTCATAATGAATACTGTACAATTTATTTTATATTTAAATAAGATATAATTAGAAAAATTAATTTACTGTTGGAAATAATTTTTTTCTTATTATAATTAAATACAAATAAATTTATTAATTAAATTAATTTTTAAAATGAAGTAATTTAAAAAAATGTAAAAATATTTTTAAAATTATTGAAATTTGTAAATATACAGTGGCGCCATCTCTTAGGAAACATTTTAAAAATTTTTGGAAAAATTCTTTAGTTAAATGGAATCGATACGATTCTTGTACTTTTCGATGGAAGTTATTTTTATTCGTGTTTGTGTTATTTTTCAACGCTTCTATCCAATTCTTTCTCTGGAATCTTCAGCCTCTCGCATCCAATTACTTTCCTCCAATTATCTGACTTGTTTTTCTAACATACTCATCATTCTCTTTTCCATACATAGATCCAACCATCTGTCCTTTTTTCTTCTTATTACCGGTTCTTTCTCTCCAACTATGCATTTTTTTACTTCTTATATAATCTTCCCTGATGTCTTTCATCCTAAACATCCTCATCCTCATCACTCGTTCATCTTTCTCTCTGGCATTCCGCTCCACCTCTCCATGCAACTATATCTTTCTAATTAGATTTCATAACAGAAAAATTCAGTCAGTTTCTCTCGTAAAACACTCCTTTAACCACTATCCTTCAGTTTAGCTGAATTGCTCCTCTTTTGTTTTAAGAAATCGATCGGTTCTCCCTCTGATTGCACGCAGTTAACACTTCCACTTCTTTTCATTACCATTTGCTGATGTTCGCTTTCTATATTTGAAAAGTTTTAATGGCTCAACTTAATCTACACGAAGCAGACGTTTATTTTTCTTAGAAACATCTTAATATCTTTTTTAGGAACCTCAGCAAGCTGTAATTCCTAACCTCTTATCGCGTTTATCATTTATCGTTGTCGTCAATGCATAATCATTCTAAAATGTTTCTTTTATATGTAAATAAGTTAATTACTGTATTTTATAAATTTATAGCTACGTATAATTATTTAAATTTAATATTAAAATTTATTACATTTAATTTAAATGTGTTTAAACTAAGGTAAAATGTACTAGAGTCGCCATCTGTAGAAAAATTACGAAAGTTTTCTGTTATTATTACAATATTTCGCCAGATGGCATCTCTGTAACCGTTCAGAAATTCAAAAATTTTAATCGAAGAGCCATCTTGCTTTCTATTTCTGTTTTTCTTTCATTTTAAAAATAAAATCAAGAAAAAACTATACTGTTAATATTAATTTTAAGTTCCGGAAAAAAATTGATTAATTATTTAGAATGCTTTCTAGAATTTTTATGTAAATTAAGAAAATTTATATTCTAAAAAATATTATAGATTCTAGAAAAAATCTAGAAATATTCTGGAATATGTAAAAACTAAATGTTTTCCTCTAGAATTATTATGTAAATTAAGAAATTTATATTCTAGAAAATATATATTGTAGAAAAAAATCTAGAAATATTCTAGAATATGTAAAAAAATAAATGTTTCTCTCTAGAATTTATATTGTAAAAAAATATAGATTCTAGAAAAAATCTAGAAGTATTCTAGAATATGTAAAAATAAATGTTTTTCTCTAGAATTTAATTTCTTAATTTTTATAAATTTATCGTTAATTTACATTTTTTTAAAAAAACAAGATTTTTCTCTAGAATTATCTAAAATTTCCTAGAAAAAAATTCTTTGAAAAAAATAGAAAAATAAAAATTCTAGACGAAAAAAATCCTAACATTTTCTATACTAATTTGTAATCGACATTTTTGTAATTAAAACGAATTGTCAATTTCGTAACAATACACAACAATAAATGTCAGTTACGTTACAAAACATCTGTTGTAATTGACATTTTGTGATTGTTTGTTTACATTTCTCTAGAATATTTGTAATCGACATTTTGCAATCGAAATAAAGCGTCAGTTACGTTCTGTAACCGACATATTTTATAAAAAATGTTCATATATTCTAGAATAACGCATCTAGAATTTAATTTCGAAAAAATAAAACGATAAAAAATTTAATTTTATTCATTTTTTTATTTTTTTGTAGAAATTACAGCGTTCGGTTATAAAATCTACATTATATTATACTCAATGTCATTAAAATGGTATAAATATTCTTTTTTTTTAATCGAGCGATAAAAATAAACAAAAAATCTTAATTTTACGACATACAAGATGCTGAGGGGTGGACTAAATATTTTGTTTATATCTGAGTTATAATGGTCAGTCGAATAATTGGTTAAGAGTGAGCAATCCGAGGCATTGTCCTAAGGCTGAGTCATCTTCCTGGAATCTCAGCCTTAAGCATCCTGCAAACGAGTTACAAGAATTTATTTTTATTTATTTATTTATTTATTTTTTATTTTTATGCTTTCATGGGCAACAAACAGAACGTTGGTATAGGTAACTTTAAACCCCAATTTTGATTAAGATTTATTTAAAAAATGCAATTTTTCGTTACGTAAAGTGGTTGGCTCCATATTTTGACCTTCTATAAATAACGTTTCTCTTTATTTTCCAACGACCTTCTTAGACCTTCTACGCTTTCCAAATTGGTGCTGCTGTGGTAAACAGGAGAAAATCTTTTAAAGTTTACTCGCAGGAGGATGGATATGTTTTTTTTTTTTTTACAATTTGATCACGTTTCCCAGGTCAAAATACGGAGAGGAAATTGTACGGGATGGAGGGAGGGAAGAATAAATGAGACAGGAGTCCACCCAAGTTTTGAATTTGTGTTTAGAGAGGAGGTTGATTAGTTTCTCGTCACCCGGGTGTGTGTATGTGTGTTGCGCATTCGGGTGACTCGCGAAGATTGATGGGATACGGTATCATTCGTGACGTTGTTCGCGGATACACCTTCCGACATCGCATCTGGGATGGACCGCAATGCCGAATTTATGTTACGTTGTTGAAAATTCCTTCTACGCATCCAGAAAATCGAGAGGGGGGGTTCAGAAAGGAAATTCGTTACTACTCGTAGTAACCGTGGTTTTTTAATTGGGGAAAACCTCCATAAAGAGGTGCAGCCGAGCCCCGTACACCCCTGAACACAATACAACGTACGCTTTTTCAGGTAGATCTTGTAAATTTTAAGGCTTCGTATTTAATTTTCTGAAGAGGATAATGCTTTTTTTTCACTTGTTTACATACTCCGCACCCTCTTGTACTATTAATATTAATATTTATTTATGTTTTATAGCTTTGTATGTGGAATTGCAGTTACTAGAACGGAATTTCTCCTCAAGATCTGCCAGTTTAGAATGCCTGGCACTAAACCCCCTTAGAAAAAAAAAATATATATATATATATAAATAATTAATATTCTAAGTTATTCAAGGAGCAAAGGCAAATTACTTATTGCTCCAAAGGCCGTGTTTAAAGTTATACATAAATATTTAGATTGTGTATAAAAATATTTTTAATACAATTTATGAAATATCCCGTGGTAAGGGGTGATCAGTATGGCTGCTAATGATAAGTTTGGGCTGTAAAATTTATATATTATTAAAATAAATATTTAATTTATAGATGAGTAAAGGTACAATTAAATGAATTCGACGTCAATTCATTCATCTTTCGTATTCGATATTATTATTATTTTCGGAGGGGTCACCCCTGAAGGCTCCAAGACGTGTCATGAAATATGAATGACGTCGAATGCTAGATGGGTGGTCGGAATTTTTTTTTTTTTTTTTTTTTGGAAGAATTCGGCGACTGGGTTTGCATAACGTAATATACGGGATACGTACGCCTACGCGGAAGGAAATTCACTCATACTTTACCCCTTTATAGTGAAATATACGATTTGTTTGCTTGTCGTACCCCGTTAAAACGTGGAAGGAGCCACGTCTTATTCCATTTCGGACGGTTCCTAACTTGATAAAAGGTTACTTTAAATACTGCCAAGGTCGTCGGGACAGCACGTGGGGGATGTTTTCGTCACCGTCACACAGAAAATGGCGGTAAAACATACAGAAATAATACAATATATTAATATATTCAAGCGAGATAGAGTAATTTTAGAAGAGAGCACGCCCAGCAATTAAGGAAAACACCTTGTAAAAAAGGGGGGTAGAAAGGTATCTACCGCTTATTATTATTATTATTTTGCTACAATGAAGGGTAGGTTGATAAATATAAGTCTCTATCCTTTAAAGATGGAGTGATTTATGATGCTGACGTGATAATTATAGAAATTGGGGATGCATTAAGACTTAGAATAGCTTTATTTGGAATGGAATAGTTAATTTAACTCTCCCTCTTCGAATTTATTAATTAATCTTAATCGTAATTAGTTAAAACACGATTAGTTAATGGTTAATGGTCGATAATTTTTCTAGGAAACTTACTTATTTATGTAAGACGTTCGGGGATGCTCCTTTGAGGCCACTAAAAGATATCTGCCATCAAAACTACTGGAATAACAACTTTTACCGGTTCTTCATGTAACTTTTTATGTACTTTACGCCTTTCTTTTCTATCTCTGTCAGCTGTAAGCTAAAAATATTTATCATCCTGCTGACTGTAACACGTGCAAAGTCTTGGATTAACTCCATTTTGAAATTATCTTAGAAGACGGAAGGAGCATTCTTATCTGACTAAATGCAGCCTTTAAGTCTGGAAGAAAGAAAGAAAGGAGGAGGAAAAAAGAACTTATAAATTTATGTCTAGAATTAAAGAAATTATTGTATGATCGAAAGGTCGTTGCTTCTTCCATTCGCGATCCTATCGAAGCGAAGAAACTGGCTCTATTTTGGGGGGTTTATGTGGTTGTAAAATACCCCGTTTTAACGAATTCTATTGTGTTTAAAGCGTGAAAAGGTGTTCGCATCATGGTTAAAACACGTTTATTATATTAAAGATACGACCTCTCGGAGCCCGGGGTGGAAAATGTCTACTTTACACTTCAATGACAAACGATGTCTTGCGTAATTCCCAAATAGAAGAAGAAGAAGGGGGAAAAAACGTGTTTTAAACAGAGAAAATATTAATAAAGCACTTTCCTCCTTACATAAATTAAAAGTTTAACCCCATTACTCAGATTTACACTCGTCTCACCCCCGAAAAAAATTATTATTAATGAGTATCTAACACTTTTTTCTACCACGTCTGAGGTGATCCTGGTGAAGGAGTTAAAGAGGATGTGGCTAGAGAAAGTCCTTGACACTCCTGGCCCCACTCCAATTCTTACACTTGCTCCATCTTAATCTTTAAATATATGTGACTCGAATGCCATATTCCGGTAAATTTTAACGTCAAATTATACCACAGAATAAATAAATCTGTATGGTTTAATTACTATTATGAAGATTATTTTTTGAAGTGAAAGGATATACTCGATATCCTATAGGATCTACTTGAAATTTTCTAAGAGATGTGCGATAGTTTACTCCTAAATTTTACGTAATTTTATGTAATGTATACCTTTAACTCCTGTTTATATTATCGTGTCCAGTTATACTTGATTTTTATCCCTGTATCTAGAAGCGTGTGGGTGTTTATAGAGTTATAAACTTAAACTATCGAATATTTGAAATCGCGGTACCCAGTTTAATCACCTTTTTTAAAGAAAATTCGATGTAGAAACGTGAAGTTGACAGATCCACGTGACTAAAATTCACTTATTTATGATAAATTGTAGGAATATTTAGGGCTATAAACCTTTAAAAAAATAGGTTAAAGTTGATTTCCAGCCCACGTACTTTGTCAGAATTAGCAGATAAAGATTGACGTTTAGTAAATTTAAAGGAAAAAATACTAATTACACCTTTTTTTTTTACGGGTGTAGACACCAATTCTAGAGCCGTCTAGTCCATAATTTTTTTTTCTAGAAACTAGAGAAAACGATGAACTAGACGGCTCTAGAACTCGGTTATCGTGGTGTATTGGATAAAGTATTTTGACAAGATTTAATATTAAACTGATAAAGGAACAGGAAGATCCTTGAAGTGGGGATTGGCAGCATCAATCTTTTTAATGAACATCCCCTTTTTTTGCTGTGTTGATGCTTTTCGTGGAGTAAGAACTGATATATTTATGTGTTAACACGGCTTCTGGGACGTAGAGAAAGTGAAATATATATATATATAGAGAGAAAATATGTCAGTAAAATTAGCATATTTACATAATTAGACATCGCTTCTTACTTCCTAGAAATATTAATTAACGTATCAAGTTATGAAACGAAAGCATGGAGGCTTTGAAAGCTCGCAATATATGATTAATGCAAAGTCAATGAGAAAGTGTTTATTTCAAGGTCAACCTGTGTATTAAATATTCAGAATTACGAATCTGTTTACTGGGATTGCGTAAAACTTCCAAGATTTCTCATAGCAGGGCCGAACCAGAGACTTTTTTTTTTATCCTTCCTTATGCACCACCGGGAGCATTGGTCGCGCGAATTTTCTGGTAGATACTCTCTAATGACGTCATCAAAGAGGCGACATGTGTCGGGGGGCCAGCGCGCCTGACCCCGTTGACCTTCGTGACCCCGTGTAAAACGAAGCCGGCGACAAAAACTCGCATTTCCCACCGAATGTAGGGTGTTCTCATCGTTCGACCTTGCGACTTTTAAAGAAGGCGCCCGGCTCTTTTTCTTATAGGAACAATTTTGACAATCGTAAATTCGCTTCTTCGCTAAGTTCATCGATGACTCGGATGATTGAGATCGTTTCCTCGGGCGCATGCTCCGTATCTCTGTACCAGCGACCACCTGTCGCCCCGAAAACAAGCAGAATTCTATTATCCCGGAGAAAAACTCGCAGGGGGGAAAAAAATCCCTACATAATAGAAAAATACAATTGTCTTCTCAAGGTCGCGCAGGTGTTGATCTATAAACTTACCTAATATGGTATGGAAAAGAAATTAAGAATGGCCAAAAAAAAAAAAAAAAATATATAAGCATTATTTGCTCACTCCAAGTCAATTTAAATGGTTGGAGGAAGCGATTTTTTCTTCTTGCACCACAATAAAAACACTGAATAGGTAATTGGAATAATGTCAAAATTCAACCTCTCGTGCCCTGGGCTGTTTTCCTTCACGTGTTTTCTAAAATTAGAATATTTTGGCCAAACGAATCACGTCTTATATGTAAATCATCCAAACATAAAAGTCGTAAAATCCCCAACTCATTCTTAAGATGTAAGATTCCACCCTCCTTCCTGTTGTGAAATTGTTACGTCTCAATTCTCTTAAAATTTCGTCTCACGTTATGTTAAATCTATCCATAATTAAGTTTACTAACTTTATAAGGGGTGTGCTGCTACATACTAAACATATTTAAGAACACGGGGACCATTTTTTTCTGAAGTCCCTCCATGTTGCAGTCTCGGTGTTATGGCACTTCCAGTTGTAAAAACTCGATTCTCACAGCTAAAATTTCAAATTAATATACCACTAAAGTATCACCTTCCCTTATATATTTTTTAAATTAAAAAAAAATAAACCTCATAAGCAGCAATTTCTCATACCGGTCCCACCTGTTACATCACCCTGTTTGTTAAGTGATCCCCCTGTTTCTTCCGAATTTACTGTCAAACCATATTATGGGAATTGGATATAACACATGTTGCAGTGTCGGGGGGAGGGTGAGCGCAGAAAAAAGTACACGACCCATCCCCGTTTTATTAATTTCATTGATTAATCGAGGAGCGTGTGGGGGGAGGGGAGGATCGGTGTCGGCATATTTCGCTTCCTGGACGTCTCCTGATCGATTTTTAGTGAAGATAATTGATAGTATGTGTATCAGTGAGTTAACAGTAATTTAATATGGAAGAAAGTATATGCGCAATGATATAGATAGATGCAACACGGTCATGCAGAAGCGAATAGCAAAGTAGTACGTGCTATCCTCACTCGTTGGGTAGAACAGACGTCCTTCAGTAACTAACTATCCAGCCAGGCTTCAACATGAGCTACCAGGGCGATGCTGTACCTTAGATGTAACCTATGTGCTAAATATGGCATACGTAAATAAACTCCTCCAACTATTCTTCACTTTATTAGTATTGGGTTCGGCGCATTGTAGCAACAGTAAGCAATTCTTAGAGAGTTTACTCAGGCAAAACAATAATAATCTAGTGTTGACCGTGTCTACAAACAATACTACAAAGGTGAGTCAATGTTATAATGATTTATAAGTAAATTTAACACAATTTTAGTGTGGAACGAGTGTTTATTAAACAGGTAAAAAAGAAAAAAAAAACTCGCATGTTTAATTAACCCAAGAGAAAGTTCGTGCTAACATATCGAAGGGTCATTCGCGGGTTTTTCCATTTTTCAAGCTCGTCATCGACTGACTTAAGTGAGGAAAGTGGGACAGAGCGAGACATTTCCAGTCTGGCAGAGACAGCATGACTCTTCTAAGGATAATCTGCCAATTTGCCAACCCCTCCTAACATGGCAACACTTTCGAGTGTCAAGGGTGATTACTTCATAAATGGTATTTTATTCGCGGCGATTTATATCCATGCACGCGAATTTTTATTTAAATTAGAAAAAAAAACACTGCTCTATTTTAAGAGCGATAGATATTTTAATTCTAATTAAATAATAATAATAATAATAATAATAATAATAATAATTAATTTAATGGTCATCTTAGACGATAAGGATCTATGACCTTCGAACGACCTTCGAATATTTTTTTACTCTTTTGGAGTGGCAACATGAGCATAATACATGAATTTTTAGGAACGAAACACATGGATAAATGTCGAATTTAATTATTGATATAAATAAAATATTCACACAGGAATATTTTAACTAATTAGTGTGTTGACCTAAATAATTTTCGTATAGGAAAACAAGAATTTCGCTAATCCTTCCTCTTGTTTTTTTTTTGGAGCCACATTTTTTAACTTGTACTTTCCTCCTGTTTAATTAAACATCTGTATTAAATAATTTATCGTATCCAGAACGAAATTCTGTACTTTCCTACGTAGGAAAGTGTTTTTTAATCCTAGAAACAAAAGCTGATAAAGCTTACATAACAGCTTTCTGGTGTTGAGATAGCCCTGCGCATTATCTAAGAAGAACGACACAGGAACACGTGATAAGATTAGGAAAAAACTGGTGTCTACAGCGGATATCCCGATTTAAAAATATATAAGTTAAAGAAAACAAAAAAACAAACCCACACCATTCTAAAAATGAAAAGTAATAAATGTTATATTTTTTCCATCAGGTTATTTGCTTAGGGTCTCGTTGCCCTCACTCCGAGTGTCATTTATACCTGTCTACATACCTGGAAGCAATCAATACCAAGGTAAACGAATTTAAAACAGGTGTGTGGGTGTTTACTAGCGTTTACTCCACCCCAGGACCGGTTAAAATAAAAAATAAAAGAAAGATGGTCCCCGGGGATAGTGGAGTACTTGAGACCAATCTCCTGACTATTCTATTAAACAGGCATCTTCAGCATCATCTTAAACCAGGGAGAACGATTTAGATAAGAGTTTTCTTTTAGTGTAAACACGGTAGATTTATTTTATCCACGAAATTTTCGTGATATTTTGCATTTATTTATTCGGCGAAATCCAGTGTTATTGTAACACGTCACACTACACGACGTTGACAAAAATAGTCTGGCGTGTGTGTTTTGGTCTGGTGTATTGATGGACGTAAGACAACACGACTGTACCTTGAGCGTATGATGTTGATATTTCTTATCATAAATCGAAGACAGAGCCATAAAGTACTTCTCAAGACGCGTGCCTTGTATCTAATCTTAGTTTGACTTCTTCAAGAACACCGATAGCTCTTCCTGCGCTGTTTCTCGTCACTGTCTACGAGGGACAAACCATTTTCTGGGGAAATTTCCTTAAAAATTCTTATCCGGAAAGTATCATTAACTTAAAACAGGGGATGAAGACCTTTTACAAGAGAAGAAAAAACAGTTTTCTGAAGTTTCGTATATCGCAGCTGTCAAAACAGAGTCTAGGTTAACCAAACACCCGTTAATGTTTTTATAATTTAACCAGAAACATTTAGAAGATCAAAAGAAAAAAAAATTCAAACGAAAATTTATAAATGATTAACGGGGGCACGAAAATAATAAAAAAAAAAGCACGAGAGATCATTCTGAAGAAGTGAGTCATAAGGAGAATCTCATTATAATGACCTCGTATTACACGGGAAAATCGCCTTGTGACGTCGTACCAGAGTATCAATTTATATTCTCACAGTTTCAATTGATTTAACACATTAATTCTTTCGATTTTTTCCCCCCTCCTAACCTCGAAATTTCATGCTCTCTATATGAGAGAAAAACGTCACACTACTACCTCTCTCACGTGCGGTCAAATAGAAGCTCCTTTATTGGTATCAAAAGTAAACAACCACCGCCATAAGTGTGGAAGTTGGTGTGTTTTTCTCGGTTATATATATAAAAGTCAACGTTTACGTGACCTTTGACATTTCCTCTAAGAGGGGTTGAAATATACTAAACTCTCCGAGTAACTTGATGGATTGGTATTATCCTAATAAATGTCAACATCGTGACGTCACCAGACGGAACTGCGGTCGACAAAGAGGGCTTTGACGCCGTTTAGTGTATTGTAGACACGAGAAATTTATATTACTTTTGCTTAAAATTTACGAACCGGCCTTAAAAAACGTCGCAAATCCTCGGTAACTTACGAATGAAAAAGCTACACCGCGGATTATCTTACGTGTTTAATGAAGGGTAACGTGTAAAGTATCTGTTTTCTCTCATTTTATATTCATGATAAGACTTTTTTCCCCTTTTTTGCGCGTGTTTTCTTTATTTAAAGCCGATTTTTATAGCAATTATGTAAGGTTTTAGGCCCAGATGTCCGGGATCATTTCCGGGTGTTTTCAAAAACATAACCTTGTTCGACCCCCCAACACCGTGTAAAAAAATTATAATAAATCTAAATGATCCACTTATTTGTGGCAATTATACCGCCGCCATACTATAATTTCGAATTTATGAATCTAGAGAGGATCAAGGACGAGTGGCTACATTAAATAAAATATCCGTTTGTCATCGGTTTGAAACTAATTTATTGAATGGACCACGTTAAATGACGTCAAAATAGTAATGGGATATACGTAAAATTTGTCTTAAATTCATTTACTACAAAATAACGGGAAGATATTTTAGATAATCAAGTATTTTTAACGTTACGATATGTTTACAACACTATTCTGATAATTTTTCAAATAAATTAAGCTTATTGGTTGATAAAACAATGCGTAACCAATCAGAAACCGATTATAATTGAGTTGTTTGTAACTGACCAATAAGCAGAGAGCGCGGAAAACATTGACCAATTATTTCAAATTGAGTAATTTATAATTAACCAATAAGCGACGAGCGCGAAACTATTAATCAAGTATTTGAAATTGCATCATTTATAATAATTAACCAATAAGCGACAAGCGCGAAAAATCAGCCAGTTATTTCAAATTACTTAATTTATAATTAACGAATAGGAGGAGAGCGCGAAAACATTAACCAATTATTTCAAATTGCGTCATTTATACTCAACCAATAACAGTAGGTAATTTTTAAAAATTTAAATAAATGAAGTTTATTGGTTATTTTATAAAAACGTGAGTGATCTAAGAGAGAAAACTGTCTAAATTAATTTAAAATTTCTAATTATCGAATATTAATTAAATTATTTCAAATTTTAGGATGTAAATACATCATCTTCGATGCCATCATTATCATCACACGATACGAATCAGAGTAGCAGTTATCGAGAATTTTACAGACTGTTTTATGGGCTACAACAGACGGAAGAAGAAAATGATTTTCAGGAAAATGACTTAAGTAGGGCCAAAAAACCGAAGAGGATCAAAAACGGAAAAGGTATTTTTGTAATTTTCTATATAGGAAAAAATAGGGGAGAAAAAAAAACAGAAGTGGATGAAATTCAAACACTTATAGAGCAGAGAGGGAGAGGATATAACCCTTATCCTCTGTATAGTACGCATGTTCAGTTCACTTTTTTGTGACGTAGACGAATGATATTCAATTAAGAAAATTTCAGGAAACATCCTGTTACCTATTGAAAGTCTTGCTTGACCCGATTTTATCTTTATAACTCCAATTATCACACTGGAATGCTCGATACTCTGTGTGTTTTTTCTGTGTTTTATAGATCAGTCTGCACACTCTCTTAATGAGTAACGGTTGGTGTTTTCGAATGAATTATTCAGGAGAAAGAAAAACTTTATCTGTGTTTTATTTTATGGTCCAACTTATCTGTTACTTTAATAAGTAAAAACGAGTGAATTATATGATGTAGTGTGTATCAAATTTTGTTACACGATATGGAAGATTGTCATTGGCATTTGTCCAAGCACATCAAACACGTGCACTTTATCGAATATGAAGATATATTTTAACAAATACATCTGAAAATTCAAACAGTGGACACCTCTAAACAGTGGGAAGTTTTTCGCTGTAAACAGTAGCCAGCTTTTAGGGAACAGAAATATATAAAAATATATACAGAATAACTTCCTAACAACTGCCACCTCTAAACGGCGACCAGAAAATTTATTAAGTAAAAACTTCCAGACGATGGCTCACCTCCGAACAACGACCACTTTTAATGTTCCCATCATTGACCGTTGTTCAGGGGTTTTTTGACTGTATTATCATTTAGGTAGAAATTGCAAAATTTTTAACAAATAAAGTTATTAATATAATTAAAAATTTAGACATTTATATTGTAAATTTTACCGTTTTTTTTTTTTTTTGTTTAAAATTAATCACCATTTAAATTTATAAAACTGGGAAGACTTTAAAGTGAATTTATCAACATGTGTGGCCTTCGGTTATACGATTGAGATGCAAATCCAATAAATCTGCGGTTTTCGCAACGCTGATTGGCTAGATTAATTCGATTGACTGACAGATTGTCCAATAATCGATCAATATCTAGTAAAAGCCACGCCACTAACAAATAGGATTAAAGAAAATCGATAAAACTTTAGATTCTTATCTTCCCCTTCCATTTAACGCTACCATTTTTGTTTTTTTTTTACGTCATCCTCCGTGTGTTTATTGTAGTGTTTAACGATTCGCCTTATACTAGAGACGTTTTAACTGTATTTTTATCCGCTAGATCTGGAAGACATAAGACAAGCCAATTTACATTATCTAAAAATCAGAGACGTGGCCCGATGCAGAACACCAGGAAGTCGAGTGATCAGGGTTAAAGATTATTATCCGGATCCATCAAAGGAATACTTACCCAGGTGTACTGTAGTGTACAGATGCGGGGATGATAGCGGTTGCTGTGACAACGATGCCTTTCAGTGCGTACCCAGGTTCGTTCAGGAGGTGGCACTGCCTTTTTACGTGAGTACCATTCAATTTTTTTTTTTTTTTTTTTTTTTTTAATACGTGGGTGACATTTTCGTCTACACTTTCAATTTTTAAATTGGGCGAATTTCCTGCCCAAACCTATCATTTCTTTCCTTGTAAAAATATATATCAATTGAAGGAAACAATAATTTCTTCCTTTAACACTATGCCCAGTTTAAATAACAGGCAATTTAAAGTGATGTTACCCCCTTTAACAAGTCATAAAATAGAGAATTCAGACCGAAGACAATAGATATACACTCGTGTTCTCTTACGTCTTCTCCATTAATCTATATTTATCCATTATTATTATTATTTTTTTAAAAATACATATTATATGTAACACAAGGAATTTTGTTTTATTAAAAATACATTTTAAAAACCTGTATACAACGGCCAGTTTTTCGGGAACATTTTTAAAAATAAAAATACAGAAAACAACGTCTCACCTTCGAACAACGGCCATTAATTTTTAGTTTCCCCGTCAATGTCCGTTGTTCGGAGGTTTCTCTGTATTATCATTAACGTATAAATTACAGGATATTTTAATAAATAAAAAAATATGTTTCTAGTATCATTTATTCTTATTTAATTAATTAAAAATAAATTAGTAATGTCCAAAATACGTTTAAGTAATTTAATCCGTTTTAATTTATAACATATGGTGGCATCACACAGATCATATCTGAGAAAACTGTGATAGAAGGACAGATAAAAATTCCACAGGATGGATACTGTGACTATATATTACTCATAATGTATTTTATAATCGATTTTTTCCCCCCTATCAAAGCTTAGACAATGATCAATTTTAATGGTTACACTGACCATTTATCTGGTCAAGTTATAATTTGTCAATAGAGACATTAAAGTTATAACACGTAATTTGACCTTGTGAGTGTCTTTAACTAGAAAAAAAAGAGACTTATTAAACTATAATTATTGGTGATTAATTGCACTCGTTAACTAGAAAGCTACATTTATGATGGGTTTTTCAATAGGGCGATGCGCTTTTTAGCTTAATTTTGTGCAATTTAACGCTTGAAGAATTAAATTTAGCTAGAAAATTACATTCTAGAACTTAATAAATGTACAAAATTATAGAGAAATAAGACTATAGTTTACACTAAAAGGCTACATTTGTGGTAGGTTTTCAATAGGGCAATGCGCTTTTTTAGATTAATTTTCCGCAGTTTAGCGCATACAGAATTAAATATATCTAGAAAATTAGTTCTAGAACTGCAAATTCTAGAGAAATAAGACAATAGAAATTCTAGAAAGCTAGGGTTTTTTTTCAATATATTCAAGACGATGCTCTTGCTATCGATAACGCTTTCAGAATTAACCTTAGCTAGAAAATTAGATCTAGAAGATAACAATATGCAAAATTCTAGAGAAATAAAACAATAATTCACCTCTGTCCTTGAACTCCTTTATATATATTTTCCCTACAATTAACACCGATTTTTAACATAACAATGATAAAACAAAGGAAAGGGAATTATGAAAATTACATTGACCCATTTTCTAAAAAAAATTAATTTTTATTTATTTATTTATTTATTTATTTTATTCTAGACTTTGCACGTGGGAAAACAAGGTTTAAAAATTGGTAACACGATCGAAAAACTATTATTTATTAATCACACTCAGTGCGAGTGTCAGCCAGTTAATGATCAACCACGAACAGAAGAGGGGGTGTCGAGTGATGCTAAGGCTAAAGTACAGCGTAACAGGTAAGATAATACATTCCTGTGTGTTTATTTGTTACTTATAAGCAGCGTACAGTCTTATTTACATGAAAAAATTACATAACAATAAAGGTGTAGTATTGTAAGGGAGGTGTTAGTTTGACACTAGTCTCAGGCCTCTTAAGAGTTGAATCGTTGAAATATTACGTTACTTATCATACACTATATACGTGTGTGACGTCGGTGAGGCCATCGTATACGATACGCCGCCCGGCCACACCTCCGTATCAAGGTGACAAGTTGTTCCAGAATGGTCCACCTGGGCAACCACACCCGAATTAATCGTCTTTCCCCCAATAAAGATGCCTAAAACAGTGTCTATAACTTCAGAAAATGCTGCTGACTCATCCGAAACTTTCAGAAATTGCCCCTAAATCCCGTATCATCGGTCGTTGTTCTGTGACGTAATGGCTTCCTCATTCTTTTCTATCACAAAAGGAGTACAGGTCGATAGTGATTCAGCACATCATCTATTTCTATAAAGTCTATGGCCCGTCACTTTCTTAATCTTTCTCGAGAGCAAAGAACTTTTTCTTTTTTTCCCCCTCCCTTCTTCCCGTTTCGAATTCTCAACAACAGATGGCACCACAGTACCGGGGTGGAAATTAAGTTTAATTCCACGTATAAAATAGTAATCGCTAGAGAAAATTTATTTTAAATTGTTAAAATTATTCGAAATATATTTAGAATTTTTTAATGTTAGAAAATTCTTGATTTGGTTATAATAACGATGACTTAATTAAGTGCGGCGTATACGCTAATGACGATTTGTCATCCGTTAATGATAATGCATAACAGAATCGTGAGCTTATAATTGATGATTGTATAATTTATGTTAAGCTTAACGCGTATGGCTGCGAAAATCTTCCACAGCATTAAACTGTATAGAGAAAACTGGAATTTATATAAAGCACGGGTGCAAAGTAACTAGACATTGAGAAATCGCTATAATTTCTACATTTTTAAAGAAAATTTGCTAAAAGTTATTCATTGCTGTACCTTATTAAGTGAAAATATGAGTGTATATCTGAAAATTTATTGTAGTTGTCAGCACCATCCACAAAACTTCCTCAAACGAACGTGGCTCGTGATGTGGACGGATGGCCAATTCTGTGTATAAACAACGTCGTGGTCATTAACTTTGAATGACAATCCTTGATTGTTTCACGAAGGATGTGGCATAACCTCCCTTAACCGTACGCAACCACCGCCTCGCAATAACTTTTAATTTTTACCCCTCATAGCGTGCAGCAATACGCGCTCGCTCTCGAACAGACAAGCGGACATTTTTCTTTGCTACTGCAGGTGCAACTTCTGTCTTTCACTACTCACACCAACGATGCAATAATTATAAAACGCATTGATTGTTGTACATGAAAACATAAATTTTATTACGATTCCCTTATTATTGGAAAAATCGTAGAGATTCATCAATACCTAGTTACTTTTCATCCACCTTGTATATTTCTAAGAATATTCGAGTTTCATTCATGGAAAAAAAGGAGAGATAAAGCACTTCATCCTCGACGACAGAACTAATACTTTGATGGAGATAAATTACAATCTGGATAAGAAATACAGCGGTTTGGACGAGTTCCAAAATATCAAACTGAATTGCGGACCGGACAATTAGTTTTTGATGTACACGTCGACATGATAAAGGGAAAGATGCTCATCTCCTTTTTTTTCCATCCGCATCTTTTCATCCCTTAGCATCCGGATGCTTCTGCAATTTTCTCTTTAAAATACGCGGAAGGGGGGGAGAGAGAGTTAAAAATCACTCGACTCCATTATTATTTTATGTTTATTTTACTTACTCGTTAAACATAAGCAGATGGGATGCGGCAAACTATTCTAGAATTATTTATTTTTCTAGCATCCCCCCCTGGAAAAAATCACGTGAGGATCCGTATGAAATTTTTATCCTTTTTTGTATCGATTCCACAGATTTATTATGCGGCTCTTGGTCGCTGCTGCTTTTAAAAAATTCATTAATCTAATGAGAATTTTTACAGAGACAGACTGACACACAAGAAACACGACGTTATTCTCTTCTTGAATAATACATGGCAGTGGAGTTAAGTCTTATATAGAAATAAGGCTTCGTACGGGGCGTTATAGGGATTCGCATTTATCTATAATCTTGTTATTTTATTATTAAAAGAATGAATAAGAACACGAAGCGTGATAATCCGTTGTATCTTTCAAAATAAGCGATAACATCTTTCTCCTGATAATCCCCCCCTTATTAAGCTTGTTTGAGTTTAATGAGGGGGTTATCGGGAGTTTCCCCTGTCTGCAGCTAAGGGGGGAGCTAAAATTTGTCTTGAAAGCTTAATAAAGGGGACTCTGACTTGTTCAAGTCTAATAAGGGGGCCAGAACTAGTCTCAACTTTCTTTTAAGTGTAAAGTCTTTATTTTCCAGTTAAAATATTTAAAAAATTGCATTAAACTTGTCACGTGTCTCCATGCAAATTAGAATAGAATACTTTTTTTTTAACGTTCTTACGTTACTTGGCAGCTGTCGCGAGTGTCCAATTCCTTTCCATCGTCGAGAATACCCAGATGGGAGATGCACGTGCGATTGTTTCGATCGCCAAAGACCCTGTTTAAGGATCAAAAGGGGAAGAGATCCTCTAGCGGAAGTGGAGAGAAGGTAATTACGTCATTGGAGAAGCCATTTTTTTTTTTAAATTATTAATAACCCCCGATTAACGTCTTTACAGGTGCGTAGAAAACTGGCTACTGTCACATTCCCCGACTGCGAGTATGGAGAGTATGACGTCACGACCGGGCTGTGTCCTAAGAGGGACAACGAAGGACACAAAAAATTAGGCATCAAGAGCCTTTCGTCCAATCACAGATGGTCTTACTTGGAACGTGATTAAGAAGCCGCCGGGCCAAGACTAGTCTTTACCAAACCCCTGGAGGGTGGACCCACCATCACTGCCAAAAAAAAAGTGAGCGTGAACTCCGAGTGTAGAGCGGGACCAAGCGCCACAAATGACCTATAAATTTGGAGGGGTGAACCTGGTGTCACTCACAATTAAACGCGTATAGACTCATATATATATATACATACAAACACAATTATAGTTTCTTTAATTACAATTAAGTTTATTATCATTTTATGTGCTCAATGATGACGTTCTCTACGGGATGTAAAATTGTATTATATAATTATAAAGAGCAGTATTAAGCGTGAATGTAGTTTTTTTCACTTCTTAAGGCTCTAATTACAATTATTTTCTGTAAATATGCCTTAATTTCAATTAAAATTTTAATTAATTAATCAAAAAAAGTACGCCGTTAAGCTCGACCGTCTTCTTAGCTTGTGTGTGTATCATCGTTTACTAAATAACGTGTAAATTAAGTTCGATAATTAATCATGTTTCTGGTTTGTAAAATGACTAATTTAGTTGTTAATTATATTTAAAAAGTCAAGCGCAATTAACACGAATTGATAGCTTTGATGATGATGAAGATTCTTTGCTGATTTATTTATAAAAAAAAAAAAAAAAATACGAAGCGAGTGATGAAATAAAGAAGGAAACAACAATTCAAGTCTATTTTCTCTATTGTTTTCTACATAAAAACATGTTATACATGTGTTATGGTGTGTTGTGT
Source organism: Centruroides vittatus (assembly GCF_030686945.1). Lineage (NCBI taxonomy): Eukaryota > Metazoa > Arthropoda > Arachnida > Scorpiones > Buthidae > Centruroides > Centruroides vittatus. The sequence goes on along the minus strand of NW_027121750.1, from coordinate 941,805 downwards.
GTTGTGTGTGTGTGTGTGTGTGTTGTGTGTTGTGTGTTGTGTTTGTGGTGTTGTATGTGTTTGTTGTTTGTTGTTATGTTTGTGTTGTGTTTGTGTGTATGTGTTGTGTGTTGTGTTGTGGTGTTGTATGTGTGTGTGTTGTGTTTGTGGTGTTGTATGTGTTGTGTATGTGTTGTAGTGTGTAGTGTGGTGTATGTATGTGTGACGGGGTACGAGCTTGCTCATCCACTTTGAAGCTCAATAACTCCTGTGTCTTCTGTTGAAAGTTTCTGAATTTTTGCAGGGAGATCGGTGGGCTAAGGTCACTGGTGATATTAAATTTTGGTGGTTAAAGGTCAAGAGGTTGGGGAGATAGATTTATCGAAGTTTCCACTCGTTATTAGCATTTATAATAATTTTATTTTAAAAACTCATCTCTACCTTCAAAATTAATGTTTTTGCCTCTATAATAATTAATAATATAAATAGTTTTTAAAAAATCTCCTAATAGATGGCGCCACACCCAATTTTAACTTTGTTTTTGGCCGGGAAAGCTACTCAACTCGTTTTTTTAAAATTAATTTTTACGTATTAAACAGCGCAAATTCGTAATTTTCTACGAAAATATTCAAGAATATTCAATTTAAAAGTGAATATTCGACACGGAAACTTGGCGTGTTTAACCTAATTTCCATAGACTTTATATTCAGCGACAGCCGGAACGTACGAACGAATTAATTATCTAAGTTTAAAAATTTGAATAAATTAAAACTGATTTTAGTAAAATTCCGGAATATTCCGAATAATATAAAGTTATTCACGTCTAAATATAGATAATAAATTCTTATTTACACCATTTTTATGGGTTGATAAACGTAATTTACTAGCGCCCATTCGAAATCTATATACTGGGCTTTAATTACGTTTATTCTTTACGAAATACGTCTTGACCCCCCCTCTAAACATTAATTAATCCGTAAATTACGTATAAAATTAATTAAAAATAAATAAATAAATAAATTTTTACGTATTAAATAACGTAAAAATCCAATAACGCAGGCGCGTGTTGTTATTATTGATTCTATCGATTTAAACTATTTTTCCACTAGATCCTGTGTAAACTTACTTTTAATCGTACTGTACACTCAATACAGGGATTTTTTTAGGGAATTTTTATCGCAGTTTCCACCCTACAACTACATCCGCTCCGTTTTCCAAGCTTAATCAATGGAGGAAGTACTAATGAGCCATTCCCCACCCCCCGTTAGATCTCTTCTTCTGCACTTTTCTAGTGTTACCAACCCATTCTGTAAATTAACAGTTTAACTAGGCGGAAAACCTGCTTAAGAAGGACAGTTCGAAAGCTAGATAAGCCAGAATTTCGGTGGTAAAGAAGAGGGGTGAGGTTACTTCCATATTACGCTTTGTTACCGTTATACGGGGGGAAGAAAGTCGAAATTTCGCTAAAGTAACCCCTCCAGTTGATCGTTGGGGGGGTTATTTATTTGGCTGTGTACAGGTTCTGTACGTAATTATAGAGTTATCGGTGTAAGAAAACGTGGCAATATGGCGAGGATGGTGCGTATATCTACTTCCTTTAGCTCACTTCCGCAAAGAGGTTGTGTTATAGAGGAAGCAGGGCGCATGCGCAATATCGACCGATCATCTGCGACAAGAGAGAAGTGCTGTCGAGTGTGCTTTGGATTTGTCTATGCAGTGATAATTTGCTTCTCTACTGCAAGCCTCGCTCTTACTGATTGGGTAAGCACAGTTACTGATTTCATTGGAACCTATACTTAACCCCCTAATTTCGGTAGTAACCCCCCTGTGCCAAACACCCCCCGAAACCCCCGTTTTAACAACAACCTCGGTTATTCAGTTTTGTATACTGCCAAGTTATGTTTGTATTATCCAATCAATTCCTCGATAGTTTGCTTACAAGTAACGTAAACTATAACCTTGGGGGGTCGGGGTTGTCTGTCTTCCCCATTCTGATTCGATTTTCACGCGATTTTTCGCTGAAATCGCACGTTTTTTTCGGTCCTAAGGGGGGTAATTCTCTTTTGATAAAACGTCGCTCGTCCGTATAAACAGGTTACGTAACTGAATCTGTTTATTTTTCATTAAATAATACGTTAAATCGAGGGTTATTTCTGCTGTTAAAACGGCGACTCGTGACAAGTGAAATTTCAAACACTGAGTTTAACGTCATCTTGAAGGGTTTTCCCCCATTTCAATTCGTTTTTCGTAGAGAATTTAAACGCGAATTTTCACTAAACACGTCACTTGTCCGTGTAGACAGGTTATCCAGCTAAATTTATTTAACCCCCCCCCCGCTAAATACAACTCTCTGTTGTTAAACAGAGACTCGTGACAAGTGAAATTTCACGCGAGACCCGGCAATTTTCATTGAAAAAATTTCGAAATTTCATTAAAATAAAAGGAAATTAAGCCATAAATTTCGTATAAATTTAAAATTCATAAATCTATAAAAAATATTTTAATGAGTTTATTAAGGATTAATCTCATTATTTTGATTTTTTTTAATTTAAAAAAAAGAAAAGAAATTCATTTATCAAATATTTAATTCTTAAAATTAACCGAAGAAAAATTGTTTTACATTTATTTTCTTTTAATTTAATATATAAAAATCGATTTAGTTTTTTAGAAATTTTCGTAATAAATTACAGTCGAACCTCCAATAACGGCCACCTCTAAACAACGGCCGTTTTGTTTCAGAGTTGCGTGTAAAAAAAACCTTTAAACAACGGCCACATTTTCAAGAAAGTCGTACTGAAATGCATATATATAAAAAAAAACCTCCAAATAACGGCACCTTTCAACTACGACCACTTCTTTTTAGGAAAGTTTAACCAAAATGCGTACAGAATAACCTTTAAACAACGACCCACCTTCAAATAATGACCATATTTTTTAAGAAAGTTGAACAGAAATGCATATAAAATAACCTCTACATAACGGCCACTTTCAAATAACGCAGAATTTTTAGGAAATTTTAAATAGAAATGCATGTAAAATAACCTTTAAACAACGGTCACTTTCAGATAATAATCACGATTTTAAGAACATTGAACAGAAATACACATAAAGCAACCTTTAAACAACGACCACCTTCCTATAACGGTCATATTTTCAGGAACATTGAACAGAAATGCATACCAAACAACCTTTAAACAACAGCCACATTTTCAGGAAAGTTAAATATAAATGCTTGTAGAAAAACCTGTAAACAACGGCCACCTTCCTATAACGGCCATATTTTCAAGAAATTCAAACAGAAATGCATAACAACCTTTAAACAACGGCCACATTTTCAGGAAAGTTGGACAGAAATGCATACAGAATAACCTTCAAACAACGGGCCGCCTGCTTCTCTCGGTGTCCGTTCTTGACAGGTTCGACCGTATACATCAATTAACTTAAATAAATAACAACTATTTATAAATTTTCTTAAATAATAATAATAATAATAATTTAACCTTGAAGAATATTTACCAATCAATAAAATTTTATTTTTACTTTATTCCAATTTACAAAAATACATTTAAAAAATAATTATTATAATAAATTTGCCTTTAATTATATTCAAAAATATTACATTTAAATTTTAATTTTAATTATAATTTTATTTACTTTAATTATAATTAAATTAGAGGAAAAAGAAGCTTAAACTACGTTAATTATTATTACCATTATTTTCCTCCCCCCTTAAAAAAAATACAAAAAATAATAATAATTTAAATTTGATTTTATTTTTTAGAATTTTTTTAATTAAAATAACTTTTTTTTTTAAAATATAATTTAAACTAAATCAATAAATTTATATATAATATATGAATTACTACAATCGATTTCTATTTTCAATAATGTCATCGCACTTATCTAGAATAAAATTTCTAAAAAAAAATTTATTTTGGGTTACTCCGCTTACGTCACTCCATCGATTTTTGTTTTGCCAAATTCTACTTTTTTCCCTATAATTTTCTATTTTCTACAATTTGATAAACGTCATAAATATTTCCTACGTTAATTGAGTGATACTTTCCACCTCTCTTGTACTTTTTCTACTCGATTTATTAATTAATTTTTTAAAATAATTTTAAGCTTAAAAGCTTTTATTTTTATTTTATTTTACTTTAAATTATTTTATTTGTGTATACATTTTGTTTTTCGGCGTATTTTTTTATGCTTTCTGGCTCCTATCCTGCTGAGACCTTCTCTTATCCTCTACTCATCCCTCTCTTTCTCATCTCTTCACTCTATCATCTCCCACGTTTTCATCTCCTCACTCTTCTTTTCTCCATCCTAAATTCTCGAGTAGGCTCTATTCCGTTGTAGTAATAATACAGTAATAATATAAAATGGCGACTATACGTGATATACAACTTTCCACGTCTCTAGTACTTTTACTCCTATAAATCTCGTTTTTTGATTAATTTAAGATTTATTTTTTTATAATTTTAAGCTTGAAATCTTTTATTTTTATTCTATTTTACTTTAAATTATTTTATTTGTGTATACATTTTGTTTTTCAGCGTATTTTTTTATGCTTTCTGCTTCCTATCCTACTGAGACCTTCTCTTATTTTCTGCTCATCCTCATACTCTCTCGTCCCCTCTCATCATCCCCCAATCTTCTTTTTCTCAGCTTTCACCCTGAAATAGGCTCTACCTCCAAGTAATAATAATAATAATAACCATAACAATAATACAAAATGGCGACTATACGTGATATTATGCTTTTTGTCTCACCCTACCTTCTCTTATTTTCCGCTCACCCCCCGCTTTCATATCCCCTCTTCTTTATCCTCTCGCTTTTTCTTTTTTCAGCTAAACCCTTCAGTAGGCTTTACCCCCAAATAATAATAATAATAATGATAATACAAAATGGTTATTATACCTGAAATACAACTCTCCACATCTCTAGTATCTTTACTCGTATAAATCCCATTTTAAAATTAATTTTAACTGAAACTTTTATAACTTTTAAGTTTAAAAATTGTTAATTTTTATTTAAAATTATTATAATTTTAATAAAATATCTCTCTTCCTGTCACTTATCTTAACTTCAATACTGTAAATCTTTCTCTCCTTTATAAATATTTAATGAAATTATTTAAAAATAAATAATTTAATGGAATTTTTAATTAATTAAAACAATAGTAAAGTGAATATTTATAATATATAAATATTAAAATTAATTAAAAAAAAATTATTTGAATTTTTATAAGTATAAAATTTTCCTGTAAATTCCGTGTTTGAAAGTTGTAAAGAATTATAATATTTTATTTTTTTTATTCCCGTTTTTATTGTTTTTTATACAATATTGCTTTGGATCCACGTTTTATTGCTTGGTATGATGCAGCAAACGTTTTGATCCACGTTTTATTGCTTGGTATGATGCAGCAAACGTTTTGATCCACGTTTTATTGCTTGGTATGATGCAGCAAACGTTTTGATCCACGTTTTATTGCTTGGTATGATGCAGCAAACGTTTTGATCCACGTTTTATTGCTTGGTATGATGCAGCAAACGTTTTGATCCACGTTTTATTGCTTGGTATGATGCAGCAAACGTTTTGATCCACGTTTTATTGCTTGGTATGATGCAGCAAACGTTTTGATCCACGTTTTATTGCTTGGTATGATGCAGCAAACGTTTTGATCCACGTTTTATTGCTTGGTATGATGCAGCAAACGTTTTGATCCACGTTTTATTGCTTGGTATGATGCAGCAAACGTTTTGATCCACGTTTTATTGCTTGGTATGATGCAGCAAACGTTTTGATCCACGTTTTATTGCTTGGTATGATGCAGCAAACGTTTTGATCCACGTTTTATTGCTTGGTATGATGCAGCAAACGTTTTGATCCACGTTTTATTGCTTGGTATGATGAAGCAAACGTTTTGATCCACGTTTTATTGCTTGGTATGATGCAGCAAACGTTTGGATCCACGTTTTTATTGCTTGGTATGATGAAGCAAACGTTTTGATCCACGTTTTATTGCTTGGTATGATGCAGCAAACGTTTTGATCCACGTTTTATTGCTTGGTATGATGAAGCAAACGTTTTGATCCACGTTTTATTGCTTGGTATGATGAAGCAAACGTTTTGATCCACGTTTTATTGCTTGGTATGATGCAGCAAACGTTTTGATCCACGTTTTATTGCTTGGTATGATGCAGCAAACGTTTTGATCCACGTTTTATTGCTTGGTATGATGCAGCAAACGTTTTGATCAATGTTTTTTGGTGCATCACATAAAAGAAAATCCAATAAAAATTCATTGAAAATAATTTATTGTGTAATTTTCTATATAAATTATTAATTGAATTGCATAATTAATTATTTATAAGTTGAAAAGTTCATTAGAATATTTTCATCATTCCGTGCCGGATGGTAATTTGTCGCATGTTTTCGGGCCGTGAAATTCGAAATATTTATTTTATATTCAAATAAATGAATGCTTTTTCTACATTCTACGAATATTCTTAATAATAAAAATATTATTTATGGTATTTTTGACAAAACAATTTATTAAATAAAAGAAAATCGATCAAGTGTCATACTCAAATGACGTTTTAAACAATATCTTCTGTAAGTCGCTTATAATCGTTAAATAATAATAATAATTTAAAATCGATAATACAAAATGAGTTTAGTGTGTCTTCAAAAATCATTTTTTTTTCCAGTTTTTAAAGGCTTAATTTCATTTTTTTTAAGTTTCTTTCTGGAGTAAGCTGGTGGTACAAAGCAATAACATCATTTTCATTTAAATGAAACGTTTACAAATTCAAATTTTAGACACTTAGAAGTTTTTTTACATAAAATCTGACGTATTTTTTATTAGAACATCCCACTGAACTTTTTTTAAATATATATATTTACTGCATACTCCAGTCTTTTCATTTAAATATATAGCATGCTCCTGCGTTCTCATTTAAGTACACAGCAGCTACACGCTTATTTAATTCAATAGCATGCTATAGACTCCTCACTTGAGTCCACAGCAGTTCTAGACTTCTTATTTAAGTCCGCAGCAGCTCTAGATTCTTCATTTAAGTCCACAGCAGCTCTAGATTCCTCATTTAAGTCCACAGCAGTTCTAGACTTCTTATTTAAGTTCACAGCTGCTTTAGATTCCTCATTTAAGTCCACAGCAGTTTTAGACTTCTTATTTAAGTCCACAGCATGCTCTAGATTCCTCATTTAAGTCCACAGCAGTTCTAGACTTGTTATTTAAGTCCACAGCTGCTCTAGATTCCTCATTTAAGTCCACAGCAGTTCTAGATTCCTCATTTAATCTCACAGCAGTTCTAGACTTCTTATTTAAGTCCGCAGCAGCTCTAGATTCTTCATTTAAGTCCACAGCAGCTCTAGATTACTTATTTAAGTCCACAGCATCTCTAGATTACTCATTTAAGTCCACAGCAGTTTTAGACTTCTTATTTAAGTTCACAGCTGCTTTAGATTCCTCATTTAAGTCCACAGCAGTTTTAGACTTCTTATTTAAGTCCACAGCATGCTCTAGATTCCTCATTTAAGTCCACAGCAGTTCTAGACTTGTTATTTAAGTCCACAGCTGCTCTAGATTCCTCATTTAAGTCCACAGCAGTTCTAGATTCCTCATTTAATCTCACAGCAGTTCTAGACTTCTTATTTAAGTCCGCAGCAGCTCTAGATTCTTCATTTAAGTCCACAGCAGCTCTAGATTACTCATTTAAGTCCACAGCAGTTTTAGACTTCTTATTTAAGTCCACAGCATGCTCTAGATTCCTCATTTAAGTCCACAGCAGTTCTAGACTTGTTATTTAAGTCCACAGCTGCTCTAGATTCCTCATTTAAGTCCACAGCAGTTCTAGATTCCTCATTTAATCTCACAGCAGTTCTAGACTTCTTATTTAAGTCCGCAGCAGCTCTAGATTCTTCATTTAAGTCCACAGCAGCTCTAGATTACTTATTTAAGTCCACAGCATCTCTAGATTACTCATTTAAGTCCACAGCAGTTTTAGACTTCTTATTTAAGTTCACAGCTGCTTTAGATTCCTCATTTAAGTCCACAGCAGTTCTAGACTTGTTATTTAAGTCCACAGCATGCTCTAGATTCCTATTTAAGTCCACAGCATGCTTTATTTTTCTATTTGCTCATGGCTTCTTCCAATCTTCATATTTAATTCTAAGCATGCTCCAGTCTTCTGATTGAAGTCTATAAGCCACACACCGTTTGTTTTCATTATTTTAGTCTGGATAGACAAATTCATTTTAAAAAATTAAAAATATTTGTATTTATTTTCAAATTTATTTCCTATTCTTGATAAATGATTTTTAAAAATGTCCATAAATATATATTTTTTAAAAAATTATACTTTTCTACGGTTAAAGACAGACACACGTGACGGGCCAAGCGCATAATTAAAGCGAATTTTGGTGCTTCAATTGATTTTAATGCGGTTTCTAATAAAAAAATTTTTGTATACTAATTAAAACATATCAAACCATTTTTCATATAGAGCAAAACCTGCGTGAACCAAAATCTCACGGTTCCGATTTGTCAGGTTTCCGTTTTGAACAGGTTTTTTTCTTTTAACATTAGAATATCGCTCTGTTCTGATGAATTTTTCCCGTTTAGGCAGGTTTTTGTTTTATTCAGGTTCGTTTTGGACAGATTTTACTGTATTAAAATTATACATCATTTAAAAAAATGAAGCGGTTTTAATGGGGAATTAGCGTTAAGTCCTTACTAAAATGAGGATTTATCACTAATTTGGATGGATTTAAACACAAATTAATCATAAATTTAAATTATAAATTACAATTTTTTAAAATAGTTTTAATATTTTATAAAATTAAAAAATAATTACAATAAAATTAATTTTTTTTTAAAATTCTTTTCTTATTGAGTTATGATATTATTTACTGTTTTTAAAATAATTTATGTGTATATAAGGAGTAAACCCGTCTAAGACGGACACTCTATAAAAGGGAAAATAAGTGTCAAATTGCAATAATATTTTTAAAATGCGGCAAACCTGTGTTAAACAGAATTGAACGGTATCGAATATTTTTTTCGTTTAGGCAGGTTTCCGTTTTATTCAGGTTCCATTTATGTTAGGTTTACTGTATAAAGTATTAGTTCAAGCTGGAAACCTATATAACGCGGAAACAGGCTTGACACTAACCTGAGTACTGCGGATCTTTTTGATGTAGAAGCTGAATTCTAAATCATAAAGTACAATTGAATGGTGTATTATACAGGTTTTTTTTGTTTGTTTGTGGGTTACATATACCCATCTTCCAACCTGTCTTAAGCAGCTCTAAAAAAACTTTGTAAACAAATTTTTTTTTGTATGAATAAGAGACATCACCCTCTATAAATCGAAAAACCTGAGAAAACGGAAAAAATTCTTGCGTGTCCGTTTTAGACAAGTTTTACTGTATTTAAATGTCTCAAAACAAAACTCTCAAATAATTCAGCTTATTAAATTATTTATATATCAGTTATTTATAATTAATTCAAAATACAGTATAACCTGTTTAAAACGGAAGCGACGGTAGCGGCTAGAATTTTTTCGATTATTGCAGGTTTTTTTTTTAATATTGAGTAGTGTTTCTTATTAACTCAGAGTAAATAAATACTACAGTTCATATTTAGAACCGTTTAAGACAGGTTGTATATTCAGTGCACAGAGAAGGAAAAAAATACTAAGTAAAAACCCTTGAAATGTACTTTCCTCACGAGTTAAAATTTAGCTGATGTTACGCCAAAAATTCCTCTTTACGCAGGTTATGTTACGCAAGTAATGACTAAAAATATCCGTCCTAGACAGGTTCGTGCTTGCAATGATGTTTTACATGGAAAATCGTACCGTTTGAAGTTTTACATTCAGTTTAAGCATATTGCCGTTTTGTACGGTGTCCGTTTTAGACAGGTCTGATTACTTTAATTGAAAATGAATAGTTCATTATGCATTATAGTTTATTAACCTAATTTAATATTAATTCTTTTAACGGAATACACATTTGTATAATAAAATATTTAAGAATTCGATCAGAATTGAGCAGTGTAAAAGTTAAATCTTCGCTAAATCCTCTTCCCATTTTTCGTACTATTTTAAAATATTTATAGTATTGATGCTGCCGTTTCTATTATTATACATCGGAAATTCGGGGCAGGCATTAAAAATCTGTATAAAAATCGATTTTGGCGACAGTGAGAAGTGTCTGTCACGCATACTGTTTAGTGTGTCAGGATTTAGATACGTACAAATCTCAACGCGAAAAACCTGTCACAAACGGAACTCGAATAAGACGGCAACCTGCCCAAACGGGAAAAATCCGATACGGCACTATTTCGGTTTACACAGGTTTTAGCAGTATATTGTTATGGTGCTCGAAAATCGCGCCGTTTTGTGTGTTAGGTTTCAGAAAAAATACGTTTTTTACACAGTAAAACCTGTCATAAACGGAATCTGTAAAAAACGGATACTTGCCTAAACAGGTTTACAGAATTCGGTTTATACAGGTTTAACTGTATATATTTTTATAGTGTATGAAACGTTGAAAGTCCGAATTTCTAGCAAAGTCTACTTTATTGTAGTGCGGGTTATACGAAGACGCTCTGTTTCTCACGTGGAATAGACTAGAAAATCGGTCTTCCGACACTACCTATAAGTAGTTAGGAGTATGAAACAACTAATTTGTGTCCTCTTACAGTTCCAAATTCTGCCGTCCAATGACTTGTCGCTGGTGTCGTACAGCAAATCGATCTAGCACGTTGCTAGTGTATACAGTTATAGCAGTCCTCACCACTTTCAACCTCTTGGGTTTGTTCGTCATACAAAGACACCGCCAGACAGAAAGTGAGATCCCAACGAGGCTGGACAAACGGCGACCCCTGGCCGATAAATTAACAAAGAAACCAGAACCTACCCGCACTATGCAACTCAGAGACGTCATCAACTACACCACCCTGGTGATGGACAAGAAGTACAGGAAGGTGGACAGAGTGGGTAACTACATCCAACAAGACTTTGTGGTCATGGGTGACGAGTGGCCAATTACGGCCAGAACTAGTAAAATTTGTTTGGCCACTCAATGCTCTGTCGACAGGCTCTTCATGCTGCTAGAAGTTGGTGAAGCGTGGAGTGCCCCCATGTCGGTGGCACTCTTTGTTCCAGGTCCCGATTTCCAGATTGCCACGTTGTATATATCCTATCTGAGGTTATGCTCGGACACACTACGCGTTAACGCCAGCTTTCACCTGTTGTACCCTAAAGAGTCACCACCCAAAGAGGTACCCAAAATGCTAGAATTGGTTCTATTGTCCTGCTCGAGATCCAGGGAGTTGTTGATCAAGTTGCTGAATTCTCGCGATACTTCGTTCCAGTCCTGGCGCAACAAGGTCCTATACCCCCAAAATCACCTGAGGAACCTGGCCAGAAACGGGTGCGAGACCAATTACCACTATCTGACCGACGTGGACATTGTTCCAGTTCCTGGTCTTTCAGAGGATCTTGACGAATTCCTGAGGAATTTAAACAAGACAACGTGTGCCAAATGTGCCTTCGTCGTACCCACTTACGAAATGAGGGAAACGTCACGCATGCCTACCAATAAAAATGAACTATTGTCTATGGTGAGGAGGAAGGAGTGTAGGCCCTTCCATTATAAAGTGTTTATATATAATCAATTTGCCACAAATCATAGTTTATGGGAGAGTTTGCCGGATACAGCAACCTTAACAGCTGCCTATAAAGTTAATAATTATGAATTTTTTTACGAGCCATTCTACGTTGCAGATAATGAAGTGCCACCTAATGACGAGAGATTCGTTGGATACGGGTTTACAAGAAACACTCAGGTAAATTCTTTTCTCTATTACTGTAATACGGTCGAACCTCGATATAACGCTCTCCCGTTTAGCGCCACCCGTCAATGGACTGTCTCCGTCTTTTGTTATCTCTGATTACCAAACGTGACAGTTTGCATTGCAAAGGGCGTTGTTATCACCATGGAGCCACAAAGTTTAAGAATTAAAAATTATTTTTTTCCTTCAAATTAAGGGGGGAAACTCGATATAACGTCCTCCTATACAGCGCCAGTCAATGCTCGTAAACAGACCTCCATCCTTCGTTACCTCCGATTATCAAATGTAGGATTTTTACATTGCAAATGGCTTTGTAATCACCCTGCCCCTAACTATACCCGTTTGGATCCCAAATAATATCTTAAGTGATGCCGTCCCCCCGAAGTTGAAGGACAAAAATTATTATCCTTGAAATTCGCAGGAGGTGACAGCATCACTGAACTTTCGCCACCCGAAATAATATTTTATTATCTAAATCACTCACGTTAAATCTGTATGTCTAGATCCCATCTTTTGAGACTTCGTTTTAGCGCCACACTCGATTTAGCGCCAATCTGGGTGGCGCTATATCGAGGTTTGACTGTTATTCGATGTACTCGAACTCAGTTATCAGTTCGATTCGAAAATATAATTTATTTCACACTTTTTTTTTTCTTTTTTTTTTAATTTTTAGGTATTCGAAATGCACGTGGCGGGTTACGAATTTTGGGTACTTAACCCCGTCTTTGCGGTACATAGAGGAATACAAAACAGGAGATCGAGAGGCGCGTGGAGGGACAAACAGAACTTTGTTAACCGGAAAAAATTCGTACAGTTTAAAGCAGATTTGTTAAGGAAGTACGGACAGACAGCCAAGCCGAGACTCCAGAAAGGTCAACACGTTCAATAAATTACCTGATAATTTATTATTATGTATATATAATTATGTACAGTTGATTTGTACCTTCCTATTTCTATGTAACAGAGCAGGAGCATAGACAACGCGATTTTTAAAATATACAAAAATAAAAATAAAATATATATATATATATATTCAAATTATTAAGGAAATTTTTTGCAAGAAAGTAGAAGAAATATTAGAAAATCCCTTTAAAAATTATACAATTATTAGGGAATTATAGGGAAAAAATAGCTTAAAATACCCCTAAATGTTTGTACAACTCCTAACTGTTCTAGAGTCCTAGGGATCATTTAAGACATTTTTTTTTATACAGGGTGGGTATAAAGTAACTAGGTATTGATAAATTCCTATAATTTCTTTATTTATAAGGAAAATATTATAAAATTTATTCAACTTATATTTAATTAAATGAGAATAGGAATGCTTGCCTTGAAATTAATTTGGACTTGGCACTATTCACAAAAAATACGTTTCCCTTAAATGATAATGTAAATGGATGGCCACTTATCTGTGAGTCAGCAACCAAAGCTGTGGTCATTTTAGTTTTGAATGGCAATTTTTAATGTGACATAAACTTTTTTTACCATTCGCCACCATCTCAACACAGCAAATACTGATTTCCACCCCTCAGTGTGCAGCAATCGCGCTCGCTTCTCAACACAGATATTTTTTTCCAGTGTGCGTGCAGCATCTCTCGGTTAGAGCCCACCCTACAATACAGGAATTATAAAATGCCATTAATTGGTGTACATAACTTACATATATTTTATTACGATTGCATTATTATTAGAAGAATTGTCGCGATTTCTCAATGCCTAGTTACTTTCCAATCGTCCTGTATAATTCAACTCAGTTAGTGTGTTAAAATTATGTTAAAAATTGTTAAAATAATTAAAATTTCTTTAGTAAATAGTCTAAAAATTAAATAAGGCAACGAAAAATGTATGTAAATTATAAAATTATATATATACACGAATATGTATAAAAAAATTGTTTGTAAAATTATTTTTGTATTATTTAAGATAATTTATTTAAAATAATATCTTTAAAATATATATATATATATATATAATATATATATATATATACAGATATATATAACGTGTAACAAATATATTATATGAAACAAAGTCAAAAATTTTGTATAAGATAATATATAATAATTATAATGTTTTTTAAATACATTTAAACGGTTAATTATTATTACAAAAATTTTAAAATATAAATAATTCTCTAACCATTCGTAAATTATTATTAAAAAAGAAAAAAATATTAAGAAAATACAGTTTTTTGATTGGTTAAAAGTTGAAGATTACGTAAACAGCACCGGAAGCTCATAAATGACGTCTCGTTACGTGACGTCATATATGAGTTAATTTTCTTTTTTTCCCCCCGCTCATTTTGGATATTTGCAACAATTCATTTCGTTGACTCGTTTTCCGTAATCTTTTCTTAATTTATAAAATTGTTTCTGAAAAAAATGAAAATAATTATAATTAAAATTATAAAAATTAGACATTTAAATTTCAATAATAATTTAAAAAAAAAAAAAAAACAGATTTAATAAAGTAAATGCTTTGATGATTATAGCGATACAAAAGTGAAATGTTAAAGCTGTAATTATAATTAAGTATACAAAACGAGATAAATATCATTTTAAATATAATTAAGTCTCTTATCGCGATTAAATTTTCCAAGGATAAAGTATTTAAAGAGTAAAACATGCGAATCGTGCCGAAAGTATTTATTTATTATTATTTTTTTATTTTAAATTTTATCCTTGCATTCTGTGCTGTTTTATAATGAATGATTGATGTTTATAACTGAATATAGGTCAGAATTATTTGAATTTAAATATTCTACAACGAAAAAAAGAATATTTTCCTGAAATTTTATCTAGAGTTTGCTTGAATTTAATCATTCAAGAACATTTTTATTTCTGTATTTGACAATTTATATATATATATATAAAATCTTTCCAACTATGAATATTTTACACAAAGTCATAATAATGTTATTAAATATGTATTTTAATTTGCTGTATGATATCAAAAACTGAATTTAAAACTAGTTTCTGACGACTGTAAAGGTGTTTTCCCCGCATAGCAAGAAGAAGAAGAGGAGAAGTATAAAAATATCCAAACGTTAAAATCGTAAAAATAAATGATAATTTTAATATATAAAATGTAAATTTTATTGATTCTACTTTTTATAATTATAATTATTTTAGGATTTTTATAACTAAATTACTCCAAAAATAAGTCAAATGGTTGGCGTATGTACTGTACCTATTATTATTATTATTATTATTATACGCCTTCTCTACAAGTAATTTTTATATTATTTTCGTTTAAAATGGATTAAATTATATTTAAAGTTAAAATCTATTTTATTTTTAGTAATTATTAAGTATTAATAAACTAAAATATGTCTTTAAAATCGCTTTTACCTTTTGCTCTTTGCTTTCTTCTTCACATTTTGCTGCTTCTCTAAAGTCAGAAATTTTTGGTAATTTTTTATAGCACTTGTATCCAGTTGTATAAGAAGACTTAGAGAATTTCTTCTCTTCGTTTTCTAGGGAATTTTCACGAATTAATTCTTTTTCTAGGGAATTTTCACGGTTTTTTCCGGGAGGAGCTCCTAATTCAACAAGATGCTTCTCCTTTCCTGCTCCGACAGGAAAAAGGTTTGAATTATTTTCGTAAAAACGTGAGATTTTTCGCTGAATTAACGATTCACATTTCACTCCATTAACTGAATTTCCATCACAGTAATTTAAGTGAACAGATTCTTGAATATTCCTAATTTTTACGGGTGGTTTCCTGGAGTATTTGCTCTCTGCAGGATTTTTTAAACACTGAAGATACTTTGATCTATTGTTACAAATTCTGTTATTAATTAATAAACTTAAATTAATTTCGAGTTTAAGGCTTGAAAATTAATTACCTTTCAATCCAGCAGTCGTCTCTCATAAGACAGAATGACTTATCTTCGTAGCATGAATGTGGATATTCAGCATTTCCACTTGTGTAAGGTCTTTTAGAATTACAACAGTGTGCTTCTTCCTGCTTCCAAATTGAGCTCGTTTGCTCTAAATTTCGGCACGTGGAGCTTTCAGGAAAGGTTTTACACTTCCATTTCTTTAACTTAGAATAATTACTTTTTCTATCGATTGGGACGGGTCTTTCCACCTTTACAGCGTAATCTTTGTTTGAGTTATCCTTTTCCTCTTTATCTTTTCTCTTTTCATCCTTATCAATTTGTGTATAGGTCTTGTTTTTCGTGAAATTAAACCCTTGGTATTTATTTAAATTTATAAAATTTGGAATTATCTTTGGTATCTTTGTAAATTCCTCGAGACGAGAGGGGTGATTCTTCATATCATCCCCTACTTTCGGAGCCATTTTCTCAACATTAGATAAGGATTTTACTTTGTTTTCTTCCTTATCTTTATCTGATTCTTTAACTAAAATCACTTTAATGTCGGAATTTGGGTTAACTTCAATGTGCACGAATTTGTAATTATCGTATTGAAATTCCTCACCTCCTTCCACGTGGGTTAACTTTATGTTTTTAATTCTTCCAGATGATAGCTTATTATCATCTTCAGCGCATCTTAACAGGCTAGGTGTGGTGTTTGTGCCGAAATTTCTGCTATTTTTCTGCTCTTTAGTTTGCTCATCCGAAGAAAGATCTATATTGTGACGTTCATTCTGTAAACTACGAGCTCCTTCTTCGGTTATTCTGCAACTATCCTTATTATAATGTTTCCTGATCAATTCCTCTTCTACTATGATCGGCTCTGTATTGATAGGAACCACTTGCGAATCGTTAAAATCGATTTTTTCCATGTCCAACTCTAACGAACCTGTCGAAGAAGACTCCAGAGAATCCTCAAATCTCTCCTTCTCATCATCATTTTTTTCCTCATCCGGATGATGCATTTTATAAAAATCGAAAATTTAGAAAGAAATATTCGAATATTATGAAAAAATTTAAAACTATTCTTTGCTACTCCCAATTTATCCTCTCACTCCAGCTCTTCACGATGCTATTTTAGTGATTCTGGTGGCTCTAACCTACAAAATTAACTTCAAAATACACTAAAAATTAAAAAAAAATTTAAAAAACCGTTTATATTCTAAATAATTAAAGAATTTAATTTAAAAATTCAAAAAATTCCATTTAAATTTGCGGTTCGAATTGTGAAAAATTAAAATTATTCTTCGCTTCTTCCAATTTTTTTTCTTGCTCTAGCTCTTCTTGTAAAGATTCTGAGGTTGTGACCTTTAAAATTAGCTGAAAAATACCTTAAAATTTGAAGAAAATATCAAAAACTTAATTAATTTTTCTTTAATAATTCAAGAATTTAAATTAAAAATTTAAAAAGAAAATCTCATTCAAATTTGTAGTTCGAATACGTAGTAAAGTAATATAATTACAACGTCCCGTGTGTTGTAGAGGATTGTAAAAACTGATTCAGTAGATCGAGCGTGACAATAACGTGACTTATAGTCTATTCCAGTCACGAATGTTGAGCTTGATCAATCGAGGCATTAATTATAATGTGTGGACACGAGTGAGATTTCAACTATATTCATAGATTCATATATAAAAATTCAAGATGCATATCTGCTTTATATCAAGAAATCTACTGCCACACTGTTCCCATTTATACAAAAAGATTATACAAATTATCTCTCTTCAACCTTCTCCATCTCCCTGTGTATTTTATATGTAGATTGGGGTACGCGCATACCCGGTTGAGAAGTATTTTATGAGAGAGTGACTGGATGCTGTGGGGATTAATCAGCCGAAAACTGGAATATTTTTTCTTTTAAATATTAAAAAATGACACTCGGCGAGTCACTCCCTACGTATTTTATTGATCCACGTTAGTAGTGTGACGTATCTAGACAATCATTTGTACTCGAGTGCAACTATACATCAAGTAAATGCTGGATCTTTGTAGCAAAAATTCTCCCCCTTAAATGGATCCTAAAGGCAAGATTAAACACTAATTCAAGCGTTTGAATAGAGCAAAAACGCGTTCTAAATCATAACAGTCTACGTTTATTACGCAAATTTGACGTCATACTTGCAGTTTTCTTACGAGGAACCGTGATAATGACGTCAATTTGACGTAAAGTGTACACTAGACAAAGAAATTTGGACGTTAAATTCCACGATTATCTTAGAAAATCTCACAGGAAACTTAAAAATTCTATGAAAGATGAGTAATAAATTTTTAATTCATTCATCCTACTCCATACAGCAAGCTACAATTCACGAAATGAAAACTTAAAACGTGTAATTTTGTTGAATTATGGGAAATTACTCTATTCAAAAATAATATTTAAGTCTAAAAGTCCAATAGTATGCACGAAAACACTAAGAATATGGCTTAAAATTAAAACTACACGTGGCGCCATCTGTTAGGAGTTCAGTCGAAAGTTAATTATAAAAGAGAGAAGCCTTATTTTGGGGGAGGGAAAGAGTTTTTAAAAAGAAAATTGCAAATGCCAATAACGCTAAAATTTTCGTTAAGCCTGTCCCCCATTCGTGCTACGACCTTCTACCCTCCTGTATTTCCTTCTCCATCGACTTATAACCTCCAAAATTTAACAGCATTAATAGCTCATGTACGAGAATATCCTTGCCAAATTTCGAAAGTTTTGGCCCTCGGGTTCCTGAGATATAATGCAAAACACAGTAAAAATAAAACAAACTTTTGAAAGTATATAAAGCGTGTTTCAATCAATAAATCACAAGCGAATTCATTCATAATATATTTACACGGTTATTATTCAGAAATTATTCAGGAATATTCTATTTTTATCAATATTATTTTTTTTTTAAATAATTGAAGATAATTCGAGGAATTACGGTGAAATTTCTGCATTTATTTTACTCTTTAATGCTTTAATTTATACGCAATTCACGGTCACAAAATTAAATTAACATATTTAACACCAGTAATTCTTTAAATAGTCAAAATAATGTTTCGAATAATAATATAAACGTAAATATTTAATCAATGTGGGTCAAATCAGCTTCGTATATAAAGAAATTTTAGTGTTGTAGTTATTTTTACTGTCAACAGATGGCGACACTAGACACTACACTACTATGACGACATCTTGCTCCATCCCTACTCTATATCGAAATTTAGTAATATCCATTAAGGCGAATAATTTACATTTTATATCCATTTTTACCGAATGTAATGTGCCTCCCCCACTGATCACAGTTCATGGTTTTGTAAGAGAATTTCGGCCATTTTATTCAAAAACAATTAAAATAAATTAAAAAATTGCCTTTTATTATTAAAAGATACAATGTTCTACAGAGATTTTCTGAATAAAATTGTAATTCATCCATAATTTCGCCTTTTTATAAGTAAAGAAACGGTGTAAGTCATAAACGGTTAACACACTCAAAAACAGTGCCAATTCTGGGATATACGACGTCGATAATGATTTTTGTAAAGAAATCATTACTTTTTAACCATTTTGGACGACATAAATTTGATTTTTATCACTAATTTTAGAAGAATGAAAGAATTTCTGGCATTAAAATCCTATTTGTAGCAGGTGCCAAGATTATGAAGAATACAATTTGTTTGATTGAATGGAATTTTTTCTTCTGTTCAAAAAGCATATAATAATGTTACGCAAGACATTAATGGAAAATTGGAATCGTGTTTGAAATTACATCTTTAGAGAATCTCCGTTACTCACGCGATGAATGGTTTCCAGAAATTCGAAGCGAAGAACACGAATCCAATTGGCACACAACGATTTTTAAAGGTTTAGACTTTAAATAAAAATAATTCGCTCTTGCAACATTTATTTTATATTGGACGATGCTTTCGAGGATGGATCCAGAACAAATTTACAAGTCAATTTCCAAATTTATCGCGCCACCGAGTGGGTGAAACCACTTATTGGTCGCCTCACAACGGGTTAGACACGTGTTTTTCTGGTTTACGTCACGTGTATAACACCTAAATAAGGGGTAATTTTTCATATAAAGTACTCCTGAATGGTATTCCCTTGTAAAATCGTCTATATATTGCGTTGACGTACCCATCAAACTAATCAATCGACGAATCCACAAAAGGCCCTAGTAGATAAAACCATGGTCGTCGCGGGTTCATACCCCACAAATAAGCCGGCCAAGCGTTATATTCACGTGTCTAACATCTAAATAGGGATCAGTTTACCATAGAAAAGTCCTCCCTTCGGTAGATGGTCCACGTGTTACTTTGCCTTATCCCGTCTATTCATCCCTATTTTCCGGTTAAATTATTAATTTTATGAATGAAAAAAATTGTTCTGTAGTTTCTTTTGTGCAGTAATACGCCGACGAGCGCAATATTTCTTTGAAAGTATCCGAAAATATTCGTTTAAAATATAAAATTTGATTGCTCCGGAGATTTGGAATTACATTTACAGATTTATCGTCTCTCTTCTCTTCAAATATCTTTATTATTATTATTATTATTATTGAATTTCTTCGTTTTTAAAAGAGATTTAATCTTGCTCTTCTTTTCAAATCATTTCTTTTTTCTACTCTAGAAATTCGGGAATGATCCTGAAAATGTCTTTGTTATTTATAGTAATTGCTGTTTTCTACATTCATTTTTACGAGAAGTTCTCTTCGTTAAGATAGAAGACTTGTATTCACGATTTTAATCCTACAAAATGTATTGAGAAAGTTTTTAATTTTAAACGAATTTTATTAAAGAAATAAGAATTTATAGAAGATAAGCAACAAATAAGTCAGTTACAAAAAAGATTGTTAGAAAAACTGAAATATCGTAGCAAAATCGTGGAAATCTTGTCATTAAGTCAAAGAACTTGGATAAATCGAAAAAAAAGTCCATATTTTTTGTTATTAATTAATAAACTAGGGATAAAATGAAAAATAAATCTCGTACACTTCACTATAAATCCACTCTTTCCCTACACATCCATTCTTTCCCTACGTATTCATTTTCTCCCTACATATTTACTCTTTCCCTACAAATCTACTCTTTCCCTACACATCCACTCTTTCCCTACAAATCTACTCTTTCCCTACACATCCACTCTTTCCCTACAAATCTACTCTTTCCCTACACATCCACTCTTTCCCTACAAATCTACTCTTTCCCTACACATCCACTCTTTCCCTACGTATTTACTCTTTCTCCTACATATCTACTCTTTCCCTACACATCCATTCTTTCCCTACGTATTTACTTTCTCCCTACATATTTACTCTTTCCCTACATATCCACTCTTTCCTTACATATCTACTCTTTTTCTACATATCTACTCTTTCCCTACACATCCACTCTTTCCCTACAAATCTACTCTTTCCCTACACATTCATTCTTTCCCTACGTATTCACTTTCTCCCTACATATTTACTCTTTCCCTACATATCCACTCTTTCCCTACATATCCACTCTTTCCTTACATATCTACTCTTTTCCTACATATCTACTCTTTCCCTACACATTCATTCTTTCCCTACGTATTTACTTTCTCCCTACATATTTACTCTTTCCCTACATATCCACTCTTTCCTTACATATCTACTCTTTTTCTACATATCTACTCTTTCCCTACACATCCACTCTTTCCCTACAAATCTACTCTTTCCCTACACATTCATTCTTTCCCTACGTATTCACTTTCTCCCTACATATTTACTCTTTCCCTACATATCCACTCTTTCCCTACATATCCACTCTTTCCTTACATATCTACTCTTTTCCTACATATCTACTCTTTCCCTACACATTCATTCTTTCCCTACGTATTCACTTTTTCCCTACATATTTACTCTTTCCCTACATATCCACTCTTTCCTTACATATCTACTCTTTTCCTACATATCTACTCTTTCCCTACACATTCATTCTTTCCCTACGTATTCACTTTTTCCCTACATATTTACTTTTTCCCTACATATCCACTCTTTCCCTACATATCCACTCTTTCCCTACATATTTACTCTTTTCTTACATATCCACTCTTTCCTACACATTTATTTTCCCCTACACGTTCACTTTACCGTTGACAAAATATAAAAACATCAAATAAGATTTATTAATTCGTTATTTTTATTTTCTCACACACGAAAAGCTTCAAATTTAGTTTATTGTAATCATATTTATAATTATCTCATAGCTGGAAGCGTATTTGAACAAAGGAAATTTACTTAAATATACAATATTCATCAATATGAAAATTTCCGCAAAGAGGCAATTAAATAAGTTGTTAAAACTTTACAAAGCGTACAATTGCTTCTTAATTAAAATATATTTTTCTCTTTAGCTTAAACTTAATTAATTATTATAAAAATTAGCATTAAAATTTTATATCGAGATGTAGACGAAAAATTCCAAATACAGCATGCTTCATGATTTAATGCAAAAAAAGAACTATTATCTAATCTTCATTCTTACATTAAGCAGTTAAGACATTAACTTAATGCTATGAGGATCCGGGTTCGAATCCGGGCAGGCAAAGAATCCCAGGAAGTTTTTGTAGGTGGCCTGTCCCAGATATATCGGTTTTGTTTATAATTGGATTACAATATACGAACGATAACCTCATTTAACGGCCATCTTGGATTTTGACTATCATCCATGGCAGACGGCCATCCACTGTATCTATGTAATAATTACTCTATGGTTTTAACCGAAAATAATAATAATTGTTTAAATTATTTCTAGCCGTTAAATGTCGCTTTATTTGCTGTACTTTTAAAACTTTTTAAACGAAAATACAATATAAACAACAGCCGTTTTTGTGTCTCCGTCAATGGCCGTTCTTCAGGTTTAACTGTATTATTAATCTCTTCTCAGAATATATAAATGGGGTAAGTGCACTGTAGCGAAGTTACTTATTCAGTTCTAAAGCACACAGAAACCTATTAAAATCGTTTCGTAACGCAGGTAACAAAGTAACAAGCGTTGTTTACCATTTCCATTGACTAGATTGCTTCTCAGAATTTTAGTTACTGCGAAAATTATAGTTGTTACCAAACAAAATATGTATCGGTAATGAACTATTATATCGTAACATGTAAGAGAAAACAGGAATAAATGGCAAGTTAAATATATTCACTAACAAACGAGGCAAGTTTAGTGGCTAAAGTAAGTGGTTTAAGTGGTAAGTAACGAATGGAAACTGCATTACAGTTTTCGATTTACCTCCGTTACGATGTTTTGAGGTAACGCAACATGTAAGTGATCTGTCAAAAGGGTACCTCCCAGGAGAACATTCTGTAGGGAGCTGACCGTTATTTAGGTGTTACATACGCGAAGGAAACCTGGAAAATCCCAAATATCAGCCTGTTGGTGAGGAGCGAACCCACGACTACCTAGATTCAATGGTTTTTATCCACTAGGCATTTGGCAGTCTGATTGATTGGTTGGTTTGATGGATAAGTCCACGTGTTGCATATCCATCAAACCAAGAGGAGTGCTTTCCACGACGACTTTATGTAGGAAAATTGCCCCTATTTAGCACTATGGAGTCAGCCTGTTAGGTGAAGCACGAACCCACGATCGGTGCTCAGTGTTTTTATTCACTAGGGCGCTGGTGGGCTGTTTTTAACATCGCTTCTAGTTAGATATAACATTCAATTATGGATTTTCAATAACATGCGAGTGCGTGTGGAGATTATTAAGAAAATTACCTGGATTAAACAATAGATTTTCTGTGTTCACTATCAATGGAGGTAGAAAACAGGAATTTAGTACAGGTAAGTAAATCTAGCAAAGAATCTAGAATCGGTCTTCAGAAATTGTATGCTGATTTACGAACCAGGCGGTTCTTGTGTGGTGTTTCTCGGTACATTCCTAAACAAGATGGCGATTCTTCGTAACACACGCGTCAAACCGCATCATCCATCAAGAAATCCACTTCAGCAGGATCAGTGGCGCGTTACCCTTTGGGCAAAATGGAAGATTGCCTTGGATCTCCACTAATAGGGGACCCCAACCAATCTTTCATAGGAATATTTCCCAAATAAATTGTTTTGAAGAAAAATGTCTGAAGTCAGCACTAGTATACAGTACACGGGACTTCCTAATTTAAATTTGTCTGGGCGCCCATGAAGCTATAACACGCCATTGTGCAGATGATTCGGAGTTAAACTTCTAATAAAGAGCACCTCCCAACAACGGCTAACATTTTCAGAAACATTTCTTTCCGAAAACGACTATTTTTATGTTCACGTTAACATTAACAGAGCAGAAGCCCCCCTCTCTTTTTGAGGCTTTCCTCTGCCTACATACTTTCCATTTCTAATATTTTATATTAGATTATTAATATTTTTTACAGTTAAAACTACACAATATTAAACCTCTATAATGCGAACACAGTTACACAATTTTTTAATAAAGGTATTTTTAAAACAATATAAAAATCACGAAGGGTGTGAAGGATAGAATGTAGAATTTGCTGTTTTTATTTTACAGTCGAGAGATGGAGACATTAACTTTTTAATTGCCTAAATTGTAATGATGTATATGATGTATATGATGTATATGATATTTTAATTACAGAAAATTAATTAAATTAAATTAAACTTTATTTAAATGCGACAAATCGTCATTAAAATACGATAATACTCGTGTATTTTCATTAATAATTAAACGCAAGGCCGGCTCAGATATATATATTTTCCGGGCCTCACACCGAGTTCCCGGGATCAGATGGGCCTCACACTTTCAAATTTCTAAGATAATTTCATGTTTGCAAATATTTTGAGGCCCCAGTAATAAATCCTTTCCGAGGCCTCTACAAAAACTCCAACCAGCTCTCAGTAAAGGATTCTCTATTCTGGTCAAAGGATTTTTTTTTTGTCTCGAATTATTATTTAAATTTAAATTAATTTTAATTTCGTTTCTCTAGAAAACTATAATTTATGCAAAATTAAAGAAAAAAAATCAAAAATATTTGCTAAATTTTCATTTATAAGTCGTATACTTCAAAAGGAAGCTCAAGAGCAAATGTCCTCTTCCAAGCATCTTCTCTGAGCAAAGTAGTATCTTTAATAATAATTAACGTGTAAAAAATATTTTGTAATATAAATTTAAAGCAATTGAAGCGTTAAAATTAGATAAATAATTTAAAATTTGTTCTAATTTACTAATTAAAATTTTAAATTGGAGACGAGTAAATTAGGATTGTATATAGAAACTTAAATGATGATCGTGATTAAACAATAGATATATTCAGAGCTCTCTGTATAAATAACTATTGGAGAAACCTTAACCAAATTTGGTATACATACTGTCCCGAGTATAAGGTTTCAATTTTCAGAAGAAAAAATTTTACTTCAAAATTCGGCCGCTAGAAGAAAGTTTGGCGCTGCTCTCTCTCTCCAAAATGTGCGCGTAACCGCTTTCTTGTCAGTGTCCGTTGTTCAGTGGTTCGAAGAGAATTTTATTTTAATTTTTACCAATTTTTCTCTCGTTAATATTTAGAATGTGTTCCAATTGGATTCGTGTTCTTCGCTTCGAATTTCTGGGAACCATTCATCGCGTGAGTAACGGAGATTCTCTAAAGATGTAATTTCAAACACGATTCCAATTTTCCATTAATGTCTTACGTAACACTTTAAATTCGTTTTAAATAAAAGAATAAATCCTATAAAACTTAATGTAATTATTACGATGATTACTTAAAGATAAGTTTGAATCCTCCAACCTGTGTTTGAATAAAACTACCGAACCCTGGTTTAGCCGCGGGTTCGGCCTCATTAACGGGCTGGCACGTGGAGTTTTCTGGGATTTTTCACATGCCTGACACCTAATAAGAGCTAACTTTCTATAGAAAAGTCCTTGTTGCTTCTATACAAGTTGCGGGTTCGTACCCACCAACGTGCTGAGATTCCCAGGTGTAGAGGCCAGTTTTTTGTAGATGGTCCTCCATGTGGCACCCCCTTTGGCATTTAGTAGCTTGTTTTGGTTTATTCGTACACGTGGGCGAACCTCCTCCAGGAAGGGAAACTGGCCCCAATTTAAGTGTTATAAGTGAACATCACCCTTGATTATGATTAATGTCAACCATTGAAAATCAGAAAAACAAATTACTTACGAGTTAGTAATTAAAGCTATTAACTCGTGTAACCACTTCGTTTTGTGTATTTTTTGAGTAAAAATTTTAAATATGCCCCTGTAAATTAACGAACGAATCCAGATCTAGTGGATAAAACTAGTCAGAATTGGTAGTAGGTTGCGGGTTCTTACCCCACCAACGGACTGGAAAGTGAAGTTTTCCAGGTTTTTGAACGTGTTTCATACCTAAACATGGACCAGTTTTTTTTTTAATAGAAAGTCCTGCCAGATCGCCCACGTGTTGAATTTTTGCACGTATTCATCAACCCAATAAACCAACGAACCCACAAAAAGCCTAGTGGATAAAACCACTGAACACCAGTCGCGGGTTCGTACCTCACCAACGGACTAGCCTTGCATTTACCGTGTTTTCTTCCAATCTAACGTCTAAACATGGGCCAGTCTCTCATAGAAAGTCCTCCTGTGCTGCATGGTCTTACCCCGTAAGTCAAACCCCCTATAAAATCACGCGCTGTAGACACATAAATCTGTTTTAAAGTATTAAAATGTGTTATTTATTTACAGGTTTAAGTCATTGAATTACTTAAAGTGTCGACTACCTTATTCTAATTAAATAAAATATTGTGTAAGATACCTCGAGGCGTAACACGAAAACGTGTCGAATTATAATCGATGGTTGCTATTAAAAAAAATCCTCCCTTTTTAATATATTTTAGTAAATAGATGACCTTCGAAAGGTCACAGAAGGTATCTGGAATATCTTCATTATCATATCTTAAGCGATCTTTAATCAAAACTTGTCTAAGCCACTCTGCACAGTGTTGAGTGCCGAAAGCGGATTTACATTTTTACTTCTAAAACTCGAAATTGAATTTCGAAAATCACGTTTATTCGCCGAATTTTTACGGTTAAATCCTCCCGGATCGATCTTTCGATCCTCATTTTTCTGTATAAGATTCTTCCTCCCCTCTTGTGTTAATTGTGTGCACTCACCTGTCACGTTCTATTATACAACGTCAACACCTTTAAAACCTGTTAAAAATTCAAGGCGGTTCCTACGATTTATTTCTTATTTTTTAAATTAATTAATTTGCAAATTGCACAAGTTATGCCTTCGGGTGTTGACTGTAGAATCTAATTATCTCTGCCCTCCTTTTTTTAATCTCTAATTCTCCGTCAGAATATATCATTTTTGGTAGATTTTTTTTTTTGGAAGTTTTAGCACAGGTTATACAGTGTAGTTGAGGGCCTCATATCTTTACACGTACCATTATTTGGTGAAGGAAAGGGCTTTATGTATATTCTTCAACTTTAACCATGAGCCGTGTAAAAAAATAAGATAAATTTTTTAAAAAATAAAGAATTACTTTCTGTGCGACTTAAAAGTTTTTTTCTTTAAACAGGAAGATCTAAAAGATTGATGTAAAAGTTTGCTTCTTTACGTTAATAATTTAGGTCTTCCTGTTTAAAATCCTTCGGTTCATAAACGAATGAAGTATTATTTGGTTATCTTCATTTTTTTACTGTCTTCATCTGCTTTTATGTTGAAGAATATGAAGATGAAGATGACGAAGAAGAAGGGAGATAAAGAAGATGAACAAGAAGATGAAGAGAAAGTTGAAGAAAAAAAATGTGAAAAAGAGGATAAGAAGAAAAATGATGAAAACGAAGAAGAAAATAAAGAATAACATGAAGATAAAGGAGATAAAAAAAAATAGACAAAAAAAATGAAAAAGAAGAAGAAGTAGAAGAAGAAGATAAAGGAGACCGAAGAAAAAGAAGACGAAGAGGATAATAAAGTAAAAAAGATAAAAAAGAGAACGAGGAAGAAAAAAGTGATGAAAAAGAAGATGAAGAAGATAAAGATCATGAAGATAAAGGAGATAAAAATAATGAAGAAGAAGAAAAAGAAAATGAAAGAGACAAACACGAAGATAAAAAGAGAACGAAGAAAAAGAAGACGAAGAGGATGATGAAGTAAAAGAAGATAAAGAAGAAAATGAGGAAGAAGAAAAGCGACGAAAAAGAAGATGAAGAAGATAAAGATCATGAAGATAAAGGAGATAAAAAATGATGAAAGAAAAAGAAAAAGAAAATAAAGGAGACAAACACGAAGATAAAAAGAGAACGAAGAAAAAGAAGACGATGGGGATGATGAAGTGAAGATAAAAAAAAGAACGAAGAAGAAGATGATGGTGATGCTGACTAAGACGAAAAGAAAGATGATATAAGTCAAAACCGAAATTAAATTTCACGAGATAAATAAATATGAAGTTTTATTTATCTTTCCAAGATTCATATGAAAATTAATTGCAGAATTACATTAAAATTCCCAATTAAACGTATTTAAATATAAATTATTTAAAGCGGATAAATTTGCATATGTCTCATTAATGGAAGAGATAATTAGACAAGTAAAAATAGTTTTTATCAGGAAAATTAAGTTATCTAAAGGTTAATTTTACATAAAATTTATCTTCGAAAAAAGCCAAATTCAAAGAAGAAGTCATCTCTGAGATAAATAATTCGATAAAAAGTCAATTTTCTTACTTTTTATGGAGAGAAAACGGGCAAAGAATATTTAAAAAACTCGTTAAAAATCGAATCATGATTTATAATTTACAATAATAATGTTTACTATGGATTAAAATTCATGAATTAAACAGGTTGACTGCAACCTCCGAGTTGAATTTATTGAATAAATCGAATTGGAGAAACGTGAGAGAAATCGGAATAAATCTTAAAAATTAATTAAAATAATATATTATCGAAAAGAAAATTGGTAATGTAAATACAGTCGAACCTCCTAAAAACGGCCACCTCTAAATTGCGGCCATTTATTCGGAAACGTTTCGTATTAAAATGTGTATAGAAACCTCCCAACAAAGGACACCTGAAATGCTTCTTTTTAAAATTCAAACCAAATAACCTTTAAACGACGACCACTTCCAAACAACGGCAGCCATATTTTCATAGACGTTTTTTGAAATTTATATATAAAAATAACCTCCGAACAACGGCCAGCTCTGATTGTTCTTTTATGTTTCCGTTAGCGGCCGTTGTTCAGAGGTCCGACGGTAGTTAAAGCTTAATTAACTGTTATTCTAATATTGTTCTTAATTAATTAGCGAAATAATCTCATTAAGTTTATCAAAAATAAGATTAAAATTACTCAAATTATTTTTTTCGGGTAAACTAATGAAGTGTAATTAATTTATAAATTAATTGTCTCTAATTTTAAAATACTGTATTATTATTATTTTTTTAATTAAATTATATCTGTAAAGAAAATAATCCTTTCTAAAAAATAAAATTTATTTTAGAAAAAAAAGAAGATTAATAAATCAAATCTTGGATTTTATTAAAAATTTATTATAGAAGAAATCTCTATAAAATTGTTTCTGTTAGAGCTGCTGTGACCCTAAGCTGTAACATACATTAGGCCCTTTCTCATCATTAAACACAATACATGTAAAAATGCAAGGCCCAAGCTGTAGATTCATAATGCTGGATCCTAAGCTGTTAACTCATAATGCGAGACCCTAAACTGTTAACTCATAATGCAAGGTTCTAAGCTGTACTTATAATGCGAGGCCTTAAACTGTAGAGTCATAATGCAAGGTCATAAGCTATAGACTCATAATGCGAGACCTTAAACTGTTAACTCATAATGCAAGGTTCTAAGCTGTACTTATAATGCGAGGCCTTAAACTGTAGAGTCATAATGCAAGGTCATAAACTATAGACTCATAATGCGAGACCTTAACTGTTAACTCATAATGCGAGGTTCTAAGCTGTACTTATAATGCGAGGCCTTAAACTGTAGAGTCATAATGCAAGGTCATAAGCTATAGACTCATAATGCGAGACCTTAACTGTTAACTCATAATGCGAGGTTCTAAGCTGTACTTATAATGCGAGGCCTTAAACTGTAGAGTCATAATGCAAGGTCATAAGCTATAGACTCATAATGCGAGGCCTAAACTGTTAACTCATAATGCAAGGTTCTAAGCTGTACTTATAATGCGAGGCCTTAAACTGTAGAGTCATAATGCAAGGTCATAAACTATAGACTCATAATGCGAGATCCTAACTGTTAACTCATAATGCGAGGTTCTAAGCTGTACTTATAATGCGAGGCCCTAAACTGTAGATTCATAATGCGAAGTCATAAGCTATAGACTCTATAATGCGAGACCCTAAACTGTTAACTCATAATGCAGAGTCTAAGTTACTATAATGCGAGGCTAACTGTAGAGCAAAGATCATAAGCTGACCTAAGCGAGACCCTAACTGTTAACTCATAATGCGAGGTTCTAAGCTGTACTTATAATGCGAGGCCTTAAACTGTAGAGTCATAATGCAAGGTCGTAAGCTATAGACTCATAATGCGAGACCCTAAACTGTTAACTCATAATGCGAGGTTCTAAGCTGTACTTATAATGCGAGGCCTTAAACTGTAGAGTCATAATGCAAGGTCATAAGCTATAGACTCATAATGCGAGACCCTAAACTGTTAACTCATAATGCAAGGTTCTAAGCTGTACTTATAATGCGAGGCCCTAAACTGTAGAGTCATAATGCAAGGTCATAAGCTATAGACTCATAATGCGAGATCCTAACTGTTAACTCATAATGCGAGGTTCTAAGCTGTACTTATAATGCGAGGCCCTAAACTGTAGATTCATAATGCGAAGTCATAAGCTATAGACTTATAATGCGAGACCCTAAACTGTTAACTCATAATGCAAGATTCTAAGCTGTACTTATAATGCGAGGCCTTAAACTGTAGAGTCATAATGCAAGGTCATAAACTATAGACTCATAATGCGAGATCCTAACTGTTAACTCATAATGCGAGATCCTAACTGTTAACTCATAATGCGAGGTTCTAAACTGTACTCATAACGCAAAGCTCTAAGTTATAGCAAGACTTTAAGCCGCAGCTAGTATAGCTTACGTATAAATCAGGCCCCACTTTCTACATTAAACGGTAATTAAAATAGGACACTATAAGAGCAACGTAGTTAATTTATACACGAATTAAATTGAAATAAATCGAGTTAAAATACCCCAAAAATGATTAAATTATCTGTAAATTATTTGCCAGGTTACAGAGGGAAGACGGTAATTTACGAGTGGGGGGAGTTTTAATTAACGAACGTTTACGTCATTGTGGCCTAATTATGATTCATATTGTTGGACGGTAGACGTAAACAACGCCACGATTATCCAAGATTCAAACCGAGGGATTTCCTACGACTATATATAACGATAAACGTCTGAAGACGGAGGAGATAAACACAAATAAAATATGGTGTAACCGATAATGGGTTACATGTGGCGGCAATTTGTCGGTTTTATTATATTCTAAATTCCTTATCGAGTCTTCTTGTAGATTTATATCCCCGCGTGACTAAGACGTTGGTGTGTTATTGCTTGGACACTAAGCTTTGCTCAATATCGATCTTTGACATGGAACTGCGATAGTGTGACGTCAATTGGTTACGTACCTATCCTGTAAACGTGGTTACTGTCATTGTAACAATTAAATAAAGTTTTTTGTGAAGGGGTACGTTCGTTTAAATATGGAATTTTATGCTTTTAAATTAAGAAGTGGTGTGTGAAGGTCCCTATTGTTGGAAAACACTGTGGACTCTCCTTGTTTCCGTGTATGTGGTGTTGAAGAGTTTCTCCGGTGAGGAATTTTTATGTATGGATTCATAATGATGGATCGGTTTGTAGAAATTTGCAGTTTCGATTGTATGGGGAGACGGAATGGGAAGGAAAATTGGATGGAAAGTGGATAAAAGTTGAATGGAAAACTGTAGATTCATCTACATTTTTCGTTCTATAAGGAAATGGAGAACTGTGGATGAAATGGATGGAATGTAGATGGAAACTGGGTGGATTGCTGTGGATTTCTACAAATGAAGACTGGGTGGATTACTATGGATGAAGACTGAAGAGTGGAAACTGAAGATGAAGAGTGAATTTCTGTGTATTGTTATGAATGGAAACTGGATGGATTATGTAGAGGAAGACTGGATTGATTATTAGAGGAAGACTGGATGGATTATTAGTGGAAGACTGGATGGATTATTAGAGGAAGACTGGATGGATTATGTAGATGAAGACTGGATGGATTACTATCGATGAAGATTGAGTGAATAGAATGTAAATGAAAACTTGATAGAGAACTGCGGATGAATCCACAGTTTTCCATCGAGGGAGGAGAATTTTTATATGTTTAGATTCATGATAATAAATCTATATATAAAAATTAAAGAAGTAATTTACAGTTATAGATTTGAATCAAGATCAATGCAATGATCCATATACGAAAATTGAAATTATACAGTAATATAATTACGGTTTACTGTACGTTACGACTTTACGATCTCTATAACAATTATTATACAAAAATTAGAAGAATGAAAATTAAAAAAAAAAACAAAATATATCATACAGAGTTCACCGAAAATCCATTAATCATTGTAAAGACTTGTGCAATTGCTATCTTATTGGAATATTTTATTAATAAACTTTATAATAACATGGTGAACTGACTTCTGGAGCAATAATTTTAATTTATAACACGATTTAATTATCCTTTCTGCTTTGTTTCGTGGATGAAACGTCTTTCATTATTTATCGACTGGCAACATTTGGAACGAACATTAATTACGAAAATGTATTAAATAATCGAGTGGAAAAAAGGGCGAGGCCTAAAAATACGTTAAAAATCTCTCCCAATATTAGAAAATAGCAAAAAGTCAGGTAAAAATTTAATTATTTTATTATATTAGTAAATGTATTCGAGAATATTAGATTATCACACGAGCACGCCGCATTCGCTCGTGACACTAAACAGGGCCAAGCCTTAATTTATAGCTTAAGGCCTCGCTATAAAATTAATTTTAAGTTAGTTCAATCATTGTATAGGATGGTCCAAAAGTCCATGTTTCTATACGATTGGATTGATAGAATAAAGGCAACGCAACACGTGGGAGATCTGCCGAGAGGGGTGCCTCTGAGAGGACTTTCTACCCGAAACTGGCTCCTTTTAGGTGTGTTAGACACGTGAAGAAAACACGTGTACACCCTGTTGGTGAAGTACGAACCCACGACAAAGCAGTATCCACTAGGCCTTTTGTGCGATCGTCGACTTTATGGATACAACAACGCAATATATGGACCATCTGCCAAGTAACCGAAGGACTTTCTAGTCCTATTTATGTGTTAGACACGTAAAAAAACCCCCATGGCCTTCTTATTTGCGAGGCGCGGACTGGAAAATCACCAGGTTCAAGTGGTTTTCTAATGGTTCACCAGATTTGACAGAATGGTGGGCCAAGTCCTTCGAAGCTTCAGCTGGGTGAATTCCACCCACCACACTATAAATCTTTCAGTTTATTTAGTAATTAGTAACACAAATTCCTCGCAGCCTCGCTTAATATAGAAACAGAAAATTCCTGTAAGATAAATGAATGAATCCTGACCCAAGCAAAGGGGTCAGGATTGAGCAATTAGGCAATTAGGCAAGAAAACAATTAAAAAAATAAGATAAAAATTCCTTTCGAGCTTGTAATGCCTTAGAAATGCACACAAAGATAAATTGTTTACTCCTCTAAAGAAATGATGAAATTTTCATCCCAACTTATCATTTAATCAAATGGATGAAGTAGAAAGATGCTCATCGAGTAGGAGAAAATATAATTTATTTTTAAAATTAAAAATAAACATTTAAATGTTTTTTTTTTACTTTATAATTTAATAAATTATTAAATTTACTGTTTATTATTAATTTTTATACATATTATTATTATATTTTTAATAAATTACATGAATACAAAAGTATGCTTCTCTAATCCAACTCCAGCATCATACTTGAAAACTAGATTTAAAAAATATTTAATATTTAAATATTCATTTTATTATTTAAATATTCATTTAATAATTTATTTAATATATTGTTAATATATTTAATGTATTTAATAGAAAATTTAGTGAAGAAATTTACCTCCCACGAAATGTTTGCCTTTGTTAAGTACATAAAAGTAAAGAAAAATACACTTTATATATCAAAATTTAACGATTTTTTAGAAAATATAATATCTTTTCTAACAAATAAATATAATATTTTTTCACAGAATTTAATAAATTATACGAAAATAATTCATTTATTTGACCTTATGTAGTGATTTCTCTGAGATGTCGGTTTTACCGCTAAGCTCCGCTGTCGTGCAGTGAAGCAACAGGAGAAGTTTCAGGGGCTTTACAACTTTCTATTTTTACAAATTTCTCACTAAAGTAACACATAAATAAGTAATTACCTTTGCCATATCCTTCCTTTCAACCGGTTTTTATCCATTAAATAAATTAAATCTGTGCAAAGACGTTGAGAAAACGTGTATATATATATATATATTTAATTAACATAAGTCTACATTAAATGTATTTTTTAAGAAATAATTGCTAAAATATTTTTAAAAAATAACCGAATAAAATTATTATAAAATAAACTTTAAAAGTTTATAAATTATATTATAGAATTTACTGTAAAAATATTTTTAAAGTAGTTAAGATACAGCCAAACCTGTAAACAACGGCCACGGATGGGAAAGGAAGCAGCGATCGGTTCTAGCACTTTTATTTAACCTTTAACGAAAATGTGGCCGTTATTAAGAGGTTGGGAAGAAGTATAGGGCTGTAAAAAGGGTTTTTTAATAGCTGAATACACAGACAACAATCTTTAGAGGTGGCCGGCGTAATTTAATTCCCGAAAAATTCGTCACGTAACATAATTTAGAGGATTTTAAAGAGCTCATTAATATTTACTCTTTATTAAATTATTTAAAGAGTACATTAAATTATTACAAAGTTTGTAACAAATTCACGAACTTGTATCACCTAAACATTAAATTTTATTCCAGAAAATGTGTATATAAATTTAAAAAAAACAACAACAACACGTTAAGTAGATTAATTTAAAAATATATTTTTACTGTAAATATTTACATGTAACGTTGTATGCAGGTTGATAAATGAGTTAAGTATCAGTAGTCATTCCTCACCCCACTCCAGTTAAAGTGGAAGAGTCTTTATCCAACTGACTCTTTCGATTTTTGCTTCCTACTTTACAAGCTTCCTCAGCTTCATTCTTTACTTACAAGTTACGTTCGTATGTCAACCCCTCTTTAGTAATCTCTCCTTATCATCCTTTAAGTACAGGTACTTAAAGTGTAATAAATGATCCACTGAAAAGGTAAGAAATCATTTTCTTTAAAAAATAAAAAGCTGTCCTCCTTTACAGGTTCTCCAGCTTTAAAATTGTTTCTAATTTTAATAAAAGTCACGTTTCTTTTTATAAACAATTCAGGTTAATAATAACTTGTTTAACACGTAACCTGTCTATTTTTAAAGTTTATTTAAATGGAAATCGCTTTATTTATTAAATTTCGGAGCGTTAAAGTTTTTAATTAATTCTTAAAAGTTGAGTAAGAAGGGATGAATAAATCCTTTCCTCCCTGTTTAATGTTTAAGGAAAGGATTCCTTGATAAAGGGTAATCCTTGAGTACGGAGGATTTTTTTCCCTTATTTTTAATGTTTAAAGAAAGGATTCTTTGAATGAATCCTTAAGTTAGACGAGGATTCTTTCTTCCATTCGTACTCAATGCTTAAACGAAGGATTCCTTGATAGAGGATACGAATTGAAAGGATTCTTCTTTCCCTTCGTACTCGATACATAAACTAAGGACTCCTTAAGAAGGGAAGAAAAAGAAAGGAAACCTGTCTAAAGCGGAAAAAAATGATACCAGCGTTATCTCGTTTTCGCAGGTTTCCGTCTTATAGAGGTCTTATTAACGCGTAGAAATCTGTTTTAAAATGTTAGGTGCTGCTTAAGACTGGTTGAAAGATAGCTCACACGGGAAAAATCTGCGTAAGAAACCCTCTAATTATGATCTCGAATTTGGCCGTTTTATTCAGGTTACGCTACTCGATCGGTATTAAACCCGTTAACGCGATAGACGGGTCTCCTGCTCGGTAATATAGGAAATTGTCAACTCAAAATTTATTTTCCGTTTAGACTGGTGTAATGTTCCGTTTTAGACAGGTTTTACTGTACTAGATCTTATATACAGTACTTTCTTCATTAGGGAAGTTAAAAGTATGTTGTTTTAATGTTAACAATGAATAATAAAAGGGATATTTTGTGTTTAAACACTTCGTTTTTTCTTCTTTAAATATCGTTATGTAATCTGAGAATTATAAAAATATTTAAATAAGACGTTCTAAATATGACTTAAGTGGGTCAAGCCCATACAAAGTACCTTTATGTAGTTCCCTATCGATTTGAGTGACACTAAACTCCAATGTTTATTTTTAACACAATAAAACTATTAATTATCCGTGTTATAATATTAACAAAATGCCGGAATATTTACGAATTAAACTATGAATTAAAATACTTTTTGTGATTTGTGGACATCAAAATGAAAAATAATTCACTTTCTCAGACGTCAACCTCGTTAAATTAACTAAGATTCGCCTTATTTTTCGCCCTTAAGTGGAGAGAATTATGTTGATTAATTGTCAAATAATAAATTTCTGAGATAACACGTCAGGAGACAAATGGGGGATTAAAGTTTTCATGAAATATTATAAAAATGTTTGCTTAAAGTGACTTTTCGTGTTTAATTTTATCACGTTAGGCTCCTGTGTTCCTGGCATGTGACGTAAACTTCCCTCCGCCAAATACAGGTAAAAATATGAGGGCCTAAGCTATAGACACATAATGCGAGGCCTTCAGCTAGTGTCATAATGCGAGGTTCTACGCTGCAGGCTCATAAGGCGAGGCCTTAGCTGAACCCTCTTTAGTTGCAGCTTAGGGCTTGTGCCATGCTTAACAGGGCCCGAATTCGAACACGACTGCAGGGCTCACGAGCATATCTGCCACGTAACTAATGAGAAATACAGGATCCCTCGATGTGCTTCATCCGAAAATTGCAATTTAGTTTGGTATCCACCCGTATTGATAACACAGAACGACTCGACTCGAGCATTTCCCATTATTTATTGTGCTCTTAACTCTGTACACACGAAACTATCCACTCTGCACTCGATGAAAGCGGTGAGAAAACACATGGTCCTATTGACTGAGTGTAAGTGGTCATCACTATCACAGCTTTCAATTCAGAAATGAAAGTATAATTAAAAATATGGTTTTATAAGTAAAATATAAAGGAAAATAGACAGATCCCGAAGCTTTGAAGTGGAGGAGGAGCGAGGTGAGAGCTTATTTAAACACGTGTTTAACCCTCTTGCAGATTACTCAAAAACTCTTTCTATTTAAACAAACACTGGTTAAATCTAACAGAGACTTTACTATTTAATTAACAAGAGACATTCATTCATTAAATTAAACAATATTCAAAATTGAGAAGAGCACTTAATTGGCATAATCAACGAGTTTAATTAGAGTCAATTCGGAGCCGAATAATTGTAATTAAAATGGGAATAATTAAATCGTTACCCCGTATAGAAAATTTCCACTTTTATCTACAAGTTATGGAGGACCGGGAGTGTATTATATTAAAATTAATAACACGATAAGCCGCGGTGTAAGGGGGTGGAGGTGGGTTTGGCCATAATGAAAACTGCAATATGGCTTATCACAGAGGAGATACGTCTAATTTCGCATCGACGTAGATAGATAAATGATACTAAATGATGTCTAGGAGTATCCCTATGGCAACTGGATTTACCTTATTTACGTTTGGGGGGTGTGCGTGAGAGAGAGAGAGGAAGATGTAGAGATTGATCGATGAAGTAAATCGGTGATATTAAAGGCAATTGAAACGTTTATAAGTCAAACGCTCGATCGAGATCGAAGAGTTGGGAGATGGGATGCGACTTGTCTACCTGCGTTTCGCATAATTCGGAAACCAACTTAGACAGGTGAGTGACGTTGACGTGTGACGTCGAAACGGAGACTTGTCCTCTATCGAATTTTATCGAGGTAAGTCACTTTTTCGATAAGTGAGCGAAAAACAAACGCTCTCGACTCCACAGTTGATAACCAGAGTAAACAATAATTATGATCTTCTCGGAGATAATTTACTTCCCTTTTTTCAACAAAGAACACCTTCATTTGTTGCTTCTAAATCGATAAAAAATATAATTGTATTAGGTGTAACAGAGGGGTGATCTATAACACAAGCAAGGTTAGTGAATGTACGTACCGTCAGAATAATTAAAATTAATCATTTTAAATTGTTCCCGTGTAAAATTTAATTGATTTTAGTTTAATATTTTACACGTAAATTATTTATTTTTAATTACAATTAATGTTCTAATCTTTTCTTCAGAGTTTGTTCTACTCCCCAATAACAATACAAGTAGTTATAATGTTTCGAAAACCTCTAAAAAAACGGACATTTTCTATGTTCCTCTCGGTGGCCGTTGTTCGGAGGTTATTTGTATGGATTTTTGTTCCTCCCTAAAACAGTACGGCTGCTGTTGGGAGGTTATTTAATAGGATTACAATTTTTAGCATTTTTTTCCCCGCTACGAGGACCTTTTCTTCGTACCCTTCGTGGTTTCGGGAGGGCCCACAATGGGGACGACCCGTTGGCCCGATGTATCTGAGAGAGACCCCACTAGAAGCCTCCCTAGAGCGCCCACGAGTGGATGAACACCGGTCGTGGGTTCGCTCCTATTAACAGGCTATTCGCGTGGAGTTTTACCGGGTTTCTTCGCGTGCCAAACACTGCACAGTTTCCTTTAAAAGTCTTTCCGGGAGGCACCCCACGTGGCAGATGGCCCGTGTGTCGTATCGAGTTGCCTTATCCCATCACTCCAATTTCCCAGAGCAGATGGCTGACGCCTTTAACCGCCTCCGCCAGCATTAACATTTATGATTCACTTAAACCCCTCTTTAACGCCGTTATCTCTACAAACCCCCGTTATTACGACTAGTATTTAATAGCGTATTCGAGTAATCCCGATTTATGGCGCAGAATAGGATAATTTGATTTACGACGGAGGAATAAATTAAGCGGTAAATGCGGGTTCTAAACCGTATATAAAACAGGTTAACAATCGCCGCGTGATGAAGCGCAGAATAGGGGGAGGGAAAATTCCTAATTTCTCCTTAGCATCGCGAGCACGACAGAAACTAGTTAAAGTCGTGCATTAAAGTTCTGCCTAAATAAATAATTCCTTCTTCTCTAAGGCCATAAAACTAAACAGGATTTTTATTTTCCTTGTTAGGAGGAAGAAGAGAGAGAGCGTTAATGAATCAGTCGTTAAGAACTTGTTAGATACTTTGACTAACTCCTGATTAGTCCGTATACCGATACATCCCTTCTAATTACAAGTAATTTTATTGTGTTTCTTACAATATAAAACACTAAAAACTCATCCCT
The DNA here is from genome assembly GCF_030686945.1 of Centruroides vittatus. Taxonomy (NCBI): domain Eukaryota; kingdom Metazoa; phylum Arthropoda; class Arachnida; order Scorpiones; family Buthidae; genus Centruroides; species Centruroides vittatus. The sequence goes on along the minus strand of NW_027121750.1, from coordinate 902,520 downwards.
GGCGCTAATTTTCATATTAGTTTATATTTTTAATCTTTCCGCTCCGTGGGCAATAAGATACCGCCCGTGAACACTACGAGGGCCTCTCTGTGTGCATTTTAACCATGCCCGTCATAGTTTCGGCCGGGCCGACGATAGGGATGTAGCGTAATCAGGTGGCATTACGGTACAATCCCCCGAAAATTTCCTGGGGACTTTTGAACGCCCGAATACGAACCCGAATCCTCCGGAGCGGTAGGTTGAATGCCTAATTTTAACCTATAACTAAAGTGTTTTTTCCGGTTTTATGTAATATTTTAACTCGTTTTTCTTTACATGTTTTAAATTGATATTTAAATTTAGTTTTCTGCTTTTAAAAATAAATGTTTGAAATGTGTTCTACGCCATTTTTTATTTTTTTTTTAAAGAGAATTTTCTTTTCTCTCTGTCTAATCGCGCCGCTTTGGCTTTATTTTACAATTTAAACGAGATTTCTCTTTCGAAATTTTCTATTTTTGTAGTTGTTTGTCTGTCCTTTGTTATATTTTTCAAAATTTCTTTTTATTTCCTTCAAGAACAAGGCCTACATCTTGGATGAGTTGATAAAGTGGAAGAGTTCTTAATGGTATTTCGAGGACTCTTGTACGTTTAAATCCACGTAAAAGCGAGGAAAATAAAATAAAATAAAAAATATATCATCAGATTTTTAAAAAAAATGTAGAAAATTCACTTTTCAAACAAAATTTCTTTCCTCTTTTTTGGGCCAAATAAAATTCCTCAAAAGTCCGCCTTGTTAAAGTCTGTTCAAAAATTGAATTATTCAAGGAAAAAAAAAGAAAAAAAATATCGTTTTTTAACATAAAAATCAATAAAAATATTTATAAAATTTCTAAAATATAAATACGTTCGAGTCTGTAAGTAAAATATGTCTAAAAATGTCATTATATTATTAATATAAAAATCCATATAGACATAAATGCGTTCATTTTTTAATAATTAATAACTCAAAAATTATTTTTTATTATTAGAAATAATAATATATAATTTTGAATTAGATACTAGTTTTAAATTTAATTTTATATTTAAAAAAAAACAACTAAAATTCGAATTAATTTGAAATTTATACATTTTTTTCGCCAGATGGCATTTGATAATGACTTAAGTTGCCATCTGGTATATAAAATTGGAAATAATTTTTAAATTATTTAAAAATTTTAAAACATTATTATTATTATTATAAAAACAAAATTAAAAGAAAAAACGAGGCTTTATAAATTATTCGACTTAACATTTTATTATAACTGAATAGACAAGGTTATCTGCCAATTTATCTGTTTTTCCTCGTAATAAAAAGCTTGACAACGTGCCAAAGGACGTCGGGAGTTTTTGAAAATTTAAATAAACATCGTTTTCGTGATAATAACAGCAAAAAAATATATTAATTTATTTTTAAATACGGAAAATTTTACATAAAAGTTTAAATTTATTTCCGATATTTCATTTTTAAAAAGTAAGCGGACAGACGAAATTATGTAATGACGTCATAAAAATAATTTAAATTAAAAAAATAATAATAAATAATAATAAGAAATTCTAAATAAAAATAATCTTAAATATTTTTATTAATTATTATTATTATTTAAGAAATATTTTTATAAATATAATTTCTTACTTTATCGTTTAAGAAATAATTATTAATAAAAAAAAAAATTAAAATAGTTTCGTTAACGCATAATTTACTTTATAAATTATTTTTACGTGTTTAATTAGAGTAAATTCATAATAAATTTTATCTTTTGTTAAATGACGTTTAAGAAAATGTCGATTGATCGTTCGCGGTAAAATAAGTTAAGCGGAAACACGTGTAGTGAACGAGTACACACGTTAGGTAAGGGAACGTCAACATCCGGCGTGGTCGCAGGTGATAATACAGGTGTTGCGTGTTTACGCTTTAACGCCATCATAGGCGATATTTACTTTTATTTTTTACTCTTTACTCATAAAATATAGATTAAGCCACTGCCTAAACACAATATCTCTCTCTCTCTCTCTCTCGTCTACAGAATTACTTGTACGAGACATGCCAAGATGATATCAGATCCTGCTGAATTGTTAAAGTTGTGTGGTGAGTTTCAAACTTTCTTGCTTATCTTGCTTCATCTTAAGTAACTTTCTATGATAAAAAGAAAGAAACTAGTCTTGTAAACACTTAATTTCTTCAAATTTTTTTTGTAAAAACAAGTTTAGAATCCTCTGTTAATGCTAAAATGTGTAAACCAGGAAGATAAAATATACACTGTGTATGTATAAATAGCATTTTACCTCCTGTGGTGAACAGCTACTTCACTCACATGCACCATACTGGAGCCTATATTTAATTATATCACAATAAAACATCCCTGTTGTTAGATTAACAAAGCTGTTTACTTCTATACAAAGTTTGTTGTTTTGTGATTTTTATTATGTAACAGTTGAGAATTTAATAACATTATGTAAGATAAATATTACTTAAATGGTTTTATATTACAAGAAAAATTCTATTTATTTATTTATTGATATATTTTGCATATTTCTGATTAAATATATATTTAACCCGGGAAAATCTTATTAAAAGTCGGGGGTCGTCTTATATGCCGGAAAGTACGGTAGTCTTACACGGCGAATATATCCCAAACTCTATATTTTAACCGTAAAAGTTGGGGGTCGTCTTATATGCAGGAAAGTACGGTACATTACGGTGCTATTATAACATTCCTGACATTGTTTAATTTAATATAGAAACTCGATAATTGGAATTGTTAGAATCTACATAGCACAGTTTAATGAGATATTGCAGATTTACTTGTTTTTCAATAATCCATAGCTAAGTTAAACTTGATATACTGTTTGTCCTCTAGTGTAGTAATTACCGTAACATTACACTAAATTTCTTTGAGACTATTCTGAATTTTTTCCATATTTAATATGATTTTAAATATACATTATTGATGATATAAATTGAGGACTAAATGCAAATAAACTTTGCTATCTTTTAACGTCTTCTCTAATCACAGAAACACAATTAACAATGGCAGAATTGACCTTTTGTTTGTGACCCACAAAGAAAAAATAGGCAGGGAAGAGCCTCAAAGGAATTGTAGGCAGGAAGTGCTCGAAAGGAAAGGTCGACTTAGTTGTCGTTAATTGTGTTCCCGAGGTCGGGATTTTTAAAAGATTTATCAACGTTAATATAATTTTATTGCCGACAGAAATTTAATTTATATTTTACGAAGAAATAAAGAAAGAAAAAAATTATTAATAATATGCAAAATATATTCCAAAGTAATTTATAATGTTTTATTCTTATTATTTTTTTTAGTTTTTATGGTATTTTAAAATATCTGTTTTGTAATTGTTTGGTAGGCAGTTTCCAGGATGATTCCGCAGCTGTTATTCAATGCAAAATATCAAAATATGTAAGATTTGCTGATTTATGACATAAATATTAATGAGAATGCTTAATATCTTTATGAATATTAATGTAAATATTATTCATTATTAAAAATACTTTGTTTGTTCGTGTCGAATTCAGTTACAGAAACATACGAAGGCCGAAAAAGCATTGCTGTTAGTGGTCTCCGACGATCAGTACGATGCGACGTGTCAGGTAAATTTATTTAAGTCGGTCACCATACCAGATGCTCGATAATGAAAATATTAAATATTTTATAGGTTGCAAATGATGTAATTTTAGAAGAGGAAATAAAATTTCCTGTAAGTGTCAGAAAATTTTTAAATAAGTTTTTTACTTTGTCATATATGTACTGGTCGAAAGTTTCTAGCCTTTCAACATAAATATTAATGTTTTCTTAACTCGTGTACACTAGGAGGACCTTTTTTTAGACCTGGTGAATCCACAAGGGCTTGTCTTTGTGGGTTCACCAGGCCCACAATGGGTCATTTGGATCATCAGGGATGGCACCCGACATATCCAGACAGATCACTCCCAAAAATTCTGAGATTTTTCGACTCGTCCGGAGTAGGTGGTAGGCGGTAGCCTACCACCTACTCCGGACGAGTCGAAAAATCTGTGAAAATCTACTCCTGACGAGTTAACTGCTTGGCAATCTGTCCGTCAATAAATATAATTAGTGTACGTTCGGTGTTTTGCCCATTTAAACTCGTCCGGACGGCCGAGGTAATTAAGGTATCGGTTTACCGCTTTGTGGACCCGATATTGAATTCCGACGGTTGAAAAATTTTGAGATTTTTTCGTGGGTGGTCCGTCTCGGATCTGTTGGTTTGGTTTTATTTGTATATGGTATATGCCGAGAATGATGCCTCTCGGGAGATCTTTTATGGGAAAGTGGTCCCCATTTTGGTGTTACTGATGTGAAGAAAACTTAGAAAAGTCTACATAGCCAGTCCATTGGCAATATCACTTAACAATCTTCGGGAGTTGATCGAAACTTCGGACTCAAGAGAATCGTTAAGCAATATTTGTTTCGTGTACTCTTAATGCAAATGGAGTGGACGTATTGACTTGTACAAACAGTTTCGATTATATATTTATAATGCATTTTGGCAACATCTAAGTTATTAATGTAGCAGATTTATTGTGTTTCTTAATTTATAAGATATATAAATCATCATAAATTTATGTGGTGGTTGTTTTTTAGGGTTTATCTTATCATACAGGTACTAAATTTTAATGCAACTAATGTAAATGCTGGGTTAATAATAATAATAAATTATTGTGTTACAGTATAAATTTAAAATGTAAACATATTTTTAATTCGGGAATATACTGTATTTAACTTTTCTGAAAACCCCACTTGTCGTAGCATAGTACTATTACTCAAATCTTTAAAATGTTTACATGTACACAGTAGCCTAAGTTTACATGATGAAAGCAAAAGCATATATAGGTTGAGTATAACATCTGCTTGGGTGTTGATCACCATGAAAACAGTTGTGTATCACTCATTGGGTGATGCCATTTCTCGGTAACAGTCGATTTTTGTGTATTGTCCTTTAGTTGTTGAATCGCCACTTTAAAAAATGGTGATTCAGTGCAGTGACGTAGCGAGGGGGGTGCAAGGGGGTGTACCATGCACAGGGCACCACTCGCAGAGGGGTGCCCAAATGGTCTCCAAGACAAACTATATGTGTTTCTGGAGGGGGGAGGGGAGTGCCAATAAAGTGTCGTGCACCAGGCACCAGTTATGTTCGCTATGCCACTGATTCAGTGACTCTCATCTCAGTGAAGGTTTTGAACTCATTTTAATGTTGGATGTTATAGCAGAGTTCCAAGCCGGAACACTATTCCGAAGTGTATCAAACAGTTGAGAATGACAGGTTCAACATTGTCAAAGAAAACTCGTAATGATGAATGAACTGTTCGGACTTGTGAAAACATTGAACTAACGAGACAAGCTGTGGAAAATAGCTCTCATTGTTTAGCAGTAATACACATTCATGGTCTATAGATAACGGAGAGGTCAGTTTGAAGAATTTTACATTCAGACCTAAATTATTACCCATATAAGTATGGTTCAACAGGTAATGGTCAACTTTTCCACATGGCTAGAAGAATGCATTGACAAAGATGCCATTTGGACATGGGCACCTGACAAATGGACTAGTCGTATATACTTTTTTGGATTTTCTTCACCTGTGTAACGTGTAAATAGGGACCAGTTTCCCATAGAAAGTCTTAGTGGGATTCACCCACCCGTGGCAGATCATCCATGTAAAACATTTCACAACTTTGATATGAACTACATTATGTTAATCAATTTTCATAATTAAATATATAAAATGTTAATAATAAATTTCTATTGAAATATGTTGTTATTTTAGTTACAGAAAAACAATTTCTTTACGACATTTCCTAAAAGTAAATCTCTTAGGTGTCAGGATATTAAGGAAGTAAGTAATTGTTTTTTTTAAAATATATTTATAGTTTTTACTTTGAAATTTATTAACTTTTCTTTTTAATAATTGTTACAGGAAATTCTTCAGAAGCTACAAAAATTGCTAAAAATAAAAATTAAGTCATTATTATGCATTCCAATTGCTCATCCGAATAACGAGAAAAAATATATTCTACTAGTTTGTTTAATAAATAAAATAGGTTCAGAAGAGTAAGTGTTTTCCTTTCTGGTACAATTTTATGTAATAAAACAAATGCTAACCATTTTAAATTACTCTGATTATGTTAATTATTATCCGAGAAGTTTGCGAGATACGCCAATTGAACCAGTCGATAGAGTAACCGCTCGAGTTTCGTCTTTCATCTACATTCAAACACCTTGTCATCTACCAGCTCTAGATAGAGGTTTCGTATTCTGCAGTTTGCAAAGTTGGAATCACTTGTCATTGTTCAAATGTGTGTAATCTGCAGGAGCCGTTGAACTGTGGCTGCTATGGGAGGTGCTACAGATGTGCCGTAGCGAGCGTAGGAAGAATTTGAGTATCGGTTGAATGTGTGCCACGTGACATAAGGTGCATATATTGAGAAATTGTAAAAGGCAATGTGTAGTTTGGACATTTTCCTAATGTTTTAATATATATTACAACGTTATTGGATAATAGTTCACATAATTATAATAATTTGAAATGGTAACATTCGTTTCAAAGACCCTGTATGCATGGGCGTAGCCAGGAAGGGGCATGGGTGGGCACGGTCCCCCAGTTAACCTGGTGCCCCTCCCAGAAAATTACAGCCTCTACTAGACCCCTCCTATAACAAAATCCTGGCTACGCCAATGCCGGTGTGGTCATAGAATGTGTTATAGATATTTAGTTGTGTCTTCTAAAAGGTTCACAGATGAAGATGAAAAAATAATATCCGAATGTTGTATGCATACGTCACCAATATTATTAAAATCTTTAATATACGAAGAGGAAAAACGTCAAAGGAAACAATGTCAAGTAAGAGTATTAATTAAAATATTAATGCAGTGTCACTTTTAAATTTACCGTGGATGCTTTTTATATTATTTTAAGTTTAATAAATTAGAAAAAATATCTTAGAACATACTCTTACTTTTATTTACTTATAATCCTTATAAATTTGAAGATTAAAGGAATAATTACATAGAAAATTATCATAATTAATCATACAAATATTTCAAATTTTTCATATGACTGTAATGTTAAAAATTATGAAAATATATTATAGACAAAGCCCGTGAAATTTATCGGAAATGAGGAATTTATTATTGTCATCTAGGGTAGGCTACAGCCTTGATAAAGTAACCTAAATTTCTGAAAAATGCTTAATTGCATCACATGACAAATAACCAGACATTATATTTTTATGAGTAGCAAATATTATATAAATAAAATTAACTTGTAATAAGAGATTCAATACTTAATATGTAAAGATCATAGAATATACAGTACTTAGTTATATGTAACACAATGATAAGATAATTGTAAAGAGTGTCTGAAAACTTACTACGCAGTGAGAAATTTGTAGTGACATTAAAGTTATGTGTATGGTATTGCATATGAGACCTATAAATTGTCTATTTAATATCAGCTGACTGTAGAGTACAGCAAACAACTTACAGGTCTTGTATCTAATGCTGTATGTATAACTTGTAAGATGTGAAACGCCATCAGAATACACAAACACGTGAATTCGACTAAAACGAATTTAATCTCGAGATAAACAATTATATACAGAGAAAAAGTTCTTTTGGATTCCCTCGGTCTCTCGCAATACCAATTTCTCTCTTGCTGCCCGATAGCAACAATAAATCAAGTAGCTTGCTTTCGCGAGAACTACTTGCCTGACAATAATAATCAAAATACACGCAGTTCTTAACTAAATTAATTCTAAAGGTAGAAAAGACATAGAAGTAGGGAAATGAGAAGAATGAATCGGATAGTGGGGGTACCCAATTTCTCGACGAGACTCCTATGCCTGCTTGTGTTGTTGTTCTTTTTTAATGGCTTTGTCGGTCTCTCCAATTCTGTTGTCCAGATCTTCGCTTCAGGGTTCTATTCGGCTCTCGTCAAACTCCATCACACGAGCTTCCCGATCTGTGTCCGTCCGGCAAAAGATTGATCGTTAGTGACTTAGATTTTAACTCGTTATCTTTCTTGAAGTGCTCACTCGACCCCATAGTGGGTGGAAAGTGGAAATCCCCTGTTTCCAGAAGCCAGAACAATAAACAAGGGAAGTTAGGAGGAAGGATTAAGAAGGAGAGAAAATTATTAAAACTAATTAAATCTATAATACGTATATACAAAAATATATGCGTATAGCCACAATCTGAACGCATGTAAACAGAAAAGATATGTGCAGCTACGAATTTTTTATTTTCATTATAATCTTACGGAACTTTCATTGTATACTTGTATTAAAAAAATATATCCATTATTTTAATTCTTATTTTATTTATAGTAGAGTTTAAATTAAATTACGAATTACATTTTCCTATATAAGAATATTTTTTAATTTTCTGTACGTATATGTTTTTAGTCGCTCTTGCTTGTAGCCCGGAATATTTTCTCTCATCTTGGTAAGATTCCTTTTAAATTCTAATCTTTATCATAATGAATTATTTATAACGAAATAATTTACTTAAGCAGTCATTCAATGATTATTTAATTATTATTTATAGAAGATCGCATGCTATTTTAGTTTAATGTATAATTTTATATTATCTTAATATTTAAAATGTGTTGATTTATTCGATTTGTCTGATGAAATTTAAGCAATTATGGCTTATTAGTTATATAATGAACATAATTATTAATTAACTGATGACGATATTAAGTAATTGACGTTTCTCGAATAGCGACGTCTTATGACCACGTTTTAACTTATAATTTTCACAGTTTACATAAAGCACTTATATTTATATAACTGTCTCAAGAAACTTGATGTATTACTGATCTGCCAAATTAATTGGGAAGAAATTATGCTACAGAAATAGATAATTCTAAATTTAAAACTTAAATTATAGTTACTACTTTCGTTAAGACATAATACCTTACATCTACCTCTAGTTGCAAGGTCTATAAACGCAAGGTCGGTACACCAATGTTCCCTATGGAGTTGTCGTATTGGGTCCTTAGTTCAAAGGTTACAATATAGATTTCATGCTTGTATGTTCAATAAACTGCACGTACCGTACATGGCATGCTATGTAATTGCTCTGTGCGTACAGTAAACTGCACGCACGTAGCAGTTATGTAGCATGTATTATACAGGGTGATCACAGAAACAGTCCTTGATTTCCAACAGATATATTAGAGCATTCTTACACATTGGTGGCTACGGTTGCATCAACTCGTAAAGTTTCTTTTGGTATTGGCTGATATCACACACACTTATCTCCATCCCACCTGTTACTTGGCAACATGCAATAATCTAGCTCAGACCAGACTCTCTGCAACTTATATGGTGTGATCAAGTTTACAGCTTCAGTGACGTGTTCCTGCAGATCATCCAGGTTTGTGGATAGTGGAGGTAAAGTACACAAACAGTTAGATCCTGCGATCTTGGGGCCACTTGCAGAACATCTGGTCATCATCCGGCACGGCCGATCCGTCTGTTTTGGCAGGTGTTTGTCGAGCAGACAGCGTTGTTTGCGGACATGAGAAATTTTTTGAGTTAACGCGTCTGCGGCCGCCATATTTATGAACATATTCCAATAAATTTTGATTTTATAACTACTTTATACTAAAAATAATTTCAATTTAATTACAGATAACGTTACTGCATTATTAAGCGAAATAATGACAGAAGCAAGAAATTTAACGAACGCCGAAAGGTCTCGATAAATATCGATTTTATTATAAAAAAATAAATATAAAAAATCTTTTAATGATTTTAAAACTGTTAAAATTATTCCAGTTATTTAATTTCATTTAATTTTTTTTGTAGATGCTCATTATTTCTTTTAGATAAGGAACAAAACGAACTTATAGCAAAAGTATTTGATTCTAACATGGCCGACGATGGTGGAGAGGTGTGTAATGCAAGTAATAATATCATATACAAATAAAACTGTAATATATATATATATACATATCTCTGATGATTTATTTTACAAATATAGTCGAAAGACGTTCGGCTTCCGGCACATCAGGGCATTGCGGGTCACGTTGCGACTACCGGTGAGGAAGTATCTACTGTTTGAAAATATTTGGAAATTTTTATTAGCGTTAAAACTATATAATTTAAAATTGTTCAGGTGAGATGCTCAACATACACGACGCTTATTCTCATCCTTTATTTTATCGCAAAATGGATGAAGTAACGGGCTTTAAAACAAGGTATTTTTATTTGTTTTTATTAGTTTTTTAACTTTGTCGGCTTGACGGCCATACAATTAAGTGTACTGACGTGTTTTGATTAGACAAATATAATCCAAAAAGAAAATTGTAACTCATTAAATTTTTCAAGACTTCCGAAACCGTTTTAGTGCTTTTTATTATAAATTCCATTTTCTTATTTTTATTTATATTACAATTGTAATTTACATTGATTTAAATAAATACTGCATAAATTAATAAACACTGCAAACACCTAATAAACCGACAAAAATATTTTAAACAAAGTGCGAACGTTTTCGTCCACGTCGAATGGGTATCGTCGGGCAGCAAACTGTTAAGGGATCGCTGAACGAGGGTGTAGGGGGAAGGACGTACGACGTAAGACGAGAGAATGGAGAGTTTATACTTTGTAGAATGACTTCCAGGCAACAAATGTACCTGGAAGTCATTCTACAGAGGTGTTTGCTGTGTTTATTAATGTAAATACTGCATATATGCAGTTAATGTTACCTTAGGTAGCCAAGATGGCGGCTCGTCTCTAATTCCAGCAAGGAAACAGTGGGACGCATGTTCTAACCTAACCTATCCTAATAAATTACCATAATTATTAGCAACCAAATTATTAGAATAGGTTAGGTTAGAACGTGCGTCCCACTGTTTCCTTGCTGGAATTAGAGATGAGCCGCCATTTTGGCTACCTAAGGTAACATTAACTGCATATATATACAGTACATCTAAGAACGTATAAAATTTTCTATTCTTAATAGGAATATTCTTTGTTTTCCAATTCAGGATGATAGCGGTAAATATACGAAATTATCCGTATTAAATTTTCCGAAATTCTATATTTACTTTTTAATATTCTTCAATTTTATCCGTAGGTGTGGTTGGGGTTGCGGAATTATGCAATAAAAAGGACGGAAGATATTTTACTCATTTCGACGAAGAAATAGCAAATGCATTTTCTATTTATTGTGCCATAAGTATAATGCATGTAAGATCTGCTGTTTGATTAACTTTCCATTATCTAGATTAAATATTTCTTTTAATAGATTGAAATTTAATGGCTTTTAGTCTTTAATGTGGAAGAAAGTAAGAGATGCTCAACATAGAAGTAGATTGGCAAATGAATTAATGATGTATCATATGAAAGTAAGTGCAGACTTAAACTTTAAAGTTCTTTATTTTATATATATATATATATATATATATATATATATATATATAGTGTGTGTGTGTGTGTATGTGCGTATAAAAATCCTAACAAGTTATAGCTTCTTGTAACCTGAAATTTGTAGTGATCTGTCGCTATTTATATATATTATATATTTCAACGTAAATGATTGTACTCTGTTGTCGCATATTGGGTTTTACTGTAAAATTATTTTGCTGACGTGTATCACATCTTGTAAGGTGTCCGTACCAGTCGATGATTGGTCTGTTATCGTTCACGTGTGAATATCACGTGATCTGTGTGTGGCGGACACCATGTGAGAGCACCTTCTTCTTGCCTTTGCTGGCACTTGAGGAGGTCTTGTAGTCTCGCCAAGGAAGAATAGAAGGAGGAAAAAAAGGAACCCCCATTCTATGTTCTGTAGGTAAGGCTTAGAGGATCGGACAAAGAAGGGAATCCAACTGCATCGTTACGAGGACAGTATTAAGTGTAACGGTAATGCTGAATCTGGAAGAATATTAAGGATTATAATTGGTGGGCACAATCATTTTCCCGGTTGACATTAGATACATGTATAAAAAACCAAATTAAGGGATACAGCTGGAACGTTCAACAAGGTAACGTGGAAACAGGGGTTGTGAAGAGGAAGCCCATAGGAATCAGCTATTGTCAGCTTGTAGCCCATAGGAATCAGCTTGTAATTGATTGTATTAGTCTTAATTAAGCGCTTTTTTTTGTGTGTGTTTTAAGTTTTAGTACCAATTGTTATGCGGAGGTTGTTTGTAGTCCGTGCAGTTTTTTTTTGTATTGTGTGAAGGGGCAACGGAATACCCCATTGATCGAATAGCGATTGTAATTGAACCTCAGAATATATATTGTCATTTACCAACTATTATTTTGTGTCCTGATTTATTAGTGTATGGCCCTTCATCGTCTTACCCCACATCAATCTGTGTACTCTGGTAATACCATAGAACTACAAATTATTAATAAGCAACCATTTTATAGAAACCATAATATTTTTATTATTAAGTTGTAATTAGTTTTGATTTTTTATGTACAATCAAACCTGAGATCCCTTTATTTTAACACAACTGTTTGGAATGCTTTTAACATCTATAGTCTTAATGTATTTGTTAAATTCAATAATTTGATATCCCTCTACTCCAAATTCTCACACTATTTTATGGAATAATAATGAAATACATGTAATAATGTCTCCTTTCTGATCCAATGTTCACCTAGGGACCATTGGAAACACATAGCCACAAGTGTTTGTCCTTTTACAATAGTTTAGTTAAGCTAATGAGCTTATTTATTCTATTGTAAAAGTCTCAAGGCCATTCCCATCAACCTGGAATTGAAGAATACAAAAGATATCTTCATGTTTTATCCTTATTACACCTCAAAAGCATAAGTCTTAAGGCAGAGTCAACCCTTTATTGGAGGCTTTCATCCGTCTCAGTATGTAAAACATTAAATAAAAGATTCTTTTTGGTGACAATTATAATATATTAATATATATTATAATATATATTATATAATATAATATATTAATATTAAATTATTGATGCACTAGTTAAACTTCAAGATATTGATTAAACGTAAAACCAATACAAATTTCATTGTTGTTATTGAAAGCATGTTTAAATTATAAGCACAAGTATTAATATTCATCTAATTATCTTTTTATTTTAATAGTAATATATACAGGGCATATGAAAATAACATTAACACTTAAATGGTAAAACAATTGTAGTGCTTTGCGACGATGTATTATTTTATGTTCTGGTTTTTCCCACGATTCCTTCGTTTTTCGTTTGTGATACCACCTTTTTCCAGTTCACATTATGCTGGCATCTGGATTGGTCGGCGGAAGTCACGTGGGGAGGATATCCGCTTGGCAAGGATCCACACGTGATAGGGCCCTTTTTATTTTAGCTTCGTTTTTGCCACCTTGAACTATACAAAATCGAGAGAGCTAGTGTCGAAGGACATTGTTTGAACAAAGGGACAGTGGCGCATTGACCAGGAGAGGAGTAGCGTGAGTTGACCCAAGATCAGGAAAAGGCCGTGAGATAGCAATCTATCTCCATCGAAAAAGGAACATTCTAACATTGATCGAGAACATACTCGGGAAAAGAAGCATTGGAGGGAGCCTCGTCCAAGCACCTTAGTTTTTTTTTGTTTATACATGTACAATAAGCGTGTTGTGAGTACAGGTTTTTTTTTTATTTTTTATTTTGTTTACGCGCCTGTCGATTGTCACGTGCCAAGGAGTCCCTGAAGACAGAGGAGGAAAGAAAGAGGAATGTATATTGCATGAAGTTTTATATTGTTATTATTGCGTGTTGTAGGTTGTCAATCACTTGATAGCTTGTATCCCACGTATATATGAGGGTTGATCAAAAAGTAAGGTTACAAGGCCGATATTCCTGGAGTTCCGTTTGTTATAGAGAAATGCGAAGTGTATGGTAATTCCAATATATGCGGTTGGCAACTGTGCAGAGTTTCAACAACCTGCCACCTACAGCGCTAGTTGTAGGTAAACACAAATGGCGACTTATTTGGAAAACTGGTCTCACAAAGAAATCTGCTCAGTTATTCAATTTCTGTACGGAGAGACTGTAATGTCTCATCAGCATGTTGCAGAATGGTGTCGGAAGTTTGTGGCCAGGAGAGAAAACGTCACCAACGAGGATAAGCAGTTTTGCCAGGACAGTTTTGCCAGGACCTCGCTCCAAGCGACTTTCACCTGTCTCCTCTTTTGAAGGAGAACCTAGCAGGACGACAATTCACTTCAGACGAGGAAGCAAAACGCTTCGCAACAACTTGGCGAAACACATAAGGACAGGATTTTTACCAGGAGGAAATTTTTGAACTCTTCACATGAAGTGACAAGTGCCTAAACTGATATGGAGACTACGTCGAATTATAACCTAATGCAGGGCCGGCCATCGGGGGGGTGCGGCGGATGCTACGCACCGGGACCCCGCGATTGAGGGGGCCCCAACATTATCAAGAATGCAGTATTTTTAGTAATTTTTCTGAAGTAATTAATGTATTAGCAAGAACAAAATCACGCTTTAAATAAACATGCATTAATATATGTTCGTGTTTGTAAATTTTTTTATTTTAGAAAAACATTTGGGCCCAAATAGTTTCTTGCACCCGGGCCCCTTTATCGAGAAGGCCGGCCCTGACCTAATGTATGTACTGGTTGGCTGTATTGGTTGTATGAAATAAAATGTACGCTTTTCACTGCAGGCTTTGTAACCTTACTTTTTGCGAGGGGAAAGGCCTTCTGGAAGGTCTTGTAAGGGAAACTGGCCCCTATTCGAAGACCTGACTAGTAACAAAGTAATCAATTTGCATCGGCGGGAATTTTAATCAGAAGATTGGAACATTTGTTGGAACAATCAACTGTTGGGAAGGAACATTAACCGAGAATTAGTTTCTGTGAGAGACGCACGAGTCTTGGTTGGCCGAAAGGACCGGTATTGTATAAAACTCATTGTACGGACGAGCCTGTATAATTCATAAGTGACTGTATATGTTTCCTGTGAACAACTGTGTAAATTTATGTAATAAGCCAACAAACATTTGTTGGTTTATTAATATATTGTCGGGCTTTGAGATGTATTATTTTTATATAGATTTTTGTATATATCGACCTTATATCTGTACGTAAACTTTGTGTTAAGTTGGCTTCCCTTTGTCTTCATTCCACATGATAATTTTTCACATCTTTCACATTCACAATTATCTTGATACAGAGTATTGTGAATCCCACAAAGCACATCTTGCATACACGAATAGCGTGAATAGATAGTGTCAAGAAATGCTAATGTGCACGTCAAGCGTGGACAGTAAAATGTGTGTCCATTCTTGTGTTCTCATTTGTTTTTTATGTGTTTATTTATTTAAGTCAAATTTTATGTCAGATAATAAAACTTTGTCTGACAAACGAGTTTAGATAAATTTCTTATTTTTAAAGATACCCGAAGAAGAAGTCATTGCATTAGCGCAAGCTTCCATTCCTCTGCCGTCGGAGATTCACAAGGATTTCGTTACATTTTCTTACAATCCTAGACAGACTCCTGATTCAGATACTGCATTAGTATGAAAATATAATTACTTTATTTATGAATTTTTCATTAAAAGTTATAAATAATGTAATGTATTTTTCTTTTGAAGATTACCCTTGCCATGTTTGAAGATTTAGGAATGATTCAACATTGGAGAATACCAAAATTAACATTAGCCAGGTGAATAGCCAGGTTATTATTGATTTATTGTGCAAAATTATCACAGAAAATTAATTCTAAATGCATACATTTCTTGCTTAGATTTATCTTAATGGTAAAGAAAGGGTATAGAGATCTTCCCTATCACAACTGGATGCATGCTTTTTCCGTTGCGCATTTTTGCTATTTGCTTCTTAAAATCACTAATCTTCAGGAAACACACTTGATGTAAGTCATTATTTACTTTATTATTATTAATTCATCATTTGTAGTAGATGAGTTATTAGATACACGTGTCCAATACTTAACGACGGATGACGTTTGTACGTGGATAGAGAGAACTGTAGACAAATACAGACAAATGTGACAAGAACTGTATTACTTGACATCTAACATAGGATAATGCACAACAATTTATAGGTTGGTATGAAATATGGCTACCATGAACCGTGATGTGGCACTCGCAATATCACCAAGAATTTTTCTAGCTGTCGCCACTAACAACTGTGTTCATCCTTAAGTTTTGGACACATGTTATCTATTATTACATACATAAAATATTATCTACTCTTATACAGGGTGATTCACTCAGAATTGAACACTTTGTTCATTACCTCATGATTGCACTGTCCCATACCTTGTTCGATTGCTTCGTCATGAAATAAAGAATAAGTATTCGATCCCTTCTTTAATAAAACGTTGGCTTTTATAAGTTGATTCACTTGGGACCGAACACTTATTATCCGGAATAATTTTGTATAAACTGAAAAGACGAGCATGAAATGAGTGAATCACCCTGTATGACTTTTTATTTAAGAAAAATCATAAAATAAAATAAGCTTCTTGTTTATGATTGGCTCCATAAATGTATTCTCTATATTGTATACTATGTTTTTTAAGAAACCCGTTGTTATTATAGATTAAATGTCTAAAGAGATGAGTGATGTCTTGTCTTCAGATCCGGAGCCTAAGTACACTTCAAATTAAGAAATGCCATTTTGAATAAAGTTTAATCGAACTTTAAAGAATATATTTGTGTAGTCGTTTGTAAGCAAGAATCCGATTTTGCTAGCCAGGCAATGAGTCGGTACTACCGACTTTTATTCCTTAAACTTGTGCCGTATTTGTAGTTCATACACTGTACTTAAGTTTTGGATCCGAAGACAAAATATTATTTGTCTCGAAAAACCTTTAATATGTAATAAAAACGGGCTTATTAAAATAAACAGTGTACAATATTAAGAAAAGTTAAAATAAAATTAAAATTAATTTCTTATACAGTGGCGTAGCGAACATAGCTGGTGCCCGGGGCACAACACTTTATTGGCGCCCCTCCAGAAACACATATAGTTTGTCTTGGAGACCATTCGGGCACCCCTTGCAGAGGGGTGCCCGGTGCACAATAGACTCCCTTGCACCCCCTCGCTACGCCACTGTTTCTTATAGTAAGTATTATTTTTATTTTACAGGGCCTTGGAATGTTTTACACTGTTTGTTGCATGTATTTGTCATGACTTGGATCATCGAGGTACAACGAATTCGTTCCAGCATAGATTAGTAAGAAATTACTTTTACTTCCTTTTAATTATTAAACAGTATTAAATGTTAATAGTTTTTAAGGCGACTTACCTTCGTTTTCTTTTTTACTTTAGATAAAGTCATTTCAATTGTGGCTAAACTATAGCCTTACTCACTCTTTCCAGCAAATAATTTCAGTCTTGCACCGATGTTTTTACTTCCTTCGGAGGTCTTTCTCGGGTCTTTACCATTGCAAAATTCGAATAGTCGGAGATTGTAGCTCCGGAATGCTTTTTAAGAATTCTTTTATGTATAATGTTGTTAGAAGAAGCGTAAAAAGTAGAACCTCTTCAAATTAGCATAATTCTAAGACTCTTATTTTACATAACAGATAGAGATATGAGTAGTGAAGAAGAGATCCAGGGAAACAAGGAAACAGAGAAAATTAATAAGCTAAAATTCACAATATTTACTAGATGTAATCAGTGAGTCACTTTTAAAACCACTTAAAAGAGGTTTCTTTGGACGAATAAACTAAAATGTTATGGTTACTGCGATTGATTTCGACGAGTACAAATTATCGGCGTAAGCTCGATCGTGGATTGTACTGTGAGAGCATTAAACGTGAGAACGAGTCGACACGTAGAACCTAAGTGATTTCTTTGATGGGACAAATTTAGAACAAGCGTGCTTGATAGAGCAGACGCTTAGCAGGGGGAATCCACTGATCTCAATAGCGACTAGACAAAGACAACTATCCAAATTAACAAGATAACCCTTTAATTTTCCTGAGAACATACAGTACTTCTAGGAAAAAAACACAGGAATGTACGGAGCCCGACACTCCAATATACCGAATATCGTTAACATCAAGTCTCCCGACAATATACTGCTCAAAATTCCTGTAACGTGAGGACATAAAACATACCGACAAATGAGTTCGAAGTGCACCTCTTCCTTTTCTTCTGCACTGAGCAGAAAACAGTTCAAAATTCAAAATCTCCACACTGACTTGGTTTCACAGTCTTTACTTTTCCACTTCCCGACTAATTTTTTCCGCACTTTCACACACCACCACTACTTTGCTTTTTCTTTGTCCTCTTTCCACTTCCGTTCTGACCTCTCCCCGAGACACACCCTCCAATAAAACTCCCACCCTCGGTTACACACCCAGAATTATCCAACTCCTCTCCACCAAGTCGGACTCACCACGTGGCGAAGGAAAAGACATAAGGCACAGTACTTATTACTGAAGAGGGATCGGCGAGAATTCTGATCCGAAATGCATATAAATAAAACATCTGAGAACGAATTGTTTCTGAGTAATTCTTGGACTCGGGTGAGCATCGGAAGGACATAACATTTTAGTTTATTTGTCCAAAGAAACTCTCTTTTAAGTGGTTTTAAAAGTGAGAGAAAATTAATATTGAGTCTTGGAAATAAGATGCTTAACCTTCTTTATGTTTTGTGCTGGAGTTTTGAAACTTATTTGAAAATTTTGAAAACAATTGTACTTAAAATGGTTTATTTTTTCAATTTTAACATTGTCAATACATTGTTTAATTTCTCATCTTTAGTTCAGTTCAATAAAAGATGGCTTACAGTAACTTTATAATGGGAAGATAAGGAAAGGAGATACAGAGATAAACAATTTAGACATTTAATCCAGTCATCTTCGTAACACTTCAAATATGAATATTGGAGTTGTTAAGACTGTTCTTATTGCAATAATGGCATCTCTTCTCTATCAGGATTAGTTTGAGTCATAACTTTGTAATCTTATGAACATATTCTTTTGTTTATTCAAAATATTGTATAATTTACATTTATTCAGCACAAAACAATCATATTCCTTTATTTTTTCAACTATTTTATTATATAATATAGTCAAACTTCTCGAATGGCCACCTCTGAATGGCAGCCATTAGCGAGGTTGAGGCCGAAGTTTTAAAGGCGAAAATGTGTACGTCAGACATTCGGCGGCACTTTCCCGTAAGCTTAGAAGTTAGGGAATGGCCTTTGTAATGTTGAGCACGATTCTGCCGACTTTCCAGACGCCATTGCCAAACTTCTAGGCTTACAGGAAAGCGGTGCCGAACGTCCGACATACACGTTTTCGCGTCAAAAACTTTGGCCTCGACCTCGCTATTGATTCGGAAACATTTCTTTCTGAAATGCATTCAAAATAATCTTCGACGATCATATTTTATGTTTCCATTAGTGTCTGTTGTTCGGACATTTGACTGTAGTTATTATCTTTGAAATTATTATAATTTTACATTTTATTAAAAGAAATTATATCACAAAACAGCTTGTAAGTGTCTGTATGCTATAAGTAACATATTATAATCTTTATAGAAGTAATTTTACGTGCAAAAATTAACTTTTTACATGTTTATGGAAATATTTATTATTTTATAACAGAAAACTGATTTAGGAGCTGTTTATAGTTCAGAAAGTTCTGTTATGGAAGTAAGTATTTGTTGAATTAGCAAGAAATAAATAGTTTTTATTAATGATTTACCATATTTTCCGGTGTATAAGACGATCCCCGACTTTTACAGTTAAAATACAGAGTATGGGATATACTCGCCCTATAAGATGACATCCGGCATATAAGACGACCCCCAACTTTTGAGAAGATTTTTCTGGATTAAAAAGTCGTCTTATACACCGGAAAATACGGTAAATAAGTCTCTTTATCATATTTAAAATAATAAAAGTTTTTAATATACTGTTTTTTATATAAGCATAATATAATTTACTGTCGTGCTAAACATACATTGTACTCTTCTGGTTGCATAGACAACGTATAAATGAGTATTAGGTCGACATAAATAATATTTGACTTCTGTGCCTTATTCAAAAAGATGAGAAAAAAATGCTTAATTTAGGGGACTAAATTAAACTTTTCTATTAAATTAAATTTTATTTAAATTAAAGATATATGCAACCTACCTAGGGAGGATGCCTACCAGGAAGACTTTCTATGGGAAATTGGTCTCTATTTATGAATAAACAACTATGAATACAACAGGATGCAGTTGAAATAAACAACCTAACACCAAATATCCAGCAGCAAAAAACACTTTAATAGACCCCTATTTAAGTGTTAGATAACTAAAGAAAACCTGGAAAACTCTCAAGTGCCCAGCCTGTTGGTTGCATGGAAACCCGCAACCAACATTTGGTCGGTTGCGGGTTTGGAGATTTTATCCACCGAAATATTGGTGGGTTGTTAAGAGATACAGTATACAAGTTGTTATAGAATACAGTATTGAGTCGATACAAAAAGACTGGAGAAAGTATCTCGCGTCGAGAGTGTACCAGCTCTATACCAGAGGGGCAAGTGACCCATTTTCCGCAGCCCTGTAGACTCCCACGATTTGAAGGATTAGTAGATTATGTACTTAACATATGTAGTAATTATTAAAAAAATGAATTGTCGATTTTCTAACAAATAAATATATGTTATTTTAAAACGTAATTAAATTAATATTAATTTCTCTAGATGCATCATTTTTCTCAAACTATGGCTATTTTACATTCCGATGGTTGTAACATATTTGAAAATCTTTCACAAAAGGTAAATATTTAATAATTAATTTTATTATTTTCTCTTTTAAATTGTGTATATCATTCGAAAATTTTGTATAGATAGATTTATCACTATTTTCCACATTTAAGTTTTAAATATTTACTCATCTTTGAGATTAATTTCCTGAGCAGTTAAGGTGGGATTCTACCAGTAGACTCCCACTTAAAAAAAAAAATAAAAATTTCATTATAATATTGTGAGAGATTATATAAAGTACAAACGAGTCGACACGGAGAACTTTAGTGATTCCTTCGATGGGACAAATTGATAACAAATGTGCTTGATAGAGCAGATGTTTAGAAGGGGGAATCCATTTATCTCAGTAGGTACTAGACAAAGACAACTATCTAAATTAACAAGATAACCCTTTAATTTTCTTCGGAACATACAATACATCCAGGGAAGTGCACAGGAATGTACGGAGCCCGACAATCCAATCTACCGAATAGCTTTAACACACAATTCTCCCAACAATGATATGCTACAGAATTCCTGTAATGTACTGACAATGAGTTTAAAGTGTACCCCTTCTTTTATTTCTTATCGGACAGGAAACGGTTTGAAAACAAAATCTTCCCGCCGACCTGGTTGCACAGTCTTTACTTTCCGGTTTCCCGACTATTTTTTCCATGCACTTACACACTCTTCCCTACTGATTCTTCCTACTCTCTCCACTTCCATTCTAATTTCTCCTTGAGACACACCTTCCAATAAATCTCCCACCCTAAGTTACACACCCAGATTTACACAATTTCTCTCCATCGAGTCGGACCCACCAAGTGGAGAAGGGGGGGCAGGAAAAGACGTAAAGCACAATATCACAGCTCAAGTCATTTGGGGGACTCGGGATCAAGTCTGGATAGGTCAAAAAACTCTAGGAAATTTTTTGGTTGGTGACCCAACTGGATATATCAGGTTTCGTCCTCACCACCCAGCTGCCTTATTGGCACTAAGATGGCCCACAAGGCAGTCTTTTTCCAGTGGCGTAGCGAACATAACTGGCGCCCAGTGTGCTACAGTTTATTGGTGCCCCTTACCCCTCCAGAAACACACATAATTTGTCGTGGAGACCATTTGGGCACCCCTCTGCGAGTGACGCCCGGTGCATGATACACCCCCTTGCACCCCCCTCGCTACACCACTGTCTTTTTCATATAAATTTTTGTATATATTCCTAAAAACTCAGATTTAAAACGTTCTAAAAATTAATTTTTTTAATTATTTTAGGAATACACTCAATGTCTCGACTATTTGCAATTACTCATCCTAGCTACGGATCTTGCCAATCATTTTCGGAGAGTGAAAGAAATCCATAAGATATTAGAAGGTATATAAGTATATCTCTATTAAACTTCATTTAAAATATGATTTTTTTTTTTGTATTTTAATTTGATTACTGTATTTTTATGTATATAATTCTGCTTAAAATTGTTAGAATTACGCAAAATAAAACTTTTGCATAATTTGTTCGACGCGAACCACACACTTCCATATGAGCAAGTTTGTAATTTCAATTTAAAATTGGCATATATCTTGCTCTATTGCATACACACCCTCCTTTCAAATAGTCTTTTAATCACAGATAACATGGGGGTAATCTGCATGAAAATACAGTATTATGCTTTTACTCTTCTATATACAGGGTCTTCCAAAAAGAATGCTGTCGTTTTAAATTATTGTAATTACGTTAATTGTAATGTAATGAAACATTGTAAAACTGTTCAAGTGTCAGATTTGTTCATTATAGTTTCTCAATTTGTGCACCTCGTGTCACAAGGCACACATCCAACCAATACTCGAATTCTTTCTACATTTACTACAGCATAGCAGTGTCACCACACGTGAATTGTGTGGAATAAAATAAATATAAAATCATTAATAAAAATAATAAAGAAATGGTAGAAATTTTTAATTCAAAAGAAGTTATGTAAACGATTAATATATTCCGTACTTTCCGGCGTATAAGACGACTGGGCGTTTAAGACGACCCCCGACTTTTACAGTTAAAATATACAGTTTGGGGTATACTCGTCATATAAGAGGACCCCCGACTTTTGAGAAGATTTTACTGGGTTAAAAAGTCGTCTTATATGCCAGAAAATACGGTAAATAACAATCTATCATTGTGTATGAGAGGAGAGCTGGAAATTTTTCCCCTGGGCCTAGAAAAATCTTATAGGCCCTAGAGAATTAACGCTGTTTTTAGTAACAGAATATAAAATCTTTAAGACTGCTTTTTATTAATACAGAAACATTCTACGTATTTCATTTGTTCAAAATAAAACATGGCAAAAGGGGGTCCTCTCTATCCCAGACCCATACAAGCTCTGAATGGCCCCGGTTATTAGCCTTTATTAATCACATAACAAATAATAAGACCGAGTTCTTTCTAAAGTTAAGGTTTTCAAACATTGGCACAACATTTCAACTGATAATTTTACGCAATTGCATACTTGTACATGTTTTATGCTTAATATGATTTAGCCGTAAGTACTATATGTAGCTGTATTCACTGTTATTTATGAAATGAAAATATTCAAAATGATTTACTTTATGAAAAATTTTAAAATGTTCTAGATGGCTACGACTATAAAAATGAACAGCATCATATTTTGCTACTTAATCTTCTTATTACTTCGTGCGATTTATCGGATCAGACAAAAGATTGGAAAATGTGTAAAACCATAGCCGTATGTATCCTTTTTAAAAGTTATTTTGTATGTTAAACTGTAGATTATTATGTTATAATTAAATATTTATTTATTGCTTTAATTATTCTATTTAAACAACATTCTATTTTCATTTATCTAACTCCATTCTCAAGATTAACGAAGGACAGATGTATAGTGTATAGATGTATAAAGGTATAGATGGGCATCCTAGTAATTAGGATATTATATGCAACATTAGTAGAAGATGTTAATTAACTGAATTGTGTTTCATATTAATTATTCATATATGGTAAAAACTGTCGTAAGCAGGCAGGACCACTACAGCTTCGTTGAAAAATGGCGAATGTCAGTGTCGTACGTTCCAAGCAGCGTGCAGTGATAAAATTCCTCGTTGCTGAAGGCAAACTGTTGGAAACATTCACAAACGATTCTGTGGTGTCTGTAGTATTTCAGCTGTCAATTGAAGTACTGTCAGTTGTTGGGTGAAATGTGCAAAGTCAACAATAATAGATCTCTGCAGTTTGGTGCAAAGTGGTAGTCCTGCCACAGCTGTCATGGCAGCCATGATGCAGCACATTGATGAAACAATTCAGGCGGAATGATGCATTACAGTCTAACAACTGGAAGAATGCTTGTGCATTAGTGTCAGGAGTGTTTGTCAAATCATCTGTGAATATGAGTATGTCAAAGTGTGTTCATGATGGATTCCAAAGCAACTCATGGTTGACCAAAAAGCAGCAAGAAAACACTTGCAATGCTACGAGTTTGATGCTGCATCTGATGATGCAAGCCAAGAACTCGTCCACCATCAGGGTGTGTTGTATAGTTCACACACCAGCAACACTGCCATAAGTTCCTCACTTTTGTTCCCATACTCATGTTGTACATACTGTAAGAATAAAGCCTCTCTTTGTCTTCCAGTTTGGAGTGCCTTTTAACACTTTTTCACTAAAAATGATGCACATTTTATGAATATGCATTACTCCTAGGAAACAAACGAATTCTCTTAGAATTGAGTAAAAGTTAGTGTTACCACCCGTCTGGTTTTCACCCGGACAGTCCGGGAATTGACTCACTGTCCGGGAATTAATTTTGTCCGGGAATTTCGTAGAAATTGTGAAATTATGACGAAACAAAGTTCTTGCAAATATTGTAATAAATTTACACCATTTGAACAACGGAAGACCTCACACTCACTGAAACTCATCTGCCACTCTGCCACGTTACTCTGTTTATGCCAACGTGTGAGCACAACCTGCCTCTTAACCTTTTTTTTTTTTTTTTTTTTGGTTTTAGTTACTCCTACACAAGTCCCTAGTCCCTAACTGTAACTGATTTAGAACCGGCATGCACGTTATTCTTTGCATTGTAAAATGACATTGCGCATGTGTCCGGGAACTTCCATTCGAACAAACCCGACCTGCCGTCCAGGTCGGCGATTTTGTAAAGGTGGCAACACTAGTAGAAGTAGTGAATTGTCACAGATTAATAAATATAATTGCATACATTTAAGAAAATCTACAAAAATAATATATAAATTATTTATTAGCATATTTTCTTTGAATGTATGATTAATTTAACACGTAGTCTAAATAAATAGACATATATACAGACGGGCTTATCACACCAGTGAACGAGATCAATTCACAAATTCTTTAATGATAATTAACACATTAGTAATGAACTTTACGTATGTGTCTGTACGTGTCTACTTATTTAGACTAAGTGTTACATAGTAATAAGGGCAAAAAGCAATATATTATTCCATTGTATGATTAATGTTATAATATATTTTATTTTAGGAACGAATTTTTCAAGAATTTTTCTTGCAAGGCGACATGGAAAAATCAATAGGAGTTAATCCGGTCGAGATGATGGATAGAGAAAGAGCTTGTATCCCAGATTTGCAGATTAATTTTCTAAATGGAATTTGCTTTCCATTGTATAAGTAAGCTTTTGAGAGTTATAAATAATCAAATATTTTTAATATTATTTTGATACGGCGAATTTATTCAAATGTCCCATTTTTAACTTGATGGCTAAGGGGCCGTGACATATATTTTAGAAAGATTATTTGATAGATTTGTAGAATATCAACAATCAATGTAGAAAATTTAAATTGCTTCCTAATTTGTGAAAAAGTGTAGTTTTTAATAGTAATGGGGGTTGTCCATTAGTTACGTGTACAGTTTAAGGACGGAGAGGTTATGAAGAGTACATTACACACTGTGGGGAGAGAGGGGTCGGCACATTGTCTACTTTAGTGGTATTAGTGGTGTACAAATTTGCCGTTTTAAACCTACTTACGGTGTAAAGTACTGACTGTTTTACTGCGTTAAAAATAACTTTTTATTCAAAAACACAAGTACTTTAAATAGGCAGGCTGAATTGATTGGAATCCAATCAATTCAGCCTGTCTGAGGATTTCTGGAAATGTATTTATAAGAATAAATGCATAGTTCATGTCATTATTTCTCTTTTATCGTTGTATTACCTGTCTGCAAGGTTTATTATACAAAGCGTCGGGAAACATGGGTTGCCGCACATAAAATGTCGGGTATATGTGATATCTACCATGCTGAAGAGTTTTTAAAGCGATTGTCTGGTGCATTGTCGCTTTACTGTACAAATACCTCACTTCTGCAGCTCTAGCTGTCTTCGTTCAAAAGTTATTTGAGTGATTAGGGCTTTGCATCCTGTATTTTAATGCCGCACGAACTTACAACAGAATACTTGAACTTCCTCACATTTGTGAGGAAAGGTTTCCTCACCAACCGTAATATAATTTGGCAGTGTTACTGACATAAAAGGCGTGATATTCTGATCTGACCTACTCATAAAAAATCACAAGAGTGTAGATTATATCCTTTCAAATGTATAAGCAACAAAGCACTGACACTGTTTTTAAATATTAAAAAAATTAATATTTAAATAATTATGTTTTCTTAGAAGGAAGCTCACTTTACTTCATTAACTTTCTAAGCGTTTTAGTCAAATTAAATTAAATAAATAAATAAAAATTAAGATACAAATATCACGTAGGGTATCTGAAAAGTTACTGTACAGTAAGCAATCTGTAACAACATTAAAGTTATATGTACGGTATTGCATCTAATACCCGTAAGTTATATGTCACATGTTTCCACTTTGCAGTATATGACATTACAGTTTTTGGAAGATTTCTTAACCAATTGCATAATTTCTAGTGGAATCTGCCTACCAGATCTCCGGACCTCACTCCCCACATTTTGGAGTGTGAGGTCCGGCATTTGCCGTAGGAGAAACTTCAATATCGTACGTAAAACCACCTTTTCCGGTGCACGGTGGTTTTCCGAACGCCCCGTACTTGTTCTTACGATTAATTTATAGGAAGTTTTTTTTTTCAATTTTATAATTCATTATATATTGAAGTGTTTCCTCAATTGCAGATTGCTTTCAAGTTTCTTTCCTCAAACTTACGAAATTGTACAAATGATTGGAACAAACATAAAATGTTGGGAATGTTTGAAATCGCTAATGGGAGATCAGTTAGGCACCGTAAAATCACTAGAAGTATTCGACAACAAAGATTTGGAAGACGAAGTGCAGAAATACGTAGAAGATATTAAGCAAGAGTAAATAGACTCGTTTACGAATTTATACATTATTTAGATGCAGAACTCGTTTCGAGTCAACATCTAAAATAGTATACGTTTGATTGTAAAATATTTTAAATATAAAAGTACAATTGATTTTTAATTCTTTATTCACAAATTTTTGATTATAATGTAATAACTTTTAATGTTTATTGTTAATATTTCAATATATTTTAAAAATTCTACAAGATGAAATAATATGTGCCGACGTATATTCTTCTATTCGTCTCTTCTAATTATGCTGGTTGTTTTCTGTAATAGATAGTAGAAGTTAGAATTAAAGGGGTTATAGTGTTTTAAAATATATAGAGGGTCTTTCAAAATGAATTCTACCAGTTTAAATTAATGTAATTATGTTAATTATTATCTGAGAAGTATTTGACTTACACCAATCAATAGAGTAACCATCCGAATTTCGTCTCCCATTCAAATGTCTCACTGTCTGTCTACTATCTAGGAAGCGCTGTAAAGAAAAATGGTCACTCTACAACGGAGAAAGCATTTTATGTTCCGCAGTTTTCAAAGTCAGAATCACTTGTCATTAACGAGGATGAGGCCGAAGTTTTAAACGCGAAAATGTGTACGTCGGACGTTCGGCGCTGCCTACCTGTAAACCTAGAAGTTTGACAATGGCGTTTGGAATGTCGAGCACGATTCCACCGACTTTCCGAACACCATTGTCAAACTTCTAAGCTTACGGGAAAGCAGCGCCAAACGTCCGACGTACACGTTTTTTGCGTTTAAAACTTCACCCTCAACCTCGCTATTAGGAGCATGTGACATGAAGTGTACACATTGAGAAATTGTAATGAGCAAATATGAAACTTGGACAGTTTTTCAATGTTTTGTTATACATTGCAATGCTCTCGGATAATAATTAACAATAATTTAATATGTACCATTCTATTTGGATGATCCTATATATATTAATGATTATATTTTATTTATTAATTTAATTAAAATAAAATTATTTAGAACATTTGTTATATAGGAATATCAAAGTATTACATATGAAAGAGTGAAGTTGCCAGAAAGTCGAGATTGCCGGTATATTAAGTCATCCATTTACCGTAGATTAAGATAGTAAATAAGAATTACATTAATATATTTTTATCTACAGTAGATCCCCCCTATAACACGGTAGATAAGTTCCGTGTTATATGAATCCGTGTTGTACGAGTCACTTAAATACATGAGCAAATCACAGCCCAGCACACGGGCTGTGATTGGCTCATGTATTTAAGTGACTCGTACAACACGGATTCATATAACACGGAACTTATCTACCGTGTTATAGGGGGGAGTCTACTGTATTTGTTTATATTTAAAGAACAGTTTTTATGTTGAAAATATTATTATTTTAGTTACGTTTTAAAAAGTTTATAACTTATTTAGCTTAAAAAGAGAATTTCGTATGCCTATTTAATTATATTGTGATCGTTTAATATATATATTTTATATGTTGACTAATGCCAAATCGATCAATAAATAACCGATTAAAAATCTCGAGAGTTTTAATTATTAGAATTAATTTGGTAAAATTTCAGGCAGTTCGGACCTTATTAGAGCTGTAGATCGTGCCATAGGAGTAAAAAGTCAAGGAACCGATTATCTATATGTTTTATACATTTGCAAGATATAGCCACCAGAAACGCCACGGTATCTTCTACTTTCGGATCAAGGTCGCAAGGTCGGATCAAACTGCACATTCTATTAGTCGCTTCCATGTTTAACAAGTTGATTTTGGGGGGGATATATCTCACAAAGGATCACACGTAGACTGTCGGTTCCTTTTGACTTTTTTACTCCTTCGGGCATAGTCTATAGCTGTGATAAAGTCCGAACTGCCCGATTCAGAGCTGCAATTTTACTATTAATTTTGCTGAATATCAGTTACTTGTTCAATATATGTTTGTATGTATTTATTCTATTTAATTGCTCTGACTCATAATTATTTCTTACTTTTTTAAGTTCAAAATTTATAATTTGTTGCTGGTCTTAACTACAATTTTAAGCAATTAATTTGTTATAATATGAATTTGTTTGCTATACCATAGCACAAATTTTGTGTTTTTGTGTGACGGGGTGTTCGGAAACTCTCTCCGTAGTAATTTCGGTGGTTAATAATATGAACGTAACAGGTTGTAATGCAATATGACAGTATTAGTTTAATTGATTTTGATTATATTGATGTTATAGAAAGTGTTTGAAGTGCATTCTATCATTCTGTAGACGCAAAACAACTCTTTTTGATTCAGGGTATCTCGCACGATTGACCAATTACAGGCAGTCTTCGGTTTCGATATTGTTTTTGTTGTGTATTTATTCCACAACAGAATGATATAGCCACATTTACAGTCTTAAATACGGGTTTATTTCTATCCGAGTCACACAAGAACAAAGACACAACATCGCGAGAACATAGCAGCAACTCCAATAAGACAAAAGCAACCGAAATTCCTGCAGTCGGCAGCGCTCGGTCGGAGGTACACAACAGTTTTTGGGCAATTTTTGTACACGCGTTCTTTCCCTCGAGAAATACTGTACATGCATTATGATGTGTGAGCAGATGCACAAGACTACAAGTGTACAATCATTGCAGAAAGGCTTTTCATTTGCACTGTATAAACAATATAAACTACACAAACAATTTCCTATTAAATTGATCGTGTATATATTTTTGATATCTTCTTAACGAGAAAGAAAAATTGATTTATACAATTATTTAAACATTTTTAATGCATTTGGTAACTGAAAAAAATTTTTGAGCAAATCAAAATGTTACTTTGAACAAAATTCCCTCCTTAATTAAAAGAAGATATAGAGTAATGACAAATAGCTATAATTAAATGGTGAGAGAATGAGTAATAGATGTTAATAAATATTATTTGATATCAATACTAAATACAGTGTTAATTAAAAGTACTTTAAAAGAACAAATACAGTGGTTTGTTAAATTTTTACAATGCAAAAGTAGTAGTAGAATTATTCATGTCATTGCCAACAGTTACTAATTTGAGCCTAAGAAGAAACTAATTTTCATTTGTGATTCCTTTTCTAACTGTTCCTTGATGCATCTTAATATTCCAGATGCACAATAATGTGAGAGTAGGAATTGTTTCTTATCTACATACACTCAATAATTGTTTTTATAAATTAAAGTGTATAAATATTGTATCTTTATATATACACATAAATTACATGGTATATAAAAAACTTTCACTCTAATCTACTCTTTAATTGTCCATTAATAATATTAACAGTTTGTAGTGATAGAGCACGAACACATTATTAGATTTCAACCCTCAAAAAGACAGCGAGACGCTCGATTATGTTGATGCACTCAAAGCTTGAGACGGACTCTTACTACCCTTCTTCCTTATATAATAAACAACCAAACTACAATGAATGATAAAACAGAATGTTGTCAATTGACAATCTCCAATAATGGGTCAAAACCATATTTTGCATCAATGAGGACGTAAAGTCAATTTCTGCGTACTACCAAAACCTGGTAAGTGGTGTGCATCTTTTAGGCCCTCTCGCTGACATTATCAAAAACTTGCGACCTCGTACTCAAAATTTTGCTCCCTCGAAACCGGGGTTTTGATTGCCAACCGACGATACTTCGTCTTCTTTGGGTGCTTCCCGAAAAAGGCAATGCTAGTAAATACCTACTGCAATCAACATATTATAGGGGCAAAGTATTACATTACTTGCTTAGTATGTAATATCTGAAAGTCTCGTCATTACCCGAATAGAACATAATAAGCATATAATGTATCACAGTAGAATAAAGATAAGATAATACACTAAATAGATATACAGGATATTCCCTTCAAATATCCCTAGTTTTATACATTAATTTTCAAAAAAGAAGCATATAGTACTGCAGACAATGCATCTGAAAAAGTTGGTTACTACATTAAATCAGTACATTTCCACATATGAGAAGCAACATGTCGAAAGTCATGCTGTTAATGGCATCCGTAATTCTTGTATATGCGGCTCTCTTGTTTGGCACTTTGTAGCATACGCACAATCCTTAGTGTCCTTAGAAAGAAAAAAAGTTCAAAGATGTGATGTCGGGTGATTGAGTAAATTGAGAAATGGGACCCAGTAATCTAGACTATGCTACGGCAGAGGCCCCGATTGCCGTCAGTAGCGGCAGCACACGGTGGCAATCGGGGTCTCTGCCGTCCACGAAAAATTCTCAAGGAGTGTATGCAAGTGAAACTTCGAGTATTGACCAGAATGCTCCAAAACATTTCATTTTTGTATTTGAACAAATGGATTTTATGGAACAGTTTAAAACTAGGGATACTTGAGGGAAACAGTCGTACTTACATTCCCACTGTAATAATGCCTTTTTAAGAGGAGCTTCTTTATTAAATCTTGCCACGATGTTTTGTTATGCATGCTTCTTGCTCTTTCCAGTTTGTCAATTTTCACGAGCCCGTATATTTTGCAACGAGCCACGCTTCCACGCTACGGGAGCTTGTGTCAGCCATCCGAAATGAATGATAAATATACAACTTCAAATAAACTTATGGGGACAACAAGACTTCTCACACTATCCTGTACACCAGAAAGCTCTATAATTCTACTCCAGAATTCGATTATGACTGTTTTTATTCTCTCTTAAATATTTTAATATACAAAAAGATCATTATCCTTTTTATCTGTATTTATTTACTGTGTTATTTACTGTGTTATGAAAACCTGGCAACTTGGCTTATAACACCAAAAGAATTTTTGATTGGTGGTTTTTATAAAGTAAATAAAATTTGAATATAAATTGATGTAGCAGGATCCATATCAAACCAGACATTAAACTTAACAAATTAGAAAATTTATAATATAAATTCCAGATAATGTATTTTTATAACCAAAAATATATAAAGATTTTATTAAGATAATGAATGGCAAGTTATATTTTGAAATAGTTAGTTTCTGGACCGATAAAGTTGTATCGAACTAGTTCCAGAATTATCAGAATATATCAAAATAATAATAGATTTTTCTAGTAATCTGTTAGGGATGCTTAAATCAAACATTTGTTGGAGTTTTGTACCTTTGGATGTTTCTTAAATTAGAGAAACTTTAGAAAATCTAATTAATTGGGTTCTTTTGCTTTTATTTTACTATAATCTTCCATTTTTCTCCTTTAATTAATATTTAATAAATGGTGCTGTGAGAGATTAGTCTCAAAAATTCAAAAAAAATGATTCCTTCATCAATTTTATTTACATTTATTGAATTTTATGGCTTGAATTTTCTTTTGTTAGTTTTGTATCCTCAATTATTAAGAAAAGTAATGAAATCAAGCCTTGATGGGAAAAATGCTTCGAGTATTTTCTAAATTTTGTTGTGTTTCGCCTTCATTTTTAACTCTTTCCACTCTTAAGAGGGCCTTTGTTGGCAAGAGGACTGTGATAGTTTAGCTTTGGATCATTGCTCTGTTTGACCCAAAATTGAGTGTGGGTTAAGATTGCCTGGATTTTCACCACTGTTCGCGGTCTTCGGGACTTCAACTACAGACAAGGCAGCCGGGAGTTGCAACCTCTTCGACCGGATTAGCAGAATCCCCTTTGGGATTCTGCTAATCCGGTCGAAGAGCCTGCAGCTGTCTCAATAGATCTTCAGGAGTGTAGATATGTCTCTTGGCTTCCTGTCGACACCGGTACGATGGCCCTTTCAAGCTTCGGTGTTGGGTGACTTCTCAGTTTCCCTATTGTAGACCCGACCGAACCCGCAGTGGGCGCGAATGAGAGGCCTTACATATCTGGATTATACTGTCCATGAAAAATTCCTGAGGAGTTGCTTACCCACAGTGGTTAAGGCATCGGCCATCCTACCGCCTTGTTTTCTGAATTTTATAGATTTGAATTTTGTGTGGCCTAACGATTAAAAAAGATTATGCAAATCTGTTTCTTTAGCTTTAATTTGTGAATAAGTATTTAAATTTAACGAATCGTATAGTTGTTTATTTAATTTATAAATCGTTATATGGAAATGAAAGTTTTTATCACTCTTTGTATTAATTTTTATTATAATTGTTATACTGTATTTGAGTTTTAGATCGATTTATATATAAACAAATATTGTAAAATATTATTTATATATTTTATAAATTGTATGTAACTTTTGTTTTTAGAATCGGAGTAAAGAGTACGACCGAATTTTAATTTTCTAGTCATACAGTTCAATTGTTATCATATTGTAATCGCCTGTTAGTAGAAATAAACTCTTTTTTTTATTGTTTCAAAGCTTTGTTTATGTCATATTTATTAAAAGCCAAACACTAATTTAAAATTTGAAGTGTATACAATAAGGAATACGTGCGTCGAAGCGTTTCTAATTTTTTTAAATAAATAAATTTTAAACTAAGAACAGGTTATATTTATATTGATTTTTTAAAAATATTTTTATTTATAATTATGTATTAATTTTCACTCGGTTCGAATATTGATAGCATTTTTAGAATATCAAAAATTGACGGTAGAATCTGGCAACACTAACTGAAATGTCTAATTAAATAAGTGTTGCCAGAAGAATTAAGCGATGAAAAAACTCCTTTACGTCTAAGTATTTAAAAATGAAATTTCGTGTTTTGAGTTATATATTTGTTGGACGTAAAAGGTTAATTTTTATGGTTAACTACGTCCAGTTATTGCTTAAATTAGGAAAATTAATGTAAGTTGCTGATATTCTGATATTTCCAAATTAAAATAACTACGGTTATTTTTTTATTTAAGTATTTTAAAATTTAAATTAAAATCAAAAATCTACTTAAGAAAAAATTCGAAAAGAATTAATGACGCTTGATTTCTTAATAAACGGGCGCCACCGAGCGGCGAAAATTATTGATCACTGCTAAGATATTCCATTGGATAGAATGCAATCACGTGATTTACCGGTGCCATTTTTGGTCTTGTTTCAGGAAGAATATTTCCTATGAACTAAGACGGCCGGATGGCCGAGCGGTCAAGCTCTGCCTACCGCTGTGGGGGACCCGGAATCGAATCTTGGATAAGTCGAAAAATCCCCAGGAGTTTTTCGGGGGTTGGTCCGTTCGGATATGTCGGAACCCGTCCTCACCACCCAGCCGCCAAATTGTTGGCCTGGCTGAACCCATAACGGGCTTGCTTAAAGAGGGCTTCTTAGTGCCCACAGGGCGGAAAGAGTTAAAAAATAAAAAAGACCCATGATCTAGACTAGATTAATGAACTAGACACACCCAGTTTAGAAACTAAATTCATGAATTAGACCCATGAAAATTCTCAGACTCAAACTTCACTTCCTCACAGGGACAGGCTGATACAAAATTATTGTATCCAGGCTAAAAAATTAATTTTTGGGGGTGGTCTACAATGTCAGACTCCTTCTTTCATCAGTGTCACTACCCATTGCGAGCCTGGGCTTTTGCTTGAAAAAATGCGCTCTTAGTGCCCACAGCGCGGAAAGAGTAAAATATGAACTATAATTTAGAGATGGACAGTAGTTAACTATAATGTAATTAGACTATATAGTTAACTACACGTTAAGTTTCAATAATAGTTTCCCTTATAATGTTGCCTTAGATCACCATTTAAAATGCTATCTTCTCCAATGGTATGTCTGTTTTCCTTGTCGGGAAAAATTTTAACACAGACAATGCAGAATTGATAATTTCATATTCGGATTCGATTTCGGGTTCCCCAGAGAATAAGCTTACGCCTTAACTAATTCGACGATCTGGCAATCCTGCAGCGTGTAATATGACGTAGGTTTGTTTTTTCAACTGTTTCCGCTCTGTGGGCACTAAGAGGGCTTATTTTTTTAGCAGGTTCCATTATGGCTTAGGTTAGGACTACAGTGGAGCTGCTGGGTTGTCAGGAACGAGACCATATCGGAACAGACCTCCTCCCGAAAAATACTTGGGGTTTTTTGACCCGTCGGGAATCGAACCCGGGTTTTCCAGAGCGGTAGGCTGCCATGACTTAACGTTTAAACGAACAAAGACATGAAATTAGTGCAAATCCGCACGACTTTCCCCGCCAAATAACGGGGTGATCTCGAGCGCATCGATAGCCAAGAGTTGTCACGCGCGATCTCATTCTAAATTGATTTTTTAAAATCGTTATTTATCTATAATAAATAACTATATTTATTATTAATCTCTTTTATAAGGGGTGCAGAAAGGAAACAATATGCCTTAAAAAATCTTTTACTATGAGGTACATGGCTTTACTTAAGAAAAACCTTCAGAAGACAGATTTAGATGAGGGGGCATCGCGTAAAACCACCACGGATTTCATGCTTTTTAATGGTTCCACTTTGTTAGTCAATTATATGAAAGATTAATCGAATTTTTGACCAGAAAACAGCTACGCTCAGTAGTTGAATCCTGATTTCTCGTGTGATCTGAAGTTATATCCTCATATGTTAAGAGTATTATGAGGCCCACCAATGGCCGAGGGGATAAAACCACCGAACACCGATAGTTGGTCGTGGGTTCGTACCCACCAACAAGCTGTGGGGTCTGAACCCACGTGGGGTGTTAAAAAATTCTGTGTAACTAAATATTTCTCCAGCAAAATTTTAAAAAGTCGAAGAAGACAGAAACCTTCCACAATATGAAAGAACGAGAAACCCCGTAAATATTTTTCTATTGTAGCATTATAATTAATTTTTATACTTTTAATGGTACATTCGCTATTTTATGTAATCCGAACTTTGATTGTCCATTGTGATTTTTACAATGGTAAGATAATTATTATTTAATTTAATATATGATGATATCATTCCGTTAATTAATGCAGCCGAACTCCCAATAGCGGCCACCTCCAGTGGCATATTTTTAGTCCTTGTCGGTGGCCGTTGTTCACAGGTTCGACCTGAAATTATTTAAATCCGAATGGAATTAGAGAAAGTCTGGCTTAGTTTCGTATTCTGTGGCCCCAAAAGATAGTAAAATAAGCATAATTAACATTTAAAAATATTACTAAATATTTTTGCATACTGAAGGCGAAATAAAAATAAATCCATCAATCAAAAATATTGGCATATTCAAGGCTGTTCTGGAATGAATATTATTCCTCTTGGATGCCATTTTTCTACTTCGGTGATTCATCATCTAGAAGATGTGCGCCCGGAAAACCTCACCTGATATAGACTTATGGTTTCATATCGATATTTCTTGTGTTCCAGAAATCAACGAAATCCAATAACATCTCTGTATAACATAAAAACGGGCTCTTATGCATCCCCGAAGAGGTAAGAGATTAAATATCTAAATGAAACCTGTATGGGTGCAGTATGTGTGAATGCCAACAATGGCATCTTAGAATATTTCTGGAAAGAGTAGGAAATTGTATCCTCACTTAATCCATAGAAGAAGAAAAGGGGCAAACCCGTTAACTTCAGATGGACTGATCTGATTGAGGTACAACTTCCTACACTAGCCATTCCAAATATCCGAGATGGATCCTCCCAAAAATTCCCAGGTTTTCTGATACTGAAATCTGAGAATATGGTCCTCAGGAGAAGTATGCTGCTACCTTAACTGCCCTTCTACCATAATGCCGGTTACGAAGATTGCGCGAAAACACTGCATTGAACACGCATGATGCAATGCCCAGTAAAAAAAAGAATCCGAGTTGATTTTTGTTATCGTTCTAGTTTCTTTTTAAATCAATTATTGGTGCGTATCATTTCTTTTTCTTGACATTCGCTCCTGGTGGCATCCGGCACCGATCACTGAACTATACAAAGTAGAACTAAAAACACTAGACTTTGAAGATTCTTGATAATTTATTGAAACTAAACGAGGTTTTTAAAATGAAAAACTTACCTTACAAATGGCGCTGAATGAAACTACCAACCTTTCCAGGTTTCGGTTCGATTTCTCCATCGAGGGCCTGGTCATCCAATAACAATGGGAGGTTTATGTAGCATATTCGAATATTAAATCACACGTAAGACTCCAGATACTGGCATCTAGTGTTTATGGTACGACTTCGAATGTGCCACGTGAGCTGTCAGTTGTCCTTGCATACCGAAAGTGTTAAATTAAACAATTTTATGTTGGGTTTCGGAGGGCTTGATTTGATATGATGGAATTTGGGTCAAATCTAGCCCCTTTGAAACCCAACAGTCGGGGGGATGCCTCCAGGAGGGCTTTCTATGGGAAAACTGGTCGCTATTAAGTGTCAACATGTGTAGAAAACTCAACGCAAAGCGCAAACCCGCGACCAACCACCAGTGTTCGGAGGTTTATCCACTGGTAGGAACTTCAGTGGAAATTTAGTTTGGTTTTATTCGTATAGGGCCGAGGAGAATGCCTGTCGGGAGGTCTTACGGGAGACTAGCCCCCATTTCGGTGTTACTAAAGTGAATAAAACCCGGAAACCTCCACGTGACGGTTGAACAGGCGCCAACCCACGACCAGTGTTCAGTAGTTTTATCCACTCGGACATTGGCGGACTTTCAATGGGAAAATCATTTAGAAATTACTTAACTCGTGGTCATGGAAGTGTCAAAACGGGCAACTTTTCCACGGTGTAACTTTATTTCACAAAATACACAGTAACTATTATTTGTACGGACAAAGAACAACGTTGGCATCTCGTATGCTTCGAGAAGGACCAATAAGATCCTGAATCTTTGGCTCGGATAATGGCAAAGATAAACTATGATACAGATCTAGTGTTTGTCGAGGGCGATCCCCTAAGCTGCGAATGTGGGGTTGTCCTGGCCTCGGTTCCCGCTCTTAAAAAAATCCGAATGCAGTTTTTCAGTGGACGACGACATGATATTCTCGTATATGAGGCCGTCTCCGTTCTTCCAGTCTTTTCTACCGAAAGTGCGCAGGGGGGTGGAGGGGCAATTTGTTTCGTTGCGCGTGACGGGGGCGCTCAGCTCTTCCAGTTTCTTGGCATCCTCTAGGGGAACCACGCTGGTGTCGAAAGGCTGGATCAGCCCCCTTTCGGGATTGGTAGAATCGACGGAATTGCCGAGGGGGGCGGAAGAGTACCTGTCGTTAATGATGGGGCCCCGATAGTAATCCAAATAGACAGTGTTGGGCCGGGGGATGCGAGTTAACGTGTAGTCTTCCAGGCGGAGGTTCAAGTGTGGCACATCCAGATCCAACGGTTTGTTCCATCGCTTTCGAAAACACTTGAAGCACGTGATGGCCACAGCCAATAGAAGGACGATGCCGAGGCATACGCCTAACGAAACGTACAGGACCACTTCCCTTTCGGTTACGTCATCGACCACCGTAACGTTGTCTAATGTCCCGTTGTAATCCCTAGTGTTGCTCCATATTCTGACTAGTCGGATGGTGTGGTACTTCTCCATCAGGAATTGCGAGATTTTTAAGAATTCCACCTTCTCGTTGGGAACGATCAGAGTGACGTTTCTCGTAACGTAACACTCGTTCGAATCCTTCAGGCTCGTGTTCAGGAATTCGGCCAGGGACGACGAAATCTCTCTCTGTTCTTCGTTACTCGAACAATTGATCCTGATTTCCACGGTCAGATAATTTCTGTGAGGAGTCACGGTCGGTAGATCGTAAACTGTTGTGTAATTCGTAACAGATTCTGTCGTCGGGCTGTCGGAAACTGTCGTTACGTTCGAAATTTCATGAGGTTTTTTCGTAACATTGCTGAAATCGTCGACAGTTTCGGACGTTTCGACGGTAACAGCTTCCGTTGTCTCGTTTGTACTGTTTGTAAATAACGGAAACTCCGTTGTCGGAGCGTTACGCAACGTGGTATTTGTATCGAACAGAGGCGTATCAGTCCAAGTAACGTTCGTAGTATCTTCAGTGTGGTTAGACATTTCTGTAGCCGTTTCGGAGTAGGCCTCTGTTGTTACGTTAACTTCAGAGTAGTTTCCCATTTCGGACGATACATTTGTTACGATTAACGACGAGTTACTCGCTTCTACTGTATCTGTAGACGTAGATACAACCTCAGTAACAGAAGAATTATACGAATCGTCCGGATACGTCGTAACATTAACCCACGAATCGCTTTCACTTAAAGGTTGGGTGCTGGTTTCTGTTACTGTGGTTCGAGATTCGGTAGAGTTGGTGACGTCTGGTAGTTGCGTTTCCGCTTCGGTTACGTTGCCACCTACGACTGTTGTCGATTCCTCAACAGGTTCACTCGAATTAACGTTGGCATGGGTGACAACGGTACCATTGTCGTAACCTATGGCCTCTGTTGTAACTTCTAGACTAGATGATTCAGTTTGGCATCCGTTTTCGGGGCATAACGTTGCATTGTTTTCGTCAAAAAGTGCTGTATTTGTTACGCTAGACGTAGAAGTTTCGGGGTCTGCTAATAAGAAATCGGGAAGATTTACACGAATATCAGTAAATAAGTAAAAACACTACAAAGACACTTACTAGCTCCGGTTTCTGTGGTGTTGCATCCATTTTCCTGTAATTAAATCGGGGTTTAGTACTGTTAAATTAGTAATTAATTTAGTAATTGAGTTTAAAATGGCTTACCGGATTACAGGGGAGTTCCGTTGTAGTGTTTCCGTACGCACTTTCGGATGGAAAATCTTAGAAAAGTATAATCTATTGTTAATATTTATTGTGATTCATTAAAAATCCCGAAATTAATCATGCAAACGAAATTTAACAAGTGCCATTTATTGAATAATTTCAGCCATTAAACGAGTCAACAATGCTTTTAAACAATACATTTGTTAATCGATACAATTGATAATAAGACACCACGAAATTCCCGGCGCAGTATGCGGGTAACGTTTCGACTTTACGTAAGTGAAACCCGCATTTAGTAAATGAAATGGAATCTAAATATTTATCTTTTACATTTTCTTTAAAAAGTAGGGCATTAAAATTGCACAATGATTAAACACGAGGATTTCGATATGACAAAAATATTTACGGTGTAAATTCCAGTGTGGATTATTTGTATAAATGATTCGCCCGATTGTTGTTGTTTTTTGGGGGCCCCTTCCGCTTTGTGGGCATTTAGACCCGGCCAGCTTAAGACAACACGTGACAACTTTCCAAGGAAGGAGGCCTCCCGCGAGGAAAGGCTTCTTAGGTGTTAGACACGTGAAGAAAACTCGGAAAACTCTCTAACCCGCAACTAGTGTTAAGTGGTTTTATCCATTCCGTCATTGGTGGACCCGCGACTGTCGTTTATTTTTTAGTACAACAATAAATACTCATCCTAACAATGAATTGAACGACAAGTCTCGTGTTTGGTCCATTGTTAACACGCGGAAACAAATGTAAATAATAATAAAAAAACAAATAAGATGTCGGTTCTGCTTCGTTACTTCGTCTACAAGCCTCTTATCAAACGGATAAAAGGGGTGTAAGATATTTCTGTTATCTTCATTATAAAATAACCAGAAATTTCGAGAATTTAACCCTTTAAGATGATAAAATACAATTTCAAAATTGGGGAGGGAGGGAGAGAATGACGAAGTAGATCGGCCGTCCATTGGCCAGCGGGCGATTTGTTGTGTTAATGAAAACGTGACGTAACTATTCGAGCTTGTTTCCCTTGTTATTAAAACACTGCAACGATTAATACTTTATGTGTTCGTACGACTTACAGGATGTTCTGTAATGCGCTCAGCTGGACTTTTTTTTGGGGTTTAACGACCAAAAACACTCGTCGCCAGTTACCGTTACCGCTGTGTTCTAAATGCCATAAATTATTATGTGTTACGTAAATGTATTAAGCTTATCGAAGACTTAAATAGACCTATAAATACATCGTCGTCTCCAGTTTGGACACTGGACTTTGCGCTTACTTTGGTCGCGTTACGGAGGTGTTCGGTTACTTCGTAGAATGACTTCGACGTAACGTATTCGAAATATTCGCTGTGCCAAGTCAAAGACATTCGAGAATGTTTTAGACCTCTTTTTTTTTCGTTTATGCGTAACGTAACGCAGAGAAAACAGCAAAGATCGTCACACTTCTTGTGTGATCAAGAAGAACGTAACATAAAGGGGGAAAATAAACAGCAGAAATCGTAACAAGAAACTGCAATTTCTGTTCGTAGAACGTGTATATAAACAATAACGTATTCACAGTCATCCTATACGAAGCAAAGGGTGGAAAAAATGCATTTTAGAACAAGGAAATGAATCACGTGTTTCCTGAATTTCGCATTTTTAAAATAATTCAAAAGTAACGCGTGCAGGACGTAACTCATCGATACGAACTAAGACAGAGAGAGAGAGAAACACGGTGACGCGCAAATTATTATTATTTTTTTAGAACTCACCTTGCTGGGGGGAGACAATGACGAAACACGTAAATATAACGAGAATGCCATCTACGAAGTTCTTCATGACGAAGGAAATTGATCTGTTACGTCATCGGTTACTGCAAAAATAGGGGAAAAAAAGTATATATATACACACACTTGTGTTTGTATCCGTTACCATAGCGATATTTAAATTTCAAAAGAATAAAAAAAAAAATGGTGTTTTAACCTGCAAGTACGGACCTAGACCCAGTTGGAAAATTGGGCCATTTTTATATATTTTAAATTTTTCTGTGTGATGTTACGGTCTTCAAATTTCGTCTTCAGTTACGCAATGGACAAAGGAAAACATCTGCAACCTTTCTAAGTCGTGAGACACCAGGCCAATTACGTAACCGAATGATAATCGTATATTGTGATTGATAATCCGATCGATCGGCTACCAAAAATAGTGACATGGACTCGATCGTCACCCACTTTATACACTCAATTGGGCATTGGTCTAGTCGAAAAAGCCAGCTCCCACGTGTCTTTTCTTTCGACCATAACACAACTCGGTACTAAAATTAGTAATGGTATATCAAATGTTTTGATGGTTACCATAGAAACTCGTGTTTTACTTTAATATTGGATAATGTCTCCTTGTTTAAACAGTGACATTTGCCAGTAATTTTTTGTATCGAACTGGTAATACACTTTTACAACGCTTGTTTTTCACCCCCTTTCACGCTTATTACCCCCTTTTAAACGCTTATTTTGAAATACAGGAACGTCTGTCTACAATGCTGTACTCGAAAGGCTTAACAAATCATTGTAATTTTCACCCGCGCGTAGTTTTTCGTGGCAGAAGCGATCCTGGCACTTTTTTTGCGCGTAAAACGTTCGATCGTGTGAAATTTCCGCGTTGTTTCTCGCGAAAAAAAGAGGAGGAGGAGGAGGTGGGGGGTAATTCCGACTCGTCTTTAAACTGTACGCAATTCATCCGTACCGCGGGGCAAAAACCGGGTTAGAGTGTACTCAGTACACCTTGCTTCAATGGGCACGTTATTTACAAAGCAGTGAACACAGGCGCGTATTATTTACGCTCCCCTCCACGTCTTCACGCTCAGAAATCTCTCATTCAGCTTACCGATTATTAAAAAGAAAATAAAAGAAAATCAGCAATCGTCAGCTCGGAATATGCTTATTAAGTGTATTGTCTTAAATCCCATTAACAGATCAAGGGGGTGGAGAAGCTCCCACACACAAACACACCTACACACACACACACAGCTTTTATCTTACACCAGTAAATTCTAAGAATACCAAAAACGCCACCGCATCGAACACTAATTAACACATAACAACGGTGTTTAACACTACTAAACTATTGTTACGTAGTAAATAAAGGCGACATTTTCTATTATTTCGTAAGAAATTTCCGAGTTGTGTCGACAGATCTCACTACAAGGGGGTAGTATTTAGCCTGCGTTTCCTGTTCGGTACGTGCTTCTGCGTCACACTATCGCTAACAGGTTGGCGATTAAGAAGGTATTTCTTTCAAATTTCCGAACGCAACCCCCTTAGAGAAAGCGGCATTATCGTCGAGTGGTGCCTCCTAACACGTAACTAGCACGGGATGGTATGATCGTTAACGCGTGCCGCGGATTA
Source organism: Centruroides vittatus (assembly GCF_030686945.1). Taxonomy (NCBI): domain Eukaryota; kingdom Metazoa; phylum Arthropoda; class Arachnida; order Scorpiones; family Buthidae; genus Centruroides; species Centruroides vittatus. The sequence continues at coordinate 859,519 of NW_027121750.1, read as the reverse complement.
AATAACACGGGGTGACACTAGAAAGGTATGTTTTTTTAATAAAGTAACCTGTTAAGGGAGGCCAGACTCACCTGTAAACTTCATCCGGATTCGGTTTAGTTGAAGATCGGATAGAGTGGCCTTCACAGGAGGGTGAAGTAAAAATCCGGCAGAAACGGCACACGACAGGTTCTCATGTCGCCGGCTAAGACGGGTCGGTTCGGCGAATAACCCGATTCAAACTTTCTGCAAACTGACACGAGCGCCTCATGCCAGTCGAGGTGATTCCATTTGCGAGGGTGGGTGGTAGCGTTCGGTCGAGGCGGTTACGGGAGGGGTGTGTCTTGGAGGTATGCGGGATGCGCGTAACGATATTCGCTACAGGTGTATCTGTTCTTGCGTTAAGGTACGAATGACGTGCGAGCCTTTCGTTACACATTTATTTTGTTTTAAATTGTGGCGAAACACACCAGGAGGCGCGTGGGGGTTACTTTCTTTAGGCTAGTTTACGTGTTTTTGGCAGGACGGAAGGCGACAAAATTAAGTTACGAAGAAAGGGATCGTTCGCGGATCTTGCGTAAATTCGATTGTTACGTTTTGTGTTGCGTAACTGGGGGGAAAACGACCCACCCCCGGTGAACACGAGAAGAAATTTCGCTTGGGGTGTAGCTACAATCGCTGGCTTGTGGCGATTTTCGTCAAGAAAATACGCCTGTAACCAGAAACTTCGCGTGATGGAAAAGCAGGTGCTTCCACCGCTCGTGCCTAGCACTAGGGAGGTCAAAGGTGACGGCGGTGGTATGGACGTAAGCAGATACGAGTCAAAGGTCGAGCGGGGTGGAATCCAGCGCCGGGACCCTACTCCCCCGTCGGTTATGCTCGAAATTTATTTACGTTCGGAGCAAGTCGGGAAGGGCCTGTCCGACGTTCTTTTCTCCCCTAACGCCTCCCCCTTTCGTATATTTTTACAATAAACACATTACGAAAAATGATTTATAAGACGAGCGACAGATGGCGCCATTAGAAATAAGGGCGACATTTTTTTTATTCATCATCGTCATTTTTTATCTGTGTTTGTGATAAAGTCACCCCATTACTAAAATTATAATATTTAATAAAAGGAAAATAAATTTAATTTCGAAAGCGTGACGACTTCTCGAACTTTAAATGGCGCGAGTTCGTGGCAAGACACTATTTAGCATCTTCCAAATCCCACGAGTCGAAGGGCGGGGGAGTTTACTGTATTTGGTTTTAAAGTGTGACGATGCCAAGTTAAGTTTCGATTCCGACCAATGAGGGTGTTGGTCGCCTCTCCAGAGCAATTAAGGGGGGAGAAAAATGAAAATGGCGCCCTGCTAACCTGGAATCACGCCATTCGTCACGTCGATATATTGGCATTTAACACCCCCCTCCATCTAAAGAAAATCCCGGTTGATCCCGGGGATGATCTGAGGATTATCTTCCGGATCAAGGAAGGATTAACTGCGCTCTTCCTTAAAAAAATGGCGCGAGTTAATGAAAGCCAGGGGGCAAAAGGTTAAATGTCGGAATGTTACCCGCCGCGAGTGATTTATATAACGAGATTATTATAAGAATGAGGAAATTATGTGTATTATCGAGATAAAAAAGATAATTGTTATTACCTTTCGTAAGATGCTGTATGAAATTTCGTAGCAATTATGGTGAAAATATCGTTTGTTTCGCTGTACATATCTCCGGTTTGTACAGTGATTAAGACGATGACTGTGTATTAACACAACAAACACGTGTCCCGTAATCGATACAACGTAGATAATAATTGGAAATTAAATTTCATTAAGTTGAAATCGATATAAACAGTACTTTGCGTATTGCTTGATAAATGGATTTGCATATAAGATAAACAAGCTGCAGCTTAGGGCCTCGCGTTTTTATATATATATATCGTTATCTGGTGGAGAAGGGGAAGGGTCTGCAATTTGTTAAGTCGAAAGTCCTGTCTTAAGTACAAGGGTATCGATTCTAGTGATTCATTGTTTACAATTATAACTAAAAGTGTTACACATAAACACATGAACATTTACAGGATAGAACTGTCCACACTTATCCACACGTTTAGGCATACCCGAACAGGTGCGTCTGTTCAGTTATACTTTAAAAAAAAAAAAAAAATGATACATTCTCCCGTGTAAACCGCGTTAAGTGCAGGCTATCATCTATTTTAAACCGCAGCGATTGATATTTACCTTTGGGTGTGGAGTATAATTTACGCTTTCATTGATCGAAGGTGGCGAAATTACTTTCCTCCTTTCTACAATGAATTTATTTCCGTGTTTTCCCCTTTAATACGCGCTGGAAAACGTTTAATTACCCTTTATCTTCGCAAGTATTTACCCCGAAAAATAAAGATACGTACAGTACTTACGTTCCCTGTTATAACACATGCCCGTCTAATACGGGGCGTGTTCGTTTTCTTCTTAATAAAAAAAAACGTGCATATTTTGACGTCACTTATAGTTACAGTAACGCGAACGTAACGTCACACTTCGCAGTTTGTATTGTTTATGTAGTGTACGTCGTACTGCGTACTAATTTATGTTCTAGTTTACAAATATAAACCATATTAACTTAATATACAGATCCATAAATCTGTAGAGGGATGCAGAAAGGAAACAATATACCTTATAAAATGTTTTACTACGCCAGGTACCCGGATTTATTCAAGAAAAACCCCAGAAGGGGTGCACTGCGCTCCCAAAATCCCACTGTATAAGGGCTACAACGTTCCTTCGGCAAATAAAAAATGATTTTCATGTTTATAATCTAACTTGGGGGTATAAAAGTATAAAATAAACGTAATTGTGACGTAGTGTTTCGCCACCCGCCGTAAAAGTAAACAAACAACTGCTGAACTAAGCTTGTAGCGAATATATATATATATATATATATATATTTTACTTTTATGCTATTTATAGGCGTTTATAATTAATTTCAACGCTTCTTTTTGGAATTTATTTATTATTATTTTTTAAATATTTAATTTATTATAATATCGGGCGAATATCCTTGTAAATCGGCCATCTTGCTTAAAATTACTTATCGCCATCTTCCGGATAAAAATATAATTAAAATCCAGTACAACGGGAAAAATAAAAATAACCGCGCCATTTTTATAAAAAAATTTTAATATTATTTTGGAAAAAATTTCGTAAATTAAACTTTCCTTTTTGGCTGTAGAAAATTATTAAAATTTTTATATACTTTGACTCTCATTTAATTCGATTTTTACGATTGCATTTCTCGAATTGATCGTGATTTATGATTTAAATATAAAAATTTAAACATAAAAATCCAATTTAACCGCTTCTAATCGAAATTCTGTAGGTTCGGATCTATAAAAATTCTAATATTAAATATAATTAATCAAGAGAGAAATAAAAAAAAAAAAAAGTAGAAAGTTATCGACCCGGTCGAGGAGAAGGTAGAGGATAGGAAACGGGAAACGGGCAGTTTAGCCAAGAATTAAGATAATATAAAACAATTTCCCGAATCGAACTAATTGTTGACATCCATTTTGAAAAAATTAACCAAAAAAAAAAAAAAAGAGGAGAAAATGATGGCGAGTAGAAGCCAAGAACCGAATTTGTCTTGGCAAGAGTTCAATGTTGGCACTCCGGAGGGCAAGAACCGCTTTCGTAAACGCTTAATTTAAACTCTTTGTTCCATTTGAGAAGAATTTAACGTTACAGAATAAAAATTCATCTTCTTTTAACTGAAAAATATTAAAATAACCATGTTCTGGTGATTATAAATCACTAACACGTGTGAAACCCCCGAGTTGGGTACCTCCTTTCAATCCTTTAGTTAAACCAGCGAGCATCTATACAGCTGCCCTTCCTCTTCTCTGTATCTAAATTGGCCACAATTTGGAGAGGTTTCGGGCGGATAAAATAGTAAAATTTAGCCATTGTCCTGTATGGATCGACAGGCCAAAATGCTGATTCATCAACAATTAGTCAAGACGAGTCGAGTGACTCATAATACTATTACAAAGTTTTTAGATTTGCACGTTTCTTTGTTGTTAATATATAGGGTTAAGTTCCCTGAAACACAATTTAAGATACGTAACGCCGCACCGAGATGACCAATAAAACTGTAGCAGTTCGTGCCGTCATAATAGAAAATTACAATACGGTAGTCTGTATTGTAATTTTCTATTAAAATACTACTGAAATGTACTTCCAATATTCCTATAAGTATAGTAAGTACTGTACATCTCGGCAGTAAATACGATATATCCTGGACCAATAGTTCTAAATCATGATTTACTTCGTAAAAATTCTTTCACGATGCGTAAATATATTTTAAATAAATAACTTGAAACGAGTAAACAAATTTGCCACTGACATTTCTCCTTATTCATTGAATGCATTACTAATCATATTTTATTCGATACGTATGAATACTTCGGCCATCTCTATCCTCGCCTTAACTCGTTCATTTATTTTTCCAAAATGGCGTTAAACAATGGACGACTTCAACAGCTCATCCGCAATTTAATCCGTAATTGGATTTTTATCCAAAGCACGGGCGCCAACTCTAGAGGATCCGGAACCTCCAATAATATTTTAAGTGGTGCGGGACCTAAATTTGTGAAGTTCCGGACACTTAGAGTTGGCGCCAAGAATATTTCTCTCGAACCACAAAAGGAAACCGAATTTTTAATCGAATGGTTCTAAATACAAGCGCCGCATCAATAAACAGTATTCGAAAATAGGCCAACATGTCGACGTTATTTAATGATTTAATCGATGACGCCCGAAGATGAAATCTAAATAATAAGTGAGAGAACGTCCAAATTGGCCGAAAGGGTAATGGCGAAGATTTCGCGGTTATCCGGAAAATTTATAAATAAAAATGAGAAACGTCTGGGTCGGCGATGATATATGCGACGCGAAAATACAGGGCAGTGTCATTATCCGATTCCACCGTATAGAGTTCAATAGCAAGCCGTATAATCGATAATATCATACGAGCGATTACAATCTTAAATCGTTGTTATTATTAAATTTTTTACAGTAAAAATCTATTGATTTTTAGTCGGCGAAATGCAAATTTCAGTGCCGACATTTTGTTTTGTGCGTTTATTAAATTTCCCCGTGATGTCATCGACGTTTTGCATTTCGCTCACCAGAGGGGAGTAAGTGTTTCTTCTTTTGGTTTCTGAGGGTATCGGTGGTTCGGCTCCAACGGATCCGGCGTTTATATATATTAGTAATTTAAATTAAAAAAATGACCTCAACCGAATTTAGCGTAGGTTTCAGCGATCGTGAGAAGTCATCCAGCAAGTAAGTACGATATCGACGCCGGCATTTCGTCTTGGTTTAAATTTGTGAAATTGATTAATTTCTAATTCAAATTTCAATTGTTCCATTTCAATTGTTTAGTTGTGTTTCTCGTTCTGTTCTTATTCAGTTGAGTATTGTTTAAGGAAATTTCTCTGTAAAATAATTTAAATATTTTTAAAAAGTTAAATTTAAATCGATATTTGCAGTGTAAACCACAACGATGCAGTAAATGCTTCTATTTGTTTATATTTTGTTGTTGCAGCAGTTTAAATCATTTTAATAGCCAGGGATAAAATTAATTCTTTTTTCCCTTTATGTCGATATACTTTGTTGACCTTTTTGTCTATTAACAGGACTTATTACACTGGTGTAGTGTAGTTTTGCAAATAGAGGAAAATGTATTCAGAAAAAACACTTTATTTTCATCTGTAATACACCATTGTAATAATTCGTATTAATTAATTAATTAATTGATAGACAAAGATACAAGAAAGTTAAAATTTGTTAGATCTCGTGAATACGTTTTAAACTAGACGAGAAGCGTTTTATTGTATTAATTTAGTTTTGTAACCAAAGTGTTCGTATCTGTTGTGGTATTGTTGCTGAGTCACTGGTATAATACACTTTAAAATATTTATTGATTTTTCTAGAAGTTTTTTTTTTCGTCGATTCGAAAGAAGTTGTTTCGCTTCTTGGCACGTCGAAACAAAGAAGAGGGACGTGTTGTTAGTGCTTTATTGATTGCGAATGATGATTATGATCTCTGTTAATTTTAGTTGATGCTTACGACTTGAAAGGTTTCTCCTGTTTTTAACGAGAATGGAACTCGATCGTTTCGGTTTAAGGCCTTTTCTGATTCAATTGATGTGGATGGAATCGTCTTTAATGCATTTAAGAGAAGACGGATGTTATATGTTTTTTCACCGTAGCCTGGAAGATTTCTAGTTTGTTTTTGCGATTGTAGTACTACTTTTGCTCTGTAGTATTCTTGGTTTGTCTACCTCGACTGCCTTAATAGAAACATCGTAGCCCAATAATTCGGCAGTTCGTTTGTCTTTAATAATTAGGTTTATGAAGAAGAACTTCGTAACTGCAGACTTCGTACTCGTTTGCATCTTTGTCCAATTTGCACAACCTGGCGTTACGCAGTTATTGAAGCTACTGGGCATGATTAAAATTTAAGACGGCATAAGCACAATTATTCCAGATATTACAGGTTCCGACAAGTAAAGAATTTTGAGAGTCCTGCCGCAAATAAGCTGTGTATTGATTATTGCCCATTTGTGACGTGCCGTAACGAGCAAAAATTAAAAAACTAATAAGTAGGTTTAAAATCAATAAATACAAATGCATGCTGACAGTTTGAGTTAATTATGCTTTCTATTTGCAAAATTTCCTCAGCCTTAACACAAAATAAGAAAAAAGTGAATTTTTAAGAAATTTGCGGGATTTCCCGGGTTAAAAAAACAACCGGGATCTCTGAACCCTAGTTTTAACGTTATACGAAATTGTTTATTTTTGACATGTATGGAAATGATATACAGTATAACCTCCAAATAGCAGACACCTTTGGGACAGAGAAGTTTATCTGCTATTTAGAGGTAAATGTAATAAATTTCCTCTTTGAAAGGTAAAAATATTCATTAAGTAGAGGTATCTGCTATTCAAGAGTTTGTTAATGGAGGTTTCACTATATATTTAAAATGTATGCCGAGTGTTTAAAAAAGATTTTAAACACTTGCCACATGCACATCTTTATAAACAACTCGTAACCCAAATTTAAACGATTAAACCAAACAATTGTGTTAATATTATCAGGCCACTTTTGGGCTGTATTAAAAGTTATTAATTAATTCGACTAGAGGGTAGTACAGTACATATGTATGTACTAAATGTTTAAAAAAGTTTTTTAGTAAAATTGCTTTATATCAAAAATATTTTTGGTATAATTTTGCCACTTTTTTATGTTTCTACTAGCTTTATATAAAATTAGAACTTGGATGACTAATATGTTCTGTTTCAATAAATTTCTCAGAATGAATTTGAATTGAAATTAGTCATGCTAATATTTGTACAGATGTCTATATATTGTACTTTGCTATTTACTTATGATAAGAGATTTCACACACACATTAATTATTTTATATAACTTTGATAATCATTGGTGCAAAGTTAAGGACACATTTAATTTCTTTGGATGCTAGTGGTGAGTCATCTAAGCCATTTGTGGTAAATGCATGTTTTGTTTCAGCATACAGAATTATCTTCAAAACAGATATAAAATTTAGTGTAACATTTATTGAATTTTTAAGCAATGCATATATATTTACGTACGTGCAAACATAGATTTATTGCCCATTTAGAAAGAATTTTATGGTCTGGTGGTCTTGTTTGATATTCTCTTGATTTGTTCTTGACCTGGTTTCTCTTTTGTTCTCTCTTCTATTCTGATTTATTCTGCATATCACATTAAATACTCAATCATAATTTTTTCCGGATTGTCTCTATTATACTTTTTGCTTTTTGCTGAATCAAATGTAAGTTTTTAATTTTTGTTTCTGGTATTATCATATGATAACAGTGCCATAATTCAAAAGTATCAAGCCTCTATGGTAAGATAGCCTGTACCATGCTAATCTATCTCTGTTTGGATTTAATCCATATCCTCAGTATTTATTGTAGTTAGTATGAATTGAATTGTTTTTGTCTGTGCCGGTCAACTTCATTGTAAATATGACCAGCAACATTTTATTCTATGTTATAAATGAAATTGTTGTTGGTCACAAAGCCTTAAGCGGGTAAAAACTGAGCCATGCCATTAATTAGAACTAATATGGTATCTAATCTGAATAAGAATGCTAAGTAAGAAATCTATTGGATAGGAGGGCAGAGTAAAGAATTGTTAGGAATATCTGAATGGTTGTCAGCTGGTTCTCTTTTAAAATGGTGGAAGAAGTAAAAGAAGCATAGCTTAAATACACTTATAGTATAAATATATCTTTTAAATGAGTAGGGTTGACAGAAAAGATAACATCGCTCCAGGGTCTTAACATAAAAACTGGTATGTTGACCGAATTAGAAACGGAGTCAGAAATTAGGTAGAAACAAATTCGGGATTGCAGCAGCACAATAGATTTAACAAGAACTCTGCATTACCGAACATGGCTTTGGTTGCGGGTCTGTTGTTTTTACATGGTCGCTTATAACATTAAGTAGATTGATATTAATAGTTGGGTGGAGCTATGCATAGGTCGGAAAGTGTTTTATCTGCGATCGAAGTTTAAAGTAACCGCACGACCACTAAACACGACTTTTGCAAACGTGTACGACTCGGCAAAGCCAACGTTATGAAGAAGTCAGAATTTTGAAATTTAGTCTACGGGTTGAGACGTTCAAGGCAAAGTTGCCATATAAAGTCTCTACGGGCCAATTACTGGCTGTGTTTAAGTTTCTAAATGCTGTCAATTTAAATGAATTTCATGACATTTTTTTAAGATTTAGATCAGTTTTAAACTCCTTTTCTTCTGTAGTCTGTTTTCTACACTGCATAGTTCAGTTTTGTTTTCCTAGAAAATACCTAGTAATTAATTTAGTTTTTAAAAATTTTTTATTTCTCGCTTTATCAAAAATATACATCTTGAATGAAACTTATCCGTCGTATATTTGTTATTTTGACAGATCATAATGCATCAAATATTAAAATTTTATAACAGACTAGAATAGAAAATAGATTAACTATGGATTTTATAAAAGAAATTGATTGCTTTTATAAAAATATATTAAGGGATGAAATATTTTATCTAGTCTTTACTGAATGTTTTGAAAGAACAAACATTGTTAATTTATGATTGTTAGAATAAAAAAAGAATATTAAATCATTCTAACCAATAAAATGATTTCCAAACCTCGTTTCTGTTAGTCCTGTCGAAGATTTATCCCCTAAATTCCTTTCTCAAAGAATCTTAATTGCTTCCGAACAGCAGGCTATAAGCAATTGAAGTTTCTCACAAGGTTACAATATTATGCAGTCTTGTACTGTATACCTGTTGAGAAATACTCAGGTTAGAAATTAGCTTGTAGGTTTAACTTAGTCTACAACCAAATGTCTTGCCTGTGATATGCATGACTGGATTATAACAATGTATAATTTGTGGTCAGTGTTGCAATAATTTGAGTGACTTGTGCTTTGTATTCACAAGTCACTCAATTATTTTCTCCTTTTAACGAAGTATCCAGTTTCTAATTTTTATAGCACAATCTTCGTATAAATCTCCTAATGAGATATTTGATGGATATGCCACATTCTTCTAACTGAATTCACTTTATGCTTGAGATATTCGATGTTACCTCTTTCTCACTCCTGTTATTGGATGTTATATAGCTGCCTTAATATTTAAAGATCTTTTAGTTGTATCTGTTGTCTTCCTCTTCTGTAGTATGCCAGTCTGCTTAATCTTCTGTGTGTAATTGCCGGATACTTTTAGTATTTGTCTTGAAATTTTATTTGTGATCATAATATTCACATGAATCAAACTCTCATCTCTGAATTAACAAGCACAATTGATTAAATAAGAGTATTGAGATATATTCAATCCCATTCTTATTACAATTACACAATGGAAAATATTATATTTAGATTTGGATTAGGCAATTAAGCCACCATCTTGTGTTAAGATTAATAAATAGAATTAAACTAATTTAACTAAAAATATCCTGGTAGAACAGATCAATCCAGATAAGACTCAAATTGTGGAGATTGTTGCCAGTTGTGCTCGGACCTCTGTTCGATCTTCATTTCCAAATCAATTAATTTGGAAGATGTAACTATATTGGCCACTCGCCACAAATTACTTTTTTTCTACTGTATATTTAATTAGCTACACTATGGTCTGACGACTCCTTCATTATCATTTAATTTATAATTCAGGCTGTTTACGATCTTTTTAATGTTTTATAGTTTGAATTTGTAATGCTTTTTCGCTTAATTTGATATGAAATTACATTAAAATATTAAATATTTGTAGAATCCACAACAGTTATCATATCTGGAAAGTATCCAGCTGAGAAATTGTTTGGATACAAATAATGTTGATTAATTACAAATAATTGGATGTTTTTAATTAATAAAATAATCTAAACAAATATATGTCAGAATTGTATTATGAGCTATTTTTTTTGTCTCATCAATTTAAATTATCTGTAAATGTTACCAACAGATGGCGACACATCTCGTGAGTTTCTGTCCAGTTAATGGCGTAACTTTAAATCCAATGCAAATTTGGATTTTATTAATATTTAATTATTTAAAATCTATTAATAATCCAATGTAAATAATGACATTTGTCACAGAATTGATTTCGGTCAAATATATTTTAGATAAAATTGATAATGTTTTATCTAAAATTCTTTGATTTGATACAGATCTATATAAAATGATTAATAAAATATTTAAATTTAATTTGTAAAATAAATAGAATTTATAAAATGATGATGATTCTAACTGTTTTTATTTCTTTATTTTGGGCATTAGTATGTCTAATGCATATATATGGGGTGATCCAAAAGTCATGTCATCCCCTAACTAAAGCATATTTCTTGTTATGTAGATGATCATCCTTTTCTCATATCCAAAACTGAATAATGAACAGCTTATATTCTAATGTAATAGACTGAAGAGGGGTGAAAGCGCGAAACGCATCTCTGTAAAGATTATGGATTAAATAGACGAATTTGCCAAGTGTCTATAAATTCACCAAGTCGTGACACTAAACAAAACAAGAAAAAGAAGACACGGTTTCGATAAACAAACAAACAGCTTATATTCTCTCAATGTTTTTAGGAGAAGCTTTACTAAATCTTGGTATAAAGTCCTGTCGCGCATGTTCCATGCTCTTTACAGTTTTCGGAAATTTGTGAGCCCATACACTCACAATGAGCTATTCTTCCTTGCTATAGAACTTGCGTCAGCCATTTGAAATGAGTGATGAAATATAAATCTACAACTTCAAATAAACCTGATGACATGACTTTGGACCATGCTGTAGAAACAAGAAAAAACAAATAATTACTGCATAATTTCTTATTATTATATTATTATACGTTGATCTGCAATTTTTTATATTTGTTAGGGTAATACACATTTTAAAAAATAATTTCGAAAGACGAGGAAGTATACACGGTACGGGCGGTAAATGCCAAACCATGATTTTGTCTAATTTTGTCTAGAGGTAGGCAGTTATGCCTCCACCTATTGATAAATTAATTATCAAGAGATGGAGGCATAACTGCCTTTGATAAATTATTGAGACGGAACCTGATATAAGCACACTGACACATACAAATAAAATATTAATTGTAGATAAAGTTGACAAGCTATTAATTTTATAGCTTTATTTGTAACTTTTGTGCTCTTCTGTTGTTTGAATTACATTAGAATTTGGTTTGTAAATTAAGTTTTGAAGTTATATTCGTTCATTTAAATGTTAATTTAAAAAAATACTCTACTTTAAATGATTAAAAATGAAAATATGTGAAACGTTTGTGTTTATTAACTCAGTATCGTTGAACTTCCTTGTTAGTTCTGATAATCACAATGAGAAAGTAAACAAAATTCATTTTATCTAAGCAATATGTTTTACACCATAATCTTTAATGATTTATCTTCATAAGAAAGATTGTCGGGTAGTTTAGTTTCTTTTCATTTAGCTCGTGTTATTTATATCTTTGTTTTGTATTAATCTAAAGAACATTAATTGTAATAATAGTATTTGCATTAACTTAATTATTTTATGCATGTCTTTAAACTATTTTGAAGTTATGAACTAAAAGAAAACTGACGTTATAATTATATTTAATATTCTCTGAATTAAGAAGACGACGAATTTTTTTAATTTTAAAATTCATATTACTTTTACTGAGACTTCACTAGTCGAACAACTATTGATTGCAGATTATAAAGAGTACTTTTCTTCACATCATTTCTCATAATAATAGTCAATAAAGTATATCAAATAATAAACAGCAAAATACTTTTTTAAAACTAACATTTTTGGTTTAAACTCGACGGTTTGTACAATATCCGCCAGGGCCGGATTATCGAATAGGCAAAGTAGACAAATGTCTAGGGCCCGTAATTCGGAGGGACCCGGCTTCAGTGCAGAAGATTTCTCTGCTTCAAAACGAGTTAAAAATTAATTAAGAAATTAGATAGGACAGAAAAGGCTGTATTTAACAATTCCTACTAAGCTCCGCTCGACTAGCGATTATCTAAAAAAAAAAAAGGTCAACAGCCACCCGTGCGTCAGAAGTAATGTACGCCACGAGGTCTCTCGCACCATCTAGAAATATTCCTAAGGCCGCCTCTCGTGGTAGTACTGATGTTTGGTTATGATTTATTTTCTAAATCTAAACTTATACGTCGCGACATCGCATATTCGATATAGCGTTCAAGTTGCTCGAGTGCGAAGATATTACAATTCAATAGTGTTTTATAAAAGAGTTAAAAAGGGTAACACTACGGTGTGACTTGGGGTGACACCACGATATCCGCACCGGGTGTCACCCATGCTAGCTACGCTAATGTCACATTATATAAGATTTGTTTAGAAGCAACTTATTTAAATGGGGCCCCAATTTAAATTTTGTCTAGGGTGCGCCAGAGGCTTAATCCGGCGCTGATATCTGCTATTGGTCCAGATTTGACCAATTCTGTCGCGACACGAGTCGGCCATGACGTTTTAGCGTGTTATATAAACACAATCGCAATTTTTTTTTGCCGTGTTATACGAATCCGTGTTATATGAACCCGTGTTATAGGGGGTCTACTGTATAGAACGTTCAATTTGGTCCAGTTGAATGTTATTTGGAAGAATCGAATATAAGAACTTTAACCAACTATTATCACGTTACAAATTGCAACAAGATCGTAGTGAGGAATAGCCGTACAAGACATCGATGCATTAAAAATACAATGACAATATAATTATAGGGTAGATGTACCAGTTTTGGCCAGTGTAGTACCAGTTCTGGCCAGAAAACAAATTTAACTTAAAAATATAATTACAAATGAAAACAAACTTTTATTGTTAACTATGTGAACAGTTAACAATAAAAGTTTGTTTCATTGGACGGATTTGAATATGTGGTGATTATATTTTTAAGTTAAATTTGTTTTCTGGCCAGAACTGGTACACTGGCCAAAACTGGTACATCTACCCTACTATAAAATTTGTGAGTTACATATTCAAATGCTTGAAAATGCTAAAGACACAGTGTCTTTAGCATTTTCAAGCATTTGATTTGTTGATATAGCCTACCTGAAGTTATTCGGTTATGTGGGAAGGTGAAGAAACAATTTTCTAAATAAGACAGTAATAAAATTAATAGTAGTACAGAATTAGCAAGTTTAGCTAATATGGAAGATACAAGAATCCTTCAGGTTGAAGTTAAGATGTTGAGGATTGTTTCTTAGAAACATTTGTTGAATGGATTGGGTAATGACTTGATGTGTACATTAGTTTTTACAAGATTCATGGTTAATGTTACCATAGGTATACAAAATGGCGGCTTGTCTCTGACTCCAGCATACAGAAGCAAGGAAAACAGTGGGGACGCACGTTTTCTAAACCTAACCTATTCTAATAATTTAGTTTCTAATAATTATGGTAATTAGAATAGGTTAGGTTTAGCAAAACGTGCGTCCCTACTGTTTCCTTGCTTCTATATGCTGGAGTCAGAGACGTGCCGCCATTTTGTATACGTAGGGTAACATTAACCAGATTCATTTACCTAATTTTTTGCCATAAAATAAAAAAAATTAGGGAATCTTACTAAAACTCATACTGAGAAATGATAGAACTTTGTAGGTTTTACTTTCTTGGCTATTATGTATACATAACAAGGGAAAGTGTTGGAATCGTGTCAGGTTTGACCCTCGGAGTTTTTTGCAAATCTCGACATTTCGAGATTTCCCGAATCCAAAAACGCAAAAAAATTGTGTATGTGTGCGCGTTGGTGTCTATTTTGCTTAATATCTCAGGATAAAGAAACAAAATATGGCATGGTGACTTGTATATGAGTGGCATTGATTGTATTAAATTTTGGTGGCGAAAGGTCGAGAGGGTGGGGAGATAGAAGGGGTCGTGTATCTCGAGAGGAGTAGCACTTAATGAAGATTTTATTCGTTATTAACATCTGTGCTGTTTTATAAAACTCGCCCCTATTATCAAAATTAAGATTTTTGCCATTTCATAGTAATTAAAAATATAAAAAGTTTTTACAATAAAATCTGATAACAGATGGTGCCACACGCAATTTTATTTTTGCTTAATAATATAAGTTTTTTTAAAATAAAAACTCATAACAACCAGGAAAGTTACGCAACTCTCGGAGCTAGATTTTTTTCTAGTACATATCGGCTGTTAACGAGTTTGTTTTCAGATAAAGATGATTTAGTTAATGCTATTTATACAGGAGTTTGTATATGACATTCTATTGTAATGTGTAGCCACTCATTTCTCAATATCTTTATATTAAAAACATATGTTATGTTTTAAAAATGAATTTTTGGGACATATACTATATATATACAGCATATATAAGATTTGATTTTAAATGGTGTACATATGTTTTACTTTTAAATTAAGAATAACGGGAATATAATTAAAAAATAGTTTTCCATTTGACATTTTTATCTAGCAATAATTTTTTTTTTTTTAAATGTGAAGTTAAAACATAATTCAGGAAACATTCAAGCGTATACAGATGATTATTAATCATAATAAGATCAGAACTAAACTCGTGATAAATTTAAGAGTACGATGAAGGATATAAAATATTAATTTAATGAATTCAAGATGTGGTTTTCTGTTTTAAACTGCTATTTTTGTAGAGAAGGAAACGCGATCTTTACATTCATTTATATAATACGACTTTCTTTTTATATGATAGTTTAAGAGTTTTAAGATTAATGGCAAATCGGGGAATAACAAAATATTTTCAATCTTCGTTTTCGTATTGCCTGTACGAACAAATCTTCGCGCATTTAACGTGAAAATTTGAAGGATTTTTTGCGATTATTCGGGCATTCGCGGTCCCTGAAACACAGATATGTAATATAACTATACCTTATGCAGATAGACATTTCTTTATAATAATTAATATAGGTAGGATAAGAATACATATAAATTTTGATTGTAATTTAAATAAACTTTCAGTTGAATTTCTAAGAAAATAATTTGCGATTTATATTACCTAAAAAAAAAAAGGGTTAATGTAACCCTTGGTGCCAAGATGGCGGCTTGTCTCTGATTCCAGCAAGGAAACAGTGGGACGCACGTTCTAACCTAACCTATTCTAATAAATTACTATAATTATTAGCAACCAAATTATTAGAATAGGTGGGTTAGGTTAGGTTAGAACGTGTGTCTCATTGTTCCCTTGCTGGAATCAGACGAGCTGCCATCTTGGCACCAAGGGTTACATTAACCAAAAAGATATATATACTGTTCAGTATGACATGATTTGATCCTTTGATTTCTTGAATTTTGTAAACAGTTATTTATGCTCTCAACATATAACAAAAAAATTAGCGTAAAATTAGGGCATGTAATTATTAAGACTTGTAGGACTGTTTATAAAATTTCTATTTCAAAATCATTTAAAATAAGACCACCTAAATCATGATCAACAGTGTATTTTAGCCAAGAAATAAAAATATGTTTTTATTTATGTAAAATGTTTTAACATGTTGCTGTTTACACATTCTAAACACAGTACACAAATTATTTATAACACAACAACAAAACTATTTGTAATTTATTTTCAACACTAGTGAGTAACACTCTGGCACTCCACAAACAAGTAACACTCAGGCACCTGACAATTAATTAATAAAGGCACAACACTGGTTCTTTGCCAGCCACACGGCCGCACACTCTGGTCAGCACTGCCCGGCCACACCAAAGGGAAAGCACAATTTTTCCCCCTCTAGGCAGGAAGATCTCTCCCTGCATTCCCAAGTCTATAGTTACACAACACACCTGACATGTGTGACAGAGCTGTGGACTGTACATCAACACTACGTAACATAAACACACATGTTACAATTTTGTTAAATTGAATATCGAACTTAACAATTTATTTTAATTGCTGTATTTTAGAGCATATAATGCACACCTCTGTTTCAGTAAAGAACATTTTAAAGGAAGAAAATATTTAGTGTATCTAAGCTATCCTGTACCAACAGTATTATTACTCCAGTCTTATCAAACATTCAATAACAAGGACATCGAAGCCAGTTGTTTATGTATATTTTTATCAAATACCATCATAATTCTTTTACTCGTGAAATCTATAACATTCCTTGTAAAAATTAAAACATTTCGTCAACTAAAGTAATAAGAACTTTAACTGGAATTCTTATACCTAAAGACATTATAGTCGGCTCTTTAAAACCCCAATAAAACCATAAAATTCCTTAGTATCAGCCCATTTTTTAAACTAGTATTAGTAACTTTACAATTCCAGAAAGTCTCTTCCTTCTTACTACTCTACTTTTCACCGAAACTTCGCCTCTACACAAAAGTTTGAGTTGTTTCTATGAGTTAATCTATTAATATTTGTCCTTGTTATTATTACTCCAAACTTATCAAACATTCAATAAGTCTATAACAATTTATCTTGTGAAATTAAATACTTATCATTGCCAAAGATGTTTGGATTTGTAGCTAATAAATTCGATGTTGACAAGATTGAATTATAACAATAGTATTTATGTAAAGTCAAATGTAATCGATGGAAAAAATGTCTATCGTAAATGCATATTCAATATAAACAAATAATGGCAACAACAGAACAAATCCAGATTGTTTTTATTGACAAGAAGTTATAAAATTAAGCATTGGAAAACTGAAAAGAAGTAATATTCGAACAGATTTAGAGCAAAGAATCGTCGTAAGTCGAACGAGAGTCGGAAAGTTTATAACTGAATAAAATAAAAGTAAGTTTTTAATATTGTTTTAGTGTATTTATGTTTGTTTTGATTATACGGTCAAACTGTCAAACAGGCAATAACAAAACCTCCAAATTTTGCACGAATTTCATAAAGAAAAGTTTCCGAAAAAAAAAATGGCCGTCATTTAGAGGTTTGACTGTATATGATTTTAAATGTATATATATATATATATATATATATATTCAGGTTTTTACATTTTAAATTTAGAATGAAGAATAAATTATTTTTAATAAATACAAAATTCTTTTATGTATTTAAGTGTCTTTAATTTTTGGTAATTTATATTTGATTTTTTTTTGTATTAGCACTGATATGTGAATAAAAAGAAATGGTAGAAAAGAAGACAGTTTTGATTTTATAAATTATTAAGAGTCGACATTCATCGAGTGGATAATTTCCTCACTAAAGAACAACTTTATTTGGGTTAGTTACGTTTCTTGAATTGGAAATGAGTTCTTCCATTAATATTAAGTGTTCAGGTTAGTAAAGTTTTGTTTTGTTTTTACTTATATTTATTATATAAATGACTATCGAGTGTGTTCGAACGAATACATTCGAAAGATAGAATGTGTCTTACGTACAAACTTTTTCAAATTTAGAATAATACAGAAAGTTAAAATTATAAAAAATAAATTTAAAACGGAAAATAAACAAATCGAATTAAATATAACAGCGTAACGTTAAATGCACACTTTATTATTAAAATAAGTTTTTTAAAATTACATTATTACTCTAGTTCTCCTCTATAGAACGTATTATAAAAACAATTTTAAACTGCGGCGGTTATTATTTCAATAGTTTTTCCGATAAAGCGTCCATCACACTTTGCTAAAGTTTCTTTTTTTTTTTTTTAAATAATAGGCAAATAAAATTAATTATCTGCCTGTAACAAGTGAAAAAACTCGGATTTAGTTAGTTTAGTTGCACTTCTAAGAATATACAATCCATTTTTTTAAAGCAGGTGCTTTTTGTTTAATAGACGTAAGTCGAAAATCCACTTCCGGTAACGTCTGCGGTAGAGCAACGTGAAAGTACACACGAAAATTACGTGTATTACAATGTAGTAACAATTTTTTGAATTTTCTCTTACGAACAAATTAGTTTTACTATAACTTTGATTAGGAAGGAGTTTTGTTCTGCTTTACGTGATTTAGTTATCAATATTTTAAAATTAGATTAGCTATAATCGTATCGGAAACAGGTCAAGTTACTAAGTACATTATTTGTAAACTTTTAATAATGAAAAAATCGAGAATGTGTAGACATATTCTGTCTTATGTTAGTCACATTATCAGATGATATTCTGACAAGTAAATATAATTAATGTTACTTTTATTTTTCAGTTGAAAGAAAAAATAGGAATGCATTGAGAGCAATCAGGAACTGTCAGAACTAGACAAAGTAACTGATAAGTCGCTTTTTTTTTTCTTTCACGCCAAAGAAGAAGTTAAAAGAAACTAGCTGGAAATAAAGGAGAAAAATAACTAAATAAAAGAAAGAAAGAAAATTAAATCGAGTTGGAACGAATCGCCGTACCCTTATTAGTTGTAAATATTTTAAAAATTAAATATATTACCCACTTCGGACATTTCATTTTTATTTATTTATCTTGCGCATCATACGAAGTGAGTGATTGCTTTGTTTTAAAAAGTTAAAGGCATCAAAACAATAAAAATTCAAGCCACTAAGCATTCTACGAATTTTCTTCATACGTTTTACATTACTTACGTCGATTTTTTAATTAATTAAATATCGATACATTGAATTAATAAGCTCGCAAACGCGCTTAATTTAGATTATACCTCAGACGTCGTCGAACTTGTTATCGTTTCATTGTTAGTAGAGTATAGATTAACTTCCAAATAAAAAATACACTGATTTGACTTTTAAAAATACGGTAACAAGTACTGTACAGTAAAATAGAGTAGACGTTTTTGTTATTTTCATAAATTATTTCCTGTTTCTGTGACTATTGGACTTTGGTCTAAATTCTTGGTATACAGTATTTATATGAAGAATTTGTAGACTATAGATTATAACTGTGATGACTTGAATAGGAATAATTTTGTTTTTTAATACGGGTGATTCTAAATGAATGGAACAACTTTGCATAATTAATATAAAGGAGCTGTTTATTATAGAAAAATATGGGAGCCATCAATGCATAGGAAAACTTATTAATTTACATCAGTGACATGCTTGCATGGTAAGGTGCGCTGCTGTTCAAAATGGTGAGCATTCAGGCTAGTGTATGCTGAGATTTTTTTTTCCTTTTTAGGGTATTGAATGATGCTGTCAATGGGCCATCTCTGCTATAAAATCTGCCAGAGTTATGGCAGCATACTGCTATTGCCATCCAATTCATAGTTGCGGACATGCTGGCTCATCTATGGCAAGTACTTGACTATTGTAACGTGGTTCCCACACATTTTTCTACAATAGTTTCTTTAGAACAACTTTGCGTAATTGATACATTCAATTAGAATCATTCTATTTAACATATTTATAGTCACTCACTATTAAAAAAATGATTTTTGTCAATGGGTAGTACAGTATACTTTATTTCAATAAATGTAGTATGCATTCAAATTATAATTAATCAATTTTTATTATATTTTGAGCTTTACTACGTCCATTATCACATTGTTAAAACATTCTTTTAAAATGAGAATCATTAATTATAAAATTATAGCATTATAAAATAAATGCTATCCTTTAACAGAGAAATGAATTTTATTAGCTATTTTATTAGTCTCTTCCAAAAGAAATAACTTAGTAGTGTTTCAATTCAATTCTTAGTCTGTGTTTGGACAGAAAATTAACCGTGCCTAGTAGTAACAATTAAAATAATTAACATCTGAAGGTTAAACATTATCAGCTACGTACGGAGTCTGATGATGATGCAAAAATTATAGCTTAAAATTTACCAACAAAATTTAAAACCGTAACCAAATTTCGATTATAATAAGTAAAATTTTGTAAAAGTATTTTAACGTGTTTTGGGACGTGCCATTCTGGTAACATTAAATGACAAATAACGCTATTCATGATTGCAAAAAGCGAATTCTGGGTAATTTTAATGAAACGTTACAATATGAATAGAAATACTCGACTAAATGTAATAATTTATATTAAATCATTGTTAATGACTAATACAATGATGTAGTAATAATTTCTGTTGTGTAATGCGGTGTAAACAAATATTTTGAAAGACCGTTCATTCTTTTATTCAACACTAAGAAAAATAAAAGATACTTATTCAGTTTCAGGATGCCAATCATTTTATAAGGAATAAACAGTCTTTTAAAACTAATTTAGGTTTACCTCTGCATACAAATGGCCAGTTTATGTTCTTCCGACAACTGTTGGACCAGTTCGGTTTGTCGGGAGTTCAAAGTTCGCGTAAAGTTGAAGTACTATCATTTGTTTGACCAATTAACTTAAAATTGGTCGAAAAACGAAATCTTTTCAACCAATTGTGTTCTAATTTCAGTTTCGTGTAGTATGATACAAACTTGCTAGTGTTCATTTGTAGTGGTTTCTTTGACAGTGTGAACCTAGCTTTAATGTACCTTCTTTGGATTCAAATAAAAAGGGCAAAATACAAATATCATATGAAATTTGTATTATAAGTTTTACATAACCAACAATACACAAATTGAAATATTCCAGCAACGAGTTCCTTAACCTTCCTGGCAACATTGAAAACTGTATGTGTGATGTCATCTGTTATATTATTTTATTAAAAACAAAAACTTTTAATATTTTTAATTCTTATAAAATGGCAAAAACCTTAATTTGAGGGTAGGAATGAGATTTATAAACAATTGTAAACGGTAATAACAAGTAAAATTGTCATTAAGTTCGACCCCACTCGAGATATGACGCACGACTTCCTTCTATCTCCCCCTTTGTTCGACCTTTGCCAAAATTTAATAGCATCGATCCTTACGCAAACCTCCATGCAAAATTTTAGAAATTTATGACAAAAGCATAAGAGTTATTAAGCTTCAAAGAGGGTGAACAGAATCATGCCACACGCATCCATACGTACAGGAAAAAACTTCATTTTTCGGTAGTATCAAAAGATCGGTCGAAGATTACCAGAATCGTTGTCCGGATAACCGAGGAAAACGATTGTGGTCGAGATCAAATGCATTAAACCTTGGTCTAAAAATCTCATCTCTTCGAATGTGTGTCAGTGCCTTTAATTTAACACGAATGGGACATCTTAGATATGCCGTGAGATAACATTATTAGCTATCTTGGATTTAATTTTAAAACAGTGGCTATCACACACCAGAAAAAACAAATCAAAAGATAATTGAAGATGCAATATGAATTGTTTATTGTAGAAATAAAATTGGAAGAGGTGTGGTTACCAAAGTGAATGAAATGGGGAAGAATTAAAGAACAGCAGATGTACTTGAAAAACAGGTTGAATGAACTACAAACTTCAAGAACAAGTCTTATGAATGTGTAGGAATGTAAGGTCTGAATGCTGTTTTCTCATTTCTGTTGATGATTTGTGTATGTATATACAGCTTGTATTATGCATGTATGGTGTATTGCTTAAAGTAGTGCTTATTTTTCTGCAGTTTGTGATTCAAAAATAGTATTGAAACTTTAGTTATCTTCACTAATTTAAAGTTATTAAATATTTTTGATTATTAAATGTAGAATAATAAAAATCATCGATAAGCCATATTAGAAGTTTACAATGAACTGTCCTGATATCTGTTATGATTATAACAGTCTATTAATCGTCATCGGGACTTACATATTGTTCATGTGTCACATATTATCAAAATTCTATGTAAAATATATTTGAAAATACAGTTGAACCTCCAATAATGGCCACCTGTAAACAGCAGCCAGTGTTTTAGGAATGTTTCCTTTTGAAATGCACACAAAATAACCCGAACAATGACCGAAGCTCTTTTTTTATGTTCTTGTCAGTGGCCACTGTTCGGAGATTTGGCTGTACGTGGGTAGAGTTTCCTTTTGTTTCACATGCATTTGGATAGAAGTTTGTCAAAAATAGAATTATATTTTGTCGTTTTGCTTGTTTTTAAATAAATAAACCCTTAGTGTACTTATATCATGTTTTTACATGATAGTGTAAACCCTTAGTGTACTTATAAGAGTAGAAGTACACAAGTGGTGTACTTCTACCCCCCACTGTTGTATTCCCACCAGAGAGCAGATAGGCCAGTGTTCTTGTTAAATTAATGTTTTTAAGCTATGCCATTATCAAGACAAAACCACAATATGTGGATACAATGTGTTGAAATTCATCCTTTTATATACTGTGCAGGACAGAAACAATAATACTTTTTGGTTTTCATTTAAAACTGAAATAGAGCTGTCAATTGTGTAGTATATTTATAGTAATGCTGCTTAATACAAATATATAAATCAATCATTTAAGAAAAAAAATGGTTTATATTAAATGCTTCTCTCCTTGCAGAGCAAAGAAACATACCGTACCAGAGTGTTTTTTAATAAAAATGTTTGTTTTAATGGCATAAAGCCATTATTTCGACAATTCCAGTTCAGTAGTATTTTCATTTGTTGACTGTATCACGTTTACCTTCTTGGAATTTGTTTTCTCGGGATGCTGCAAAGAGGCTTAAGATCAACATTTGCTTTTCTCCCCATTTATCCTCGTCGTTTCAGTAGAATCTCTCAAGATTAAGAGATTGCGTAGTTGGTAATGTTATAAGATGTTTGGCTAATTTTAAGGTGATGTACATCGAGTTGCCGGTAAATGATGATAACTGCTGTAAGTTAACCTACGACATCCTATATCTTAAGTTTGTGAAGTCCTCCATAAATAAACTAACTGTTTTATCTAAATCTGCAAATTTGAAAATGTGCCAATGACTTTTTTTGGAAAATTAGTTAAATTTGGATCTGGAATAGGTTCTGCATTTTTTACTCTGTTCCGTGGGCACTATCACTAAATTTAATTTGCTCGGTCGAACCCCGGCTGGGTCCACGTTGGGCAGTCGGGCAGCGAGGAACGGAATCCTACATACCCGGGGCAGATTGCTTTTGAAAAATCTTCGGCTCCCAAGAACAGTAGGCTAAGACATTGTCTCGGCTATCCGGTCATGTGGTTTTTTCTTTATTAAGTAGTGTTAATGCCATAAATTTGATCAATTTCCCACATTTGTATGCGTCCACTGACATTTTTTTCCTCCAAATGATGACTGCTTATGGAATGTGGAAAAACATTTGATGGAAAATTTACTGTAGTGATTCACTTACAGCACACTTACAGCATTTACATGATTCACTTACAGCACCTCATTTTTTTGACTTCATAAATTATAAAAAAAAGATCATCCTGGTAATTTTGGTGGAGATCTGCAATAGTGCAAGTTAAACATGATGATAAATGCTTTTGTGATTTTTATAATGATCTCAAAAGGCATTTGTCATACATTTCTGACGATACAAGATAGCAACACACTTAAATCATTGCTTCTCTGTCATCCGAGACGTCTTTATTTGCAAGTTTTTATAATTTTATTGAAATTCTATTGTTTTTTCTTTCCAATAGAACAATCTGTACTCGATAAAATTTACTTTTATTATTGTAATTATTTGCGTAGCTTTGAAATCATAAATTGTCTCATTCATTGTTTCTTCCCACAAAACAAAGGTACAAGTAAGTTTAAATTTTAGGAACAATTTTATTTATATAAATGAATGACAAATATCTGGGAACAGAAAGACAAATTTATGTCAAACAAGTCTGTTTGTTGTTTGTGGAAAAAGTAGTATATGCAATAAAAAGATATACACGTAATGCTTATTAATTATTCCGGGGATAAATTTTGAAATGTGTTAATAATAATAATTTATAAATCCACTGGCAGTAATAACAATTTGAATAAATTTTATCTGGCACTTTGATTCGGGGTTTGGCAATCGCCCGTCCGGCGGGTCATTCCCTTCGTAATTATACACCCGTGTTTTACAACACAGATCTGTAATTCGGTGTGTCAGTCAATCACAGCATGAATATTGCAGATTGTCTATTGTTAAGGTCCTGGTGTTGATATCCACTAGTAATTCTGCTTTTCAAGTTGTCAAGTTATTGATTTACCAAAGTATATTTTTAGCAAATTAAAATGAATTTAAAGATTTGCCAAATTAATTGATAGTAATTATGAATAATTTGAGTTTATAAGTATGAACTTGTAGAAACTTCATCCCTTTTAAATTTCACAGCCATACTATTCTTAGAAATTCTAAAGATGAAAGCTATTTTCCTCCCTCTTTCAAAAAAAAATTTAAGTTAGTTTGTATTTTAACTGTGTTCTCATAATTGTTTCCTATAAAACTGTGGAATGTCTGCCATTCGAAGCGGCGAAATAGCTTCCTTGCAAGGTAGAATTGTATTTTCTAAAGTCTGTCTACATCTAAACAGCATGCAGATTGTCTCCTTTTAACAGTTTACCCCACTTCTATGTGCATTGAGGGTGTGTAGATTTTAATGGGGAAGGTTTTAGATTTAGTTATTTCTATCCCCTTTTAGTTAATTCTATTTTGGTTGAGGTATCTGTTGCCATGACAAAATAAATAATTTTGTTGCCCGCAATATTTCTGTCACCCAGAGTATCAGTTATGCTGTCCTCCTCCTCCTTTTTTATCTTTTTTGCTTTCTGGTATTCCTGTCAATTTGAGTATTGACAAGAAAAATGGGAGGTGCAGGAATTAGTAGAGGTGATTCATCATATTCTTAAAATGGTTAATTATTACTTGTTAATAGTAAAATTATAAAGCAATGCGGTGTTAACCTTGACCCGAATTTTTTTTTTCTTTTGTATTGGAAGAGATCTGCTTAACCCCCGTGTGACACAGTAGGTTTTAGTATGGAGTGTTGTCGTCTGGGGGTAATTCAATCGAAGCATATGCTTTTTCTCATCGCCTGTCGTCATTAAAACGGGAAAAACAATCGCACAAATCGCGACAACCGGTGTTGAAGTACAGATGAAACGATAACGTCCATTCGAGAAAGAAAAATCGTACACCTTCGAGTTGTCTATCCCGAATCCATCAGTCACAAATCTATTTAAAGAGGAGACGCATTCGTCTGTTGCTCGCGCTTCACACGCGCTTGCACACACACACGCTACTAGGTCACATCTCCATCGCCCACCCCCTTACGAGTTCTCGTTTTCTAGTGTCACTCGATTTTCTTTAAAAATCCGCCCAGCTTCTTGATAACGAGCAGATGCCAAAATGAAAGAGGACTTTGTCACTGCCATCCGTTAATCTCCGTTGCGAATAAACAATTTTGTAACGATATACGGCGGATGACTAGTCTCTCCACCCCCCCTTGCTCAGACTGTACAGCGATTATTCACCTTACAGAATGGGTGTTTATGAGAATTGAAAAGATGTCTGTCTGTCTCTGCGAAAACCCGCTCGGTGTATCGGTTTTATCTTTCCGATATCGCCGACGAGACGACGATTCCATTCCCAGCATTCTCGTTTAACCGGGCATTTCTCCCCCCCTCCTCCCCGGCTTTAAAAACGTTACATCGAGGTTAAAAAAGAAAACAGTGCGAGAAGACGACGACGACACGCGCCGATAATTCGACTTCGGAATAACGTTACTCATCTCTCGCGCTGGGCTTCTGCGAAAACGGAAATTTTAAAATTCCTTTCGTGTGCCACTTATATACACGTAGGGTTGTGCCCGTCCGGATGTTGAGTCGCTTGCAAGCAATTCGCGGCATTGCCTAATCTTCAATTCCTCTTGCACATGTGCATTTTTCGGGTCGTTGCTCTTTTTGGGTCGAAAACAAAAGAGGCTAAGTCAGTGGCTTTTTCTTTAATCTCGTAAACCATTCTTCAAAACCGGTCTTTGAAGACCCTCGAAACTTTATCGTCGAATTATGTGAATCGTGTTTATTTTACGTACGGTTAATCGGTCGCGTACGGATTATTAATTAGCTGCAACGAACAATAAAAAGTCTAGTGTTGTTCTGCCTTTATTTATTATTATTATTTTTTTTTTTCTTCGAAGGATTTCTCTCTATCGGACACAAGGTTAAACACTTCGTTTCGCTGCTCTCACGCACCGGTGCGCTAATTACACGAAGAAAATTAATATTAATATTTAATTATCCCCCGAAACAAGCGGGAAAAAAGCAGGGAGGGGGGGATGATTTAGAAAGTCGCTTCGAGTTATGTCTTCTGCCTCGTGTGTGGCGTGTCAAAGTTCAAACTTCTTCGACCTCTCCTTCTAGGGAGAGGCATGCCAAATTTACCCTCTACGCGGGCCTCTTATCTATGGAAGGTGTCGAGTGTTCCGAGGGGGAGGGGGAAGTTCGATTACGGCCCCATCTCCAAGATTTCTAGTTTTTGCAGCGAGATGGTTAACTACGATTAGAGAATTAATGGAGACGTAACGGGTCAGTACGTAGCGAAAAAAAATGGGGGGGCCCCGTCTATTTAGGAAATCGTAACTCGCGGGGCCAGTTCGCACCGGAAAAAAGGGGCCCCCTCCTCATTTCTCGCGCTCGTTTTAATCGAAAACCCGAAATGGGGGTTACGTTCGCGACTCGGTTCTAAACTGTGCTAAAAGGTTATACTTCTAGTTATGGTATTTTTTTGCGGGGGGTAGGAAAAGTCAGCTGAAGGAAACGATCTAACAGCATCACGTTAAGCGGAAACTAGACTCGTCATGCCTTATAAACACACCAATGAGAGATGTCGGAGTTCGCCCTATATAAACTTGTGTAGGATGAGGGCTGTCCAGTTGAATCTGGCGTTACCGTTAGCGAACAAATGGCTCCCATCTTAGATTTCAGACACGTCGAAACAGATAACATCGGCCGAGGCAAGAGGTGAGGTTTTAATCACGTGATTCTCTTTGATTTCTTTTTTAGTGTGTTAAGGAAACACGTCCGTAACAACGAGCATACG
This sequence comes from Centruroides vittatus, assembly GCF_030686945.1. Lineage (NCBI taxonomy): Eukaryota > Metazoa > Arthropoda > Arachnida > Scorpiones > Buthidae > Centruroides > Centruroides vittatus. Next base: position 832,252 of record NW_027121750.1, on the reverse strand, counting down.
TAGGGGGGTATGGTAACTTTATTATTCTACGCGACTGTGTTTTTTAAATTCTATTTTTAAAGGGACTAGGATTAGTTAGTTGCATCATCGACTAGACATTGTTTCGAATTTGTAATATATTAAAGTTATGAGTCATTCTTATCTCTCAGAATTTATCGGGGTGACTCAGCGTTTGTGGAAAGTTTATACGGTCGAACCTCCGTAAGACGGCCACGTAGGCCTAAATTGTCGGGGAGTGGCTGCTGTTTGGAGGTTGTTTTGTAAGCGTATCGACGATGGAAATTCTCGAGTGGCCGGCCGTTGTTTTGGAAGTTCTACTGTGTGTAGTGACGATCTTATTGTAAAAGTGCCGCCATTTTATTTTTCTAATTTCACTTTAAAACCGTACTTAGAAGAAAAAAAAATATTCTCGTTCTAATTTCGCTTATTATTGTATAAATAAGTTATAAAATAATAATCAAAATATATATATATGTATTGTCTTCATTTTTATTTTTGTAAACTTTCGAGTTTAGTATGCAGCAGACCATTTATCCTCAGTCACCGATCATCAGCCATGCAATTAGGATGAGAAATTATTTCCTGCAAGTCGTTTAGAATATTTAGAAAATAAAATTTTCTTCTTATCACGTTTTGCTCGATGAGATTCCAAATATTTGGAAATTCTTATTTATCACGTGATTTTTCCGCCATTTTTAAATCGGCTCGCTCACATTAAAGTAACGCCTTTTTTTTCTGGGAAAATTGCAGTTACACCACAGTTTCTCCTTGTCTCACAATCGCGTCAATGACTCACAATTAGACAACACTACGCTTTATTGTTGCACAGAAGATATCATTAGTGGGTGTAGTGTGTGTATAGTTAGTGACTAATCCACAATATTTTTCCTTGTTCTCAACAATGATTTTACACTAGCAAGATACGATATGTGGCAGGATTGATTTCAGTTTAACCCGATTCTTTTCCAATAAAAACAAAACAAAAAAACAACTTGTTTTCGAGACTTGTATTCACATTTCTCGTATGAAATTTGATTAACACACTTTGCACGAACGTTTCTTAAGAGTTTGGCCGAATGGTAAAACCAGTGATGAACACAGGTCGTGGGTTCTTGCCTAACAGCGGGCTGGCCACGTGTTTTACGAGTTCCCCCCACATATATAATACCTAAACGGGGACCAATGTACTATAGGAAGTCCTCCCGGGTGGCATCGCAGAGTTGATATTCCATAGATGCAATACGCGAGGATTACAATGCAACAGTAACAACGGGCAAAGTTTCGAATTCTGGTGTAATTAGTTTGTAATGCACATAAAACTGTAATTGATGACAATGCGAAGGGCTATTTATTGCCCTCCCGTGGACCGTAATGTACTGTGACGTATTTATCTTTTAATGGGTTCAAAAAAAAAATTGTGCTACTCGCTAACAATAGATATTTCATTGCTCTTTTTTTTATTTGTGCGTTGAACTCTCGTAAAAACTGCGCCACGATTCGCTTCGTTTTGATTCAGCAAAGTAAGGTTTTCGGGTAAAAATTCCGTGTTTGGGGTGTAGAAAAAGTAGTGTTTGTAAATACCTCCTTTAGAATACAAAAGGGGGGGTCTGTGAAATTCTTTCTTGGGCCAGATCCAAAGGTGAAGGTCTACTTCCACGTCCCACTTCCGTGGCATTGGTCTCGACACATTTTTAACATCCGCGTGTATCTCCATCATCTCTAGGATATTTTTCATTCTTTTTGGCATATTCGGTTTTAATTTTCTTGTTGATTAATTATTTAACTCGTGACCTCGCGGCACGAAAATTAAATCGAGTGGAACTAGTTTAAAAACTTCGAATCCTTTGCCAACATTTTCTAATTGGCACATTCTGTGTTTTGCAATTGTCTGGCGTGCGTATTGTTGCTAAATCATGCGCATATTTAATTAGAATATTGCTCGATTGGAGTGTGTCTAACCGACAAAAATTGAATTATTTCTTTTTAGTCTTAATTTAGAGCGTGCCTTTCTTTGAATTAATAAACAATGAGCGCAAAAAAGAAGTGTTAAATGAGTGACTTATCGACCACTTAATAAGACAGTGGCAAAAAAAAAATACCTTGACACAATTTCATTTTTAATGCTAATGCCTTGCTGATTATCGAAGCTAAGCATTACCTTATTTATTGTTGACGTGTAATAATTAAATTGTGAATTTTTGGGGGGGAGCGCATTGCTTTGATGTAAATTAAGTTTACAAACTCCAAAACTTTTTTCGTTTCTTATATAACAATTTAAATAAATGAATTATCATCAATACTCACCTGAAATTATAGTTTTGGTGTTTAAAATTTGTAAAATTAGTTGTTTAGTAAACAATCCGGGTGTGTTTGTTGTGTAAGCGATCTGATACCACCCTTAATTCAAGGTAAACAAAGTTACGTTTTGTTTCCTTTTTTGGAAGTGTTTTGCAGCTAAAACACGACTTGTGTAACATTTTGGCCAAATTTTACTTAGGCCCCGCTAGTGACGGAGTGGGTAAATCCAGTGAACACCTGATAGTTTGGTCGCGGGTTCGTGTCTTGGTCACTTGGAATTTTCCGGGTTTTCTTCACGCGTTTAACATCTAAATATGCAGAGCCGCCCTGAGGCTAATGGGGGGCTTGGGGTAAAATACATATTGGGGGCCTTATTATCTCGGGAGCCCTCCCTGTAAGTAGTTGTCGATTTCCCTTAGTCCTCTTAGGAGCAGATCGCCCATGTGTTCTCATAACTGTGTACCCAATGGGTCTTGCATTATGTAAAGTTTCGATTCGATACACGAATTCGCCACATTGCATTGTTGTAAATCGAGGAAATTTTGCTTTGTTTTTAGAGTACTGAAGCCACCGGGCGGAGAATGCAGCGACATATTCGGATCGTACAGCGGCCCCACCCAACAGAACGTGAAACGAGGACAGCAGCACCAACATTCTTCTTCGATCTTCGCCAACGAAGAACCTTCATCCAACAATCATAATTGCACAGGTAGGAGGGATAGTGACACCCAAGCTAGATTATTCGGAGGGGCGGTCGAAGAATCCAGTCCTCGAAGAGTCGTAGATAGAATGAAATCAAATATATTTATCGATGAGGGCCACAATAACGCTAGCCCTACGAATAGCGCTAAGAAACAGGGTGAGTCTTTTTTCTATTGTTTTCCTTCGCACCTTTCTTTAGTTTTTGTTTCGTTAATTTTAATTAATACCTCCTGTTTACCCGTTTAATTCGTGCGACTAATTGGCGTTTTTTTTTTTTGGTTTTGTTTGTTGAAAATAATTATTTAAATTTATGTTTTGTTTAACACTCGTTTTGTTCTCGTTTTAATTTTTTGGCATGCGCATGAATTATATATTTGTAGTACGACGTAACCCCATCACTGGCGAAGTGTACGACGACGAGGAAGAAGAGAACGGTGTGAATGGTCACGAAAACGAAAATGGTGGTATGTGTTCGTTTTCCACACAACCCCTTAACGCTAATAAAATTATTAATAATTCCTCTAACGTAACTAATTTATATTCCTTACACTACTACTATTATGTAGATTATATCCCTCGATTTATGACGTAGTTAGAATATTCGAACGTCATAAAGCGGGCCGTTTTACGTCACATCGCTGCGTATCATACAGAAGGCCAGCAGACAAGTAAAAATGATAGTAAAGGCGTAGGTTTTACTACCATTTTACTTACCACAATGCTGGCTTAACCGTGTACTGAATATTAGTAGTATTGTAAATACAGCTAACTCTAAACGGCGGCCATTTTTATATTGGCATCAGCGACCGTGTTGACTGTATTTGTAAATTTCTTACTTTTTTAAAATTTAATTTGCGTGTTTTAGATTTAAATAACGATTACAATAGTGTTTTGTAACAGCGGACACCACACAGGTGTACAATTACCGTATTGTGACGTATTGTTCGACGTATTTCAGATGTCGTTGGCAATCCGATTACGGGAGAAGGAACCGCCGTGCCCCAAAATCCAGCCTGCGTGAAGATCAGAAACCCCCCCGGAGGAAAGTCTTCGGGAATTTTCTAATCCGTCGGCCAGTTAGAAAAAGAAATATATATAATTTGCATTGTTTTTTGGAAGAATTCTCTCAAATCAAATTGCATGGTGTGAATTTGAATAGCTCAAAGCTTGATCTTCAGTAATTCAATTTTATAATTTCGTATACAGTATTTAATATACAATATCACATTTTGATTTTTATTATTATTATTATTATTATTATATACAGTATATGTACGATTGGCTTTGGTTATCCGTAATCGGTCTGTTTGTCTGTATTTAAATGTCGAAATGTTACACCAAATATTTTTTGAATGTACTTTAAATCGAGAATTCGGAAGATTGTCTCGCTAATTTTTGTAGAGCTTTTTTAAAACGGAGTTCCTACTTTGGCCTGCTCTCCCTCTTTTACCACGTTTCCAGCCAAAGATTTGGAGTGGCGTACGCCATTTTTTTTTATTTGTTTCGATTCGATGTACCGTATTCGCTCACCAATGAACAATAAAGTATGATAAAACCGTTCGTGTGTGTGTGTGTGTCTTCCGTCCAGGGAAATAAATAAATCAATCGCGCCGCCATTTTCCAATTGTTTCATTTGTGCTTCGTGAAGAAACGTGCCGGGCATAACCGAACGTGAGTGGCCCACTTCCCTCGTCTGGTCATTCCTCGAAATCGGGTCGTATTGTTAGGGAATTTTCTTTGTTTTTTCCTTATTCGAACGGGTCAAATATCAAAAGGTCCCGGATATTTTCGTAGTGTTCTTAGTATCGTTCTGTCAACAGTATCCCTCCCTGCAGCGACTCGTTGGCACGGTATTGGTTAGACGCACGTGTTTACCCCCACTTCGGAAATATTCTCCCATTTTCGAGGGCGATAACCTCCGTTCTAGTGGAGAACTCGTTTTTCTCGGATGACACCGGGAACGGTCAACGCGAATCACCCCCAAACGCGGTGGCGCTGTATACCGGTAATTGCGCGTATATTGGAGGGGGTATGAGGGGAAGAATTAACTCCTTAATGCCTTAACTCCTCCCATTCGTAACGTTCGGGAGAAGACGGCAATTACGTAAAGGCGAAACAATGGATCCGTATACAGGAAAACTGTAAATCGTGTGTTTTTGATAAACGTTTCTTTTCGTCGACCGCAAATTACCCGCGTGATGAACAATGGATAAAACGGAACCGGGTCGTTTTTCATCGAAGAAATTGTAGGCTCTGATTTCGAGTCGACGTTTCGTTTAGAAAATATGAAATATACTTGCCTGTTTCCTTCCCCTTTTGTAAAAATACCCGAAAAAGTCAAGGTTGCAGTGTCCTTGACACGTATTCTACGTGCCGATAAAGTTTTGTATTAGTAAGAAACACACGTGACTTTTTTTTTAAAAAAAGTTGGCTTAGATGAAGGGTGGACGAAGTTTAATGGGTTAAAAATTAAAACGTGCTAAATTTTTTCGGTCAAGATTTTTGTGTGTTGCCTGTGTATTTAAGAAGCGTAAGAATGTATGGACTTCCAAACATGTGACTCAGTCTCGTCGAACTTCGTTAAGGGGTAGGAATTTCACGTATTTTCCTCCTCGCGTCTAATTAATTGACTAAATGAATAATAAGTTGGGGTGGATATCGATTGTCTTATGTGACATTTTCCTTTTGTATATGCAATAAATTAGTGGCGCGAAGCGCCGCGTTTATGTCGAATGTATTAGCTACTTCCGGTAGTGTCACTCGACTTCCGGTTAATGGAATTGCCCAGCGTACCACTTAATGCCAATTTCTTCCGCACCGTGGCGCACATCATCGTCAGCTTCTTCGCCGGATCCGAACAGTGAAATAAACGGAGTTGCACGACTTTCCCGGCAGCATTCGAGATTTTGGTGGCGCCACCTATATTTTAAATGTTACCGGGGAAAGCCTAGCAAATCGTTGCTGGTGTATTTAATATCGATGTCACCAATATCTGTACATATTGTTCTATCAGAGATAACATACATGGCTCATATAATTAAAATACCGTGTGTGTGTGTGTGTGTACACACACTGTATTATCCTTTCAACTGTAAAAATCTTATTTTAATTGAATTCATAATAGAAAATGATTGGACGGGACACTTAAATGACGCTTAAAAATTGAATTGTGTACAGTAGAGGAATAAAGAATTTTTAAAATGTCACTCGGTGTGATAAACCTTTAACTAAGATATATTTATAGAAAAATTATTGAGCTGCAATTTCGAAAAATTGTTCGTCTTTTGTCTGTCCTTTAATATCAAGAAAGCAGTTAGATGAAAGTCGGAGCGAGATATTGAAAGCGTAGGGCAGTAGGCCTCGATTAACTATACGAACTTCCGTTTTGGAACATTCGATTCAAAATTTTCTCCCCCTCTCGAACGGAGTTAGATGACCGATACGACTCTATTGCTAACAGGAAAAGTATGACGTACAGGGACAAGACACCACTAAAAGAATTGAAGACATTGCGACGAACAATTGCAGCCCGGCATTGTGACGATGTCACTAACTAATCGCTCGTTAGAATTACTTTGGTTTATTTGATTATACCTGAGCGATCTGCCCCCTCGGCAGATCGCTCAGGTATAACCCGGAAAGACTTATGTAAAGCTGGCCCCTATTTAGGTGTTACTAACATGACGAAAATCCCACGTGCCCGAACCCACGACTACCAGTGTTCTGTGGTTTTGGCTACTGGACGGCACTTACTAGAGAGGTCGAGGCGCAAGTACAAAAGTTAAACTTGTACGGCAAGCAGAAGTACACGTTTGAGTTTTAAGTTTAAGTAAAAGATTTGCGCTCGTTCGATCGATTTTAATCCAGAAATTATTTAATTTTTGGGTTAAAATCGTCTGTTTCTTTACAATATTATTTGTAAATGCTTAAATAAAATTATTTATAATATTTTAATAAAATACGTCATAATTTTAACCCCCCCCCACACACACACACAAAAATGAAGTTCAAGCCGATCGTCTACTCTCCATTCTAGACGTAGCGAACACCATTATCGACCGTATAGAATTGCTAGATGGGGCATTCGTCCGTCCACCGTTCACGTTTTGGGCTGAATACGTGCACCTCAGCCTCTATTAGAACTAAGCAAGAACTGTTCAGAAATGAAAACCCCGAGTTGTTAGATGTGGTAAATTAAACTAAATATAATTCTTATAAAAAAGCATATTATTTAAAAAATTATTTGCGAGGTTGAGGCCGAAGTTTTAAACGCGAAAACGTGTACGTCGGACGTTCAACGCCGTTTTCCTGTAAGCCTAGAAGTTTGACAATGGCGTTTGGAATGTCGGGCATGATTCCACTGACTTTCCAAACACCATTGTCAAACTTCTAGGCTTACAGGAAAGCGGCGTTGAACGTCCGACGTACACGTTTTCGCGTTTAAAACTTCGGCCTCAACCTCGCTATTTATCAATAGATGAGTTACATGTAAATTGACGTAACGCCATCTGTTATAATCTTTTGGAGTTACGTGTAATTGTGTCTTCATTTACAGACATTTTGGGGTGAGATTAGGACATTATATAGGTTAGAAGTAAACGTAACAGCCGAATTTCGTAGCAATTGGTCGAACGGCTTAGGAGTATATAGCGAACAACAAGCAAACATCCTCATTTACATAGACAACTTGCATGTGACGTATTAGAGTTCCTGATGTTCAGTACGTGTTGCGCTTGTACTGTACGTTTTGCCCGGCGCCATCTTTGTTATTTGTTTACGTTTTATTTGTGTTTACGCGCGCTTTAGCTGGAGTTCTTGTGTTGTTTATTTCGTCGTGAATGTCACTATGGTGACTTGTGTAATTGCGTGTAATGTTAGTTCACTCGAGAACAAAGGAACACAAGTTTTAGTTTCCGGCATTATTTGTCAAACTGAGGAGCTTTCACGACGAAGGTAATTTGCATGGCTCTCCAGAAGAATTCCGATACGGATAAAATGAATATCAATGGAAGAGTTTGTCAGGAACATTTCATTTCAGGTAAGCAATAACATTTGGTTACTAATTATCAATAAATGATTAGATAAACTTTTGCTCGAGTATCATAAAGTGTGTACAAGCCGGTTGCATAAATCCCTTTGTTAATGCCGACAACATAAATTTAAATAATTTTAACCGCAGATTTTAGTTTGAATAGATAATGATTGTGTTCTGCCTTTAATACTAACTTTACTTTATATTTATTACAAGCAAATAATAAGAAAACAAAGCGAAAGGCGAAAAATAGTGTTTTGCAAAGATAATCGCTTAGCAGATGAAGAATTAGAAATGAATTTTGAATTAATTGTCCTTCCAGTCTAATTTACATAAATAAGAGCGTGTGTATTTTTAAGATATAAACCAATAATTTCCATTGTTTATTTACAAATAGCCAAGTTACATTAATGTTGCTCACCAAAATAACCTCACTTCCTTAAAGTGCGGTTGGGGTGACTTTATATGCCTACGCCCACGCCCACTCGACCTTATTTACATATTCAATCGTTAACATTTCATTCATTCAGCAGTCTGTCTTGTTAATTCATGTCATCGCTCTTACGAGTAATTATATATATATATATATTATTGTGTTTCCTATGCCAATTTGGGGTGGGAAATCATTCTTTTAACTTCCCGCGGAAGTAACCCACCCCCGAGATGGCGTTTCTGGGTTTCACAGATTGCCGCAATCGAATCCAGAAATGATAGAATCCAGAACGAAATAAAATGCAAATAAATAGAATAATGAATTAAAAATACTCCTCTAACAAAATAGAACGGGTCGGAATCGACTCCTTACACCTTCCATTAACGGACACTCCCAAATTGCGGACACCTCTACTTAACGAGCATTTTTACAATCCCCACACCCTTCAAATAGAATCGTATTTACATCTAGAGAAATTGCACGAACGTCATCTCGTGTGACCAAATCGTAATCGCTCCACCTCCTGCACCATGTTTGAACTGTGATGTTTGTGGTAATGTATATAGAGGTTTCAAGGTCGCACGTCACGTGATAAAACGCACGTTTACTCCGCCCCTTCGCCATGTTTGTGGTCTAGCTTTCGCTTGCTTAGCTTGTACGCGGTTTGTTGTAAGACAGATCGACAGTTTTATTTCAATTTAAACATAATACAACTACAGTATTTTTATATCATGGACAAAGTTAAAAATGATGCTTTTCTGGCGTGCTATTCTCGCAGTCTGACAGGACAAGGTGCTGCTTTATAAGAAGAGAGAGTTTCATTATGTCAAGGTGTCGATTCATGCGAAGCCAGCATCTTCGTTGTAGATCAAGAGTTGTTGGCTAAAGTAAAATTTGACGACATCATAAACTATTTGAGTTTGGATCACAAATGAAAGTTTACAAAATCTTCAGACACCCATAAGTATCTTACAAGTGGCCGTGTTTCTCCTGATTGTGCTCTTTCATAAAGCTCCCGATATGCAATTGGGTTGTGGCCACTCTCGTACCACATGTATAATGTTGGCACCCAGTCTGCTGTTGACTCATTATAAAATGAGTAAAGTTTTCGGGGATACTATAGATTACCCCCTATGGAATTTCGGGACTTTGAGTATATATCTGAACTGAGGGGACCGAGACGAGTTCAACGATACCCTACCTTTAGACCGGAGACGAAAAATAAAAAAAGTTATCATACTTTTTCCGGCGATCGCGCGATGATAGGGAGTCGGCCTCGCTATCGCAATCGGAAGTCGCGTGCTTGCCGTTAAAATTGCCTTTAGTAGACGTTTCCCCCTTTTTTACTTTGTTCAAGAACTACCGTGAATCGATCACTAGTTTAGCACATGGCGGCGTATGGTGGCTCCCATACGAGACGTCAGTCGGGCCGCCATGTTCGCTGCCATAAGTAACATTAACCGAAATGGCGATCGCGCGATGATCTGAAGTCGCGTCGCTCTCTCCGCTCTCGTATCGCGTGTTTAACCCTCCGGGAGATGACCGTTGTTCGACGTCATGGTTTGCAGACTTTACCGCAAGATGGCAGTACTAGCAACTATGGTGCCGTCTTCATGAGAGCATTAAAAAAGTATGGTAAGTGAAAAAGTATGATAACTTTTTTATTTTTCGTCTCCGGTCCAAAAATAGGGTACCGTTGAACTCGTCTCGGTCCCTTGAGTTCCAATATATAATCAAAGTCCTGAAATTCCATAGGGGGTAATCTATAGTACACCCAAGTTTTCCTTTGGGGTAAAAAAACTTTTAGAGTAGTATTGTGATTTTTCGGTATCCTTTGATATTTTTTTTTGTGGAAATTAAACTAAAACTGTCTTAAAGCTATTTGCAAGTCTCCAATTGTCGGGAAAGTTTTGTATATTTGCTTTTTGGATTTTTGTTAAATTATATTTTGCATGTTGTATTTTGCATTACGTATAGTAATTATTTCGGGGTTTTGATATTTAATAACGATTTTCATTTATATTTGTTACCCACACAAAGTCCACTATGCTTTAAAATTGGTAATACGCCACTTTCTGCCAGTAGATGGCGTTTGATCGTATTTAGCCTGTTTTCTCCTATCAATGCTTTATTAATAAAGGGATTGTAACTGTTTTTCCAGAACAGAAGGAGGAATTACTAACTTCAAGTCTTTATGAATTATTACGATTATTTCCTACTATTTTATTTTGTTATTCTTTAGACTAATAGCTCATATTAGAGTAATAGGTGTTATAATATCACAAAACAGCGCTGTTTGCCACAGCGGCATAATTTAGAACTAAAGCTTGCTCAATTTATCAACGAGCGATTACGAAGACTTAGTGGCCCTCTAGCGGAGAAAAAAGACGCGAAATATCAATGATAAAGCGATACGTTTAAAAATGGCAATTGAGAATTGATTTTTTTCCCTAATAATTAACGGTTGTTTCGGGAGTGAGGAGTATTTCTAAAATTATCGTACAGTCATTATAGTACATTGTACGGCGCCTGAAATAATCGTACAGATGGCAACCCTAAATAGGCCTTCCAGCAAATGAATTGCCTTATATGGTAAATGCTTACGTATCAGGCAGCCAGTAGGATGTTACCATACCGTTTTGTTCATCCAATAGCTATTTTAAAAGTGGTAACGCGGAAATTTAAATTTATTGTAACCTAACTTCGTATTTTTAATTTTAATGAAAAGTGTTTTTAAGAAACTTTCTTCCTTGTGGGCACTAAGAGGGTCATTTTTTAGCAAGCCCATTGTGGGTTCGGCCAGTCCCACAATGGGGCGGCCAGGTGGTGAGGGACAGGGCCTGACATATCCGAAAAATTCCTGGGGAATTTTCTATTCCGGGTCCTCCATGGTGGCACGCTGCTACCTTAACTGTTCGGCCATCCGGCTTCAGTACCTAGCCATTTGTTACTGTCTTGGGATGGAGAAGACATTAATAACGTGGATTAAAGGCTATCTCTGTACATTCTTAAGCTTGATAGTCCTTTTGGAATGCTTGGTAAAGAGTAGCCTAATCAATAAAAATACCTTGAAACGTAAAAGCAGAGGGCCATGCCTTCTGTTTTAAGCCATATAATAGCCCTATGACGAGTTCGGCCAAGCTTGCAATGGATACGGAGTCCTATACATCCAAGACGGACCAACTGTGAAAAATTCCTTAGGCGGATTGGTTTGATGGGTTATAGCAACAAAACACTTAGACAATCTTCCAAGAGGGAGGACTTTCTACAGAGAAGTCCCTAACGTGGTGAAAACCAGGAAAACTTCACATGGCCCACTCAACAAGCTGACCATGCAAAGTCTTTAAGTTTTTTCCCCCTAGTGATTGACCCTTCAAGATTTTTGCATTTTTGGAGTCGGGTGACCACAAAACATTGAGAAATGCAAAAACAAGTTGAGGGTTTTCTCTTTGAGTGAATGTTAGTATGTGTATGGGGTCACAATTTTGTTGGCTTAATTTGAATCTTAATATCCCTTGTGCCTTTTGTTGAAAAGTTTTGAAATTTTGCAGGGAGATCTGTATATTAGGAGGGATTGCTATTAAATTTTAGTGGTTATAGGTTGAAGGTGTGGTGTCGGATTTATTGATTTACTCATTATTAGCATTTAGAATTGTTTATAATATTACAAAATAGAAAAAAAGCTTGATTTTGAGTAAGTGATTACAAGAGTTTATTAAAATAAACTTTTAGCAGATGGTGCCACATGCAATTTTACATTTTTACCAGGAAAGTTAGGCAACTCCTTGCTGGATTTTTTAAATGAGTGCTGCAATAGTTTCTTTCTGGGATTTGTTTCCAAGCTGATGGTACCCATTCTGCTAATTTTGATGCCTGCATTTTCTTAATTTTTCCAGTAGATATCAGCGTAAGATTATCTACTCCATAAACATTGCAATGACATCAACATAGACAAGGTATGGGCATTTTGCCATCCTGGTAATTTCTGATTGATCTTGAAGCACCAATATACGAGCGTGAATATACTATCAGAAAGAAACTTTCATCCATGGCCTTAGCCACTTATGCCAGAAGCGAGGACATACGTGTTGGTCTACAGGACACAGGATTTCTGATAGGGCACACTTTAAATACCTGGAGGCCATTGAAATCTACAGGGCATTTAATAATGGAGAAGGGATTAATTTTAAAGAGAGGATAGTTTATAAATATCATATTTTGTGTGCATTGCCATTTTTGCATATGTTTGTCTGCTCTTTCTGCAATTCTGCTCAATTTGAAAATCTGGTGTAGACCTTTTAAAAGTATGAGAGATTATTTATGGTCTTACACTTGTATTTAAAATTTTGTTCTGTTTACTAAAAATGAGTTGTCCATAATTTTTTGTTTCAAAATGAGGAAGATTGGTAGAATTTTTCATCTGCAAATGCATGTGTTACCATTATTAGTGAGATTTTTGTGCCACATTTTTGTATCAATTAGTAAAACACTACATTAAGGTAGATTTCTCATATAACTATGAGTATTTTGAGCATGTACACAACACTAAAAGCAAATGAAAGAGTAATTATAAATGGTACTTATAAATACAAATCTCATACTGTTTATGTATTTATAGTGACAGTCATGAATATGCCTATTTAACTATTGATACCTGATTAGGGCATTCTGAAATAAAAGACTGTAAACATAGGTAAAGAAGAAATCTCTTATAAATTTAATATTTTCCCTAGTTAAAGTCCAATCCACTATTTTTATTTTTAATTTTATCTCTTGTTCTTTGTATTTTCACATCTAACAAGATAAAATAACAATAATGATTGTTAAACAATGATAATTGCTTAGTTGCCAACTCTGTCTTTGGAAGCAGTTGTCAGCATGTCAGCCTGAGCTAACAAATCTCTACTTTTTTGAAATAACATTAAATGCATCAGCTTCACAAATGAATACTACAAATCCCAAGTTTGTTTGTATTGTCCACTCTCCAACATTAACATTTTCTTTTGAATTCAGCATTGCCATACTACTACTATTATGTGGTCTTCCTCTTCCATTCTGTTCTGTCCAAAACAACTTCTGCTGAGATACAGCACTCCTACATGTCACATCTAAGAGTGTCATTCTAGGTCTTTCTCTCTTACTCCTTCCACTGATATCCCCAGGACACTTCATACTGGGGCTGTTTCTGGTTGGCATTGCATATGTCCAAACTGCCACGGTCGATTCTACCTCTGTGATGCCCAAGCTTCCCCTGATGTAACTATTCTTCACCTTATCTTTCCTTGTGACACCACTCATCTATCTCAACATCTGCATTTCTGCAACATGCATTCTCTCTATCTGCACTTTCTTCACAGCCCAGCACACTCAATTGTATAGCATTGCAGTCCTAACAATCTGCAAAGTTAGTTCAGAGAATATGTCATACATGTATGAGAATTTCAATAGCAGCTTTACATTTTTGATTAAATTGTGAAAAATTAATGTTTTTTCTAAAAGGACATATACTTTCACCTTCTTGGCTACCTGGCCACTGTAACCAATATATCTATATCACCAATCTATAGCCTAACCAGTAGCATAGCAAACCTAACTGGCGCCTGGTGCACGACACTTTATTGGCGCTCTCTCTCCCTCCAGAAACACAATTTGTCTCGGAGACCATTTGGGTGCCCCTCCGCAAGTGGCGCCCGGTGCATGATACACCCCTTTAATCAACCTTCCAACTTGCTACATGAATCATTCTTTTTTTTTTTTCTTATTTGTTAGGGTGCTATATTAATATTATCATCTTCAATCACTTTAATCCTTTTTAATTAGGTTGATTTTTCTCCCAGCAAACATTATCTTGGTTTAATGACGTATAATTTTTATTGTGGCATGTTTTAAATTTAACTTGTGCATTTCAGGCTAATGTATTATCTTAGCCCCTCTTCAGTGCCGTTTAAAAGCCAACATTACAATAAATCATGATACACTCTCTGCGTACCATATCAGAAATCCCAACGTCAGTGAGCACCTGGTGCAGGTTAATAAGTGGTTAGTAAGGTGCCAAGGTGTATCCTAGGGGAAGTTACAACCAGAGTGGTTCCCTGTCGCGCAATGTTACGTGGGGGGGGGGAAATGCCTTCCAGGAGGTCTTGTAAGGAAAACTGGCCCCTATTCAGGTGTTACAAACATGGAAAACACCCGGAAAACTCCACGTGGTCAGCCCATCCGAGCGCGGTGCAAACCCACAACAGAACAGCTCGGCCACTGGTGGGCACGATACACTACATAATGTAAATTGCAATAACATAGTCACATATGAGAGAATTACAATTTGAAATTAACCTAAGACATGAAGTATAAGTGTGTACTGGTAAAGTACACTTTGTATGTTATTCCGACAAAATATCAAACATAGTACTTTATAAAAATAATACATTATTTAAATTTGAATGCTCATGCCATAGTGATTAAATATACTTGAGACATATCGCCACCTTCGTGTTCTTTAACTCTTTTTTCTGATATACACCCCGTTTCTCCAATGTAGAAGTATATTCTAACCTGTAAACAGTGCCTTGTTTTTCAAGATCATTTTTATGATTTGTATGTGTTATCACAAAATATATGCCAATGATGGGGTCAAACATGTATTATTCTGTCTAAGGATAGTTACATTTTTCAAACATATTCTTAACTTATGGAAATGAATGATATTTTATCTTATTTACATTGTTTAGTATAATAAGTATTGTTTGTGACATTTTCTTAACTTTAATTTTGGATAATCATTCAATGTAAATTTTATATCCAGATTTTCTTAATTCTATCTTTAACATTAAACGTTCTAACATATATGATTTTTTATTCCATAATATAAGCATTCCTTTTCGTATTTTCTGGGCAATATGATTTATAATTAATAGTTTTATCTACATTACATGATTTCTTATAAGTCAAAGTGAATTTATCTAATCCATTAACAATGTTATATATAAATAATTCAGTTTTTTTCTATTTCTATATCAAACTGTATATCACTATTAATTTTATTTACATAGTTAATAAACAAACAAATGAAATAGCTTTTTATCGTATATTATAAATCGACTGCATATCTAACACTCAATTTTACACCTTTTATATTGTTTATTAATTCGTCAAAATCGTTCGTAACGATTTCTGCTAATTTCGGTCCCATCTTTGATCCCGTACTAATGCCATTAGCCCCGTCCATAAAAATCTCGATATACTTGAAAATAATAATTGTTATATGCAAATCTAATTAATTGTATAAACCATTTTTAACTCTGACTTCAATAGAGATGAATTTGATTAAATTCAGTCCTGTCCTCAGATACATACTTATTTTTAACATCTATACTTAATAGAATAAGTTAAGAAAAGGAAATTCGGATAGGCTACGAAGTATTTCCATTTGTTTCGTCATCTTTATATTAACCTGGATTCTACACCCATGTCAATTCTTTATCCAATACCTTCTTACTCGCTGGGGTACTGTATTAATATTATCTTTAATCATTTTAAACCTTTCTAATTAGGTTGATTTTTCTCACAGCAAACATTATCCAGGTATAACGACGTATAATTTTTATTGCGGCACGTTGTAATGTTGTCTTTTTAAACAGCAACTAAGATAATACGTTAGCCTGAAATGCATATATAAAATTTAAAACATGCCACAATAAAAATTATACGTCATTAAACCTGGATAATGCTTGCAGGGAGAAAAATCAACTTAATTATAAAGGATTAAAGTGATTGAAGATAACACTAGGCAGATTATTTACAAGAAAAAGAATATTGATATTTTTCAACTTTTAGTATTTGGGTTTGCAGTTAAATTACAATTTGCATTTCTTAAAATAAGAGGGGGGGATTATTAATGAATTTAATTGGATGTGAATAGGCTAGTATGATTAAAAAAAGTTATTTCAAACACCCCGAGCTTAAGTTTTCTAATATCGTAAAATACGTCGAGAGAGTCGGCAGACGGCCGAGGAAGTTAAGGCGTTGGCTCGTTACCCTGGGAACCTGGGATCCGAATCCAGATGTGTCGAAAAACTGAAATTTTCTGTCTGTCTCGAATAGGTTGTGCACCGTGCCACACCTTTGCGTCCATAACAAAACGGGTTAGTCTTTTTTCGGGCCAATTGCGGGTTTGGCTAGTATCTACAAAGTACTCGAAGAGAGGACTTGACATTAGGAAATAAAGTTAATTTTAGACCTATGCTACAATGTTCAAGAATCGAAAAATGTTGATAATTCAGTTCTTCTAATACTTTTTTAATTTAATGATGATTATATGGCTTTTACATTTTTGATACCATGTAAAGGAAATTATTGGTAAGAGTAATGTACAATTATTAACTATAGTAATATTGCTATACAAATATTAAAGATTTCTTTAGATCAATACAAACAAAACCTATAACAAGTGCAAACATTATAGAATATCAGAATTTTTTTTGTTAATGAACATCGATTATTTTACTCTTAAAGATAGCGGCAATAAAACAGTTTTGCTTTTCTACCCCTATTGTTTTGCCAATCGAAGGTTTTAGTCTGAAATACTTGATAACTCTAATCTAGATAACGTATTAATTAAATTGAAAGGATATCTGCTGACAAATCATTATAAGAATTTGTTTTTGCTTGGTAAAGCTTGAAGGCATTAATTGTGCCAAGATTATTGTGTGTATTTGTGAAGGCTTGTTTTGTTCTTAGCTTAGCAAACTCTTGCTATTTCTCAATCAGGTGTCTACTCTTGTTTCTTAATATGATCAAAAGTGTATGGGAAAAACTAAAAGTTTACTGCATTTAGTTTCGAATGTAGTCTAAATTCTTGGAATTCAGGATAATATGATCAAACAAAATAAGGAATTGCACAGGGAAGAAATGACATAACGCTTTACACAATTTACAAAGAATTTTATTTTTCTTGTGCAATAATAAGGATTTTACTTCACAAAGAATGATAACGTCTGTTGCGGGAAAATGACACTCATAAATTATTTCGAATGTTTCTCGTCCATATAATATAAAACTTTTTATAAAATTTTCTATACAGTTATATATTAGAAAATTAAAATTGCATACTTAAATTTATTTGGCTAAAAAAAAAAAAAAAAAAAAAAAAAAAAATTTCAACGTATTTTAAAATTTGAAAAGAGATAAAACCGAACAAAATACCATTTTGCAGTTTGCAAGCACCATTTGAGATCGGATTCGATTAAAATTCTCACGGCGGAAACACTTAAATTCTCTTCTTCTCGACGTAATTTAAAATAGTTTTTTTTCAATCTCTCCGTCTTCGTGCGGCTCTGTGGCTCGTTTCGATAAAAAGAATAGAGACATTTGTTCCGACGTCTTCTTATAAATTCCGACGTGAAAGTTTCTATCTACAATATAGATAACTTGCGGTTATGTACACGGTAACGTCCTTAAGGCACTTGGCGAGGAATTCCGACGGGCGACTCCTTTCGGTAGGCTTAGGAATGAGGTTCGACGAGAACGTTGTGATATGTCACCGTTTCGCACTACCCGCCACTTTTAGGTGTATCTGAAATTTCAAACGGAAATGTCATTTAGTGTTCGTCAAACAAACTTTTTATCAATAGTAATTGAAGTTTCCTTTCAAATGTAAATCAGTTTGAAAGAAATGTCTTGAAGATAATATGATACAAGTCAAGTAAGTAGAGTGACTTTTAAACCTGAAGCAAAAATATTAACTGTATTTTATGTACATGGCAGGAGAAGATAAAGATAAACTCCATGCCAAATGTTGCAATATAAGAACAGATGAAAATAAACACACAGTGTTAAAATCATCGAAAGTACTTGCATTATTAAAAGGATTTTAATGCCGTCTGACAGCGTGTTCGCTTTAAGTCGACCCCCAAAGGTCACGATGTCTAATCTACCATCTCTAGTTGTTTTTTAGTGATACAAAATGAGTCTTATCTTAAGGGATTGTTTTCATTTTAACCTATCAGGTAAAATGAAAACAATGAAGCCCTAGATAAGTGGACTCTACAAGCACAAGTTCTTCAATTATTTAATCCTAGAACTGATTTTTGATACATTAAATTTATATATAGAATTAACTTTTACCTCACTTAATAAAATCCAATGATCACTATCAGAATGTATAGTCAACCTCATTATTGCTATTGGACCCACTAATGGTAATATGGTGCCTTCTGCAATACCACTCTGATTATTAAATCTTCCCACTATTAGGAATCCGTCGTCCAACATCGGATAAGGGACGACCGTCAGAGACGAAGCCGGAAGTATTTCGACGGTCGTGTTTACAAATTTATCTTCGGGATGTTCCGCGTTTCCGCTCCTGAAGAAATACCTTTAGGAAAGAAGTTTATTTAATATCTTGCAAGGTATTAAAAGAAGAAAGTGGCTTTTATGCTTACTTTTCCAGCATGACAGGAGGCGTGAAATGAAAATTGAGATTGTCCCCTTCTTGAGGGAGAAGGCTCCAGAAGTACGTCTCGCCACGATAGGCTCTATGTAACGTGTAAGACTTGTAGGCTTTCAGGGAAGTTTTAACTTCGGCTAATGGGTTCTTATGAGGATGATGCAAAACTAACTTGCCAAATTGCTTATCCTAAATTTTAAAAGAAGTGCAAATTAAAATTACGTTTTATTAGTTAACGGACGATGATTAATTAAAGAAATAGAACTTTTGCAAACACAGAATAGTATGAGATATATTAGACTTACTTACAATCTCTCTCGTTCGGGTCCTCAAACAAATGTTTTTAATAATTTACAAGAATAGATAGTGACATTGCCATAAAATTATTAATATAAATCTCCACTTTTCCGTCTAGTCGAGCTATTAGAAAGCTTTTGTAAATATATTCAAACAAATTGTTTTAATGACAAAGGTTAGTAGTTTTGCTATTACAGATGTAAGAGAGCAGCTGAACTGCCTTAGTTGTGCACCTATAGGATCTTGCAGTTATATTTCTTTCATTGTATAGTTCTATAAGCTTCAAAAATTAGAATGGCAAGCTACATTTCCTGCATAACCATTAAAAATCCGAATATAATCGATCTACCCGCTCATCAGAAAGAGGAATAATTGATCTTAACCGATCTACTCCCTTAATTTTTTCCTAGTTAATATTGGTAGCAAGAATAAGGAACAGGAAGAAAAAGTCCACCAAGACATTAAAGACTTGGAACATTGTTACCGAGGACGGTGCGATGTAAACGTGCTCTCTATTAACCTGCAATAATGCGCTGTCATTTCTTCAACACCAAAGACAGATTGTAGAAAATGTGCTTTATAAAATTAAATCATTACAAGCATAACTAAAGTGGAATAATGCTAACTAGAATTATTTTGATTATTCAAATACTTTGAAAGAAAACACATACTATATGTACTGAAATTTCAAAATATCCTGATGTAATACTGGAAAATCACTGGTGCCCAAAATTAACATATTTTTGAATACACACTTTTTAATTACACCAATTTAGGTCTGTAAGTGAGCAAAGTTCTCTGTAAAAAAGAATATTAGGCAAACCTCAACTAAATTTGACAATACATACAAATATTCCTCACTTTACGACCGAGTTCCATTCCGATGACTTGGTCGATAAGCGAGGAGCTTGCGCCAGGACTATAGGATCGTTGTAAGATTATACAGATTATGCAAAAAACTTCAAATTTATTTATAAAAAGACTATCATAGTATGCTTAGTGCGCATGTCACCATTCGCCACTGACCGACACTCGAGCTGAGAAAGGGGATTTCCCGAATTGCAGGTCGTAAGTGCGAGGAGTACCTGTACTATCCCGAGTATGTGGGTTTGGAATTTTGGGAAAAAAATTATTTGAAAATAATTAAAATTTCAACATAATTAAAAAATAAATACTTTAAGTATATCCCAGCATGAGTATATGTATTAAATTAATAACCTTATTCTGCATAACAATTGCACAGTATTCTTTACTTCTTCTTTTTATGATATTCTTTTCCTTACACACAATTCTTATGTTATTTATATTGATATTACAATTATTTTAATAAAATGGAGAAAACACCGAGACCGGCGTTATATGTATGTTTTCTTATTGCAAGCTCTTTCAACGAACGTACATTCGTCGTCGTCGGGCAAATATGGTAATAATCCGTCGAAGAATGGCATGCTGAAAATTTAAATTAAAACTTTTGTCAAAACCGTTAAGAACATGTAACAAATATTCAAATGTGTTCGAAATTGAACGAGCAGTAAGCTCCGTGATATGTGAAGCGGCGCATGCACGGATCCAGGCTCACTCTATACGTATACTGGAGGATGCTAATAGTTGCTTAATTGCTTGTACGGGGTGACCCCATACACTGGGCAGGTCGAAGGTAGAAGCATTGCATGTATCCAAGGTGGTAGTAAGAAGAGATTCCCATACAAAACAGAGTTTTTGATTTTTACGGCTCTCGAGCATAATTAGACCGTAGTGGGTTGTAACCCTGCTCGATTACCTTTTTCGTAAGTTCTGTGGCGTGCCTACCCCTCACAACATCCTCTTGGTGCTCTGCAAGCTGGCTGGCAAGCATTCTAGTATTTGCCTCGGTATACTTTGTGGTTACTCCCGTTGCAAGATTCTCCAGTGGAACCGCATAGTCCCCCGACTTCTCAAGAGAGGGACAAGTTTTCTACTCTTGAGAAGTCGGGGGACTATGCGGTTCCACTGGAGAATCTTGCAACGGGAGTAAACACAAGGTATATCGAGGCCACTACTACAAATTGAAACCTCATACCAGGACAACATTCAGCAAATCTCAACCAAATTTGGTTTATATATTCTTTCTACAGAGAGCTTTGAACAACTATCAAGCAGTATTAAAACTTCATAAAGGTTTTAATTTTGAATAATTCTGTTCAACAATTCCTTCTAACAGTAATTATTGTCCGCTATAAAATTTCTTGATATATGTTAAAACAAGATTGATTTTACGTTCAATATAACTAGATAATCCAGGTAACAGCCATTTTGTAAAGATGTAGTGCCCCTGCAGTTCATAAAAAATGCAAATCAATGGCACTCACATTTTTCTGTATGTTTTAATGTAAATGATAATTAAATGGATTATGAAAAATTCTTACTTTTAGCTTCTGAACTTTTCCTTTAAGCGAAGAATGGGTTCCCACGTGTTGAAACAAAGACGGTTTATAATGTAGCCAAACAGAATCTTTTCTCTTCTTGCAATCTTTCTATTAGAATAATAAGAGTAATATAAAACTGGTCACTTCTGCAAGAAATTTATTTAAAAAATAAACTATGGCTTCCATATCTTAGCATGTTAAAAATTCAATAAATAAATTAAACTTTTTGGGCATATTTGGCTCAACTGTTGTTATAAACTTCAAATTCTTCTAAACATAATTATAACTTTCATAATTAATTTACACTTCTAAGGGGTAAATATTAGTATTATGCTATATATCTGCTGCCCATATGTAAGTAAATTCAGCTAGGACTTAGTATAAGGAAGTTTTCCACTTGTCGTGCAGTTATAGAAGAGTTTATTGTTTCAATCTTAACCCTTATATGTATAGATGGTCTTAAGAGATTACTTACAGTGATGCAAATCTGAAAAAGGAACAAAGACCAAATCAATTATGTAGGATAAGCAGTAAGTGTGTTTTAACCAGTTTAATCACAAAGACATTTTTACTACATTGCCAACATTTATTTTGCTAACTAATCCATAATGCTCTTTGGATCCATGCATAGGGTTCTATCTGAAAGGATCAGAGTCCCTTTATTGTACCATTTGATTCTAAGGTGCAATGAAATAAGTTAATGTGTAATATTCCCATTTCGATTAGGAAAGCAAGGCTGCTCTTTCAACTTAGATTATTAGAACTGTCAGTCGGCCTGCCAATGGCCAAGCAGTTCTGTTCCCGAACACCGGGAGTTCGGTCGTGGGTTTGTGCCTTGCCCGTGAGGAGTTTTTGGGGTTTTCTTCACATCTGCAACACCCGAATGAGGGCCAGTTACCCTTAGACCTCCCAAAAGGCATCCCCCCTAGGCAGATTACCCAAGTGTTGCATTGCTGTAACTTACGAAACTAACTGTTCTGTTTTTGTTTCTTTTGTTGTGTTTTAGAGAATAATTAACACTTTTGATGCCCAGGATCTACATATAGTGCAAAAGTTGTAGCTAACAACCGGCTCAAAGTTTACTTAAACGTGCGGACAGCAAATTTAGATTACTTATATAGAATAATAGGAATAAGAAATACTTTTTGGATTTTTACATGTTTTACAGACTTTCATATTTAAATTGTTCTGATCAATAAACTGAACAAATATATTCTAACCTCAACTGTTAGTAGAACAAAAAAACTATTAAAATCGTGCGAAAACTTCATAAAGCTTTATAGTATTAATGAAATTAAATTATAACAACAAACATCTTGTTTTTTGTTAATCTATTAAAAATAAAACCACTTGTTAAAGTATCATTTACAGGTCACTCACCACATCTTTATCAAATCTGCAAACTTTTGTCTGAATCAAATGATCCAACAACCAGTCGACGGGCTTGTCGTTATGAAACATCGAAAAAAACGCTACGAGTTTAGGCAGGTCGGCACATTTGAACATTTTACCTGAAAAACAAATCCACAAATCACCCAGGTGACCACCTCACTTATGAAAAAATTTACACATAGAATTACAGTATATATTGCAAAGGATTTACAGCATTATGCGAATTTTTTATCTTTTTGTTTACTTGCGTACAGAACAACATAACAGTAAATAATACATGGTATTTATAGTGAAATTCATAAGCTGTTTTCAATAGGGTTTATATGTGTACGAGCACTAAACATTTCCATTTAGTACCTTAGAAGGAATGAATAGGTTTACGAAACGACGATAAAGGTTTCATTTAGATGCTGTATTTTAACGGAAAAATTGTTATGAATTAAATGGCATTTACATCAGGCTCATCGATATCTTTCTTCGTCGAGTGTCGCGAGTGACGTATTAATGATGTAGACTGATTATCACTGATTTACAGTTTGTTGTGATTTATATTTTTACAAAATTAATGCAAAAGTTGTCTCTCCATCTAGGTGCAATAGTTAAGTTCTAGATGAAGCTAGCTGCGATTAGAAATATGCCTTAACTGAATGATGATCTACAAGGTGCTGAAAAGTTCTGCAACGTAGGAGGAATGTAACAGTAATGCTTATTTATTTGCAGATGAGTCGTGTTGAGATCATTTTATTTTGCAGACTTAAGGTTTGTTACAAAGAACAGAAATTATGAATTCAAATAGGTGTTTCCACTGTCAGTAAACCAATAAAACAGCAACATAACAACTCACTTTGAAAAGCAAATGATTTTGTCCATTTAAAAATGGTGAAAAGTTTGCCCATTTTCCAAGCAAATTTGAGATAATGAAATTGGTTGCCGACTTGCCCCAATCAAGACATTCAAGCACTTTGCCAGAGGTCCATGAAACAATCTTGGCAAAGTTCTGTGCCAGTCCAAAAAAGTCCTTACAACATACCACAGAACACTACCTGAATGAAATTTCTGTCAGGATACAGATAAAGAGTTATAAAAGTTCTGCCTCAAAACTTGTTTGTAGACAAATTCATTGTTCAAATATCCTGTAAATTAATGTTTTATAACAAATATACAAGAAAACCATCCATGATGAATTAAAGTGTTTAATAATAAACTTTGATGAGATTCTATGACACACTATGCATAATCTAAGAGAGACACACCTTGTTTCTGTCTCTTTCTAATAGTAACAGTGGCACTTTCTACAGAAGCAGTTTGTGCAATGAATGCAAATCAGTCCAACATAAAAAAAACATAGTAAAAGACTGTACCAGCACCCTATAGAATGGAAATACAAATGCATACCTTAAAATTCAGTTGTTCATAAACAAAAGAATGTAGGCATTGGCACCAACTTCCTCAAATGACTTTTTAGTAACAAATCTGGATATTTGAATACAAGACTTCGAGATTTTAGTGAAAACTAAAAATGCTCCTCCCGCATACATTGATGTTACGAGATTGCTTTTGCAGTTCGAACGTTTATTTTCTCGTGCCATCTGCGGCCGACTGCGGAAAATGTAGAACCACTGAACGTTTGCAAGTGCAATGCTTTTCCGTTAGAAAATTTGTAAATTGAAATCGGTTGCAATCATTTTCTCGGGTTTTACACGTTCTACTCGTACCGTGTCTCTACATGTAAATTTGTTCGTCTAAGACTTAAGGTACCGGTACATATTGTACCTCAAATGAAACGTTCAAAATTAGCACAACCGGTTTTAAAAAAGCAGATTTGATTATCTGATATGAAAAGAACATAAATGTATAGGAAAAGAAGTGAATAGCCCAGGGGAGATTAAGGGAGTGGCAAATTAGCAAGTTAATAAATTATTTCCAAGTGTTTTAGGAATAAAAACAAATATTTTTTTGTTTCTTAAAGGCACAATTTAAGTATAATTACCGATATAATTTATTATATAAACCGCAATTTGCAATTAGATTTATAAAGAGATTTTCCACTCACCAATAAATCCTAATTGGCAGAAATCGAGCACTAACCAGTCTCTATTGGCACTCATTTGTTTACGGGCAAAACTCTTCATTATACTTAAATAACCCGGTTTCGTTAATATGTCGTCTTCTAACTGGAAAGCAAAAGTGTTTTATTTTATTACAAAATTAATAAAATTTACTTAAAATAAGTTTCTGCCTACTATTCTCACAAAATAATAAAGCAATAAACTAATAAACGTTATTGTATTGAGTAAAACAGTAAAAACATGGAGTCGTCTACGAGCGGATTATTACTGTACTACATTGGAATAAAGTTGCAATAAAAATGTTTTTTAAAATCTGTTTTCGAATGGAACATTTGGGCAAATTTGCAGAACATGGGTTGAGAGGCATGAATTACTTAATGCTATTTTTATATTTTTCAATTACCAACCCATCCCCTATTATGCTTGGTAATGCCGTTGCATAAACTTGCCCCCAAAATTACGTAATGAGTATCCTTGGTGCCTTAACCGCATTAAGAAATAATCACGTCGTGGGAAACCAAATGTTATTTTGTTAATGTACGGTACGTACAATGTACGAAGCGGCGATATAAAAGAAACAATAGATTCGTTATGCAACACTTCAGAAATAAAAACAAATCTCAAGGGTTCAGAACCTAGCATTAAATAATGTTTTTGTAAATACAGTGGAACCTGGTTAACTCAAATTGGTCAGGAAAAATTTTGGAGTT
The DNA here is from genome assembly GCF_030686945.1 of Centruroides vittatus. Classification (NCBI taxonomy): domain Eukaryota; kingdom Metazoa; phylum Arthropoda; class Arachnida; order Scorpiones; family Buthidae; genus Centruroides; species Centruroides vittatus. The sequence goes on along the minus strand of NW_027121750.1, from coordinate 806,470 downwards.
ATGGAGGTTTGGTTAAACGTCGAGATTTTGTGCATCGGTTTATTGCCGACCCGTAATAAACTACCCATATTTCCGTGGGTCTTATTATGTACGATCGTCGCGTCGACGTAAACGTCTCGGCGTCGTCCAGAAACTCAAAAATGCTTAAGCAAGCTAGAGGTGAATGGAAAGCATCTCAATAGGCATTTAGTAAGAATTTTTTAAAGTTGTGATATTTTACACGTACAGTCGATTTGTTTTTATCACGAACACGCTGCTCTATAATTGTTATATTCTTAAAATTTTGCTGCAGAATCTGACTGATAAATTGGACTTTTAAAAACTAAAAGATTATTTATTGTGTTGTCAGATAATTGGAGAAACCTATCAACAATCAAATAAAAAAATGTTTGGGAAAAAAGCAGGTTTGAATGCTAGTTACGGTATGTAGGTCAAATATGCCGTCTAAAAGTCGCCCTCTCCCCTTCCGTCACTCGACCAGATGTTTGTAGAAAGCGAAGGAACAACGTACGGCTAAAAATAAAGTTTCTGATTTAGTTTATTCGCTAGACAAACATCAATTATTTTATTTAAAAATAAAAATCTAAAGAATGTATGAAAATACTGTATCGAAACTTCCATTCAAGTTAAGTATTTCGCATGTTAAATCAAACTGGTTACGTCGGTCGTTTTCTTTTCCCCATCCTCCGAGTTATCCAAGTTCAACTTAACCGGGTTCCACTGTACCCCCTTGTAATGCATTGTAGCAATTACCTGCATACCTGTCCACCCACATCTGCATTATTTAATTTATGGGCAGCCAATTTATAAACCAAACAACTTTTACTTTTCAATTCTTGAGAAAATGAAAATTTACTATTTTTAATCAAAATTAATGATTTACCTGTACATAAAATGTCCCCCTAGCTTGAGCGTACATCATTAAATAGGCAAAATCTAGATTTTGTTTAGTTCTCCATCTGCAAACACAAAAACGTTAAAAAGGATGCCTAAACGACACGGAAGGCGGTGCTGTGCCCGAAAATTACCTGACTCGATCTATGGGATCGCCTAACGTCTTTCTCAAATTTTTAAACTCCGGATAATAATTTGCGGGCGGTGCTATCACTTCTAACATTCCGCTAGCTATATGTGAATAAAATCTAAATGAAAAATACAGTTATAATTAACGAGACGAACAAATAAAACCGAAATTTCGTCATCGATTTCTTATATAAATAAAACAGCATTTATACTTACAAATTTTCAATTTCAGATGCTTGTTTATTAATATATTCTTGATCACTCTACAAATAAAAAATATACCTTAGTAAATCTTTGTTTTCAAAATTTAAATTTACTAAATCCTTATTTTAGAATTTCTGTATGAATCCTATTTAACGAGAATTCAAAATGACGAACCATTTCCTTTTTTATCTTTCTTCCTATCTTTAAAGATGAAATATTTGCGATACAATGACGTTTGGCCAATATTTTGAGTATACGTTCTAATAACAAATGCGACAAGATTGAAATTCCCATGCCCTGAGATTAGCATCCCTGAACTAACTTTGTATTTTAATTAACAACAATGGGTAAGGATGAATCAATAAGTAACCAACTATGCTGTTGCTTTTAGCTAATTATTTGTTGATCCATTCTTACAATCAGTGGCTTAGCAAGGGGGTTGCGAGGGGGTTGCAAGGGGGCCCAGGCACCCCTCTGCGAGTGGCACCCAAATGGTCTCAAAGACAAATTCTATGTGTTTCTGGAGGAGGGTGAGGGGTGCCAATAAAGTATCAGGCGCCAGTTATGTTTGCTACGCCATTGCTTACAATCATCTACTTTAATAGATCCTTCTATTGATAACATTGTTGTAAATGGACAAATTTGCTTTCTTTGCATTGCATTTTACTTGTTTTCTGCTTCCTTGTTGTCTTTTCTTACTGTTAAATAGATAAGTTAACGAAAGTTATCGCACATTTTCTTTAGCCACTGATATAAAAGGAACAAATACAAAATGAAAGAAGTAAATAACCTGTTTGTCGGGTTTTGATCTATAAACATATCTCGTTTCTAAAAAGTTCTCGTAAATCAGGATCACGATTACGTATTGTGAAATCGTTTTTAGATTCTACCGTTCTTATAGATTTTATCATGATACAAAATTGAATATACGCTTGGCACACTAAAAAGGATTTAGGACTGAATTGATGGTAGAAGGTAAAACAACAAATGGACATCTGCAAAGAGGAAGAAGCCTCCAGGAAAGACTTTCTTCAGGAAACTGGCCCATATTTAGGTGTTAAAGAAATGAAGATCACATGGAAAATGGCCAGCCTGTTGATGAGGTACAAACCCACGACCAACTATTGGTGTTTGGCTATGTATCTATATATATATATATATAGATGGGTTTATAGTATACTGTACTAAATAACTTACCCCAAATCCAACCATCATTTCTTTAAAAAATATTCATGTAAGTTTATTGCAATCAGATATGCCTTTGCAGGTTGAATTTGCCTATTATTGTCTAGTATATTCCATAGAGCTTGGTTGTCCGAAGATGTATGTTGTCGAATGTAGTGTTCTCTGGCTGTTAATTAGTAATATGTCGGTTGGTAAGTGGGGTGTGGCAAGTTGAGGAAATTGGTTGGGTATCTCTTGTTATTAGATAGTTATGTGTTAGTTTTATATGTTCTGTTCTCAGTTAGGCAAGTACTATTTCTTCTTTCTGGTTTTTCTGTTGGCTGGTTATCCATTTTATTAACTCTTATTTGATGGTGTGTAGTTTATTATTGAGTTGCCCCTGTCCTCTTGTCATTTGTTGAATATGTACTTGTTGATATAGCTGTGTAGGTCTTTATAGTGTGGTCTGAACGTTCCTGCTTGGTTTCTGTTTTCTTCTTTCGTGAGTTTGTCTGTGGTTTAATTTCCTTGGAGTCTTGTATGTCTGGGCAGAATAGAAGGCTATATTTCCTGCACGTTTGAGATGTTGGAATAGGTATTATGTGCTGTTGAGTGTTGGTGGTCTGTTATCCTGCAGCTATTAATTGCCTGTAGTGCACTGTGAGAGTAATATGTTGTTGATTTTGAACCATCTGTATGTGTGGGTATTGTAAGGCTATAGTGAGATTAGTGTTCTTTGAATAGTTGTTGCTTTTGGGTAGCTCTGAAGGTCAAAATGAATCTCTCCTGCAGGATATAGCCATGGGGATAGTAAGAGTCAAAAGACTTTGATGTACAGGTGGAAGATTTATTTCTTATAACTCAGTATGCAAACGTGTAAAAATTAGAGGTTTGCACTAGGGTTGCTCATTCATCATGATGTGGGTACAATTACTTGTATTCAACAATAGTTACTCTGAAAGTTGAGATAGGTCAGCAATTCCCCCTCACACAAGTAACACCCTTGTGCTATTGTTATTTATTTCATTTGCAAACACTTTATACACCTCAGCATCTTTCCATGCTATCAACATGTCATTCAAATACAGAAAATCCTCAATAGTTTGAAACTCGAGGGACCAAATAATTATGACTTCGAATTATCCAAGATTTACATATTTCTGTACTATGTAATTGATTTAAGTTATTAAGGAAACAGAATTTGGCTACATATACAGAATATTATTTTCATTATTAATTTATAATAATAATAAACTGCAGGCAAACAGTATGTGTCCGGTGAGAACCTCGTAGGTTGCCTGACAGGTTTTCTAAAAAAGTAAAGCAGAATTCCTCGAAATGTAGCCAAAATTATTTTTGAAGTGGCCTGAAAGTAGTAAGTCACCCAAATGTAGTAGCCTAAAGTCTACAAATATTCAATCTGCCACTTGTAGCCCAATCTTGCAATCCCAAAAACCAGCCATATTTTATGAGATAAGAGAAAGAAATGTAGTCCATTTGTAAGGTGACACCCAAAAATCCATATTGACAGATTAGAGTTGTTGTTGGTCTATTGTTCTCTTACAGCACAGAAGCACTTCAATCCAGTGGTGTAGCATGGGTGTCAGCCGCCCAGGGTGGAAGAAAATTTTGCCATCCCCTTATTTAGGTATCTCAATTTAAAAGACTAAAATACACAGTAATTCTAAAGAACTTTTCAGCAAGAACAATCATTATTATTGTGTATTGTACAGGTTCAAATTTTTACAAGATATTATTTATTGTGAAATTTTACTGCTCCCTAAAAGTGCCACTCGGAGCGGGCCACCCCTGCCGCCCCCACTACGCTACGCCACTGCTTCGATCTAAACAAATGAGTTCGGACAGAATTTTCACTTCGAATTTCGAAGTAGCCATATTTCGAACTAACCAAATTCCTTAACTTGTGAATCTTTATATCCCTGGCCAGGACAAAAGTACAGTTAGAAACTTATTAATTCAAACTCGGATAGTTTGAAATCCCGTAAGGATTTTCTGTATCTATATATCAGAGGTGGGCAAGCAAGAGTTCAGTGGGAGCTGAAATGTAGGTTTTGCAAAATGCATGGGAGCCGCAGTTCTGTACTGTCGTGGCGGATAGTATGGTAAGGCTAGGAAGGATAGCACTTTCGGCAAGAGCCGCATGTAACTCAAAAAGAGCCGCATTTGCCCATGCCTGCTATATATCTTTGCTATGTATCTGCTATACCAGTCTCCACGAAACCCTCAGAAAAACCTTTGTCATCATTTCCCTCATGTGCCGAGCTCCTTCTGCAAGTCTACTGTAGAGGAATATAGTGTTCGGGTAACTATCCAAACTTGTAAAAAATATGACACATGAAATGTAAGATCTGTAAATCACCCCGATCATTCACTTGCTGGATAACCAATTAATAACAAAGAAATTAGCATAACTGGTCTGCACTCCTCCAGATTTCTACAGAAACACTTGACTAGTGAGAAATGAACAAAATACAATTCTTCATGGCCTACAAGGGGAAGTTCTATGAATTACAAAGTGATAGTTATTCCTGCTTTATGAAGGTTTGTTTTTACCAAAGACATTGGTTGATTTCTTCTTAAGTAAACAGAATCTTTTCAATAAGATGAAGGAGAAAGAATGATGGTGGTGATGCAAGTATTGAGAGAATTTAAAGGTAGCCATAGACGATTTGATTGGTTTTTGAGATGAGGACAGTTTCATAGCTTAAAGGTTACTTAATGAAACTATGCCACACAAGTTCTCTCTCCAGTAACTACATTATTTATATTTTATAAAGGCCATGTGCTTATCATAACATAAAATAATAGTATCATTCTTGCTTTTACTATAAGTTTTGAGTGTGAGAATGTTCAAAAGTTTTTCCCATATAAATTAATGGTAATTGCTCTTTTGTTTAGATCATTTTGGCTTATGAAAGTTTCACAGGAACAAGCAATTACCTGTCTAAAACTGGATGAAGAGTACAAATACACAACCACAATATCTTGATCCAGTCCGGTACCATGTTACTTCTCTAGAAAAATAATGTTTTCAATCTTCTCCGAAGATCTTCATTGGGTATTATATTAACTTGAAAAAGCAAACTGTCTCAAACTCAAAACTATCTACGCACATCTGATTTTTCAAATTTGAATTACATCTTGTTCTTTGGAGGGTTCCATTTTTGAAACAATACCCGATGCAGATCTTTGTAGAAAAACTAATGTTTTTGATTTTCTGACGTAACCCTGCTGGAGTGGATCAAGGTATTAGCGAAATTGAGGCCGAAGTTTTAAACGTGAAAACGTGTATGTGTACGTCAGACGTTCAGCACCGCTTTTCCATAAGCCTAGAAGTTTGACAATGGCATTTGGAATGTCGAGCACGATTCCACTGACTTGTCAAACTTCTAGGCTTACAGGAAAACAGTGCCGAACGTCCGACGCACACGTTTTCGCATTTATTATTAATGTATAATAATACATAAGACATACATTAAAAAATGAAATATTTTTCTTTATTAAAATAAATTTTCCTCACCTCTCCAATGAATACGACAATAAGTGTATCACGTTTCTCTTCTGGAGACATATTTTCTATCAGATTCTGTAATGTAGATAAGAGGTAACTTTGAACTTGTCTTTTGACTGTAGGAATTCCTAATACTATATTCACTAGAAAAAAATTCAAATAACTTATTTAATTCCAAATTTAAAATATTTCGTAATCACTCAATTGTATTCCGTATACCTCCCGTTCTTCCTTTAGAGAGCTTCAGAACCGGTTGTAAACTGTCCGGAAATTTAACTAAGTGAGGTAAATAATGATGAATCGACGGAAGTTGCAGATCCAACGCATTTTGAGAATTCGACAGATATTGTTGCGTTTCTTTCCAGAGTGCCCCTCGACCCAGATGGTGAGCGGAAGAATTAGAAGGAGACTTGGATTTCTTATTTCCGTTCTCCAAGACGACGCCGAAGTGGTGGCGAAGCGTCAGGATGTCCCGTCGTCTTTCCTGGTTTAGCATTTCGGCGTGACGGAGCCGTTCGTGTAATTCTGCTATCCTCTGTTGCAGCAAGTTTTCTGCAGCTAGATCTACAAAAATAAATTTAAAAAATACTTAATTTTACTAATTAAAACTTAAATTAATGTATATTAAAATTGAAATACTTTATTGGAGTGAAAGTCAAGAGAGAAGTCATGATCTACAGCAAAACTTCTTATTAATATTCAAAATGATCAGTTAGAAGACAGAGCATTGCTAAAGATTATAGCTTCCCTTCACATAGAAGCAACTGTTATGCACACAAACAGGAAAAGCATTGTATTACAAATTCCACATATTACAAACCTACTATCAATCAACTTCACTACAGCACTTTCCACAATACTGTTTTGAACTTGTAGAAGGATTCAAATGCAACCTAACTATTGTTTATTGAGGAATAATAAAGGAAAGGCAACAATACAACAATTCTATAGTATAAACAGAAGTTCGGGCAAGAGAAAATTGATTTAATGTATACTATGATCAATAATTTGCATTTTCAGACCACTAAGTATTGCTTTCATGCTTCTTAATTCTAATGAATGCCATAGCTGTTGCAGTTTTTGCCGCTCAACCGTACAATACTGTCTTTGGAGAAAGAGCTGTTGTAGTCATATGCATACAAAGTAAACTGCAGAGATATTAGAAATATTCAAATATAGCCAACAAGAGTACTAGTGTAAACCAAACAATTGCCATAATTAATCGGGCTAATTAAGTACTATTATTAACAGTCAACTATTAAGTAATGGCACCTAATGCTTACCTTGAGTATTATTGAGTTAATTATCTATAGCTATTTCAAACAGATGATCAAACAAAAATAAGAATATAATGTCTCTATAACTGCTTATCAGTTGTATCAAAACTACACAACAAAATACTCCTAAATGAATGGATAAGTGATTCTGTCCTATTTTTGAGATTAAGGCAGGCAAGACTCAGTGGGCGTAGCGAACATAACTGGCACCCGGAGCACGACACTGTGTGTTTCTGGAGGGGGGGTGCCAATATAGTTTGTCTTGGAGACCATTTGGGCACCCCTCTGTGAGTGGCACCCGGTGCATGATACACCCCCCTCGCTACACCACTGGCAAGACTTAAACAAAGAGGCACTGTTGAATTTATATACTGCCTCCGAAGATTGGCAGAGGATCCTTTAGATGAAATGATTCCGTTTGTCCTTAATTTTGCCATAGTATTGTTATGCAAGTTTTTAGAAATTATTCCTAATTTTATAAGTTTATGGTGCATCTATCAAAATAATAGACAATTATAATTCCTTATAGAAATCGAGTGAAGAGAAATGACTGTTTCAATAATGACTCTGAAGAGAAATGAGAGTCAATATTACTATTAGTGATTGCTTTAATGTTATATTAAAAGTTTTATTGTACACAATACTTTTAGCACCATTTATTATTATTATAGACCATACACCATACCTATGGAGGTTATGAGATAGCTAAGTCCCCTTGGCTTAGTCAGCAGTGCCCACATGCAGTATATACGTTACTGTGAAAGACCAAAATCTGGCGAATGTCGAGATTCACACAGTTGTTTTGTGTATATACGAAATATTTGCTAAATATCATTATTTCTCACTTACACCGACAAATGTCAACATTCAGCATGCACCGATATGAATGTCGAATAAAAATATTGTTCCTAGCATTTAGTCATGAAACACTTCTTTTTGCAATTACAGTGTGTATAGTATAGCCTTGCCTTCCACTTCTCGAATTAGTTGCAGCTGCTTCTTTCAGGGACATGTTTTACCTAACGTAACATTAATAATATAACCAAATATTCGGTCTTTCACCGATGATCTTTTGTACGATCGGTGAATTTCGTTTTGTGTTTTTATTGGCCTACTTTTAAGCCTCGCCTTGTTGAGAAATATGAATAAATGAATGCTTTGTTGATCTGTTTTATAGTATTGCTCGATTTTAATACCAGGAAGCGATCGACCAAGTAAGAAATCAGCATGGGGAGTGTCTAAAAATTGTTTATAAAATGTGACAGAGAAGATGACATTAGATTTGAATGATTCTCTATGGCAGATAGAACTTGTGCTAAATAATTTTACTTGTGAGGAGACTGCATTGTGAGACCTTTTGCTTTTGGTGTCTGAATATAGAAGTATAAAAACATAGAAGAACTGTTAGTGTCAGCATTAATAATTCCAGGATTGCATTATTCTTTACCAAAGCAATCCAACAGAAAAAGAAAATTATTAATTTTCAATACCTGTATTCCTATATTATAGGTTCTAAAGGAGACATCAAGAAAAAGAAGCAAAGTATCTGTCAGCTCATTATTTGTTTGAAACTTCCGAAAGTCTAACTTTGCGAGATTAAAAACTAAACTCGGCCTTTATAAGGCAACGTGCCGTTCTTTTAACACAAAGTCGGAATATTTCTATAAAGTGAAAAGTTTTCTAAAGCTATTGTATCGAGTTGATAGTCTTAATGGGCTATAAATGGAAAGGGATATACAAGATACACTCGGAAACAATACTATCCTCGGTAAAGAGGTGGACAAGAAAAGCTTGCCGTAATGGTTCGGAAATATCAATTAAAGTAGACTGGACGTTATTTTGGCATTTGGGCATTCCGCACTCGAACGTACTATTATTTTAGAGTCGGAAAAAAGATTTTTTCGAGAAGTATCAACTGTACTCCTCCCTGGTCTAGCACCAAAGATTTATCAATTAGTGAAATAGTTTGACTGACAGAAGCAGATCCATCTAATTAATAAGCAAATTTGTTTGTCTGTAATTAATAAATGGTAAAATAATATGCAAATCAAAGAATTGTTTTGGAATAAACTGTTCTATGACTATCAGCAAGTGATTTTAATTGTATACCTATTTTATACACTTATATAGCGGGGGTTACGTAAAAGTACTCGGATAAAAGAGGGTTGCGAGCGAAGAAAGTTTAAGAAGCCCTACTCTAGATCAATGATCTCCAACCTAAGGTCCAGATTCAGCCTATATATACTGTATATAAAACTTCTAAACTCGATAATAAACACGCCGATGAATTCTTTTGCATGTAAATGGGTATACTTGAGAATCATATTTGGCCCACCTGACCTAGAGCAAAGTTGAAGAACCTTGCTCTAGATCTTAGGTTACAGAAACCTGTTGCATATACAAATTCCTTGCATAACTTTACTAATATTTAATGGATTCCAAGCAGCCTCTTATTGCAACTTTGACTTACAATAAGAAATTTAAATAATTTATTAAAAGCCCAAATATTTTGGATGGCATCCCAATAAGGTATTCTATTGGCACGTGAAGACACCTCATTTAATTAGTCACTCCCGCTAGTTATCGCTTCTATTTATGATATTATAAACACAGTCGAAGGACTTCCAGTCCATTTCCTCGTTTCAAAGTACGTTGCATTCCCGGTATTCCCACGCGACTCGTGCATTTTCTGCACGTGTTCCTATTGTTTTTCTGTCCTATTTTCTTTGCCAAATAACGGGCAGTTCGAAAAACTTTCGGATTACAACAAGCGTTGGTTGATCGAATGAATATTTAATTAGTTTTAGCGTGTATAATTACAGTTAATTAACTTTAATTGCAGTTTAGGAATAATTAATGCGCGCTTTTGTGCGGTGTCCACGAACTTCTTTGAACGAAATTCGTCGATGATTCGCTCCTCGTTGGTCCAATTGGATCCAAGCGAAAATCATCTTCCCGTTTTAACTACCATTTATTACGTTTTTGTGTGACGTCAACCGAAATGCTCCAAAATCCTTCCTGTGTCATCCGCATCCTTTGACGCAAACTTCCAAGCGGCGAGATCATCCCTTTACCAAAAAATTTCCACGAATCGCCTCCTGTAACAGTCTCATCTTCGAAAATGAAAGCGCCAACGCGATTTGCTAGGATTTGAGTGACGAAACATTTGGGGACTGCATCCAGTTCCTCATATTTCAACACAAAATCACCCTATTTGAGTCGTGAAGAGACGAACAATTCCCTAAAAACTGACATGTTTAAAGGCAAATGGATGGCATGTATTACTCAATCATATCTATTATTTCACACAACAAACACTACTAGTGCAAACCGTAATTTAAAAACTCGCGCCTTCATACAATTTGGCCAACGCCCCCCCCAAAATGGCTGATAATGGTGGCGTAAACAATAGAAACTTGTGTTAGAAAGACACAAAAACTCGTCCTTCACTTGCTAGAGGTAATCAAAAAAGGATTTTAAGTCTGTAGCCTACAGAATGGTGTTTTCGTATAACAAATAGTGCCCATTGTACAGTACACAGAACGCATTTATTATAATACTCTCTTTTCTGCAATTACTAAATTTCCAAATTACAGTACATACAGCTTTCCGTTTACCCTTTGTTTCATTGTTTCCAAGGTCGGTTTGTGTACGGATCATTTATCATTGTCGGCCATTTTTTTTACGAGCGAATACGTAAAGCCTCTATTGTTTACGTAGAATAGACACCATCATTTGTAACAATCTGTATGGAATGTTATAAAGGTTTTACTATCATTTATGCTAAAAATGAGTGAGAATTGGAAATTGTGCCACGGTTTAAACGGTTCCGTGTTTACAAATCTCGACACTGAATTGCTAAAACTAAACAATGCCTTTCGTATTATAGAATATTTTCATTGTTTGACGTAAAGAACTCGATTTAACGCTGCCAATGCGAGAAAAATGGGGACAGAATTCCGTCGCCATCAGTTAAAAGAAAGATTTGGCTTTAAATTCCGTTTTATTTCCCCGTTCTTAACAATACACGGCATTCAAATTACCAACAGTATCCTTTTTATGACGATAAAAACGACATTTCGTCCCCTGGTAGTGAAATTCGAACTAAATCCGAACACACGTCGCAGCGACAATACGGGCGTTACGTCAATTATTTACCTACAAGTGGGTGGTGTAACTTCTGAAACACGTGAAGAAAACGTGGAGTTTTCCGGGTTTTCTGTCCATTTAAAAATTTCGTGCGATTTTCATGCACGAGATGGCGACACCGGATCAAAAACTCCAACGGTAAGGGCGAGCGCTTAAAATATTTTTAAAAAATTTCAATTACGTATCAACGAACAGAATTACGCGCTTAAATTAAAATGGAACAGAATTAAAAATGAAAAAAATAAAAATAAAATAAAACGAGGGAAAAGTCGAACGTACCAGTTCTAAACTGGGTAAACTGGTAAGAAATGGGTGAAAGGTAAACGGGTCGATGACGTCAGAGCAAACGTAACTGTAATGTCAAGGTCACGACAACCGGAAGTGGGTCGTCGCATTTAAAAATATCGCGTACAATTACGCACGTGGTATCTCAGTCTCCTCTAAAAATACCTCCACGTATTTGGCAACGGAGATTTTGCATCAAGGATCGGGTGCCATTCTGCCAATAAAGAGACACCTTACAACTCCTCCCTCGACCCAATATCTACTGCATTATCTCCGATGTATTCGAGTCCCCACCCCATCCACGGGATTAACTTCTCCACCCCTTTAAATAATAAATAACCACCCATTTATTGGGTCACCCCATTTATCAATAAGAAACTGCGTATGTACTGTACACAATTCGTATTACGCTCCCGTATATAAGTAATATTAAACTGCTGAACTACGCGTACAGTACAGTGTGTTTGTATCTGGCTGATATCCATCGATTCCTGTTTATATCCCCCCTTTTTGTATCAGATAAGACTCGATTCTGGCTTTAAACGTTCTAAAAATACCCTTAAAAAGCTTTTTTACGACACGAGAAAATCAAAAATACAAATGGTTTTAGTGTGGAAACCGTTTTTACACACACAAAACACTTGAAAACACAGCAAAATGTGTTTTTTGACATGCAAAACACCTGAAAACAGTGTTTTGACACACAAATCTCTCAAAACATAATAAAGCAAGTATTGTTTGATCTCGAATTAACGGACTTTTATTAATTAATAGAGAAAATAGCTCTCTAGAAGGAAACATTTTTAGAAGCTGGAAGAATTAATTTAACTTCAAGTACGAGTTCTTTTATGTAAATATAACGACACTTTAATGTTTTTTAGGATGTTCGCGTGTTTAGGAACAGGTAAATTTGACATTATGCAAGACGTTAATGGTCCATTTTCCCTATTTTTTATTTCACCACGGTCCAATTAAAAATTTACATCCTCTAAAGTGATTTTTTGAGAAGAAATTCCAACTCGATTACTTCCAAAAACACTGTAAATAAGCTAAAGTTTTATAACTTCATTTAAAAAAAAAAATTCATTCCTCCAGAAGGAGTAGAAAACACTAAAATCATATAAAAATCGGAGATAAAGACTTATAAAAAGCGGCTTTTATACTGAAAAATCTAAATAAAAAAAGCTGTCGAAAGTAGTGTGACGTCGTCTGTGTTTCACGGACAAGGAAGAAAACAAAATGTCGGAGACACTTCGTCTACGTAATATATTGCGTGTCAATTTTATTATTCTTGAATAACAAGAAAACGGAAGACAAACGACAGTGTAGTGGATCGGGCAGTGTAGTGGATAGTGTCACTAACAGATGTCTTTCCGGGGGTGACTTATTCCCGCCTAGAATTTCCGATTATCCAAAAAAATTCACTGGAGAAATCTTCCCCCCCCCAAAAAAAACACCTTTAAGTGTTAAAACCTTGCGGCTTTCTTCTCCCCCCAAAAAATTTTTCTACGGGGGGGGGGTATAAAATAGATATTCACACGTTTTCCACCCCATCAGGTGACACACATATCGCTTCCGGAAGTGACTTTCAGTTGTCAAAATTTCTCTTTTTGGGAGAGAGGGAGGGGGAATTTCGCTACTTATTCTTGCTTCGTGGTTTGTCTAATTGGTTTTTGAACCTCCCCCAAATGATGGTTTTTTTTACATTTTTGGGGATTTTTTTAGAATGTTTACAGGTAGATAATTCCCCAGTTATCGAGTTCTGGAATAGATTTGTAGAGTATCTGTTCCAGCGTAACTTAAGCGTGACAAACGTTAGGATAAATTATTTCCGTTTTGCTTAATGTAAAGGTTTTATATTCGTTCCACAACAGGTCATTTCAGATAAAAAAAAATAGATAAAAAATATTAAAAAATTGGATTTATTTTCCGGTCATTAGAATGACATTATTGGAAAACTGTAACGACATTCGAAAAACATGTTTTTTAAAAATACTTTTAAAATATTCAGTTTCCGTACGAAAAACGACGAGATTTTTCTTATTTTAGTGAAAACATGACGGGATTTTTCCCGATCTAGTGGCAAACGTGACGGGATTTTTTCCGATCTAGTGGCAAACGTGACGGGATTTTTCCCGATCTAGTGGAAAACGTGACGGGATTTTTCCCGATCTAGTGGCAAACGTGACGGGATTTTTTCCGATCTAGTGGCAAACGTGACGGGATTTTTCCCGATCTAGTGGAAAACGTGACGGGATTTTTCCCGATCTAGTGGAAAACATGACGGGATTTTTCCCGATCTAGTGGAAAACATGACGGGATTTTTCCCGATCTAGTGGAAAACATGACGGGATTTTTCCTTTTGGGAAAATATCCCTAATTACGAGAAATATTAGAAAAAAACATTAATTACGACCCAACGAACCTCATCAAACGTGGTTACGGTACGAAAATAGTCACGTTGCCTAGTAATTTCACGTTTCACGCAATTAAATCTTTGTTCAGAAGATTTTATAATCTAAAAAAATTAAGTCTTTACAGTTTATTTTTTAATAAAACCATACGTTGGATTAAACTAAACTACTTTTCTTAACACCGTAACTCCAACTTATCTGGAGCGAAGGCTAATGTTTCGTAACGAGATGTTAGAAGATTTTTATACGAATTTCGGCAAGAGGATCGAAGGAGGATTTCGGTTTATATATTCACTTTAATGTCGAGTAGTTTCCGACACCTTGGTGAAGGCCAAAAATTGTCATCCTGATACGATACTTTTTCTTAAATGGACCCTTTAAGCTCGGTAAATCGATACCGTAACACGAGCACGAATTTGGGAGTAGCAAAAACTGGAAAAAAAGAAGTAAAAATAGTAAAGAGAGTTTTATGTTTGGTTTGGTCATTTTCGAAAAGAGGGGGGGGGGTTAACTTTGACGTTTTCATGGCTAAGATCCGTGGAAAGTGCAAACCGTTAGGTTTTTTTTTTCAATTGGAAAATGTCTTCTTTTGCCAAAAGTATCAAACTGGAAAGAATAAAGTGTCTTTTTACTTTTTGTTTCCACTTCTCTACCTCGATGACGACAATCCAATGATTAATTACCTTTGCTGTGGGTTTCTCATCCAGACACCTTCTAGACGTAGATGATTGGAGAGTACCTCTTTGCTGAGAGCATCTTTCATCCAGACACATTCCGGATTAGATGATTGAGGAGGATCTCATTTAGCTAACTTCTACACTAGAAGATGAGTGGAGAGGATCTATTTGCTACGAGCATCTTTCAAACGGATACACTCCAGATTGGATGATGATCCAAGAGGATCGTTTCTCCTCCTTGTGCAAATGCAACACACTGTCAATTTTGTCGTATCTATCGATCCGATTCGAGAATTTATGCTCTAATTGCAAATAGTAATTAATTATCCGCTACGAATTATCTACGTTTGGACGAATTTATAGATTCGATCGATTGAAAACGTGATTTTTCAATCAGGTGTTCCACGAAACTGATTTGATAGTGCGAATTAAAACCTAAAAAATCCGTCTAAATCGTACATTTTCGTAAAATTAAACATTAAACGACATAAAAAAACCAATCTAGAACATTAAACATAAATGAATTTAGCCCGCTGAAGCAAAGAAACACACTTGAACTAAGCTAATCCTCCTTTATAATATGAAAACTACGAAAGTCTCCGGCGACGATTTACGGTAGCAAATCGATACAAACCGCGCGTATTTTTACGATTTTCGAGCATTTAATTACTATGCAAATTAAATTTTAATACTCACCTTCATTCTATTGTTAATATTAACAATGATCGGAGTAACATACTTCATTAATTAGGATCGGAAAAGGAGTTTCGAGTAAGGTCCTTCCGGCATCTTCAGGAAACGTCGCTCGTTTAAAGAAGTTTAATCAAAGAGCAATTAGAGAAACAAGGGGTAGAAGGGTATTAAAATGTCAAACGGATCATAAAATACTCATTATTCGGGGCTCAGTTAACAGGTAAGCAACGTATAATGCGCACCGACTGATTACTTCCACTGTTCTAAATCGAATGATCTCCGTTAGGCAGCGTAAAGTAAGGTAAATCGAGGAAAAAACTTTCTATTAGTTTAGCTTCAATTTGCTAAAGTTTAGTTCTCAAACTCACTCACGCACGCACGTCACGAATCCTGAAAGCGTAACATCTTGCCATTTCCCAAAAGGGTAGCAGAACACGAATCTTATATTAATAATTACAGATTAGAGGTTACTCTAAAAAAAAGTAAAGATTTCCTTCCAGAAATCTGTTTACTGTCGACAGACAGCCGAACGAACGGGAAATCCATCCAACGGCGGTTCTAGAAAATTACTAACGCTCGACCTCTGACCTTCTCCGCTTCCTGCAGACGTAATGGAAGTAACAGACTCGTTGCCTTCCCCCCTTTCGACAGAACACGTGTTCCAGTTTGTTACTCGGCGTTGGAAAGGGTCGTTCCGTTTCCGCTTATAAACGAATGGTCGAAGGTCGCGGCGGGTTATAAACACTCGATGACCTTTGCAGATTACGCGGGAAAGAATTCGGGTCACGTGCTCGAGGCTGAACAATTTTAAAACCCGCTTATATTTTAATCAGAGTTAACAAAGTACATCCTGTTTCGTTTAACCGTTTCTACGCTCGCCGTTCCTTATAAATTCCCGAAATCACGCGCCAAAAGAACGTGGGGGGTCTTTTGTGGTTCCCTACTCCATCGAAACCACAAAAGAACCATTGGGAAACCAATGGAGTGACACACGTGATTTCTGCACGCGGGGGAATCTCGCGAGGATTTAGACGTCACCCGGAGTGTAGTCGGTGTCTCTATTCATTTACAACTGTCAACCGTCACTCCCCCCTCTTGGCTTCCTTCCAAGCGAACTTTCTACCGATTTTAGGCACTTCCCTCCTTCATTTTTGGCAATCCAACGGTTCCTTCGCCCCGATTTTCGTCAAGATTTATTCCTTTTCGCTCACAACTGCCTCCGCCACGTTAAAATGGCGCCGAATTAACCGCTTATTAATCAATTTCTAATTTTATAAAAGGGTTTTTTTTAAACCATCCTTGTCTTGTGTGGCTGCTTTCAGAATAGGGTTTTCTAAAAATACACCCACAAAAAATGGAGTACAACGCGTTTTTATGTATTCGCCCATCTACGTGTACTCTAGGTACAGAGATGGTGTTTTAGACGCCATTTTTATGAATTATGCCCTCAAAGTATTCTCAACGGAAGAGAATTTTACGCCCACTTTAATCCCGAAAACACAATCAAGTGATTTTTTACTGTTTTAGTGCGCTGGCATGTAAAAAAAATCAAATTGTTTCCGGTGATTTTCGAGCACCACGCTAAACCCCGTACAAATTCCGTTTTTTGAGTAAAAATCTGAATATTTTGAGGGATTTTTTTGAAAAAACTCAAAGGAAACTTCAGTATCTACCCTAAATTTCCCTAAAAATTGCCTCTGAACTTCGCAGAAAAGGGAAAAATCAGCCATTGCCGACCACCAAACGCTGCCAAATATCCCGACTTCGCCTCATTTGTTTACTTAAACACTTCAATTATTCGCCGGAATTGATTAAACGGAACCAAATTGGACCAATCACCTTTCAAAATATTATTATTATTTTTAACCGAGACGACGAGTCCGAAAATCCAATTCGTAATCGAAGCGGCGAGTTTGCACGCGAGCTAATTTGCATAAAAAGCCCACGTGACCGGAACGCCGTTATCTGGGCGAGAAGAAAGAGTTAATGAGTTATTAAGCTCCTTTTCGAGTTTTAATTAATGAAAATGTTTGACAACGAATCGATCCAATCGTCCATTTATCTTCGTTAGTAATAAATTAGCTTTAAACATGACCCAACTTGTCCGCGGTTACGGTTTCGATTTCACTTTCTACTTAATTACTCGCACGAAAACGTTATATTACGAGGGCAAGATGGCGACTCCGAAGCCGAATTAGCATAAATTTGGCTAAGGATTAGCAGTTTTCGGCGAGTTCTGAGTGAAAGACACCCTCGAAGAAAGAGTGACGTGCACTTCCTTTGGCGCTTCCACCCCCCTGCTCTGTGTCTCAAATGTCTCGTCAGCGAAGAGGGGTGCCGCTCGGGGTGTTGAAAATGGTAGCAAATTCATTTACCCAACCGCTACATTTCTTACGTTTTCACATTTGCTTCTGAAAGATACGATAACCTCGACCTTTGACCCCGAAAAAAACTCGGCTCTTACGCAGATCGATATCTAAGAAGCGCACTTCATACTCGAAAACAAGTCAATAAAGTTACGAAAATTATGTGTTACGAATTATTATTTTAAATGCAAAAATCAGGGAAGAAATCGAAGGAAACTGTGACGTGTAACGGTAGAAAGCGTGTGCATTGTTACTCCTTAACAACGGTTTATTGGGGTTATTTACTTTGCAGTTATAAATAACCCTCATAAAAATTATCTAAACGGGTTCTAAACAATGTCTAGCATACACTTAAAATAGGGAAAAATTGCTTAAATTCTTCCTGTGGAACCATAGAGAGAACACCAGAAAATGCTGATACGTGTGTACTTTTGATTACGTCAGCAATTCTCATACCTTCAGGCAATTTAAATTCTTATATTAAGTTGACGTAACGCAATTTGTTGTTTTTTTTTTAACGTTTCTTTCATTCTTCTTTAATTAAACAAACGTAACGAACCACAATAGTAAGAAGTTACGAGGGATGCGTTACTGTAAAAGAGTGATTTTGGACGAGATCCAAGCGAAAAGTCGAACTGAAGTGTTAATAATCGAAATAAAAGCCCTAACGAGATGAAGAAATAAGGGGAAAAACGAGTAACTTTCAGAAAAAATGCATTCGTTACGATCAGCTGTATTTTTTGATTTATTATCGATCTTCTACCCTGGAAACAAACACTTACAACACACCCGGTTACGCAGATGTAACCGAATAACACCGTCTACGTGTTGATTTTTTTCGCGTAACGTCAGGCCGCGAAATTAACGCGTTTCCTACCATCTACATAAAACAATAGCTCGCCACTCGGTGTATTTAATCTTACGTCACACAGACTTTCGAAGTGCCCTTGGAGATTTTCAGAGCGTGACCTTTATCTGGTTCAACGACCGAAAAGGTGACAATTATCGAAATAAATCCGCCATTTTTTTTCCCCCAGTATCATACGACTTGAAAAATGCTATTCTTAAAATCCGCCCGCGCTTCGATCCCCTTCGACACACATTTTTAGCCTCTGACCTAAATAAAAAAGACAAGGGTTGAACGACTCCTGGACAACTTCCTGAACTAACTACAATTCGACACACTCAGCATACTTTCCGGCGTTACGCCGTTACGTTAAGAGTGACGAGCCATCTACAATTATCTTACATGTGCAGCGTTTCGAGGGGGTGTTCTCTTTTCCAGCCAGCACTAGACTTATTAGCTACAATACAAGTGTTAAAAAAGGGGTAACAATAGCCTAAGTTTACGCGACGAGAGAGGAAGTATGTATATACACTGCATACGGGTTCTGGATTTAAGCACGGGGCACATACCGAAACCTGACTCGAATCATCCGTTTGGCACTCCCAACACAAAACTGGTTCGTATGCAAATTTAAACCGTGCGTCAACTGGAGATTTCGGTAAAGGGGACGTAAGAGAAAACAAGATGCGTACTCACCGGGTCCTTGAAGGATGAAGAATATGAAGAAGGGCACACCGAGAACCAATATGAAGGTGTAGAGTACGAGAGCCGCACGTCGGACCTTCATGGTCAGAGTTGAATTAGGAAGAGTTCTTTGCTTGGAGTGACGATCGTGGCCATCCACACACCGCACATCCACATTCCGCACATCTCCCCGTTAACCTCTGTCTCGAATGAACCGCACGCTCGCACGTGTGAGCTCACACTGACGGGGGATGTCGATTAGTGACGTTGCTACAGCGCCGCCTGGTGATACTTTTCCCAATCTTTCTTTACCATTTATCGCGCGTTGTTCTCCTCGATCGCTCCTACTTTAAGGCTCGGTTTAACATCTTTTAACGCCCTAAAATAAGGAAAAAAGTAAAAGAAAATATTTAGTTTTTAAACCGGGAAAGTTTAATTATGTTTTTATTTAAAAATGAAATTCTTCTGTGACGTTAAACGGTGAATAACTACGTAGACGTGTGGAAGAGGTTCGAGCGAATTATGACTGCAGTGAGAGTTCGAAATGGCGATGAAAAATTAATAATATATGAGAGGAATGGTTGTGTAACTCGAACAAGGCACGAAATAGGAACGAACATTCTTTGTTTTTTTAAAAAAATTATCCCTTAAATCCCTGCAAAATTCGTCGAGTCTTGTTTCGTGGAGGGTGCACAGGAAGTGGGATTAACAGAAGAATCTAGAGAGTTGGGGTGATTCAGTATCATTCTAGATAACCAGAACGAATTTTGGGGGTGCACGGGGCTCAGCTGCACACCCCTTTTGGGGGGTTTCCCCGAGTAAAGCCTGGTAAAAAAATTCTGTAAGGCACATTGCAAGATTTTAGAGTGTGTGCAGAACGGAAACAATGTGTTTCTTGGGAGGAGAGAAGTCCACGTGGCACGATTTATTGACAGATAAATTCTGTTTGTCAGTCATCAGACTAACAAATTGACAGACAAACTGCAAAACACTTGTTGGATAAACCCAAAAAGAAGATTTGATGTGTTTATAACACAAACCAGGCATTTTCCCATTGTTTTAATTTCTATTTTTGTTTATAAATTCGCCAATTGAAAATGGGGGAGAGGAAAATGCTCGTGTTTGTATACGGCAACGCGACACGTGGATGATCTGCCTAGGGGGATGCCACAGTGAGGACTTTCTATAGGAAACTGGCCCAGGAAAACTTCACGTGGCCAGTCAGTTGGCAGGTGAGAACCCACGACCAGCCAGTTAGCCAGAAAATTCGCGTGTTAATTAAACACTACTTAATTAAATGGTGTGTGTCAGTCAGGAATTAACTCTTTAAATGTTCTGTTGTGCTGCTCGTTCGTACACTTATAAACGGTGTCCTTTATTTAGTATGGTGTGTGTGTGTGTACTGTATATATATAGATAGATAGATAGATACACTGTGTACTTTATTGGCTATTGTTTCCTATTAATGATACATTTAAAGAGAAAAACCTTTCAGTAATATGGAGGAGTAGCGTGCAAGCAGATCCACAACAAAGAAAAAAAATAAAGGAAAAAATACCCTATACTTTATATAAAGTAGGAGACTATTTATGGATCGATGAAACTTATCCATCGATCAGTTTTTTATATAAATAACTTTTATAGGACAAACCTCGATTATATAGGAGCTTAAACTGGTTCCTATATATAAATATATATTGAAACGTGCCCAATTTAGGAGGTTAAAGGAAAAGATAATGTATAATTAAAATGCTCAGATGCTTGAACCCTGCTCTACACCATTATAATCCATACACTTCGCTTGTTTGTACCGACAAGCGGACGGATCAAAGACAGTTTTCTTCATTCGAATCATTATAATGTGATGAAGTAGAGAAGAGGGAGGATGTTTGTATCTTGTAAGAGACATTTCCAGATGAAGCGAGATGAGTAGAAAAACACTAAGTGGGAGGAGAGTAGAAGAGAAAGTGAAAGGTCGTCATGACAACGTCATTTTACTTTCGTTTCTAGTTTCCGAGAATTAAGCCCGGATGTTATCTTCTGCACATTTTCGGTGTGGAACAGCGTGTCAAAAGATAATGTTTTTCACTGAATATACCTTTAAATATGCTCTTTTTAGGATAAAAATCACGATTTATTTCGTGATAAATGTTTAAAAAAGAACATAAATTTAGGAAATTTATCCATTATAAAGCCTCGAAAAGGGACGGATTTCGAACACTGAACGAACACTACTTTCTTGTCTCGTGTTATTGTCCAGGAAACCACGTGCTGCACTTCCTTCCGGAATTGACAATCCCGTTACACGCTTATCGCTTGTCCTTCTCGATAAATCTTTTTTCTTTTTGTCGACGTCACAAAGGCTCATTTTATATAAATTCGTTGGGAATATTTAAAAAAGTTTCGCGTTACACCAAGAGATAAAGTCAGCCCCCTTTATTTCTATACGAGTCTTTCGTGCTTATCTCCATTCTTAGCTCGGCTCCAGACGAGCGTGCAGGAGCAATAATCTGCTATTTATTATTCATTACTTGTTTATTAAATATTCTACTCTTATCCACGTTTTTAGGAGAGAACAAACTGGCAATTTCTTTTGAAAAATCTTAACAAAAGTTATTTCCTCCCGAGCATTTTCTCCTCCATTTGCATGCTTCCAAGTGACAAACAGCTTGAAGAACACCTCCAAAGCATCTTTCCTCGTTTATTTTATTTGTATCTTAATTATGAATATCGTTTCGAATGCTTCCAGGGAGAAAAAAAACTTTCAAAGTTTCCTCTAAACATTTTTAAATTTTAATATTTTAAAGTTCGAGTTTAAATATTTTATATGCATCCATATACATATTTTACATACAATTTCGTAACGTAAAAATTGTTTTTAAATTTATTTAATGTTGAGACTAGGGAAATGTTACAAGAAATTATAGGGAAATGCTACAGGAAAAATAAAGAATATTATAGAGAAAATATAGAAATGTAGGAAAAATAGGGAATATTGTAGGGAAAATAGAATAATGTTGTAAGGAAATAGAAAAACGTTGCAGGAAAAATAGGAAAATGTTGCAGAAAAATAGGGAATATTATAAGGCAAATAGGAAATATTATAGGGAAAATAGGGAATATTATAGAAAAAATAGAGAAATGTAGGAAAAATAGGGAAATGTAGGAAAAATAGGGAATATTGTAGGAAAAATAGAATAATGTTGCAGGGAAAGAAGGGAAATGTCGCAAGGAAAATAGGGAATATTATAGGGAAAATAGGAAAATGTTGTGGAAAAAATAAGCATATGTTGCAGAAAAAATAGGGAAATGTAGGGAAAAAAGAAAATGCAAATTTTAATTTAATTTATATTTTTAACAAGAAAAATTCAAATTTATTCTTCCAGTGAAACTTAAAACTTTTTAATGAAATTGTAGGTGATGAAGGATAAAGAATGGAACGAAAATTTTGCTGTTTTAAATGTATAAGAGAGTAAAAAAATAGAAAAATTCTTGTAAAAAATTGATAATTAGTACGTATAATTACCTTTAAAATTAGTTTTTATGTCTTCCGTAAACGTTAAAAGATAAAAATTAAGTCAAAATGATAGAGAAATGTCGAAGTGAAACGTGGAGAAGAAAATGCCTCGGGATGTTCTTCACGTTTTTCTTAATTAAAGACAAGCCTCTGGTGAGGAAATTACATCAAAAACAATTAAATTCCTGCTCTCTTGTTAAGAAAAAAAGCAAACAGAATAAAAGAAAAGAAGCTAAATTGATGCAAAGGAGCAATTATGCTAATGAGTTTCCGCTGTGATTTTGGATAAATCTTGTTAATTCTTCTCAATCAAATGATTTAGAAATCTGCGAGAGTGGAAGAAATAAATAAATATTACATTCGAAATATCTTAAACGGTAATTCTAATGCAGTAAAACCTGTGAACAACGGCCACAGAGGAGGAATTTCAGAAAACCCGTCAACAACGGCCGAAAGAATCATCTAGAAAATCGAAAGGATAACCAAAATAATAGATTAAAGTGCGTTAATCAATTTTATAAGCCGTGTTCACTCCTTACTCTCCGACAGATCGAGTGGATGCTGGATAAACGAGAAGATCGACTCGCTCCGCATCCCGCTTTGTTCTTCTAGCAGAAGTCACATGACCGGATAGAAATTTTTTCATCACCTCTCTCTATCCCGTTCTTGTAATCTAAATCATTTAAATTCCTCTTACAATTTGCCAAAATTACAAAATAATTACTTGTTTACGTGTGAGGATGAAGAGTGAAAAATGAAGGATGGAAGATGGAGAGTGAAGGATGAAGGATGGAAGATGGAGAGTGAAGGACGAAGGATGGAGGATGGAGAGTGAAGAATGACGAATGGAAGATGGAGAGTTAAGGATGGAAAATCGAGGGTGGAGAGTGAAGGATGAAGGATGGAGGATGGAGAGTGAAGAATGGAGGATGGAAGATGGAGAGTGAAGGATAAAGGCTGGAGGATGGAGAGTGAAGGATGAAGGCTGGAGGATGGAGAGTGAAAGATGAAAGATGGAGGATGAAGAATGGAGAGTGAAGGATGGAGGATGGAGAGGGAAAATGAAGGATAAAGGATTTGTTTATACGAAACTCGAATTAAGAGGTTAGAATTTGTTGATTTATGCAAAAGATTACGTTGATAAAACGAGAAAAATTAAACAATTCTTTGCATTTATTTCGAAATAAACGACATTAAAAAAAACCACTAATTGTCATTTAATTTCGGATATTTAATCTCGTTTTTAATTAAATTCTTAATGCTAATTTTCTTTAAACTTCTGCAAATTTCACTCGAAAATAAAACATAAAAAACACGAATTTTTACTTAATTCTACATTCATTTAAAAGGAAAATAAAATACAAGATAAACTGAATGAAGAAAGGAAAAGAAAGATGCAAGAACAAGTTTACAAAAAACAATTTAATCCGGGATTTAAATATGTAAATTCTAAAAATAAAGTAAAAATTAAATAAATAAAGAAATTTGTTTATTTACTTTCAGGGAGAGAAAAAAGGAAATTTTGCAAGTTTAAACTGGTAAATTGAGTAGAAGAAGAAGAACAAAAGGAGGAAAAGTCACTCCAGAAGAAAGATCAGGAAGATAAAGATCAGAAAATGTTCGATTTAGAATGTAATAAAATTATAAAACCGAAAGAATATTCGTAAATAAAATTAATTAATTAAATTAATTAAAGTTTTTATTTAAGATAATTTAAGAAGCTCGTGGAGAGAAGAAAATCCTCGATTTTTATCTTCCAAATATGAGAGATTTTAATGAGAATTTTGAGGAAAAAATTGTAGAAAAAAAAAGAAGATAGAAATTTTAAAATGAGAAAGGAAAACGATAATAAAAATTGATTTCTTTTTCTAACAATCCGGAGTTAAAAGAATAGAAATAAACGTCCATAAAAGATAACAAGGAACATAAAAATGAGGAAAAGTAAAAATTTAAAAACAGAAATTATAATAAAACAAAAAAAATTAACTTAAATGTCTAAAAATGGACCGTTTTGATGAAGAAAAATATATTAAAATGCAAATTATTTAAGTTAAAAAGACAATTTTTTGTGGAGAAAAATTCATTAAATCCGACAATATCTAATTGTCTGCATCAGGATCCATCGGAATTGCACTCCTGAAAATCCATCCATTGTTTCTATTATTGTTGTATAGTTTATTATTGGATGGAGGATGGAGAATGATGGACGGAGGATGAAGAATAAACAGTGGAGAATAGAGAGTTGAGGATGAAGATTTGAGGATGAAAGGTTAAGGATAAAGAACGAAAGATGGAGAGTGTAGAATAAACAATGGAGGATAGATAGAAAGTGAAGGATGAACAATGGAGAATAGAGGATTAACGAATGGAAAGTGTAGGATAAAGGATGGTAAATGAAGGATAGAAAGCGAAGAATGAAGGATTAAAAATGGAGGATAGAGAGTGAAGGACGAAAAATGAAGAATACAGAATGTAGTATGGAGTATGGAGGATGCAATTTTGTTTAAAAGATATGCAAATTATTAAGTTTCTTCTTTTCCTTGAGGTTTATATCACTTATCTTAGAATTAAATCGTACAAAAGTTCAGAAATTTACCTATTCCACACGAAAAACATTTAATTACACACCCGGAAACATATAATTAAAGTAACATAAGTAATAGAATTACTTAGAGAAGCTTCTCCATCTTCCAAATTAATTTAATTTTTATGTTTTTAAATGGACTTATCTCCTTTACTTTTTTGCGGAAAAGTTTTATTACGTCAAAAATGAGATCTTTACCAATGCAAATTTGATAAAAATGTATTCGCATTTGTTCAAAAGTTTCGAGATAAATCACGAAAAATAAAACGATTTGGAGGAAATTCAAATTTCTTATCGACATTTATCTAAATGCAGTTTTTAAATTCAATTTTTTCTTTCTCTAAACATTCATAATTACTTGTCCAGGAAGAATAATTTCATCATTCGAAAAGAAATTATTAGAAAAAAAAAGTTGAAATTCCGTCCAGGAATTTTATATATTTTATTGAGGATAGTCTACCTCTACGTGTCTTCCTATTTAAATGATGATGCTAACATCATAAATAAAAAGGAGTTAACTTAATAAGTAAATAATTAGATGGCAAAAAGGTTCTTCTAGGGGAAAACGAGCTAGCAAACCAATGATACAGTTCATACGAAACGGAACATTTCTTATGTTTGCTTCCATAACCATTCCACTTAGAAGTCCATCCTCCACTCTTCATCATTTATAAAAGGATGAAGGGCGTAGAAGCATCCTTCTATCCTCCTTCTACCCCCTTCTCCTTTATTCTCCATAGTGCAGAAGCATCCTTCTATCCTCTGTCAAAGGATGATAAAGGATAAACGGTGGAGGACGGAGTGTGGAGAGTGCAAGATGGAGGATGAAAGATAGATTATTTAAGATGGAGTATGGAGAGTGAAGAGTAAAGTAAGAAGGGTGGAGGATGGAGTTTTCTTTAAAATAAAATATGCAAATTAGTAAATTAAATTAAGCAATTAAGTGACTAAATTAAGTGGTTAAAGGGTGCTCCTATACCTTTCAACTGCTTAATTACATCCTTCTAAATGTAAATAAATTGAATGTACTATATAGTACAGTACGTGTATACGAAATAAGGAATTAATTTACGAGAAAAAAAAACTGTAATGTAAATTAATTAAAGACAATTCGAAAAAAAGAGCAATTTTCAATCGTAAAATTTATTTTTCGGATCGTAAAAACCGTCCTTCAAACGTCACAATTCAACCCTCTTAATTAAGAAACGACTGTCTGTGTGTATGTCCGACAATAAAAGGGATTTTAGCGACCTTGAAACGTCTAGGAATGCATAAAAATTTCGGGTTTTTTTCTGTATGTATGGATGATTGTCTGGAGGGACGCGATTTTGTTCACCTTCGAAGAGGGTGAACAAAATCACGTACCCTTTGTCGAAAATTTCTGAAATTTTGCAGGGAGGTATGTGTATTAGATCTCTTGACGCCATTAAATTTTGGATGTTAAAGGTCGAAGGGGTGGAGAGTTAGAGTGGATCGTGTGTCGTATCCCGAGTGGGGTCGGGCTTAATGACGACTTTACTCGTTATCATCGTTTACAATTTTTTTTAATATAAAACGTATTTCTACCCTCAAAATTAAACCTTTTGCCATTTTATAATAAATTAATAGTATAAAACATTTAAAAAACTAAAATCTGATAAAAGATGGCGCCATATACAATTTTCACTTTTTTACTGGGAAAGATAAGCAACTCGTTGCTCGATTTTTTTCGTACTCGAAACACGTGTAAACTCTTTGCTTTAGAGAAAAAAAGCATTAACGATTCGAGATATTTTCTGTATCGGATGACACGTCAATCAATGAAGTCACGTGTTTAACTTCTCCCTCCGTTTTTTTTGTACTCTCTTCTACAGATTTAGTAACTATGGATAGAGGGTGAAGAATGAAGGATAGAAAACGAAGGATGGAGTAGGAAGAATGAAGGATAGAGTATGGATGAATATTGAAGGATAAAGAACGAAGAATAGGAGATGAAAGATGAAAGTAAAAGACGAAGGATGAAGTATGGATGAATATTGAAGGATGAAGGACAGAAGAATAGGAGATGAAGGATGGAAAGATAAAGACGAAGGATGAAGTATGGAGATAGGAAGAATGAAGGATAAAGTATGGATGAAGATTGAAGGATGGAGGACGAAGAATAGGAGATAAAGGATGGAAGATGAAAGACAAAGGATGAAGTATGGATGAATATTGAAGGATAAAGAACGAAGAATAGGAGATGAAAGATGAAAGACGAAAGACGAAGGATGAAGAATAGATGAATATTGAAGGATGAAGGACAAAGAATAGGAGATGAAGGATGAAAGATGAAAGATGAAGGATGAAGTATGGAGTAGGAAGAATGAAGGATAGAGTATGAATGAAGATTGAAGGATGGAGAATGAAGGATGGAATATGATGGATAGAAGATGAAGTATGAAAGATGGCGTATGGAGTAGGAGAATGAAGCATAGAGTTTGGACGGAGAATGAAAGATAGAGGATAAATTTCGTACGATTTATGTGCACTAAGAAGCGAAAATAGATATATACAAGAGTGTCAACAAGATAATAAAGTGAGGAGGGGGAGGATGTCGTTAATCATAAATCTGGAAGGGGAATAGGTGACAAATGTGTTTGTCGTCTTGCATATCTAAATCCTAGTATATAGGGGAAGCTTACTCGTTAAGGAAGTTGTGCCTGGAGACATTTATAAATCACAAACTGAGTTTCCAGGAGACTAAGTACAGGTATATAGCGTATGAATCGTATGGCCCTATAACTAGTGGACACTTATTCTCTCCTTATCCCACATAATAATAAACTACACTAATTAAAAATTAAGTTGATCTAGAAGAAATTGGACAATAAAAAAGTAAAAGTCGCCTTTATCTTGTGTCCAGAAGGAGAAAGAAGAGCAACAATCAAGTGAAACGAAAAGAAAGGAAGTAAACTCAAATGAAATGTGAGGCAATTATTAAGAGGAAAATGAAATGACTGTTAGAGGTTGCAGCAATTACTTCCATTTGATGAGGATTCTCCTAGCAAATATACACAATAGAGCATTACAAAAAGGCTTTTCTTTGATAGAAAACCCTATAGAAACCTATAATTAACAATTAATGCTCTGAAAATTATTATTTTGATAATTAATAATATATTTTTTCCTCTTTCTGGACACTTAATACACGCGATAATCCGTTTCTCATAGCAAAAGTGTTAAAGATTTATGGATGCTCTCGAGTAAAGAGTGGATCTGTTTAACTTATTCTGATCCAGAAAATGGATTGCTGTGTAAGGAAAATAAGGCTGAGAAAAATTTATCTGATGTTGAAAGTAGATTTATACGAAGAGCGAAGATTTGGATGAGGTTCAAATTAAACAAGAGCCAAATTATTTATAGATACTTAACTACTCTAACTATCCTTGGAAAAAGGTTAAAATCCTAGCAAATTTATCTTTTATTCTACAAATTTGTGGATATTTTCGAAGAATTACTACCATTAGGGAACTTTAGGGTTAATTTTTAGGTAATTGCTATTATTAGAAATTTTGAGAACTGACTTTTGGGGAAAATTTTGGGGAATTCCTATTATTGAGGATTTCAGGGCTGTTTTGGGGGGGGAATTCCTATTATTAGGGATTTTTATGAAGTAATTTTCAAGGAATTTTATCGAATTTTGGATAAGAAGAACTGAGTTGAGTGAAATAGTTTTATCTAATAGTAAAGGAATTTTTTTTTTAATGAAGTTCGCAAAAAATCTAGTTTACGCAAGATTTTTGAACGTGCAAAATATATCTTTTAAGACATTTCTAAAATTAGAACAATTGACTTTTTCACAAATATTTAAAATAACGATGAAACATACTTTTATTCTTTTTTGTTTGATCTTCATACCGTACAGCTCTATTTTTTTTTATATTTTAAATATGTCTAATAACTGAAATCTGTATTTATAAATTTGATTCAAGATTATCTCACAATGCAAAAACATGAATATAAACAGATATTACAATTACATTCAACATTAGAAATTTATTGAAATTAAAGTCAATTTTCCTTTCTTTCTATTCTTCTCTTCCACTTTCAACATTATTTCAGAGGATGTTCAGAAATACAAATCACGAATCTTTATTTTCCTGTGTTCTTTCTTCCTTTGTCTACAGCTCCATCTTCGTTTCTCTCAGCTTTTCCTCCGCTTCTTCTCAGTTCCGTCTTCCTTTCCTCCACAGTTTCTTCTCAGTTCCTTCGCATTTTCTTCTCAGTTCCTTGGCATTTTCTTCTCAGTTCCTTCGCCTTTCCTTCTCGGTTCCTTCGCATTTTCTTCTCGGTTCCTTCGCATTTTCTTCTCGGTTCCTTCGCATTTTCTTCTCGGTTCCTTCTCATTTTCTTCTCAGTTCCTTTGCATTTTCTTCTCAGTTCCTTTGCCTTTCCTTCTCGGTTCCTTCGCATTTTCTTCTCAGTTCCTTTGCCTTTCCTTCTCAGTTCCTTTGCATTTTCTTCTCAGTTTCTTTGCCTTTCCTTCTCAGTTCCTTCTCATTTTCTTCTCAGTTCCTTCTCAGTTCCTTCGCATTTCCTTCACAGCTCTTTCTCCACTTCTTCGCATTTCCTTCTCAGTTTCTTTCCATTACTTTGCAGCTCTTTCTTCGTTCCTTTGCAGTTTCTTCTCGTTAATCAACAATTATTATTTTTAGATCATTTAAAGAAGATCTTTAGGGAATATGTGAGGAAAATTTAGGAAATAGACGGTATTTGAAAACTTTAGGGGATAATTATTCGTTCGAATTAAATACGAGAGAATGCTTTAAAGATTCAACATTCTCAAAGATGCACTGAATTTTTAATGCAGTTTCCAATTAAATAATGCTTAACTATTGTAAAATATTTAATCTATAAAATAAGTTTCTTTCGATTTTATCAAATTAGTTAACAATAAACAACATCACCCAATCAATTCTTCGTCTTTGAATCACAAAGGAAAATTCAAAAGTATAAATTTGGCCTCGAGAAAAGAATTTACTTTAATAAACTCACGAGAGATACCATCAAAAGAATTCCCAAATCCTCTTACGCACGTTCAACGAAAGATTAGAGACGAATCCTTTGTTTTCTGATAATCTAATGACTAAAATTAATTCTAATTCGTGTATTAAGTTACTCGTGTGATAACATTTTGCCAATTAAATTTCTCCTTCTTGGATGCACTATGAATTTCTGAATGATGTCAAACAAACACTTACCCTCTATAATTATCTGTCACCGATATTGTCGCCTGTAAATCATTAGAGATTCAAACGTTTTATAATATCATCTCATTTATTATTTAAATTTGTAAGGAGCAGAACTGGAATATTTTACATTTCGATTGTTAATTTTAAAAATAATCATTTGAATAATTCAATTAAATTATTAATAAACATTTCTTTGGAGTAAAATACGCAATTCTTTGCTAATATACTCGAAAGACGAATTAGTCTCTATGTCATTTGAGTCAACGACAACGACGAGTACCCGGACGACAACGAAGAGTACCCGGACGACAACGAAGAGTACCTGGACGACAACGAAGAGTACCTGGACGACAACGAAGAGTACCTGGACGACAACGAAGAGTACCTGGACGACAACGAAGAGTACCTGGACGACAACGACGAGTACCTGGACGACAACGACGAGTACCTGGACGACAACGACGAGTACCTGGACGACAATGATTAACTCCTGAGCAATAACGATGAATACTTGAATAAAATTACTCATCTTACCAGAATGCTTTAGAAAAGTTTATACTTATTCTCTTTTTACTCTCTCCATACTAGCTGACATTTTTGTCTTTTTGGGGTTTTTCTTTCAATAAAAAAAGACCATTTCATCTGGTCGTTTTTTTTCATCCTGTCAAGCGAACAGACATCTGTTGGATACAGAATAAGCTCCTGTTTTACGCATTTTTCCCTGTAGAATGTTTTTTTCCTTCCTTAATTTCCAGAGGACATTCTATACCCTGACATCCCCAGAGAAGAAATTCCACTTTGTCATTCACTTTTTATTCCAAAGCAGGAAATTATTCTATCGCATTAAAATCAAGAGAGGAAATACTTTAAATTAGTGATTTAAATTCTACACACCTGTTTCCAAAAAAAAAATAAAATAAAATTAGCGAAGACTCCATTCACTGCATCGTTTTCTTCTTCGTGATTAAACATTTTTAATACATTAAATATTAAATTGATCAAATCATTAGATGCTACTTTAAGCTCAGTTTGAAACGAGAATAAATTACAAATCTACATTTAATATAAAATTAAATATGAACGATATCTCAGGTGGAATTCTAAAGAATTTCAAAGTGGAATAAAAACGTGGGCATGCAACACGTGGGTCGTGGGTGATTATACCGAGAAGGACATTTATGAAAAACTGGCCCCTAAAATTACACGTAAAATTCCCTAAAATTTTCCTAAAATACCGAGAAAATCCCGTGTGACCACCCGTGCGCTAAATGAGGATGGAAATGAAATCTTTACTGCTCTGTTTAATTCAATTTAATTAATTTTTCTGTAAGAGAATTGTCTGAACAAAACTGTAGAATGAAAATAAAGTATAATCTTTGTTTTCATTCTCTGTATTATACAGAATGCGAATCTAAAAATACAGCTTTGCAATGCAGAAAGACAAACATGTTAATTTTATTTCCTCCTTTTAATCAACGTTTATTGGCAAACTTTACCCAATTTTCTTTTTTTGTAACAAAAAATAAATCATTTTTAAACTTCATTAACTTTCTAATAATACAATTAAGACCTTAAAATTGTTATTATTTAATTACAAAGTTTACATCCTCACTATTCGTCTTTATCGACAAAATCAGAAGAGAGAGGAGGGAATTAAATCATTATCCAATTTAATTAATTCCAATTAAATAAATGATTTAAATTAAAACTGGTTTATATTAATTAACATTAAATTGCATTCGCTAAGCACAAAAAATTTCAAATTTAAACGATTTCTAACATTTTATAAAAGTTAAATACAAGGTTAAGGATGTTCAGAGCTCTCTGTAGAAAGAACTATTGGGCAGATTTCAACCAAATTTGATATACATACTGTCCCGAGTATGAGATTTCGATTTTCAAAAAAAAAAATATATATATATATATATTTTAAGATTCAGTCGCTAGGGTAAAATTGGCGCTAGTGGCGGCCGGATTTTCAAGTAAGATTATCTCCGCGATTAAGAATTAACCAGATTGCCTAATTAGCATAAAACAATCCAAGTTACACAATCTTTTTATGTAAAAAATTTTCAAATTTATTTAATTATTTGAAAAATATCAATAAATCATATCATTTTTTAATTAAAAGTTCAATAATATGTTTGTAATAATTGTAAAAAAAATATATTTTACGTCTCCAAAAAGTGAATAAAAGTATAGATTTTTCTCCTTTGAAATTGGAAATTTTCAATTTTCGAAGTATATGAACACCAAAATTGAATTTTTGGCCAGAAATTCGAGGACAAAGTTGCTAAAATTCACCTTTAAAAAACTCATTTTGGGGTGGAGGAATTTGTTTTTTAATTTCGATAAGAGAAATCCTATTTTCTAGAAAAAATATTTAACATCGATGACAGACAATTCGCAAGAATTAAACGAAAACTGTAGACGTGTCACGTATTTTAATTACGGGTAAAGACACTAACAAACTGCCCCAGCTTCGATCTAGCATTTCTAATGATTCTACAGTTATTAATAGATGAATCCCTTTTAAGTTTTTCCTACCACGGGCTTTCTGTACCAAACTAGATAGCATCAGAACTAGCCAAGTAGCAGGAGATACCCATATCTTCCTTAGGTATGGGTATCTCCTTCTAAAATGAAACCATAAAAGAACAAACTAAATTTCAAGAAATTTAGATGTATCAATGTGGGGAAGTCTCTGCTCCTTCCATAGAACCACCTGAAACTCATCACCTATGCAATCAAGCGACTGCTCCTTCCATAGAACCACCTGAAACTCATCACCTATGCAATCAAGTGACTGTTCCTTCCATAGAACCACCTGAAACTCATCACCTATGCAATCAAGTGACTGTTCCTTCCATAGAACCACCTGAAACTCATCACCTATGCAATCAAGTGACTGCTCCTTCCATAGAACCACCTGAAACTCATCACCTATGCAATCAAGTGACTGCTCCTTCCATAGAACCACCTGAAACTCATCACCTATGCAATCAAGTGACTGCTCCTTCCATAGAACCACCTGAAACTCATCACCTATGCAATCAAGTGACTGCTCTTTCCATAGAACCACCTGAAATTCATCACCTATGCGATCAAGTGACTGCTCCTTCCATAGAACCTGAAATTCATCACCTATGCAAGACATCACGTTTTAGCTTACTCTACGGGAAGGTAAACAGTGAGATCGATTGAAAATCGATTCTCTGATTCTCAGTAGTTACAAATTTGAATATTCAGTTAATTGGCAGACAACGAAACTTCGAATACAGATTATCGAACGTCTGTCGACTGGACCGACATTGATTTTGAATTTACATTTCCTAAACTTTGCCTTTTACCAAAAGAGAAGAAGAATTCGTTCCTTAACAGATATCATCTAATTAATTTGCATTTTAAACACGTATTATTTAGATCATCTCATTATTCTTAAAGTGAATATTACTTTTAGATATTCTAGAAAAGGACACTACGTAAATATATTCGAGAATTCTAACCTCCCTTTCTTGATTGCCTAAGATATATACAAGCAAACCTGCTTAAACGGGAAAAAATTGATACGATGAGATTCCGGCTTATACAGGTTTTGTTATATACGCTTTATTAGCGTGAACTGATCAGATTCATCTCGTTCGATTATCCTAATTCTTTTAAATTAATTTCTAGCGAATGGATATAAAATTCTATTTAAATTCTTTTTAAAGAGGTAAAATTAAATTTAATTCAGAAATTTCTTACATTTATAAAACGGAAAATTAAGAATCGTTGAAGTAAATTTCGCTTCCTTCTTTCAGTTCCTCTACTTGTTAGCAACCAGGCGTATGATTAACTCTAAACATTTTAATAAACTTGTAATTTAATACACTTCCAGAATGTTGAAATCTTATTGAAATCCTGAGCTGGACTTTTCAGACATTATTTGTTTTCATCCCTAATAATTGCTACCATTACTTTTATAAGTCTTCGGATTGATCCTGCCCATATAAAGGGATGGGACCATATCTCCCGAACCGATTTTCCGATTTTCCTGAAAATTTCAGGAAACATTTCCACCTAATACTCAAATGATCCTACGAAATTTCAAGAATTTTCGATGAAAAGCGTAGGAGGTATGAAGCTTCAAAATGGATGAACAAAATCGTGCTCCCAAACACACCCATACATAAAAAATCCCCAACGTTTTTGCATTTCTCGACGTTTGTAGGTCCTCGAGTCCAAAAATGTAAAAATATTTGGGAAGGGGTGATCATTTTGGTACGATTGCCATACTTTTCCTCTGTTTTATATAACAAGCATAAAAGTAAAATTAATTACATAAAAGTAAAAAAGTTATATATACATAAATAGAACAATAGAAGAGAGATTGATAAATTAAATGTAATTTCGTTGATCTACATAAATCAGAGGATGAAACACGTGATAATATTTGCATCATCAATTGACGCAAAGAATTACGTCACCAAATTAAGTTTATTAAATTAAAATATTGCACCCTCTAAATTGCTGTTAAAGAGGAAATTCAACAATTGAATAAATCAAAATGATTTAGGAGTAATATTACAGGGAATATACGGTACATAATTACTTAGGGACTTTATTATACATTTTTAATCGTAATTAAATTATTAATGATCGAATGCTATAAATGAACGAAAGATAATTGCATGGATAGCAAAATTATCAAACTTCCATGGATAATAATCGATGAAACTTTCTCTTAATCTAACTCCTCTATAATTAATAAGTTGGAATTTAACACCTAACTTTACTTCTTTGCAACTCAAATTAACTCTAGAAAATTCATTTTAAATATAAAGAAACCATTTAAATTATATATTTATTTGGTAAATCTTAACGTCTATTGTTTTAAAACACTTTAATTATGGAGTAAAAGAAAAGAAACGTCACTCAAGGAAACTATAATTATCAACTAAGGCGTGAATGGCTAATTTTTATTAAGAAAACTGCCAACCATGCGTCAGGGCGTGGCCTTTTTTTTATGCTGAGCCACACCCAAATCAATTACGACTTCTACAGTTTCATCCTATTATAATTATCAGAGGAAGAAATTATTTATATTTATCATACTTTTCAACGTTTTATCGCAGAACTTTAATTATTTTGTCTAGATAATATTAATTGTTAATTACAGAAATATTTGTTCATATAGAAATGGCATAAGGAACCCATAGAAGCTCTCACCTTATGTTAATTGCTGAAATTCACTATAATATATAACATATACTAGAATTCGTTATCATAAAAGTGCACTGCCATAACTTAAAAAACTTTATCTTCCTCGATAAAACGAGAAAAAAATAAACGTTTGGAGAGATGTCGATACGCCAAACAATCGTAAAGTTATATTAAAAATACGAAATAAAAAAAATCTGGAATAATAGAATAAAAAAATAAAAAAACTCCATTCTGCACTTCTAAACTTTTCTAGATTTCAATCAGTTTTCGATAAAGAATATAAAAAATAAATGTATATATATATGATTTCCCCACTTTTATAGGAATATTAAATAAAAAGAAAATACAGAAAAAGTTTCGTAGAATATGTAAAAATCAATCCTGATAAAATTTAAACTTTTTTTTTTCTAGAATCAATTTCAAGAAAAACGCAAAGAGGAAGAAAAATTATTACAGAAGCTTGTGCATTCTACAATTTTCCAAAGTGTTAACTCGAGTCTGACTATCATTCGTCACGTTTGAGCGATAGACTACGAGTTTGAAATATCTTTATCGAATTTCGTGGGGGTTTTTTTTCTTCTTTTATTATTTTTTCTTGTCAAATGATGAGGAGGGAGTAAGATGCACTCCAGAAAAAATATATAAATGGAACGTCGGATGAGGAGAACATCAATATTCATTCTGAGAGCTTTCGGGTGGAATTGTGACGTCGTCACAATATTGGGCTGTAAGTTTTAATAATTTTTTTTTAATTTAAAAAAAATCACGTGATTTCCGGTCAGATCGAAAGTTGGTATATAGTAAATCGGGGTCTTCCGCCCCTAAGTTTTCTATATTTTAGTCAAGCCTACCCCTGTACATCATACTTATCCTGATATCTCCTTCATATCTGGTATCGATTTTCACCTATCTAACTCCGTTTTCAAGATTAACGGAGGACATACAGACGGACGGGCGACAGCGAAATTTGTAGGTCTGAATTTAAAAATTGCAGCCCAATAATGTAAGAGTAGATAACCGAATCGTGCTAATCAAGTAAAAGATACTACAAAGTTTCGCTCCCTTTTTGCTCCCAATAAAGCTAAATTATTACAGAAAATTGAAGTGAATATTTTGGCAACATTTATTGAATAGGATGCGACGACAACATCATTTATTATACGAATCTCTTCTTTGATTAGGATGAATCTGGAAACAATCTTGGAAAAAGATGCTGAGAAATTTCGGCAATGCTCGCATGTAATTTGCCGTCTGTCGGCTTGTTCGTTCCCAAAATTGACAGATATAAATGTAGTCAGAATCTGTCAAAATCTCTTTGATAATGATTTAAGTTTCTTACTGATTAACCCACTCAAAGAGAAAATAAACGAAACTAAAACAGAGTGTTAATCATCTGGCATAGGCCTATACAAAAAAGTTTTGTACAAGAGCTAGAATGTGTAACCGTGAAGAAACTATGGGAAACTGATGAAAACCTAAAAAACTCCTCGTGGCTAGCCTATTAGTGAGATGCGAACCCAGATAAAAAAATAGTAATTTTTGAGAAATCAAGTAACTCTGTCACAGAATTAACCTAGTGATAGGCTAGATTAGAAACATCTGCTCTAAAAAATATGGAAAATAGAAATTGTTGTATTTAAATTATAATGAGAACGTCAATAAATCGAAATGGAAATCAGAGTCAATCTCTCTTGCTGAATTTTTCTGTTTTATGCCATTAGAAAGGACTTCCACTACCCTCGAAGGCAATAAAACTTGATGACTTACATATCAATATTGTTATTCGGATAGTAAATATACCTTCTGCACCAACAATTAAAACAATAAAACTTTTACAGTAACGTATAATAAGCTAAGATTAACGAGATATATAATTCCTTTTTTGTATTTGCTTACGAATAATGATATTATAGAGGGATCAAAATATATAAATGTTAATAATAATAATGGAGAAAATCCGGTACAGATATAAATAAATACATTTATCTCAAGTACAAATATAATTTTAATATTAATTCTAATTTATTTATTTTTATTCTATTGTTACCTTATCAGGGATGAAAATACAATTAATTCTAGAATTAACATATATTTACAAACTGAGTTACAAATTCCCCAGTTTACTTTAAGGAAAACATCTTTATCCGAGTTCATTCAATTCTATCTTTTATCTCAAATATATCTTTAGAATTTTAACGTTTGTACCAGTTGATACATACCAATAAAAGGGTATTTTAAGCTACTAAACTGGTCGTGGGTTCGAGCCTGATCACGTGAAATTTTCCGGGATTTTTCGCGTATTTAACACCCAAACGGAGCCAGTTTCCTATCGATCGGATTTTCGGGTTGTATTCATGAGTCTAACACCTAAACAGAGATCAATTTCCTATTAACCGGGTTTTCTTCACGTGTCTAACCAAAATAGAGGTCAGTTTTTTATCACCCCTTTTGCATATCTAACACCTAAATAGAGCCAGTTTCCTATAGAACCACCACGCTTGGCAAATCGCCTAGGTGTTGCGCGCTTTATTCCATTAATTAATCAACTCCAATCCAATCCTAGTACTAGTTAAAACGATGACAATTAGTCTTCGTTCACTGATATCTTATTTACTTATGATTCTATAATTTATTCATACAATTTTATTTTATTATCGGGCATCAACCTGAGAGATTCTTTCTTACTTGATGAAGTGATTAAATTCATTTTATAAATGGTTTCTGTTAATAGAAGCGGAATACAAATTGTTTATCAATATTTATCTTTTGTGTTTCGTGTAAATTAAGAAACAAATTTCACTAAGTCAAAAACTTCAGGAAGGAAAAGAGCGATGATAAAAGTAATTTCTCATTTTTAATGTAAGATACAGAAAGAATAATTTAATAAACGTTAAGGAAAGACTCGAGAAAAAAGTCTTGTTATCTCGTTAATTTAATAATGTAGACGATAATTTTTCCAGATATTAAAATACCTTCGAAATTTCGATAATGTTTCCAAAAAGTGTACTTAATATTAATTAGATTTCGTTCGTGAAATAATGGAAAATTTTCTCGTGTTCTTATGCATCTTCCATTCTTTATCAAAAGGAAGCGAAATTTTTAATGATATAAAGTCTAGCTTCATTAATTTTGATGTATTCGAGAGAAGAAGAATTACATCTTTAAATGAACGAATGGATTGAATTACCTTGAAAAAAATAATGTTAAAACCTTTTAAATATGAAGATTATTTTACACTAGCATCAAATTTTCCTTGTATTTTTCTCAGAAATTCTTTGTTATTTAAATATGAGGTAGTTTTTTTAATGCCTATTTTAAGAAGTTTCTCAAAATCCCAACAAAAAATATTTTATAAAAATGTATAACTTGGAAATATAAAAATGTTTCGCCGACATATTTTGAATGAAATATCAGTGAAACTATAATTGCTCGTGCTTACATTAATATTTAATACATCGAAAATACTTTACATAAAAAGAGTTTACATCTGAGATAAGCGAACAACCACTTTAAAAAATTAACTTATAAATAGAACTAAGATACAAAGAAGTAAGATACCAACATTAGCCAATCAGAAGCGAAAATTCGAATGATGTCATACCTGAAGTGACAGAGCCAATAGTAACCAATCAGAAGAGAGGATACGAGTGTTGTCACACCCGAAGTGAGAAACAAATAATGGGCAATCCTCGCTATTGATTGGCCACTGTTAGGTTTTCTATAAACAGTAAGATTATGGAACAATAAATCTAGTGTTGACCTTCTTTAAAATCAACCCACTTTCATTTCTAAAAAAAATAATTGAAAGGAGAGGAGTATTGATTGAATGGTTTTCTACTTTAAAAGTTATTGGGAAAGAAAAATGATATCATAGATAAGATGTACTGTACAATTTATAAAAATAAAGTTATAATAGGAATACTTCAGAAGACAACAACAATGCGTACAACTGTAGTTGAACATAGAATATTGAAAAAATAAACGAAAAAAGTTGGAATTTTCGTTGCCAAAAGTAGAAAACATTAGTTATATCATCCACCAGGACACATTTTATTTAATAAAAGTGATTGATAAAATACAATGGAATCAATAATTTCGAGTGTTTCAGATAAAGATTGATCTCTTCTTCGATTTTCTAATCCTAAAATATCTTTGAATTTAAATTTTTATCTGAACTTTAATCCAATTTTTAACTTTAAACTAAGGTCTGGATAACAATAGAATACTTCAAATTCATACTTAACAGAAATTATCGTTGATGAAGAGGTGATAAGCTATTATTTAGAAAATATCAAATCATCTACCATATTTTTGGTTGATTTTTTTGAGATTTCTATTAATCCATTCAACTAGAATTAATTTAAAAGTAAAATATTCTTAGAATTAAAGGATTTTCGATGAAAATATTCAGAAAATTATCAAAACTGACGTCATTTTACGAAACAGCCTACAAATCAATCGATTTGGCTATTCGATTCACAAATATTGAAAATTAACCAATCAGATTTGAAAAGTTTATTAATACTTCACTATTACCAATCGACTGGAATGCTGATTGGTTATTGAAACGCTTCGGTGAAATTGATCGATTAATTAATTGGTCGATACGATTTTCATTCAAAGTAGGCGGTACAGATGTTGAAGTATGATATTTAATGAAGTTTAAATGAGGTTTTAAAGTGTCGAATTTTATTAAAATTAAAAATTATACATTTTAAAATTATATTACATAAATATATCAAATTTACATTTATTGATTGGCTAAAAATGCAATAAAAATAAGCTTTTATACAATTCAAAAATAGAATTCGATTTACAAGCTTTTAATATTGATTGGGAATGGTGTAATAAGGCAACTCAACGCATGGGCGATCTGCCAAAGAGAGTGCCTCTCGAGAGTACTTTTATGGTAAATCGTACCTATTTAGTTGTTACATACGTGAACAAAACCCAGAATTTCACGTTTCCAGTCTATTAATGAGGCCCGAACCCGCGACCAGTGTTCAGTGATGTTATCTACTCGGCTATTGGTTAGCCTTTGATATTGGTACAGTACAGTGCTTCTTTACAGGGTTGTCAAGAGGGGAAGATGGGGATTTTTCCCGGACACGAAGAAAATTTAGGAAGCAGAAGTGGTTCCTACCCCTATAAAATTATTATTATTTTACTATTGAAAACGAATTATTCTACACATTTCATTTGTTTATACAGAAGCTGCAAAAGAGCCCTCTAATAGGCAAAGGGAGTCTCATAGAAGCTCTCGACAGCCCTGCTCCTGTACTGTACATTAGTTGTATAGGTTCATTCTAATAAAACATACATTCCTTAACTCAATTATTAATTCTTGAATCTTTCAAAATTTAAATATCTATATTTTACTATAAAATAATTACAAATAAATGGTTTATTAAGTTAATTTACATATCCAAGTCCTCATTTTTCACAAAATAACTTTGATTTCTAGTGAAACCGTTTACGTTTCAAAGGTGAATGAACGGTCCAAATGGAATGTTGAGGTTCTGGACAATCTCTGTTTAATCCATCAATCAAAATGCAATTAAGAGAAAGCGTAAGCAAGTTGTCCACTAATTAATTTGAGAAATTCGTGATAAACGGCAATACAAATTGAAAATTCAACGATAATTTAGCAAAGTATAACATTCTAATATATTAATTAATTTGACGAATTTTCTTTGCATAAATAAAGCAATGTTCTCAAATTAATGACGCTTTCCTTATTTACAATCCACAAAAGTTTTAGAAACTCTCTTGTATTTTCCACTAGCAACGACATTTCGCATTCTTTTGGTCAAATGTAATTTTCAAGTAGAAGAATGCATTGTTTTATTGTTATTATTTTTCTGGTCTTATTTTCCCTGATGTTATAATTTAACACAGGAAAGTATTGCAATCTTGTCAAATGTGGGTTTTTTTTTCTTCAAATATCCACGTTTTGAGACCTCCTGAACCCCAAAAAGATCAAAGAAACGGGGGGAAATTCCCGTTTATTTCGTTTAATATCTCAGGACGGATTAAAGATTAAAGATCGAAATTCGGCATGGTAACTTGTATATAATGTTAAATTGATGTTAATAAATTTTGGTGGTTAAAGGTCGAGGGAGTGGTGAGATAAGGTCACGTGTGATATCTCGTGTGAGGTAGGACTTAAAAATTTTTTCTCGTTATTACAGAACCAATTGTTACTGAGAATTGCCTTTAAATAGTAAAATGCAATTTGAATAAAATAGTATTTAAATGCAATTATAATAGTATTTAAATAGTATTTAAATAGTATTTAAATGCAATTTAAATAAAAAACAAACAAAATTAACACATGCCAGTGTTAGAAGAATAAATTCTAATGGAAGTAATCTTGAAAATATAATTATTTCTTGTAAAATACATCGAACACAGGACAAAAATCGAATTGAAGACCGTTAAATATTTAACAGTTGCTAATTTATTCGAAATTTTAAGACTAACATTTCACGCGTCACTATTGTTATAACCGAATAGCAAGAAACAAACGAGACGTGATACAAGTGTCAGACAAGTTGACACTTCCGAATCAACTGTGTGTCCCGATGTCAAATCCATATGTCTTCTGGGAATGCTATTGTCTGTACACAGCATTCACCACGGTTACAACACACGTCACTTCTATTTTGTCCCGAAAAAATCGTTGTTATTTATGCTTTAATGCATAAATGACATTTGCAATTGTAGTTATAAAGTTTAGAATAGTTCCTTTATTAAATAACATACATAATTCGAATTATTATTATTATTTTAAAGGGTAGAGCCAATTCAAAATTGTGAGCTGGAAGAAGTAAGAGAATGAGAGAATGAGAAAGAGGATAAGGAGGAGAGAAGGGTACTAAGAATAAAACTTCATCTTCTAATTTAAATTAATGATAATCTTTATCCCAATTATTTAATTATTATTAAGAAATTTCATATTGAAATATATAATAAATAAAATAATAATATAATTGAAAACAAAATAATAAGAACGAGCAAAAACTGTTGTGACATCGTCAAAGTGTCAGGCTGCAATTTTTAATAATATTTTTAATTAATTTAATTTAAAATATATGCTTTCCACCTAAAATTAGTAGTGTCTTGCCCCTGTATATCATACCTTTCCTGATAACAAAAGAGTCTTGCCGGTTATCTATGTAACGCTATTGTGGAGAAAATGTTTAAATTGAAATCACGTGACTTCCGATTTAAACCGGAAGTTCGAATATAGTTTATCGGGGCCTCCTGTATCTAAGCTTTTCATACCTGGTCTCAAGATTAAAGAAGGACAGACAGACAACGAACGAACGATAATAATAATTTATAGGTCTACAATTTTTTTAAATTGCATCCCGAAAAGCTTTAAAATTATGATAATTAATTCGATTATATATAATTTAATAATATTACTTTCTATTATAATTAATTTTAACGTAGATTTTTAATTTTATGCCCTATAAAATAACAATTTTTCATTTGCGTAAAGCGATAAAAACCGAGAATTTTATTAGTAAAACGCATTTAAATAATAATTTTTCCCCCTAAAATTTAAGTATTTATCTTAAAATATAATTAAATTACTCGAAATAACAAAGAAATAATACGAAATTTCTATTATAAAGAAAAAAATAAATAGAAAATTTGAAGGAATTTATAAATAAAAATGATTAAATTTGTATTCGAAACAAGCTGAAAACACCTGTTTTCAATTTATTCCTATTCTACTTTTTAAACGAAATAAAGAAAAAATCTACTTGAATTTTATACTTTACAATTTATTTATTTTTATTTTATAATTTCACGCATTCTTTTAGACAAAAATTTAATGTGGAGTGGAGAAGAAGCGCGAGAAATAGAGAGAATCATTTACATAAGTTAATTATAATTATTTCTTCTAAAGATAGTGATTTATTCTGTAAAATACTTTGAAATTCTCATTCATTTTGCTGTTCTAATATACGGAAAATAAATAAATATCTTGATAAATCCTTGATTTATCAATTTACGAGGATTAATAAAGAAAACAATTGGAAGGATGGTAATTGATTAAAATTCAAATAGAAGTAGTCCAATAGCGTGGCGTAAATCAGGATATTGTCCAATTATAAAACCAAAAATAAGTTTAAATTGTTAGCAATTATTCGTAAAATTATATATATATTTTTAAATACAGTCGAACCTCTGAACAACGGCCACTTACGGTTCTGTCTATGCGTGTATCGAGAAGATAAACATTGCATCTTCAGCTTCACTGAGGATCACTCGAACATTTTTCAATAGAAAAGGAGAAGGTTTAAATCCGGGATCGATTTCTGTGAAGAATAAAACTAATCAAAGGGCACTAAGAGCAGTAGAGTTTAAAGTATGGGCACATCTTAAATGATATACTGTACACGAGCAGTTTTAAAGAGAGTGTAAACACACGTACCACTTACGCTCGCTTTATTTTCAATTCCTAATATTAAGATGATGGAAATGCCTGTTTACCATCGGAATTTGATTTCGCTAGCACACAAGAAGGCAATTTCATATGGGAAAAACCCCCAAGTTGTTTATATAAGAACACTCTTGAAATACTCTCGAACTTTATGAAAGAGAAGAAAGATGTTAAGTGCGGTCTTTTGTAAC
Organism: Centruroides vittatus; assembly: GCF_030686945.1. Lineage (NCBI taxonomy): Eukaryota > Metazoa > Arthropoda > Arachnida > Scorpiones > Buthidae > Centruroides > Centruroides vittatus. The sequence continues at coordinate 761,987 of NW_027121750.1, read as the reverse complement.
GTCATTCGGGTACACAGACAATCTCGAATTAGTTTCTTAAGGAAAATTTTGCGGCCTTTTAAATAATATTTTACTAGAAAGGTTGATGATTTTTAATTTACTGCCTGCCTACGCGACCAGCCTTTATAATTATTACAATTTATTCAAATTTCAAACAGTAAATAAGTGAGAAAAATTAAAGTTTTGTAGAGAGTTGTAGCGAGTTATCACTTACTCAATCTTGAAAAAAGCTGGGAAGATAATATAAAAGTTATTAAAAATAACTTTTATATTATTAATTATTATAAGAAGAAAAAAATGACTTTATCCTCAAAATTAAGCTGAGTTTTTTAAAAGTTTAAGTGCCAATAACGACCCCCTTGGAATATGAAACGTGATCTTCTCTAGTTCCCCAACCTCTTGAGTTCTATACTCCAAATTTTATTGGCATCGATGCCCCTTATATACAAGTTATCGTGGTAAATTTCATTTCTAAATCTCTACCCCATCCTGAGATATGAATCGAAATAGACTCAACATGCACGCACAAAACACACCTACACCTACACCTACAGCACCCACTTCTCCCTCCTTTTTTGAATTTTCTGGGTTCAAGAGTGTCAAAACGTTGAGATCTGCAAAAAACCCTGAGGGTCGAATTTGACACGATTATAATATTTTCCTGTGTTATAAAACAGCCGGGACAGTAAATTCGAAGATGCTTTACTCCATCATTTCTACGAGGTTCATCCAGAATTAATAGAAATGCGTTGTATCAACAGAAGAAAAATTACACAAAGTGTAAATTCATTTGTTATTCTTGATAAATTATTTAATATTTGAATTAATATTTGAGTTGTGTATGCGTATTATGCACATTTACACATACCTAAATACTAAGCATACAGAATTCTGTATCCACAGTGCGTAGGTATTTAGATCTGCTTTGCATAGGGAATTCTATATGCAATGTAAGTTTGTTATGCATAAAAAATACTACATGCACAGTATATAGATATGTAGGTTTGCTATGTATACAGAATTCTGTATGTATAATCAGCCTTCATAACACATAAATATGATTAAGCATTCATTTTCATACCCATAAATTATTATTATTATTATTCTCGTATCCTAAATATAAATTCGTGCTCGATTTTAATGTTATCTCAGCGAATTCACATGAATCATATAAGATACACGCTAACAGTCATCGAATTACTTCACTTTTTTTTTAAAAAAAATTAGTATTTTAGATACGTTTAAAACCTAATAAATGGATTAATTTCCATAATTCTAAACTAAAAATAGAGTTAAAAATAAGGTTAATGTACAAATCTTAGATCATTCGTAACTGGAGAATTAGCATATGACACGAACTAGTCACGTAATTTCGGGGAAAGATAAATTAGTTAATTTAAAATGCGATTAACCAAATAAACTTGTAAAAGTTTAGATCTTTGTAATTGTGTCGTGTCGTGGGTTCCTCCATTCCCACGCAACACGCTCGCGAGTTGTTTAAAATTGTCTGACTGATCGAGTTCTTTGGAAGTTTCGTTAACTAATACTAATTTGCATATTCAAGAGCGATATGATTATTTATAAAATTATTTAAAGTATTATTGGAAAATCTATTATTACGTTTTAATTAGAATAGCCAATTGAATTGATGGAAGAAGGCAATTTAAGGCACAAAATTGTAACACGAGGGAAACTTTTTAGTGGGGAGTGCCTCGGGAGGACTTTCTACTAGAGACTTTCCCCCCTATTCCGGTGTTAGGCATGTGAAGAAACCCAGAATTCCACGTGGTCAGTTTGTTGGTGATGCGCGAACTCACGACCAACAGTGTTGGGTGGTTTTATTCACTCGAAAACTTCCCATTTGTGACCCCTCTCGAGGAATGGCCGATCGGATAAGGAGTCAGTCTACTGCTCTGGGGATCCCGGTTCAAGTCTAGACGGGCAAATACCCAAAATTACAAACTTTTCGGGAGTAGTCTGTTCCTGATATATAGGGCCTTGACCACTTTATAAGGACCTGATATATATACGGTCTGACCTGATATATATGGCATATGGTCACATATTAGAGGCTGATTTGTAAGGAAGAAGGTAAAAAAATATTGTCACTAATGTCAGGTGGACACAGAGATTCTACTGTGCCAAGGACTATCGTTTCTATCACCTTCTCTCAACCCAACCCACCAATCCCAATCCCTCAATAGCCCGAGCACATGCTTATATGCTGTATAAGTGGCAAAATAAATAAAATATATTCATAGAATGACAGAAATTAGATTACCCAAACTAGTAGATCAAGCTAGAAGAAAGCCAAATCGAAAAAAACCACAGAGAAGATGAAGAGAATGAGCATCACTAACTATTTAATGTTATTGTTTGTTTGTTATTCTTGAATAAATATTTAATGAATATTCTTGTACACCTGGATGATCTGCCGAGGGGGATGCCTCCAGGAGGACTTTCTATAAGAAACTGGTCCCTATTTAGGTGTTTCTAACGTGAAAAAACCCGGAAAATTCAACATGCCCAGCTCGTGAGCGAGGTGCGAACCCACGACTAGTGTTCATTGGTATTATCCAATCGAATACCGGTGGGCTGGTCTCTAAGAAAAAAATTAGTTCACAATTTTTAACGAGTCACTTTTCTATAGTATAAAGAATAATAAGAATGAAAACATAATAAAATTGAAGCCATTTTTTTATTATTATTGTAAGATACTTCACAACAGAAAGAATAAACAGCAATGCTTATTCTTTCCCTTTTAGGTAAAAGAATCCTAGTTTTATGGTGGCGTAAATTTTCCGCAGGGTCCTAAAGAGGAGTAGATGTAGAGAACAGACAGACACCAGACATATAAGCCTATATGTAAGAAAAACTAAGTACAAGAGTTAACGTTTGCAGCACTTAAACTGTAATTAATTAAACCATCTTACTAAAGCCCTAATTAACCACAAAAACTGTAATATAATATGCATACAGTGAAACCTGTTCAAAACGGAACCTTAATAAAACGGAAACCTGTCTAAGCGGGAAGGATTTTACGGAAGGTATCGATTTTCTGTGTTTTAAGATCACCTGTTTAAAACGGTGAAGAAATATTCGGAAACGTGAAAGTCCGGTTTACACAGGTTTTACTGTAAAATTTAAGATTCTGTATTGTTCTATTCAGTTTTATCAACAAGTTAAAGTATAGAAGTCGATTGTTTCTGTTGCAAATTATGAAAAATTTCCTTCCTTTACTCTTCTTTTTTTTGTATCATTTTGGATCATCAATCAAACTATTCGAGGCTCAATGCCAAAAAAAGAAAAACGCCCAGGTGAATCGTGAATGGAATATTTTTAAGAATATCGAAAATCAATTAATTCTCTCCAAGATAGAAAAAAAAAACACACACATAGATATTTAAATAGAAAAATGGCTTCTCAATTTATAGATCTAGAAGACAAATTGCCTAATTAATTTTTTTCGTATAGAAAACACTAAGTGAAGTTTGTGTGAGAGTAAAAATGATTATTCGCATCAATGATAATTATTATTTATGGATATTGAGGTGGAGGATGGTCTAAGGATAATCCTCTACATATACAGTAAAACCTGTACAAAAAGCGAACTGTATAAAACGGACACCTGCCTTAACACTCTTTGAAACGGAATGGAAACGAAAGAATTGTCATGAACCAAAGCATTTCATACGTTTGTTCATGGTTTAGGAAAATAAAACGACATACGCAGAGAAGTGGTGTTTTCAGAGAAGTAAATGGTCTTCCTACAGAAACAAATGGTTTCCTACAGAAACAAATGGTTTTTCTACAGAAACAAATGGTTATGCAGTTTGTTTTTTAACGTAGGAAATCTCTCTGTTCTGAAGAACTTTTCCAGTTTAGGCAGGTTCCGTTTTAGACAAGTTTTGTTGTATTAGTATTTTAAGTATAAAAGTTATTACTTAATATATTTGAATATAAAATTTTAATTACATAAATTTGAAAGAGACATTTATTGAAGACAGACAGACAAACATATTCGTGTAGATTGAAACAGATAAATATATTTTTAGAACACTTCATGCATGTTAAGTTATGGATTATTGATTTGAAATTACCATTACTATGGCAACTGGATATTTTGATCGAAACGAATGTAAACGATTCATCGAATCGTCCGATGAAACAGGACAGACAAACGAACAGAAAAAGAATAATATCAAACACTTACAATAGCGTAACCAGCGGGCCCGTACTCCCTTACTTTTGTAAATAAATTAAGCAAAAAGTACAGGAAAAAGAATTTAAGTGTGGATTGAGGTAAGGAAGAACGTCCTATGGATAATTAGCCCGTGTTTAGGTGTTAGACACGTGAAGAATAACACGTGCCTAGCCGATTATTGAGGCGCGAACCCGTGACCAAGTACCAGTGTTTTGGCAGATGTACTGGTATCGGGTACCAGTGGTGAAAGATTTAAATATGACTAACGCAATTATACACATGTATATACAGTAAAACCTGCACAAAACGGCAACCTGTCTAAACGAAAAAAATATTTGGCACTGTGCTATTCCGATTTACACAGGTTTTACTGTATAATACTTCAGAGTTTGCTCTTCATGCGAATCGCTAGTGGTACGGGGGTGAATATATGCCCTATATTCACCCCTGTACCAAATTTAATTTCACATTTCAGAAAATTCGCCCTTTTTATTATATTTTGAATTTATATTTCCGTCAAATTCTAGGGAAAAGTACAGCTGTTGATGAGATTATTCGATCCAATTTCGTGTGTAACATCATCAATTTTCCATTTATACCATTCTTTGCAGTGATAGATCTTTAAAATATTCAATAGTTAGCCATATAAAATGGCAGATAAATGTATTATTAAAATCTCCACGAATATTTCATTTTATTTAAAGAATCGGAAGGTTGGCCACACGACAATTCTATTCCAATCAATGCTCTTTTTTCTATCTATATTCAATGTGGAGGAACATCATCGACTGGTAGACACTTGCCAAGTGGGTCACGGACACGTCTGAATAATATATAGAACGATTCAAACTTATCGATGCTTAAAAAAAAATAAAATAAAATATGCAATTCTGGTATATAAAATTTGGAAATGTCACGAATTCTAGAGTAAAAATACAAATTTTTACTCTAGAATTCGGCAATGCAACACGTGGGAGATCTTGGGGGAATGCTCCTTTCCCCTATTTGGGTGTTAGAGACACGTCAAGATAACCTAGAAAATTCCATTCCAGTCCGTTGATGGGATATGAACCCACGATCTTACCCATTTTTACTCTAGAATTTGGTAACGGCAACACGTGGTCGATCTGTTTTCGGGAATGCTCCCGAGAAAAAGTTGGCTTCTATTTAGGTGTTCAAGACACATCAAGATAACCCAATAAACTCCAGGGTATTCGTTTGTGGGATGCGAACCCACGATTTATCCTATTTTTACTCTAGAATTCGGCAACACAACACGTTGTCGATCTGCTTTGGAGATACTCCAGTGAGGGAGCCGGAAAGTCCGTTGATGGGATCCGAACCCACGACTTATTCGATTTGGCAAGGATATCAAGACTACATCTTAGAATTTAGAAAAAATAAGTAAAAATATCAATTCTAGAGAGAAAAATGCAGCTTATTTGATTGTCAAATAAGAAAATTTTATGTAAAATCTAAGAAATTACAATGAAAATTTCATATTTAGCTTAATTGAGTTGACATTAATTCCCCTTTGCACACACAAAATAATAACGATATCAATTAAAAAACCAAGTGCAACTACATGATATATTTTTTTTCGTTAGCTGCAACGTACAGATGTACAACATCTGTTATGTATTTATTCAGTGTAACGAATCTAGAAACTAATTAAATTTATGCCAACTTATACCTCATGCCGCTTAAAATCAAATTAATTAAAATACCGAAGACGTTCATTAACTAAAAGCGATTCACTAATTAATGCAGTGAAAATAAACCAAATCGACAGTCATTAAATAAAAAAATATATATATATATGTATGTATATATATATATATTAAATGATGTCTAATGGGCAATTTAACCTTTGACCTATGGCGCCCGACATTCTGCTTACTTTATTTTTTGTTTTTATGAAACATTACACTCGATTCCTTGGAAGAAAAAAAAAGAAAAGAGAGATGCAAACAGTAAACAGATATAATTTCTTAATTATTAAAAATAAATTAAATTTAAAATTGTAATTAATTATAATTACAAAAATTTAATTATAATTAAGTCGAATAATTCGTGGAGAAAGAAAAATAAAATTTTAATTGGATTTTTTCCTCTTTTGAGTAATAAAAAAGCCTTTTTTCCAGGCACTCAAGAGATGGTTGTGATGGGTACTATATATCTCCACCACCCTATTATTATCATTTATTCATACAAATATATCAATAACATTTCATTATTAGTTTGGTATTGGTTAATTATAATTTATTTTATTTAAATATTGAGTATTAGGGGTGCTGACTGTCCTACTGTAACGATAAGAAAACAGAATGAATAATTATACTCAGGATGATACACTCTTTGATAGGTTAGAATAATCTTAGGATTGGGTTAGGATAAAATAACCTTATAGAAGGTAAGACAGTCATATTTTCGATTCATTATCGTATTAAATACATACTGTTATGGCATGTAGATGCCTTTGTAGGAAAAAGAATGTGAGAAAAGGAAGAGGAGAAAGAGAAAAAGAAGATAGAAGAAGAGAAGAAGAGAAAGAGGAGATAGAAGAAGAGAAAAAGAGAAAGAGAAGATAGAAGAAGAGAAGGAAGAGAAAGAGGAGAAAGAAGAAGAGAAAGAGGGGATAGAAGAGAGAGGAAGAGAAAGAGAGAGATAGAAGAAGAGAAGGAAGAGAAAGAGGAGAAAGAAGAAGAGAAAGAGGGGATAGAAGAAGAGAAGAAGAGAAAGAGAAGATAGAAGAAGAGAAGGAAGAGAAAGAGGAGAAAGAAGAAGAGAAAGAGGGGATAGAAGTGGAGGAAGAGAAAGAGGAGATAGAAGAAGAGAAGGAAGAGAAAGAGGAGATAGAAGTGGAGGAAGAGAAAGAGGAAAAAGAGAAGATGAGATAGAAGAAGAAGAAAAGAGAGAAAAGAATTAGAAGAAGAAGAAGAAGAAGAAAGAAAGGAGGAGGGGAAAAAAGACAGGAAAGTAGAAGAAAAAGAAAGAGATAAAGAAAAAAGAGAGGAAGAAAGAAAAAAAAAATAGAAGGAAGAGGAAGAAGAGAAGAAAGAAGTCTATGAAATTATGGAATTATGAAGAAGAATTGCAGATTTATACTGTAAATTTACGTTATAATTTTCTGTTTTATACATGTATTGATTATATTAAAATGTTTTCAGCACACATCGCATAAACTAATTTGTTAACGTACGTATAAAAATTTTATATTTTTCAACAAAGATTTACGCTAAAAATTAAAAAAAAACTTATGTAATTACCGAATTTTCTTAAATTTAACACCGATTTATCGATTCAGTGCGAAAGCGGAATGAAGCGAAATATTTGCATTAATTGTCTCAATTTATTTTTAAGAAGTAAAAACATTAAAAATATTTGAAACACTTTAACAGACAACACTTTTTCGTAGAAACGATTCTGTTTTTCCATTTTACAAAAATAAAAAATAAAAAATTGCTTCCACGAAAAATATCCATTTTCATTTTCAAATCAATATTTAAGATTTTTCTCATTTAAAATATTGTGAAAAATAAAATACGCGTTTAATTTACTTTTATAAAAGTTAAATTTTCAATTAATGTTTACTTTAAGGACATTAAAAACATTTTACGATTATTTTATTAATCATTAAAAAATCATAAAAACATGCGGGACAAGCGTACAGGACATTAAAACACCAGGAAAAAAAGACGAAACTGTCGAGCTGTGGAGTGTATTTTATAGAAATAAATAATAATAATTTTGTGGATAATACAGCCAAAACCTCCGAAGAACGGCCACTGACGAGAACATAAAAATGTCCGTCGTTTGGAGGTTATTTCGTATTCGTGCCAAAAAGATACGTCCGTCGTTTAGAGGTGATAGTTATTGGAGGTTCGAGTGTATTAACACTTCTGTCCGTTTACAATTGTGTATAAACTACGCAAACCTATGTTAAAATATAAAACTGTCAAAGAGGAAAGTAACGTCATTATTCACTACTGTTAATTATTAACGAGTAAAATTACACGGCTATTGTAATATTATATTAGCAAGCTGACACAATTACACACACACACAAAAAAAGAATTTAAATTAAATATTAACAACGGTTATCGTCAACGGAACATTAGCAGAGATATTCAATTCAAACTATAAATGACTTTAACAATAGATTGTTAACAAATAAAAGATGCTTACCAGCACAAATAGGAGTGACGACCGTTAAAATAACCTGTGTAAAACGGACACGCCGTAGAAAATATCCGGGACAGTCTCTCTACGTAGGGATGTTGAATTCCGAAGACAGCCAACAGGTACTCACGAAATGATTGAATCTCGCGTGCTTCCACGAATATAACTTAGTGTCTACAGGAAGATTTCAGCGCCCTCTACCGAGTAGTGTTTTCCTTACAGTCACAGAAGGCACGTGACATATTTGTAGAGTTTGACTAATGATGATTTAAAGCAGAGGAGAGGAATGAATAAAACAGTATTAAATATTAAGATTAATAAATGATTTCTAGTCGTGGGTTCGCACCCGACAAACGAGCTTGCCACGTGAAACCTTTTACTTTCCTTTATTAAAATTGAAAAAGCTTGTTCTTGTCAAACATGGAAACGTAAGTCATCAGCCATTCTTTTTTAATGTTTTAAATTTAATTTTCATGTATTTTTCGTCGCTAAAAATAGAAACGAAAGCCATTATTCTTATTAAATCGCTCGATTTATAACATAGGACAATTACAATATGAAATATAATTCGATAAACGTCATAGCTGACGAAATTTATTACATCGTTTCAAGTATTTGGATTAATTAAAGGAAATTTATTGTCCCAGTTCTATGATATAAATATATTATAAGCTTCTATAATAATATTATTGTTGTAATTGTGCTGGGTACGGTTAACTTATGCAAATTTAATATGTTTATACTGTATGTTGTTGCGGATAACTTGAAGAGGATTATAATCTATAGGACTATATAAACTATACGCGAGAAAAGAAAATTCTGTAGGAAAATCTATGAAAATAAGAAAACTTTCCCTGATTATCAGCACGCAGTTTCAATAATCAAAGACTACCATAATTTATGGTATTGTAACAAAACAACGTAGAACTCACCAATGATCGAGTGAATAAAACAACTGAACACTGATAATTTTACTAGGGTTCGCGCCCTACTAACGGGTTGGCTAGGTAGAGTTCTGGAGTTCCTTCACCTAAATACAAGCAAGTTTCTCACAGAAATCCACCTGACACGCACCATTAATGGTAGAAATCTATCTGGGAGACACCACTAAGAGCCAATTTCCCATAGACATCCACTCTGAAGGAACCACCAGGTGCCAGTTTTCCGTAGAAACCTACTCAGAAGGCACAAATAGAAATCAATTCCTCATAGTAAACTATTCAGGAGGCATCACTAGGGGCTAGTTTCCTGTAGAAATCTACTCAGAGGCACCACAAAGGACCAGTTTTTCATAGAAATCCACTCTGGAGGAACCACCAGGTGCCAGTTTTCCGTAGAAAGAAATCAATTCCTCATAGTAAACTATTCAGGAGGCATCACTAGGGGCTAGTTTCCTGTAGAAATCTACTCAGAGGCACCACAAAGGACCAGTTTTTCATAGAAATCCACTCTGGAGGAACCACCAGGTGCCAGTTTTCCGTAGAAAGAAATCAATTCCTCATAGTAAACTATTCAGGAGGCATCACTAGGGGCTAGTTTCCTGTAGAAATCTACTCAGAGGCACCACAAAGGACCAGTTTTTCATAGAAATCCACTCTGGAGGAACCACCAGGTGCCAGTTTTCCGTAGAAACCTACTCGGAAAAGCACCATTCCTTGGCACATCGCCCACGTGTTGCGTTGCCTTATCCTGAAATTCTACGAACGGTTCTAAATGAAGTATCAAACAGAATATAAACAAATATTAAAAAATAAGCTTCTTTAACTAACGACCTAGTAATATGGCTCTAAAATACGTAATCACACGAAACGTTTTAAAGACAAAGAAAATTATAAAGGAAGAAAATAAAAATTTTATTTAAATAAATCATAAAATCAATATTTAATTTCCCTTTTAAATAGAATTTTTGATTAATGGAAATTTCATAAATTTCCCCCTTATTTTCTGTAAAAACGAAACTTAAAAAAAATTAACCACATTAACGAAAACGCCTAAATGTAATTTGTCAACCTGATTACATTTAATTTTATTTTATACTTCATTAATAATTAATGATATTTCAAAATTAATTACTCCATTTAACGTCTTGAAAATTTCTTTTTACGTTAATTTCTTAAAAGAGAAAATTCAAAATCGACACGAATTCAGGAATTTCTTCAACACGCTGTAGTAATCCGCTGGAAGGCAAACGATAACTAAATGTGAATTTCTTCATTTTAATCGATATTTAACGATGTTTCTCGTAAGTCCATCGTTTAAAATTTCCAAGAAGCAGAAATTCAACGGACTCGAATAATTAAAAAGTGTGGCGGAGAAGATCCTGGAAAAACTTTCCTCTAGCGAAACCAGTTAACTCCCTTGAAGATATTTAAATTGGTATGAATCGATGATCGATCTTAATAATAATAATAATAATACTTTATTCTGTACTCTACTGTACACAATAAAAATGAAGGATATAGTTATTCTACAGCACAGAATAATTCTGTACTTTATTCTGCTGTACACTAAATGAAGGCTACAGCAAAGAATGAAGGCTACAGCAAAGAATGAAGGCTACAGTAAAGGATGAAGGCTACAGTATAAGATGAAGGCTACAGCAAAGGATGAAGACTACAGCAAAGAATGAAGGCTACAGTAAAGGATGAAGGCTACAGTATAGGATGAAGGCTGCAGTATAGTATGAAGACTACAGCAAAGGATGAAGGCTACAGTAAAGAATAAAGGCTACAGTATAGTATGAAGGCTACAGCAAAGAATAAAGACTACAGCAAAGAATGAAGGCTACAATAAAGGATGAAGTACAAAGTAGTTTTGATTCTTTACTTTATTCTGTACTTAGTCTTTGTAGGAAAGATTATGGATCACGTCCCGAAGTGAATTAAACACGGTTCTCCCCAATTAACCGTCGTGATTCTCTAAGGAATGTCACGAAGAGAAATTAAACTTGGAACACTTCGTTCTACCGATATTATGACTCACCGTCGACCAATTAGTAGTAGATATTCGAACTTATTCCCGAAGCACACCGAGAAAGATAATGAAAGACTCTTTTAAAATCAAATTTTAATTAATACAGCTTTAAGTAAACGAGTGGCGGAGAGTTAATATTGATAAATAAAAGTCACGGAGGATTCAATAAATTTCAATTTATTTATTTATCATCGTTTCTAATGCTAAAGTTGTGTTGGCCAAGTGCAAATATTTGTATATTCTTCGAGCGGAGAGTATGAATTACGGAATTCAATTTGTGAGAGGCGGAAGCATCAGGATTTACAGAAGTTTAACACATCAACAAGACTATCCAAATTGTATAAATCTCTGAAATTAAAACGACAGTTAAAGCTATTGCCGCTAAATTGGAAAATTACATTTTAATGTCAAAAACATGAGCATAACTCTTATTGATTTCAAGTATCAGGTGCAAAAATTCAAGTGCAAAAACAAAGACTTAATCAGGTGCAAAAACAAGAAATATTCAGGTAAAAAGTAAAGAATTGAAATTATGAATATTTCGTTCAGATTTGTTAAACTTAATTACTTTAATTACAAAGAAATATCTTATTACTTTTGTGCAATTAATTAGGAATATCAGAAACGAAAATGAACCTTTCCACTTCCATTTCATCACGTCATCTGATGATAATTACAAATAGAATAATTTCGAGTAATTTAAGATAGAATGTGAAGAAGATGCAATTATCTATCCATTTAGTTTATTTAAAATTTATTTGTTTTCATTTAATTAAAGTGTAATTAATGAAGTCTTCTCCGCATAAAATTTTACCCCTGTAAAGAAATTTTCGAAGAAAAAAAAAGAAAATCTGGAATATTTGCATTTATTTTTAAATCTTTCCGCCTTAAGAGGGTCTTCTTAGTGCCCTTTTAAGCATTTCATCGTGGGATTTGATTGATGGGATAAGGCGACGCGTGGACAAGGAGAATGCCTCTCAAGAAGATTTTCAGTGGGTGAACTGACTCCGATTTAATTGTTAGACACGTGAATCTGGCTGAACCCATGTTGGGATCCATCATTGATCAAGAGGATAAACCACAGAATATAGTTGGTCGCTGGTTCCCTCCCGACCAAAGTATCCTAACCGGACCTATGGTCAGGAGGCAATCCACAACTGTGTTCTGTGTAGTATGAATATCGAAATTTAAACTTGGCGCCATATCTGCGGACCCTAAATTTTCGGTTTGGCGCATAACTTAACCCTCCAGAGAGCGAGGAAACCGGAGGATTCCTCCAAAAATTCCACCGAAGAAAAATGTTTGAAGTCAACCCTGTACGTGGGACCATCCAATTCAAATTTGCCCAGGCCCCAAGAAGCTATAACGCGCCACTACTGTTAGCCAATGATGGTTTCCACCATGGATTAGACTACGTACACAATGAAGAAGGGCGCGTGATGAGGAACAAAGACCGAAATATCCAAGAGAGACCATCCAAAAAAACTTCCTGGAGAGTTGCTCGTACATATTCGACCAGGCTCACCAAATTCATGGCGGATTTTCCTTCACATGTCTAACAAGACATGCTAAATCCTCCCAGGAGGAATTAGCACCCCTTGGCAGATGACATTTTGACATAAACTTCAGAAAATATGAGAAATTAATTATGTGAAATCTTAGGATATAAATCAAGAAAGGATAAGGAATCAAAGAATTTATATGGTGCGTTAAGATAAATTGAGGTGATGCACGAAGGAAGAATTGCCATTATGGACAGCTGTTGCAAGAAATTTATAGAAGTCGATCCTTAACACTTCAACACGGAAGCATTATCAATTTCGTTTCTTGCAGGTCAAAAATTCTTAATATCGAAAACTTTAATAATTAATTTACATAGAATTTAGGAAATTATAATTATTTACACGAAACAAATTAAAATATTAATTTACGAAAATGTAAATTTTAAGGAAAGTTTTCAGTCTCCTGTGTAAAATAAATATTGATGAGTACCCACCAGAACGAGTGGATAAACCATTCAACACTGGTCGTGGGTTCGCTTCTCACAACGGTTGGTTTATCGTATCTTCTGTTGTCTAACACCTGATTAAAGACCAGTTTCCTGTAGAAAGTCTTCCTGGAAGGCATTCCGTCCTTGGCAAATCGCCTATTAAACCTATAATACTTTACTCCCCTATCTTGTCCACCAGTGTCCAAGTGGCGAAAACCCCTGAGCGCTGGAAGATGCGGGTTCGCATCCCCACGTGTATAAAACCTAGAAGACAGTTTCCTATAGAAAGTCCTCCCGTTTTATCAGATCGCCTACGTGTTGTGGTGCACTGTCCAAATATTGTTGCACTTTACTAAACGTGAATTAAATTAAACAATTAAACGTTTTTACTTTATTTATTTATTTATTTCCAAATCCTTAATTTATCTTTAATAATCCGTCCGTTTGTCTGAGCAAATCTAATGTCCGTTGTTCGGAGGTGGCCTTTATTTGGAGGTTATTTTATGCGCATATTTATTCAAAAACAGAAAAAATGGCCGCCGTTTAGTGGTGTCCGTCATTGAGAGGTGAGGTTCGTATATACAGTATATTAAATTATATAACCCTTTAGGTAAGAACTGTATGTTCTATTTAGAGAATTAAGCGGTTTACTTGCATTTAGTAGATTTAAATCGAACATTTTATGTGAATTTACGGATTCGTTTTAAAATTGAAATTTAATTAAATTTACATTAATTAAAAATTAATTCAGTTCGATGCAAATATTTTAGAAATTTATGCATTATCGAATATTACAGTTTGTGTATATTTAATTAATAATTATGATGATAAATCAAGATATAAATATGAAAATCTCTATAAAAATCAAGAAAAATTACAATTATCAGCTGATCGAATTTCTAATTTGCATTTTAAGTTGTTTCATGTCAATATTCGAAAGTATTTCCGAATTTTTATCATTCTGAAAGGTCAGTATAGAAGTCTGTCTGCACTCCACGTTTCTACTTCAAAATGCAGCCGGTAGGGGGAAATTGGGCGCTGCTCTCTGCATAATGTGTATATTAGGTATACATTACGTTTTTTAAAGAATTTTGGGTATAAACGACTTCTTTTATACCCGGAATTTGTTAGAAAACGACCCAATATATACATTAAGACAACAGCAGCCCCAAATTTCTCCCTAACGGTTGAATTTTGAAGTAATTTTTTTTCCGGAAATCGAAAAACCACATACTCAGGACCTTGTACGTACCAAATTTGGCTGATATTTGCCGAATAGTTCTTTCTACAGACAGCTCTATACATCTACTCTTTAAATAAGATCACTGTGTATTAATATAAATAATTATTCAATTGTTTGCTAGTAGTTTTAGAGCTTCTACTCCTTTTTAACAGCGTGGATAATTTCAGAATTTCTCTATTTAACCTTGAAGTATAATTAAATACTTTTCCTTCTTCCGATTTGCAACTTCCAACCTCCTTTATCCACTTAGTATCTACTTAAACCTTTTTTTCCATCGCTCCCCCCAAATCTTCCAATGAATACAATTTGCCTCTTCCATTTTTTATTTAATTCTTAATGCAGAAAAATTGGAAGAAATTAATTATAATTAGTAACTAAGACATTAATACGACTTAATTGCTAATTATAAGATAAATATGTATTTAAAAGAAATATTATTAAAAATTAAAAAGTACAATACCTGATACTGTGACTGAACTCGTTCTTTTTAGGAAATTATTCCTTTAATTGCTCTTTCGACTATTGCTTTGCCACATTAAATAATCCGTAAGATTTGTATAAACGTTTCTGGAATCGAAAATAAGATAAGTTATAGAAAATTTTCATCGAAATATTCTTATAAATATGGTTAACCAAGTTTAATTATAATGGAATTAAGACATTTATCTGTTCCTTGTAATGTTGGTAAGTGTTAAGAAGAAAGAAGAGAAAAATGAAGGGTAAAGGATGAAAAGAAGAGGAAAATAAGGAGAAAGAAAAGGAAGGAAGAATGGGAAAGAGGAGAAGAAAGGAAAGGAAGGAAAAAAGTTGAAAGAGGTGATGGAAAATAAGAAGATTGGGGTGTGAAATTGATATAGAGGAGAACAAAGGTAAGTAGGAATAAGAGAAAAAAGAAGAGAGGAAGAGAAAGATGAAAATAAAGACAATGAGGTGAAAGGAAGGAAATAAAGAAAACGAGGAAAAGGAGAAAGAATAGAAGGAAGAAAAGAAGTAGAAAGAAAAAGAGAAACACGAAAAAGAGAAGGAAGGGGAGAAGAAGAAGAAGAAGAAGAGGAAGAAGAAGAAGAATAAGAAACTTTAAGCTAAACTAATTTTTAAATAACAAAATTCGGTGTTTTTTAAACGTTTAGTAACATATCTTCAAATCTTGCAACTCAAATTTCATCCACTTCTAATTAAGGTAGAAGAATGAAACTTTGACGACACACCTAATTCCGATGACAATGCATATTAATATTTTTTTTTTTTTTTTTTTTTTGGTAGGTGACGCACAATCCCCACTCCAAAACCCGATAAACACTGTGGATTTTAACTTTAAATATATATAAAAGGAAAACTTATTTGAACTATCATATACACTACAATTCTTGAATTTAGATCCAAAACCAATGGAACATTCTTTCTATAGAACACGATCTTGCTACTGGTCGACCCCTCCTTTAGAATTTATTGTGTGTGGAGCCAATCGATAACCTTGAAATTGACAAGAGTGCGGCATTTCGAGAATGGTTTGTTCTTGAGATATTTGTAAAATATAAAATACAGTTCCGAAACTATATATATATATATATATATATATACACACACCACTTACACATAATTAACAATGGCTTTTTCGGCATTAATTCAGTAGGATTACATTGATGGAACAATGGATGCAATACATGGGCGATCTGCCTAAGAAAAAATGCCTCTTAGAGGACTTTCGTGAAAATCTGGTCTTTATTTAGATGTCAGACACGTGAAGAAAACCCGGTAAACTACGCGTGCCAGCTCGTTGGGAGGCACGAACCCGCGACTAATGTTTAGTGGTTTTATCCACTCGACTGCTGGTGAGTCATTAATTCATTACAATTAAACAGACGAATAACTAATGCCAATAAAATTAGTAAAATTTATAAAAAAATTCCCTAATATTAATTTAGGAAACTTAAAATAAGAATGTCATTTTTCAAGTTTCTTCTCCTTCGATTTAATTATTTCGAATAAATTAGCAATCAAACAAAGGGAATAAAGTTTCTTTTTGTTGAACCTCATTAAATCGTCTTTTTTCTCAAAGAAAGGATTTTTCCAGATAAATCTAATTATATTTACTCAACTTTTGATAGAAGAGAATCACTCTCGAATTATTTTTTTCTTTACTTTAAGTGCAGAAATTACAGAATCTAATTTGCTCCAATTATCATCCTCCTTTGAAATTTTATATTTCAAAATTTTACAGCAGTTCTAATCGATTCTAACGAAGAAATGGGAGCAAAATAAATGACGAAAGCAATTTTAAAACGTCACCTTCCATTATTTTCTTATCTAGAATTTCAGTTTTTCTCTAAAATTTCTCTCAGTGTTGGAGATTAACTTATTAAATAGTAATAAAGAAAAGAAGGAGTGATAAGAGAATTTTCAATTTTGAACACCACGTTAGGAGTGAGATTTAAACTTAATTTATTTATATAAAAGTTTAGAAAGTTTAATGCCGAGTGGGTCGTGGGTTCGCACCTAACAAACAGGCTGGTCAGGTGCAGTTTCCATGGTTTTCTTAGCGTATCTAACGCCTAAAGGCCAGTTACTTACGGAAAATCCTTGTGGGGTGCACTCCTCCTCGTGAGATAGATAACCTATGTGTTGTGTTGGCTTAGTCCATCAACCCAATCCAAATAAAATCGGAGCAAGTGCATGATTAATGATTAGAGAGGATTGAATTGGATTAATGACATAAGGCAACACAACACGTGGGCAATCTGCCAAGGGGGTATTTCGCGGAAAAAATTTCTATGGGAATTGGCTCCTGTTTAGGCGTTAGATACGGGAATAAAACCCGGAAAACTCCATGCGCCAGCACGTTTGTCATGTGCAAACCCGTGTACAATGTTCAGTGGTCAAGAGTTCGTACCTGACCAGTGTCAACCGCAATTCTAAACATTAAACGATTGAAACAATAACGAAGTGAAAGAGATAGTTAAAGAAAAAAGTCATAAATAATAGTATAAAATTACTCTACTTGTACGGTCCAAAAGTCACTTTACACTCGTAAGTACTAAATAACTGTTTTATTCAAACACTTTACTATTTAAAACCCTTAAAAAATTATTGGGCTACAATTTTCAAATTGCAGTCTTGCAGATTCCCACTATCATCCCCATTGGTCCTTCAATAACCTCTAGAATGAAGTTATATAAATGAAAATCGCGACTAGATATGGAAAGCCAAATAGATGAAAATTGATATCATATACAAATATAAATACATGAAAATGGAGATCTGATACAGAGCTAAAAAAATAAAAATCGAGACCAGATACAGGGAAACAACTAGATGAAAATCGAGACCAGATATGAGAACCAACTAGGTTAAAATCGAGACCAGATATGGGGAACTAACTAGATGAAAATCGAGACCAGATAAGGAAAGGTTAGGGCTTTCAATATCTGGTCTCGATTATGCTTTGTTTATGTTAGCTTCGATTAACTATATACGAACCTCTGGTCTGGACTGGAGTCACGTAGTTTTTAAAATAAAATATAGTTCAAAATTGCGGCTGGCATTGTGACAATGTCACAATAATTCGATTTTATTAAATGAGATCCGTCGTTTTTCAATACAGAAATTACGATGCTTGAATACAATTTTTTATAATCAGCTTGTTAGAGCAATTCCAAATTCATTCTACGTCATAATTAACCAACTTTTGGGCAAGATTATGAAATAAATCTCGGCATCAGTTGGATATTTGCAGGACAAATTCGGACCGACAAACGAAACAGAAATTCAAACACTTTCTTATGTCAAGAGAACATTTCCGGAAAGGTAAAGATTAAAACCTTTGTAAAAACTTCAAATTTGGGGGTGGCGGAGAGTTTTCAATCGTAAGAGAAAGTAAAATTGGTCGTCATGACAACGTATGTAGCATTTTGTCAACTCAGTTTTACTTTACTTTCAATTTCTGTCAGATCGTTACCGAGAATTGGCTTTGTGGTAATAAGCCCCTGGATGTTAGCTTTGCCACATTTACTTTCTCTGAATACATCTCAAAGTATACAATTCTTCGAAATATAATGCAATCTTACCAGAAAATCTATTTCGAGTTATGCCCCTTATTTATTTCTGAAAATACAAATTTTAAAAGCGGATTAAACGTTAACAATTTCTTCATCCCCATCAGGTGAATAAATTACTGAATACATAGTTTAGTCACGGGTTCGTACCTCATCAACGAACTGGCCACGCGGAAATTTCCGGGTTTTTTCGCATGTCGAACACCTAAATAGGGGCCAGTTTCTAATAGAAAGTCCTCCCTCCTTGGCATATCTTTGGCATGCCATGTTGCTTTATCCCAACAATCACTAGAAGGTGTGGGTTCGCACCTAGAAGTCAGTTTTCTATAGACGCACTCAACACGTGTTGCACTGACTTAATCCATCGATCCTACAATCCTTCACCTCCCAATCTCAGTTGAATTATCAATTATTTACGAATAATCCATCCTCCTTGTTTAAAAGGTTTACCTTTACACCCTGCATTATCTTAAGAAAACCACGTCCCGTTCATCTTGCAGGATAACAAACCTGTCACATAATTAACCCTTGTCCATCTTAGACAGGTTTAAAGCAGGCGTACAAGCTCATTTTACATAAATTCGTTGGGAATATTTTAAAATTTAACACTTCCTTCATATCTACACGCTTCTTTCGTGCTCATCTCCATTTTCTATTCTTAGCTCGGCTCCAAACGAGCATGCAATAAGAATAATCTGGTATTTATTATTCATTACTTGTTTATTAAATATTCTACTCTTATCCGAATGTTTAGAAGGGAGCAAGCTGGCAATTTCATTTGAAAAATCTTAACAAAAGTTATATCCTCCCGAGCATCATCTCCCCCATTTCCATAATGTCTACTCCAGAAGCATCCTTCATCATTTATCTTCTCGTTTTTAATTATAAATATGGCTTCGTATTCTTCGCCTAACTTATAAATTTCTTCAAATTTTAATATTTTAAAGTGAAATTTTTTATGAACGAACGTTTTACATAATTTATGACTAATTTCATAATGCGAAAATGTTCTTTCATGTGCAAAAAACATCCAGAAAAACTGAATTTTTTTTCTAGAAAAATAAATTAAAATTATTACAAATTTTTTTTCAGATTTGTAATTTTTAAAAAGAAATAATAATAATAATTACATTTAGAAAATATCTTTTTAATTACGTTTAATCTCCTTAAAATTATTTTTAATTCTTCCATAAACACTAAGGAATTAATATTAAGTCGAAACGTTCTTCTTCACGTTTTATTTAATTAAAGACAAGTCTCTGGTGAAGAAATTACCCTCAAAACAATTAAATTCCTCTTCTCTTGTTAAGAAAAAAAGCAAACAATACAGGAGAGATGCTAAATAAATGCAGAAGAGCAATTATGCTAATGATTTCCCGCCGTGATTTTGGATAAATTTTGTTAATCCCACACAATCAAATGATTTGGAAATTTGCGAGGAAGGAACGTAATAAATCTTAATTCGAAATTTCTTTGTTAATTTTCAAATTTCCAGTTTGAAACCTTTTTATTTCTTCAGTTAAATTCTCGAGTTATTTTTGAAAATACAGTGAAACGTGCTGATGTGACCACCTGCATAAGACGACCACTTTGAACTGGTCCCTCCAGTGGTCACATTAGCAGGTTCGGTTAATGTTACCCATGGTTCCAAAATGGCGGCTTGTCTCTGATTTCAGCGAATAAAAGAAAGGAAACAATGGGAACGCACGTTCTAACCTAACCTAACCTATTCTAATAAATTACCATAATTATTACCAACAAAATTATTAAAATAGGTTAGGTTAGAACGTGCATCCCCACTGTTTCCTTTCTTTTATTTGCCGGAATCAAAGACGAGACGCCATTTTGGAACCATAGGTAACATTAACCACAGGTTTCACTATATTGTCAAGTGTTAATTCGTTTGTCACTTTTCCGGCTGTTGTACATAATAGAAGTAAAGTATAACGATCCCCTGCCAGACTTTTACATTTTTGTACTCAGGGACCTTGAAACATCGAAGAATGCGTAAAAATTTGGGGTTTTTTCAGTATGTATGGATGAGTATGTGTAAGGCACAATTTTGTTCACACAATTTAAAGCTTAATAACTCTTGCGGTTTTCGTCGAAAATTTCTGAAATTTTGCAAGAAAGTTCATGCATTAGGAGCATTGATACTGTTAAATTTTGGAGATTAAAGGTCGATGGGGTGAAGAGATAGAGGGGGTGGAACTTAACGAAGTTTTTACTCTTTATTAGCATTTACAAAGTTTTATAAAACTTCTCTACCCTCGAAATTAAACTTTTTGCATTTTATAATAATAAATAATGTAAATAAATTCTGTCAACAGATGGCGCTACACACAATTTTAACTTTTATGGTCGGGAAAGTTACGCAACTCATTGCTGGAACTTTTTGTGTAGAAGCTATTTTTACCATATAAAAATCATATGTAAAGATTATTTAAAGATAAAGTTAATTAATTAAATTTAATTTAGAATTAATTGCGTTCAACTTACTAAAGATTCTTACGAAGATTTGAATAAAGTTTTTTACATTAATTTTTAATTAATTAATTAATTAATTAAAGGTTTTATTCAAAATAATTTAAGGAGGAGGTTGAAGAGAAGAGAAACTTTTCATTTTTTTACTTTCGAAATATTAAGAAAAAATGTAACGAGATTTTAAAGGAAATTTTATAAAAACGGAAACATTTCTAAGTTAATTATTTACGGAGAAAATTTTAAAATAATAAAGGAAAACGATAATAAAAGTCGATTTCCCCTCCTAACGATTCGGAGTTAAAGCAAGTTACATAAAGTAAGGAAAATATATTGAAAAATTAATCTGGAAAAATAATTTGTCCGAAAATATAAACACTATTCACTATTTAG
Organism: Centruroides vittatus; assembly: GCF_030686945.1. Lineage (NCBI taxonomy): Eukaryota > Metazoa > Arthropoda > Arachnida > Scorpiones > Buthidae > Centruroides > Centruroides vittatus. Next base: position 740,469 of record NW_027121750.1, on the reverse strand, counting down.
TGTTGAAATTAGCAATTAGATTTGTATCATTTAGAGTCATTCTAAGCAGGAACCACTAAGAAAGATGGTATTAAGGCGTGATATTAATGTTAAGGCTACATCAGACGGGCTCTTCTTCGTTACATCACTTCTGAGCCAATCAAAAAAGGTATTATTTAATGCGTTACAAATAATTCCTTCTTTGATTGACCAGATGTAACGTAACGTAACATAAGAAGAGCCTGTCTGAACACAGCCCATAAATGCTTTCGTCTACACCTATTGAGAAACTAAATCAGGAATTACATAGAGTAATTATTTTCCTTGAAAATAAAGAAAAATACCCGTTTTTCTTCCATATATCTTAAAAGTAAACTGAGCAAATGCTTAGTTTCGGGTGTATAATTAGAATAATTAAGAGAGTAAATCATCAAGAGAGGTATCACTAATCTCTCCAGTGTTTGAAGTTTGCATTCTTAAAATTAATTCTTCCATTTTTTTCCTAACGAAGTAATTAATAAGACAAATCATTTCTTTACTAATTAACTTGAATTTTTGCATGTTCTAAAGTAGTTTATTCAACTTCACTCACGTGGTTTATAAGTGTGATAATGCTGACAACACGTCATAGAGGAAATCAACTAGACAATAAAATTAAGTGTTGTACAATCATCATCATCGTACAGACTGTATATGTTAATAAAGGGCAAAAGGTACAGTTGGTCTTTATTAAGAACGAATTCCTGCTGTGTACGATAACGTACTTTTGGCAAATTATTTCCCTTTAATCACGTGTTCAGAAACCTCCCTAACATGTTTAGAAAGGTTCATATGCAGGACTAGTAAGTATGCTTATAAGAATAAATTTGTATGCCAGTAATAACAATAAAAATGATGTACTTTTTGCTACCCCCTCCACCCCTAAACTGTACACGTAACTAATGGATGGCTCCATTGAAATAAGTGCAAAATATTATTTAAGAAAACCTTAATGGCCCTATGATTAGCGATAAATTCTCGAGAATATTGGAAATAATTAATTTAAAGTTAAGATTAATACAACCAAACCTCTGAACAATGGACACTGAGGTGGTCTTTATAAATGGCCGTGGTCTGGAGTTACTTTGTATGCCATTCTGTACACGATCCTAAAAAATGGTCGCCATTTAGAGGTGGCTGTTGTTTCGAGGTTATTTTATTTCATGAAGAAGCGCTCTCGAAAAAGTGGGCCAGGTTTTGGAGCGCACAGGACTCACTTGCACACCACTTTTGAGAGTGTTTCTCAATACCTCATGTACAATACTTTGGTAGTGAACAATTAAGGTCCCTGATTTATTGCCCTGTAAGGCCGAAAAATAATTTTTTTTCCTTTCTGCACCCTCTCTAAAGATTTTTGGATCTGCTATTGAAGATATGGGAACCTTTCACTAGTAATGCACCAGTATACACGATGCAAATAAGAGAAGATCGACATCAACAATAGAAATCTCTAGAGCATATCAGTGACGGTCACAAGAGAAATTGTGATCGTTTGAAACTGAAAGTGTTTTGATTTTTTCATTGTTAAAGTTGGATATAGTAAAAGAAAACCCAAAGGTGTAATATAGTGCAAGAGAACGGAACACAAAGTGGAGAATTTATAGAGCAGCAGATATACGACAGACGTTAAGCTGGATCTATTTTGATCGAAATGTTACTTTTGGAAGGGTTCTAAAGAAAATTTGTCACTATCGAGTTGGCACTAATATATTTTTAACTGTGAAATAATGGGCTTTACATGTTTGCAAATTAACTATGTCTTTGTAAAAAGTCACGACTTCCTACTAATGAATATTTTCGTGTTAACAAGAAAGGGAAGAATTCCTGTTATTTATTGGTGTACTATTTCATCCTGTATTTTTGACATTTATTTTCTGATAAAAGTATATGTAAACATTAAAATAAAGCAAAGAGTGTCTTCTCACTTCGTCCTTTTACCCCTCAGGAGTGAAGTCCTCTTCCTTAAATATTGAGGCTCTTATCCTCAGGATAAAGGTCGACTCCTTCCTGGGCTAGATGTAAAAGAAAGAAGTGGGAAGACACTTTATTTTACTGTTTCTTCTACTCTTTAAAATAAATTTAACTGTATTTATTATCATGGAGTTCTTATCAATGCATCTTCTCACGAATCGAAAGTAAACAGTTGGAATTTTATAGCTAAACATTTCCCACTAATGTCAGAAGTAAAATTAATTTGATTTTTCGAAATTTTCTTCTCATAAGGAATATAAAGAAGCCAGTTAATATTTAACATAATCAATTTTTACGGGGAAGGCAAACGTTTTACTTGACATTCATCAGGAGCACGTAACACTAATCACGGTTTTTACTCGGATAAATTTATCCATTTTTATAAGTATATTTTCTTTACATTCTTTAAATCTAATTTTTGAGTAAATTTCGTCATCTAAAAATTAAGTCATCAAGTCATTTTAAAGAAGAAAATCAATTAATTTTCTAAATTTATGATGTAAAAATCTGTTAAATTATCGCATTTGTTAAAGTTTCAAAATTTCTAGGATGAAAGAATTGAAGAGAAATGTTTCTCGATTCCTTAATTAAATTAATTTCCGAGTAAAAAAAACCAATCAATGAGATTTTAAGTAATAACGAGTAATTATTCATCGTGGCGCCGTCACAATTCCAAGCTGCAACTTCAATCATATTTTCATTCGAAAAAGAATCACGACTTCCTATGTAGACTGGAAGTTTGTATATAGTTAATAGAGACCAGATATAGGTGGAAATCAACACCAGAATAGATGAAAATTGAGACCAGATATGGATGGAAATCGAGACCCGATATGGATGGCAATCAACACCAGATATGGATGGCAACCAATACCAGAATAGATGAAAATCGAGACCAGATGTGGATGGAAATCGAGACCAGATATGGATGGCAATCAACACAAGAATAGATGAAAATTGAGACCAGATATGGATGGAAATCGAGACCAGATATGGATGGCAACCAATACCAGAATAGATGAAAATCGAGACCAGATGTGGATGGAAATCGAGACCAGATATGGATGGCAATCAACACAAGAATAGATGAAAATTGAGACAAGATATGAATGGCAAGCAAAACCAGAATAGATTAAAATCGAGACCAGATATGGGTGGAAATCGAGACCAGATATCGGTGGAAATCGAGACCAGATATGGATGGCAATCAACATCAGAATAAATTAAAATCGAGACCAGATATGGGGGGAAATAAAGACTAAACTAGATAACAATTGATACCAGATATGGAAAGCTTATGAACTCTAGCCATTAAGTTTTTTATATCTGGTCTTGATTTTCAAATATCTAACGCCCCATTCCCAATAGTAAAGGAAAGAAAGACAAGACAGATGACAGTAGGAATGTTTAGGTTCTCAATTTGAAACTTACAGCCCAAAAACCATGCTATTGATAAGAGAATAAATGTAAAAAATTTCTCCATCATTTCTTTAATAACACTGGGGAACAAAATGAAAATACCTGATTCTAATAGATGTCTTTCTCCATCACGTCTGGTTTTTTATAATAGCCAGTTTAAATGTAAAATACATTTATTTAGACAACATGCATACATTTATTAATTTATCTTGTCTAAAATGGCGAAATGTGGAGCTTCTGCTATGTTTGCCATTTAGAGAATCTCTTGAGTGTCCAACAGTAATCAGCAAGCATTCTTGAATTCCACTGGCCTTGATACTTCGTTTCCATGATAGAGATGTCTTGATGGAAATGCTCTTCATGTTCGTCACTGGCAACACCAAGAATGTCAGGGAAGAAATCTAGGTGGAAATCCAAGAAATGCATTCTGAGGGACATATTGCATCTCATACCTTTCTAAGATTGTAAAAGCTTATTCGTAATTTCGCAGTAATTTGGAGCTTTGTGATTATCCAAGAAATTTTGTGCAATCTCTTTGAATGATTTCCGTGCTGACTTTTTAACAAGCTTTCAAATTTATCATCTTTAATTAAAGTTTTTATTTGTGGGTCCATGAAAACTCCAGCTTTGATTTAGCTTCACTTATATGAGGAAAATTTTCTTTCAAATAATGAAATCCATCATTGTGGCCAGGAATAAACATTTTACGTTTTGGCCATTCCTTCTTGATGTAATGGTTTTTCTTGTCTCTGCTGTTTTACTCACACAAGAAACAGCAAATTTTGTATAGCCAAGCTGCAAACTCATTAATAATGCAATGACTTTTAGCCCCTCAAGAATTATTATTTGGGAGAACTCGTAAGTAAATCAATGACTCTTTCTATCTTAATTTTTGGCGAATTTTTCGTTGGCAAGGAGCATTTAGTTTCGTAGGAAACGAGAGAATGCCTCCTTGTTACATTTTATATATGTTTTAGTGATAATTATATCCAGCATCTTGATGTTCTTCAATAAGGGAATATACACAGTGGGTGTAAAGTAACTAGGGATTGGGAAATCGCTATATTTTCCACATTTCCGATTCAACGATGATCTACATTATTTTCTATGTACCTTATTACGAGGTAATATACAAAAATATCTTAAAATTAAATTTAGACACTGGCACTACCTATCTAAGACACGTTTTCTTCAGATGGTAATGCCACCTTTTGATGCGTCCGGAAACAAACCTGTGGTCATTAGCTTAGAGCGACAATTTTCGATTGTTTCCGGACAAATTATGGCACGATGTCTCTTCACCCCCATCTCCGCACAGCAATCATCGATTTCCACATTTTATAGTATGCAGCAATCTGCTCTCGCTCAGTTCAGCTATCTTTTTTTGTCACCGCACGTAAGGCCTCTCTCGACAAATATCCACCTTACCAATAAGCAATTATAAAAGACCATTGATTGCTATACGTGAAAGCATAAATTTTATCACGATCGCTTTATTATTACAAAAATTATAGCGATTTCTTAATACCTACTTACTTCTCTTCCACCCTACTCTCATTAGTTAACGATGAAAAAAAAAGGTTAAAAAAATTAGTGAATTTATCTTTTACTCTATAAAATACAAATATTTTTGAATATTTAAAAGTGGATCTTCTACAGCAAAACCTCTCTAAAGCGACCACGTTTGCTTGGTCACAAAGTACATATTTTACTAGTTAATTTCAATTTAAAATTTAATTAAAGTTTCTCATCCTTCCCGAGAATAATAGAAGAGGCAATCAGCTATGACTGAAAATAGAAAATTTACATTTCGAGATTCTCAAACATTTTAAATTATATAAAATTTACTTTAAAGTAGGCAAATGAGATTCATTTTCTTTCTGTAGATTTAGCTCTTGCAACTCTCTTGCACTTTCTACATTCTTTACTTTCAGAGAATTATCAATTAGCATTCAGCTTCCTATTTTTTATATCCGAAAAAAACTTATTTAAGGAATTACAGAAAAAAAATTAAAATAAACTTATCAAGTTTTAGAAAGTGTATTAGATATGAGAGAAGTCCATCATTTTCCAAAATTCGAAGCCCACTAGTGGTCGGATGATAAAACCATTAAACAGCACGTGGCAAGCTCGTTGGTCGTGGGTTCGCACCCGAGCTAATACTTAAATAGGGGCCAGTATACCTTAGGATCGTAGTCGACAAACGAGCTGTTCACATGTTTTACCAGGTTTTTTTACCACGTGTCTAACACCTAAATGGGGGCCTGTTTCCTTTAGGTCATGGGCTCTTACCCTACCTATGTAGATTTTTCTAGTTTCATGTGCCAAACAACTAAATAAGGGCTAATTTCCCTTAGATTCGCACCCGACCAATGAGCTGATCACGTGGAATTTTTCGGTTTGTTTTTAGTATATCTAACACATAAGTATGGGCCAGTTTTCTTTAAATCGCGGGTTCGTGCCCAACGAATGAGCTGGCCTCGTGAATTCTCCACGAATAGCACCTAAATAGGTGCCACTTTCTCTTAGAAATCCACTCGGGTGGCACAACCCATTGGCAGATCGCCAAATTGCTGCGTTTCCTCATTCCATCAACCGGCCAACCACCCCAAATCGGAAAGTGCATGAAATTTTAATGAGGTTCCTAATCAGATAATGCGTAATTATTGCAAGGAAAGTAATTTGCTAAGAATCTTTGGAGTTTTGTTTTATCATCAGACGATAAGCAACACGCGATAAGAATAAAATGAATGCGGCATGCAGCAATCTATTCTGTCTTTGCATCACGAAGGAGCATTCCTAGAAAATAAATTTGGTCTCCAGAGGGAATTTACTCCAATAAACTTACCAGAGATACAATCAAAGGAGGCTTCAATCTCTCTTATCGAAGTTATATCAAAGATTAGAAGCAACATTCTTTCTAGGGTCTAGATTGAGTTTGATTATTGTTCGATGTCGGCATAAAATTCTGACTGTTTATTAATATTCTCTGCATTGGATGAATGCGGAGACAAATGAATTATCAAGAAAATTCATTAATTAAATTATTCGAAATATTACGGTTTTTGTGGGATGCGACCAAACAATATTAGGGTGATCTACCAAGAGGGGGTGCCTCACGAAAGTGGTATGTGTTTGAGTGTTAGACACGTGAAGATTGGTAAATTGGTCTTTATTTGGGTGTTAGACTCGAATTTGGATATATTACACACACGAAGAAGCTCCAGGAAACTTCACGCGGTTAACTCGTTGTTCGGACGAACCCATGACTACCAGTGTTCAGTGGTTTCATGCAATTGGTTACTGGGTCTTTTCCACGTTACAAATATACGAGTACGATACTTTTCGTCTTTGATAACATATTGTAAAGATTAAAGAACACTTTCTACGTCATCTGAGCCAGTCAAAAAGATGAATTTTTGAGCGGTAAAAAAAAATTTACTCACTTTGTTACCAGGATGAATTGAAAAAGATTATAATTATTCGTTTTTATTCTCTGGATACAGGATGCCATTTTTCTTAAACCGTTTAATCCCTCTTTTTCTTTCTTGCACCTTTCACACAAAAGCCATTTGTTGGTTACAAAAGAAATTCCTGTTTTTACGCATTCTCCTTTCTTTTCCTCGTTCATGTAAAGCATTTTTCTTTCCTAATCTCTAAGAGACTTTCTATTCCCTGACATCCTCACAGAAGAAATTCCACTTTGTCATTCACTTTTTATTGTAAAACTGGAAATTATTTGATAGCATTTACATTCCTAATTTAAATATTTATAAGATATCAAATATGGCAACCTTCAGCCCATAAAATGGCCCATTAAACTAATTTAAGAAGGAATTAATTGTAAAACGTTGATATTATGATGCGTAAGTACTGTAAAAATTCGAATACTTTAATGTTATTTAATTATCTTCTAATTTGAAGAGACTTAAAGGGGGTGTTGTGAAGAATAAAAGATCTAGGTTATACAAAAGACGAACGTCAGGTTAGGTTGTTTGTTTGTTTGTACACGGAAACACGAGATATCGGCGATGTAACAAAAGGGTAAGTTTTTTGGGAGGACTTTCTATGATAAATTGGACCCTATCGAAGTGTTTTTATGTGAGAAAACCCGCAAAACGGCACACGGCCAGGCTGTTGGCGAGGCACGAACCCGCGACCTACTAATAGTGTTTTATCTATTTGATAATCAGGTGGGCATTTCAAAAATTAAAATATTTCAGTTTTTATATAAAAATGAACACAAAATATTATCTTAAATGTATAAAATTGTGTTCTAGTTGCCCCAAGAAGTTTTATACAATATTTCTATACCACACTATTTAATATTGCACAACTTAAAAATGTAAGCATAAAAACTGAAGTTTTGACCAAGGGAATCTAAGAAAACTCTGGAAAACCATCCTCTTAAATAACATATTTAGAAACGTGATCAGATAATGAGCACGTGTCTCGCATTTTAATCTAGCGTGAAGAAAGTAATGAACAGTTTCTGTTGTCACTTCAGTAAATGAAATTAGATATCATCAACGTGTAAGCAGACAACACCAAGATATGTCAATTGGGATAAGAAGCCAACACAGTTGAAGTCGATTATCTTCTCCGATAGATCACATCAGATAGATACTTCACTAATTGACGTGTCAACTACTAAAGTTACCATTTCATTCCAAAATAAAATTATTATTCCTTAAATGTGTTAAATAAATCAGAAAAGAAATTCGTGTGTTAACTAAACTAAGCCAAACTTATCAAAAATTCATGATTTTTCTTCAACTAATAACAATAATAATAATAATAAAGTAGATTGGATTGACTTGTAGGCAATGCAACACATGGAGATCTACGAGGAGGGGTGCCACCCGAGAGAATTTTCTACACAAAATTGGCCCCTATTTAAGTGTTAGATACGTGGAAAGAACTCAAAAAACTCCTCGTGGCCACGTAATGATGTTAGGTACAGCACTTGAAGAAAACCTCCACGTAACCAGCCCTCTGGTCGGGCTCGAACCCGCAACCAGTATTCAGTGGTGTTACCACTCAACCACAGACATATATTTCCTAGAATAGAAGTGTGAACAAGTTGTAAAATATTATTAATTAGAGTTATTTTTAGTACGCACGTTATCAAATTTGTAACAGTGACTGAGCCCAGGTGAATATTCTCGCTCCGTGTTACATTCCGAGAAGACGATTGGAAATCAATTTTCTGATTTTTCCCTGTAGTGTAAGAACTTGTAATATTCAGTTTAGTAGCCAAAAGCCAAACTTTAGACCCGAAAAATCGAATGTTTTCCGTCCCTGGCAATATCGATTTTGGATTTACAATTTTCTACAACTTTACCATTACCATAAAAAAATTCTTTATGAATTTTCCATAGAAAGTCCTCCCGGAAGACACCTTATAAAAATGACAAATTCCATTTATATTTTTGATAATATAATGATTACAATGACATCAGTATAATGAAAGGTATATGGGGATGTCTGGACGTGTTCTATTGTTAGGTATTACGTAAACACATGGAGAAAACCCGAGAAACTTTACGTGGCCAGCCCAGGAGCCGAAGAGTTAGGCGAATTTACGACAAACTACCAGTGTTTCAGTCGTTTTATCCACTAATAAAAGAGGAGAAAGAGGAGAGAGGTTTCCTTATTGGATAATAATCAAAGAAGTCATCTAATAACTTTAATTTACACACATTTGTATTCACAACCAAGCTAAGGCAGTGACATCATATAGCTTCGTGGGGCCCAGACAAATTTGAATTAGGAGTACAGTGTACTGTACAGTATTTTCTTATAAGTGATTGGTTTAGGGTACCCTTGGGTATGATCTCTAATAACTTTACATTAGAAATATGTAGTGTAAGATTACACTTAAATTAAGAAATTTAAGAAGTTATTAGCATAAAATAATCATAATTATTCTTCAAATGTGACCTGTTGCCAATGTTTTTTAACCAAGAAAACTGCCAAGCACATGCGAAGGTGTGGCTTTTTTTCTACGGAGGCACGCCGAAATCAATTACAATTCTGACAATTTTATTTAAACACATCTTTTCAAAAATTTACACGTACAGTACGTAGAAAAGTAAGAAAATAAAATTTCAGCCCCGTTTAATCACTTCGACAGTTAGAAAAATGAATTTTAATCATATTCTTTAATTTGTTGCCGTCTTTATAATTAAATTAATCCAAAAATATATTTTATAGTTTTATTTTTTTATTGGTTTACGGTTTTTTTAAATGATCTACTTCCCTTACTTTCCTTTCATATTTCGGATTGACAAGTGAGTAAATTTTATAAAATACAGCGTGTCATAATTCCTCATAATAGAAAATACACTGAAAACCATTATACAGGAAACCCGCAGGAAAATAATGGGTTTTCTTGTGTATTTGTCTCGGTGCTCATTTCCTCTGTATTATTTCTACAAATTTGTATGTATTATTCCTATGAATTGCTTTGTCAGCTCTTTTCTACTATTCCTGTATGCTCTTTCCTCTGTTTTATTCCTGTGTACGACCGTATACTCGTTTCTTCTATATCGTTCCTGTGTATTCTTCCCTATACTAGTTTCTTCTGTATTATTCTTGTGTATCGACTATGTCTTTTCCTCTCAAATTATAAATTGAAGACTGTCCCAAAGGAGGATACAAAAGTTGTGAAATGTGTCGAGATTATGTAAAACTATTAATAAAGTAGAATATATAAACTGTAAGTAATTAATATGTAGGCCTATATATATATATAGTGCCTATATATTACATATAGGCCTACATATCAATTAGTTACAGTTGTATCATGCATGAAAAAATAAATTACAATCGAACCTCTAAAAGGCGACAATTTTTCAGGAACGTTGAACAAAAATGCACACGAAATAACCTTCAAACAACGGCCACTTGCAACTGTTGTTGAAAGTGGCTGTTCTTTGGAGGTTTCTTCCAGTGTTCCTTGGTCAGAGGTTTGATTACAAATAAATAAAAATAATTTAATCACTGCATATAATCCAAACTACTCCATCTGTTATTTTTTGTTCTATACTTTAATCAGTTTTCTTCTGAAGAAATAAAGAAAAATTATATATTTTAATATATTATTTCTTAGCTTTATTGAAACACAATGATAACATTTAAACTTTTTGTAGGACCCATTCAAATAAAAGTAAAAATGATCATGCACGTTTTATGACTCTTGCATCGTGCAATTTCGCAGAGTGTTTACTTGAATTGAAACATCATTCGTCACGTATAGCGATAAACTGTGAATTTAAAGCATCTTTATCGAATTTCCTTGTAGTTTTTCATGTTAGGAAAAACAATATCTGAATTGAAAACGGATGACATGAACATCAATTTTCATCTCTCGGCACTCACAATGAAAGAATATACAGAAATGGAATATCACAGATGAAAAACAGAATAAACTAAAAGAATAATGACGATCAATTAAATATTTATATTATGTTAGATATAAATTATAAGAAAGTGCTTAATTTTAAAGGTAGAGATGAGATTTATAAAAAATTTTAAATGCTAATAACGAGTAAAATCTTCATCAAGTCTCGAGAAAAATAACCCCACCACGTTGACCTTTAACCACCAAAATTTAATAGCATCAAAGTCCCTAATATATAAATCTGTCTGCAAAATTTCAGAAATTTTCGACAAAAGGTACGGAAGTTATTAACTCTTAAAGGAAGCAAACAAAACCTGTGTTATATATAAACAGCCGGGAAAGTAAAAGAATGAATCTGTAACGTATAAAAAAATTACTAAAAATCTATCACAGAATCTAACACACGTTAGAAAATACAATACATTAAAATCTGTGTAAACCGGAATCGATTTCTTTCAGTTTTATTCGGGTTATTTTTTTAAACAGAGACTTTACTGTACTTGTATATGTTTATAAAATTAATTCAGGGAAAAATTTACTACAAATAAGCCAATAACAATTGAAAATATATATAATACTTTAGGAAATTATTATATTTAATAACTTTCTAAACATTCAGCATACTGTTCTTTATTTAAATTCATTGTTTAGAGTCAGATTTATCGCTTGTAAACGGCGGAATTAAGTAGTAATTTCTCACCTTGGTACAGAAGGAAGTAAATTAGAAGGGATGCAAAGGATAAATGTCGTATAAAATATCTGATAAAAGGAGAAAATATACCCGGAATCCAATTAATGTGATGCAAAATTAGTCTATTAATAAGAGAGATCAGAAACATCTGCTCCGAAAGGAAGATGGAGAAGAGAAAGAAAAAGTATTTTGATCATAACGAGAATGTCAATAAATCGAAATGGCAGTCGGAATAAACTTTATCCATTTTTTCCATTTCCTGTCATTAGGAAATTTCCATAATCTTTATGTATCATCTAGGACAATAAATATTGATTTATTTCTCTATATAAGCTAAGAATAATTAGATTTAACGTTGCGAATGTGATTCTTATTATTAATATTATTAGGTTAGATCCACTTAACAGTCTACGTTGAAGGAAGAAGAAAGAGTGAGAAGGATAAGAAAGAGGAGAGAAGGAAATTTATTCATATTGCTTTAATTTTACGTATCAATATGGGAAATACCCTTCTTCATTCATTCATTGTTAAGTCACAAAATTCCTTTTGTAGATTTTTTTTTGTTGTATTTGTATTATCAACATTTATTTACTTAATTCGTGTCAATAAGTAAACTTCATTATAAACTTAATTTGTGAATAAAAATGAATTCTCATTGTTAATGCTAAATTGCGAAGAAATAATTTAACATTAGCCTCGTGTAGCGCCGCTAATTTAATAATGTAAGCGATAATTTTTCCAGGTATTAATACAGCTGAGAAGTCTCGATAATGTTTTCAAAAAATACACTTAAAACTCATTAGTTTTATTCTCAAAATAATGGAAAATATTCAGAAAAGACGAAGAAAGATCATCGGATAATTTTTCCTTAATTAAGTTAATTCTACCTTCATTTGTTTTGATGTATTCTAAAGAAGAATATTTTAGATCTTTAATTCAACTAATTTACGTTCGAAAAAAGCAATAAACGGAGCTAAAATAATGTAAATATCAGATGTTATTTATGTTTTTCTAAAAGTTCTGTATTATTTAAATAAGATCTACCTTAAATGAAGAGGAAGACCATTTTTAAAGCTATAAATGAAAGAGTTAAATGTTAATTAGGTGAACACAAAAGATTTTATGTATTATTTCTTACTACAGATAAATAATTTTCATAAAGAAAGTGAAGACAAAAAATACATATTTATAAACAGGATACACAGTTTACGAGCCACAAAAAATTTAGATTAAAGAGTCGCATCTCGACATCGAATTCTGAAGAAGTAAACGAAAATATGCGTAAATTTTAACGTGTTAACAAAGAAATTATATTATTATTTATGTCATTATCTAGAAAAGGTTTAATTTCATAGAAATAATACGAGTGATAAAGTTAAAGTTTAAAGATAATATGTCAAATAGAATAGAAATCGATCATTGTGGTAGTAATTGAAGTGTATTTCTTTATTATGTAATATATTTTCAAAGTAAAATAAGTCATGTTTTACTTTGAAATATTAAAATATCTGTAAAAGTTAAGTTAAATAAAACTTAACAATGTCTTTGATTATAATTATAATCTTTCTGGAGAATTTTATTCTTGCAAGATATCAATTGTAAGCACATCTGCATATAGAAATTTAATATAGTACTTTACTATAAAATTCTTGTAGTAATTAGCTTACAAAAATTGTTTTCTGTATAGAAAGATTGTCATTTAGGAAATTCTTACATCATAAAACTGCTTCAGAATTGCGTATTTGAATAAAAATATATATATCTTTTTATTTATAATCACTTGCTAATTTACTTTCGTTGCCTTTAAAAAAGGTAAATTACACCACGAAACGCCGAACGTCCTATATTCAATCTTTATTTCAACACCAATAACGGCGGCCATATTTTCAGAAACGTTTCTTTCTTAAATGCATACAAAGTAACCTTCAAAAAACGGCCATTTTTCATATTTCCGTCTTCACAGGTTTGAACTAACTTGAGATAAATACATTTCATTAACAGAAATTGATTTAAAAAATAGAATATTCTTAGAGTTAACGAATTTCACGAAAAGCGGCAAAAAATTGAATAAATTAATCGATAAATTCGACGAATATGGTTATTTTTGAGAAATAACCAATCAGCGGTAGAGATGATAACTAAATTTCTAATTATTAATCAACTAGAGTGTTGATTGGTTATTGAAATCGACCGATTAGTTTATTTGTTGAAATGATTTCTATCCATTAAGTAGGCGGTACCGATTTTTAAGTAGCCAATCATATTTACATTATAGACTTCGTATGAAACAGTTAATAATTTTAATAAATAAATAAAAAAATCATTTCTTAATTTAAAAAATTAAATTTGAAAAAATAATTTCTAGAAATAATTGATTGATAAAACGAGAATAATTGATAGCCAATTAACCAATCACAACAAGAGTTTGATTTAAAATCTTTAATATCAGCAAATCTTTACGCTGATTGGTTAATACTTGTTTAAAACAAAAAAATAGCTTTGTTTAATTGGATCTTGCTTTACTTAACATTTAATTATAAATATTTTTGTTTTATATTAAATAAAATTCGTAAATTATAAAAAATTAATAAAAATATAAAATTTCGATGAAAATAAAACTAAATGCACTGTATATTATAAAAATAAAAGTGTAAATAAACCATTTTTCCGTTAAAGTAATTAAATAAATTGCACTAAGCCAGTATAATACACAGAATAAAATGCATTAAGTAAATGAACAGATAAACAGTTTTATAAAATTCATTTATATATTCAAAACTGTTTAATTTAAATAACAAGGTTTTACAATTTAAATAACAAAATAATTTCGTATCATTTTCCAGAGGTTAAAAAAAAAAGAAATAAAACCAAGAAGTAAACAGTCCAAATGGGCAATTTCTCTCTAATCCATCAATTATAATGCAGTTAAGTGGAAAGATAATTAAATTATATAGAAATTAATTTACGAAATATGGAGATTAACTACAATATAAGTTATAAACCCATCGTCAAGTTATAAAACATTAAAATTCTGCAAGAAATTATTTATTTTTTTTTACGTAAATTCAATTGTATTTCCTTAAGAATTGCATATTTAAAAAAAAGCTGACAACGTTGTTGCTGGATTTTCTCCGGTATTCTTCATTCGTGTTCATCCCTAATTATCGCTACCATCACCTTTAAGTGTTCAGATTGGTTCAGGAGATATTAAGGGGATGAGCCATATCTCCCGATCCAAGGGCCGGATTTTCCTGAAAAATTCTAGAAATATTTCCTACTAATACGCAAACCTTCCTGCAAAATTTGAAAAATTTTCGTCGAAACGGACAGGAATTATTGAGCTTCAAATTGGGTGAACAATATCTTGCCCCCATACACAGAAAAGATTCCGAATTTTTTTCATTTCACGGTTTCAACACTCGAACTTCTCCTAAACTTTATAAAAGAAATTGAAGGAAGATGTTAAGTTGAAGCTGCTTATATAGTGATTCGGGTGTGGATCAAAGTTAATTTAATTTCTGTAAGAAAGTTTTACTGTATTTTAAATACTTTACACGAAGGAAAGTTGTTTTTAGTGAGGCTAGTATAAAAATTATGACCTAAAGTAGTGGGAACTGTAACATGTAATCTTTCAACACCACTCGACATTAATTAAGTTTCAAAAAAGTAGAAGATAATCAGAATTTAGCGTATGCTAGGACGCAACCTACGAGTTATATCGTAGTTTGTTTCCTTGCCATATTTGTGCAGCTACGATGTAATTCGTAGTATATCAGTGTAAATATGAATAGATAGCTTCAGGGGCAAGAACAAAAAATCAAGTTTGGCTTACATGAACAGAACATTTATTAATAAATGAACAGAAAATATAATCATAAAAAGTTTATTCAAAATCGAAAGCAAAACAATATTTTTATTGTTTGTGATAATTTATAAAACAGAAATATAAATTTAAACGAACAGAAAATATTATAAAATGTTTATTCAAAATCAAAAGCAAAACGATATTTTTATTGTTTGTGATAATTTTTAAAACAATCTTCTACGCAAAGGGCTGGCTTTTCAAGACAGATTGGACAGAAATAACGCGTTTCTCGGCGTTTTTTAGCTTTGGTACAAATTCGACATGGCTTTTTCAGATGTTGTTTTTTCTGAGTAGATGGGATACTCTGTAAATAGTGAAGCTTCTGCAATTTAATTTTTTTTTAAACTGGTTGAATCTCTTCTCCAATCAACGCTTTGACGAATGCTTTTCTAAACTTTATAAGTTTTATTTTAGAAGAAGTTGCTTTTTGAAAGAGTTTGTGCGCATTATGTATTTATATTTCTATAATATGTAATGCAACCTTTTTGGGCCATCTAATAGTCTTTCTTAGAGCTGTGTAGTACGATAGCATTTGATCTGATCGTCAATGCCAGACATTCCATTATTATAATCTCGAATTATATTCGGTTTCATCGAACATTTTCCATTGCGATTGAACACCTCTACCATTTCAACAACGTGCATGTTTGAAACGGTAAGGACTTCTCGTTTGTCTTTCCATTTACATACAGTAACAGGACCATTTCGCTGCCAAATAAACTCCCCCATCCTTACCAAAAATTTTGTCAGATTCTGAATCACTTAGATTAGTGTAGTAATCAAGTTGTTTTTTAGTCAGTGGTCTTTTCTTATCCATTTTGGGATATTTATAATTTGATTATAAAAATAAATAAAAAATAACACTCTCAAAAAAGACGTAAATGTGATGTGCTCGCTTCCATATCCGATTTATTACTAATAAATTTAGACGCACATCTCCGATTGGCTGTAGCAAAGTGACAGGACGAATCGTGTCTGTGCACGAATTAACTCGTAGTTTGGCTTTAGCGAAGAGCTTTCTGTTACATAAGCCAACTACGAGATAATTCGTAATACCTTTATTTTAAGAAAAACATTTTACTGTATTTTAAATACTTTACACGAAGGAAAGTTGTTTTTAGTGAGGCTAGTATAAAAATTATGACCTAAAGTAGTGGGAACTGTAACATGTAATCTTTCAACACCACTCGACATTAATTAAGTTTCAAAAAAGTAGAAGATAATCAGAATTTAGCGTACAGAATCAATAATATTGAATGATCATTACTCATTTCTACAAAAGATATAGCTTTATAAAGCTGGAAAGAGTCTTTTTTCTGGATTTCCCAGGTATTATTTATCATTTTTAAGCCCTAATAATTGCTAGCATTACCTTTATAACTCTTCAGATTGGCTCGAAAGATATTAAAGGAATGGGGCCATATCTCCCGAACTAATGGTCTGATTTTCATGAAAATTTCTAGAAACATTTTCGCCTAACACATCAACCATCGTACGGAATGTCAGAGAATTTCAACAAAATGCACAGGAGTTATTAAACTTCAAATTGAGTGAAGAAAATCGTGTCCCCGTGAACACAGACTAGAATCCATACACAGAAAAAAATCCCCAATCCTTGTTTGCATTTCTCGATGTTTCACGGTCCCCCGAGTGCGAAAATATAAAAATTTTGAGTGCCATTTTTTTTTTTTTTTTGACCGATTGCCATACTTTGCCTCTGTTATATATCATTTACTCTCCCAAACAGTAATTTACAAAGAAAGATAATTTCTAAGAAAAGTAAAAATCTTTGAATTTTCCATTAATCTTAATTCGCAAATATTTCTTCCGCAAGAGTAAACGCATTTTGCTCCATTGGAACATATTTAAAGCCAGCGATATATTGAAGAATGTCATTTAATAACACCCCTCCAGAATTAATAGCAATGCATTTTTAACTTAAGTATCAACAGAAAAAAATTATACAAAATTATAATTTTAACTATTGTAAATGGCCAATTTTTTATGGGGCGAGATGAATTTGTTGCTCCTAATAAATTATTTCAAGCCAAAAAAAAAAGTAAAGACATATATAACTAAGAATAATTTACATCAATTATCCTAACGAAGTTGGCGATTTCTAAATTAAAATTACCTCAAACAAATTAAGAACAAAGGTCGAACCATTAAAAAGGACCACCTCTAAACGGCGGACACTTTTTCAAAAAAGTTTCGCAATTATATAAAATAACCTCAAAACAAAGGCCACCTCCGTAAAACGGCCCCATTTATGTTTCTATCAGTGGCCGTTATTCGGAGGTTTCACTGTAGAATGTTTGGTAATTTTAATAAAGATTAAACTCTAATATCCGAAGATACATTTTGATAAATTTGTTGATGGGTTTCTCCGTTCTTAAGACGAATGGATTCAATTCTTTCAGTGATAAATAATCTTGTACTCTTGTACACTACTCTTATTTAAAATTAAGCACTCTCTTTGATAAATATCTGCTTCTATAGCCATAAATTATCATTATTATTGTGATATCTTAAATACAACACCTTAAATTCGCTCTAGACTTTAATAATATCATAGGCGAAAGGGTCATCTTTGAGCCTGAATAAGACAAGACACGTGCCAAGAATGGCCAAATTACTTTAAATTTTTAAATATTTGTTATTTTAAACATGTCCAGAGCTTAATTAATGAATTAGTTTCTGTATTTTAAAGACGAAGAAACATCTTAAGTCATTTGTAGCTACAGAATTATCAATGACACCAGTCACGTGATTTCAAAGAAAGGAAAGGATTTAACTTAAAATGTAATTAACCAATACAAAACCTTGTTCCACTTTAGATCTTTATAAACGTGTCGTGACGAGGGACACGAAAACGTTATTTATAATTGCGTGTATAGAACAAAGATTTGGGTCCATTTTGTACCTCATAACAATCAAAAATTAAAGTAATAAATTATTGATTATAATGTCAATAATACATATAAATAATATATTTTTCGTAAAATAAAAGTGTATTATTTTACACAGCAACATTATTCTTTATAGCATCATAAGCTGAGATGACATGGAAGTGATGGGATAAGGCAACACAACACACCTGTCAAGGGGTGCTCGTCCCTGAACAATGCACTTTCTGTGAAAAACTGGCCTTTATTTACGTATTAAACACGTAAAAAAGATTCCCGAAAATCCAGTAACGGGATGCAGTTTTACTGCACTCTCCACAAGTCAAAAAACTGGGAGTGTGCCATTTTTATTAAATTCTCTCTCCTGTTTTATAGATTTCATAGCCTATAAAGTTTAATCGTCTGTTGACAAATTTATTTAGTGGCTTGTCACTTACTACATTCTTCTCTCTTCTAAGAAGTCAAATCAGTTATAAAAGAATGCATCATCAATAGATGCATCGCTTCTATTTTTATAATAAATTTGCTCTGTTTTAGATAAAGACTGAGATTTCTAACCAGTTTCCCATACGATCACATGGGAGTTTTCCGGGTTTTATTCATATTTGAAACACTTAAATAGAAGCCACAGAAAGTCCTCCCGGGAGAACCCCTCGGCAGATCGTCACTTTTTCCGTATACAAACAACAAGCAAACACCAAAAATCATTCAGTCACTTGCCATGTAATTGTCTTTAGTGTTTCTTTTTCACATTATCCAAGTAATAATAAACACAGTGAAGATTTATATGTATAAACACTCAGTTGGAAACTCGAACTAAATTTCTTTGATTAACGGTTTATCATATTCAAAACCAATCTCATATTTGGAAAAATTCTTATAGTTAATGGAAGAATTGATAAATTTTCACACAGTAAATTACTTTCTTGCGTGATTCTAAAGATTTTTCTTCAAAAACTAATTCAAAAATACGAAAATCATTTATAAAATTCCCTTCTAAACTTACGCCATTTCGAACTTCTCAAGAGTAATTTCCACAAATTATAATCTACTCGTACGGAGAATAAGCGTACGAAATTCAAACGAAATTTTAAATAGAACACATTTAAATTATTTTATATTCAAATTTATAACACATTCATTCAATTTGTTAATAAATAAGACCAACGTTAAAACGAGGTGTCTACGGAATAAAGCCACGCAACATATGATGGATTTGCCAAAGGAGATGGCTCTAGGGAGGAGTTTCTAAAGAAAGCTGACCCCTATTTAGGTGTTAGAAATGTAAAAGGACCCAGAAATCTGCACGTTATTGAGGTGCGAACCCGCGACACCCACCAGTGTTTAGTTTTTCTGTCCACTCGGTCAGTGGTGAGTAATTTTAGCGGAGCATAAATTCTGTTCACCCTGCTGAATAATTTCCTGTGACACGAGAATTATAGCAAATTTATCAACAAGTAGAGAGAGAGGTCGATTGTTTCTGTAGCTAATTATGAAAAATTTCTTTCCTTTATTCTTCATGTACTAGTTTTTTTATTATGGAGCGAGTTTAGGATCATCAATCAAACTATTCGAGGCTCAATGCCAAAAAAAGAAAAACGCCCAGGTGAATCGTGAATAGAATATTTTTAAGAATATCGAAAATCAATTAATTCTCTCCAGGATAGAAAAAACACACATCGATATTTAAATAGAAAAATGGCCACTGAATTTATAGATCTAGAAGAGAAATTGCCTAATTAATTTTTTCGTTTGTGTGAAAGAGTAAAGTGGTTATTCGCGTCAAATTCCTATAAGAAAACAAAGAATAAAATTAAAACGTTAATGAGTAAAAGATAATAGACACCTACTATAACAGAAGAAATGAATACTTCATAAAATAATAAAGTAATACCTGTTGATAATTGTATTTTAGCGTACTCGGGGAATGGCTCAAGAGATTCTGAAGATCCTTTGTAAATAAATAAATGAAGATAAAGTCGAATAAATACACGAAAAAGACAATTAAACATATGTATATTCGCCCACTAGCGACCAAACGCATAAAAACGTTTTTTGGTCGTGGGTTTGCGCCTCGCCAACTCGCTGTCTTGTTTATGCGAAACAATCCATACAGTAACTATATTATGAAAATGTATGATTGTAAATTAAAAGGAGGTTTATTGAATGTTTGAATCGAGCCAAATATGAATGTTATTACGATTATAATTCAGAAGCGTAAATCTTTAACTGCTAATAACAATAGAAAATGTAAGTACGAAGTATTGCTTACAACCTACACACAACCCACACACATGGAAAATGCAGAGAAATTCCTATTATTTCGAGTGATCTCTTGCAATTTTTGTAAGGTTTTTCACACGAAAATTTTATTTTTTATTTCTGAAAATGGATTGTTACATAAAACACAATTTTGCAATTATAACAGAGAATCTTAACACATACTTCGCGCGAAAATTGGCGATCCTTCATTAATATTCATAAGGATAATTGTTAATGATCGTGTTACATTGTCGACAAAGATTACATATGCCAAATAAAAAATAAAAATTAAGCAATGAATTGCATAACTTTCCAGGCCAAAAAAACTTAAAATTGTGCGTGGCGCCATCTGTTAAGGATATTTTATTTAAAACTTTTTATATCTTTAATTGTTACGAAATGCAAAAATCTTAATTTTGAGCGTTGGGATGAGTTTTATAAAAGAATTGTAAATGCTAATAACGAGTAAAATATTCATTAAATCAGACGCCACTCGACATTCGACAAGACCCCTTCTAACTTCCCACTTCCTTGACCTTTAACCAACAAAATTTAACAACACAAATGCCCTTGTTACGCAAACCTCCCTGCAAAATGTAAAAAATTTTTGGTGAAAAGAACAGGAGTTATTAACCTTCTAAGAGGGTGCCCCCAGTTACATAAATATTCATACACACAGAAAAAACTCCAATTTTTTGCATTTTTCAGCATTTTAATATACTAGGAGTCCAAAAATCTTGGGGGTGAGGTAATATTTTGATTATGGCTATACTTCATCTTTTCGAAGGGAAAAAATTAATTATATTTGCATATAAATTTGTACAAATAATAAAATTATGAGAAAAGTTAGAAGGGAAGAAAAAAAAAACAAATAGAATCTTCAATCTTTACTTTCTGGATAGAACTCAGCATAATTCAAATGCATTAACCATTTTTTTTTTTTAATTTAATGGAGTTTTGGCAAGAACAAAATGGAAAAGTAATGACATTTACGACTTCCTTTACATTTTCCGATGAATCTGTTCCAAAAAAATGACGTAAAGGTAGAAACAAGCAACTATTAGAACAGAAAAAAATGGAGGATAAAGGAAAGATTCGAGCTTTACGTATGCCAACATAATAGAGAAGAGATTTCATTACTGAACAATTCAGTTGTTAAGGAAAAGTAAAGAAAATTTCACGTCATGTCAAGTATAAAAATACACTATTATTATAATGGAATTATGAAAAAATTCTTTTATCTTCACCCTTATTGGAAAGTCCTCCTTCATCTCGAGAATAAAGTTACATAGATAAAAGTCGAGACCAGATATGGAAAGCTGAAGAGAGAAAAATCAAGACCAGATATGGAAAGCTGAAGAAAGAAAAATCGAGACCAGATATGGAAAGCTGAAGAAAGAAAAATCGAGACCAGATATGGAAAGCTGAAGAGAGAAAAATCGAGACCAGATACGAAAAGACAAATATATAAAAAACGAGACCGGATATAAAAAGTTTAGAAACCGGATTTCCCAATTAACTATATACGAACTTCCTGCCAGGATCAGAAGTAACGTGATTTTTAAAACGAAATTATGATTGAGAATTGCATTCAATCATTACGACGATGTCACAATAAACAATTGCTCGTTGTGTTGTAAAAAAATGTGAAAACAGTAATTCAATATGCTTTAATTTAATTACTGTATATAAACAGAAAGACTTTTATTTGACAGTTTACTATAATACTATACTATAATGAAACTTCTTTAATGTAATCAATAATGGCCGAGTAAACTATAAATGATGATAAGATTATCTTCGATAATGTCCTTATTAATATTACTATTGTTTAAAACAGCCAAATTAAGGTCTCTTGACAATTCTACACTAGTTAATTTGTAAAAATACAGGGTGATCATAGTCGAAGAATAGGTGTTCAGAGCTGTATGTAGAAAGAACCATTCGACAAATATCAATCAAATTCTATATAAATGCTGCTTAGAGAATGCTGTTCCGATTTTCAGAAAATATTCACTTTAAAATTCAGCCGCTAGGGTAAAATTTGACGTCGCTGTTTCCTTAACGTGCATTTTTACATACTGTACTGTACGTTTTCTAACGAATTTTGTGTATAAAACGAGTCGAAAAGGGTCCGAAATTCCTTAAATGCTAAGATAATATTTCTATTTCGTTAATAGAAGGGTTCAACAGGCAATACACGATTAGGAAAGGTGCAGCTTTGCCTGATCGTTTTATTGAAGCATTACGTCACACAGCGCCGTAACTGTTCACCAGTCGATTGTTTCACGACTACCTTTATACCCGAAATTTATTATAAAACATATGTAAATAAATATATATATATTAAGGAGACAGTAGCGCCATAATTCCTCCTAGCGGTTGAATTTTAAATTAATTTTTTTTCCTCGAAAATCGAAACTGTATACTCAGGACAGCACGTTTAATCAATTTAGTTGAAATTTGACTGATAGTTCTTTATACACAGAGACCTAAACACCTACTGTACATTTAAGTGGTAGTATAATAAAAACCTATATAAAACAACAGTGTAGGTATATACTACAGTATAGTCTCACATAAATCTTTATTCCTGTAAACTCTAATATATAAAAAGTTGTATTATTTGATTCTTTTAAACGCTATAACTTCTTTTTTTTTCTTCAAAAAGCACTACACGGCTTTTCTTTCATTAATTATAAATTACAGATGCACAACACATGTTATCTACTGTAACTACCTGCTTTAAAAAACATGAAGCTGTATTTTTATTAAATATAACGAGTATAAATGTAGAATTAGAATTAATTAAACACGATAATTTATAACCGAATTCACTTAAATTCGAATTAATTAAAAAAAAATATACCGAAGACTTTCATTAACTAATTGAAATACTTTAATTAATGTGGAGGGAGTAAACTGAATAAAAAATAATTAAAGTATCAAGTGATGTGTACTGGAAGTCTGTTTCCTGCATTTCTTAGAAAAAAATAAGGAACGTATCGAATTTCTTTCTTGATAATCTTTGATCATAAACACTAAAAATGATTAAATGAAACATGTTTAAAATAATTTAAATTGTATGTCTTTATTAACGCAAACACCTCTAATAACGGCCACCTGCCAACAACGGCCATTTTTTCGTGTTTCTATCCGTTCAAAGGATTGACTAGTCCTGTATACAGATGAATATCGACATTAACTTTGTTTCCAATTGTATAATTAACACAAAATGTATATTTTCAAGTTCCCAATATTATTTTATATATTCTGTTATATGTTTACAGGTAACTTCGTATGCGCTGTTAATTAACCTGGTCCAACTTGTTTCAGTTAACACATCATTCTTCGTTATAAGGAACAAATTGTTAAGTTATTAATGCTAAAATTATAATTTAGAAATAGATAATGAGTGGATAACATTACTGAACATTGGATGTGGGTTCGTACCCGACAAACATCCCAGTTTTTTTCAGGGCCAACTCGTAAAAAGCCCATCCCTTTTATTTCATCAAACCAAACTATTATTGTCCCTTTTTGTCTAATATCTTAATTGTTTTCGTTAAGTTAAATCGTTATTCCTAATTATTAATTATCTAACAATTAAATTATGCAATAATTTTATATTAAAATTTGGCATAATGACGGGTGCGGAGTGAAGAATGAATTAAATACTAATAAGAATTAGTGTGACGAAACAGACAGTTTAAGTTATACAGTATCCTGTTTATTCCTCGTCTTTAGACTTATCAATAGATTATTATATGAAAAATAACACTTACCAACAATAAATAAGAGTGAGGTTCATTAAAGTAACACCAGATATCCAGATGACACTTATCTACACAATAATAGTGTCAATGTTTAAAGATAACATCTCCCTAAACGTTCACACAAGTAACTGACGGTCTCGTGTGTCGTGTTGAATAACAGTGTCGATATTGAAACGTTCAGCGCCCTCTAGCAGTATTCTTTTTTGCTCATGTCTGAGAAGATGCTCATATACGTCACACACAAAGGCCGTATTCCGCGATTTTAGTACAGAAGTACAGTACATTCATTGGCTTCGTGTTACTTCCTGATCACGACAAATGCACAGAAGACAGGGCGATTGTTTAGAGAGAGACGAATGAAAATACAGGAGAAGATAAAGAGGAGTATTGAATAACAGTTAAACGATATCAACCCCTGTCATAATGGTGAATAAAATGTTTCCTTTCCACTAATATTTAGTTTGTTTGATGGAATGCGCAAAGCAACACGAGCAATTCTAGATGGACTGTTTATAGGGAAACTGATTCCCTATTTGAGTACTAGACACGTAAAGTAAGGAAAAATGGTCCCTATTTAGGTTTAGGCACGTAACAGAACTCAAAAACTCCATGTTTTTACCCTGTCGATGAGGTGCGAACCCGCGACTAAGAACTAGTGTGCCTGTAGTTTTATCTACTGCACTGGTACTCTTGCAACTTACTGTACTTTATGATGATGAAGAAAAAAATACATGAGGAAAAATATTCTTCAATGAATACGTCAATAAAGAATCTTTTTCTATATGTCTTAGTCACCAATATTTTTCTACTCGTTTCCTTCCTTAAAATTGAAGATTCTTCTCCTGTCAGAGAAGCAATGCCTTTATTTTTTTTCTTATGGAAGTAAACAGACGAAAGTGAAGTCCCCAAAATATAATAATATTTAGCAAGAATTTAGGAACAATTACTGTTTTAACTGACTCAAACTTTCAATTAAATACCACACATTTAAAAAATAAATTTGAGTTTCTTATACGAACAAAGTGGAATGTAAACGAATTAAAATCAATTCAAAATGGCCGCATATTAAAGAATTCATTTTCGAAGAATGGGAGATCAAAATATTGAAAATTTGAATGAAATTTATCGTTTCAATTAAATCGCATTGTATAACAGACAATTAATGTAACAATACGAAATATAATTCAATAAATATCATAACTGATCAAGTTTATTACCTTGTTTCAGATATTTGCATTAATTAAGGCAAATTTAATACCCAAATACAATAATATTAATCTGTTACGAGCTTCTATAAACAATATTATTATTGTAATTGTCATTCGTGCTTCATATACTTAACTTATGCAAATTTAATAACTTCAAAGCATTGTATATTGTTAAAGATGTCTCGAGAATGGAAAGGAATGGAAGAAAACTTATAAAGATATGATAGAAAGAAAGTAAGGTATTATCTTACCGCTCTGGAAATACGAGACCGAATCCGAACGGGTCGAAAAACACCAGAGATTTTTCGGTGAGTGGTCCCATATCCGGGGCTGACTACTCCCCGAAAAATTCTCTCACTATCCTGCCTGTTCAACTACCGAAAAATAAATTTTCTCATCAACCAGACTAGTCGACTCGTTGAAAAATTTCCACACCACACTTTCTATACCTCGAAAAATTCTCTCACTAACCTGCCTGGACCACTTTCAAAAGATTTCCTCACCATCTTCCTGGATAACCTTTGGAGTGGATGAAATCACTAAACAATGGTAATGGTAGTAGGTTCGCACCTGTTCATCAGGCTGGCCAAGTGAAGTTTTCTAGGTTTTCTTCACGTTAGTAACACGTAAAAATGGACAAGTTTCGCATAGAAGTTTTTCTCCAATTAACTCCACGATCCTGAAGGGATCTTCACAAACAGAACAGAAACACTTAATTCTGATAATACAGTACATGGCTCACTTCTACTTATAATGTATACTTCTATGGCTTACTGTCACGCAAATAATTATGAAGGTTCGAATTTACTCCCAAAAGACACCAAGAAACGCGACAACAAAATAATCCAACCCCTTTAAAACTAAATTTGAATTCATCAAGTCCCACGGGGAGTTCTATTTATCAGTTACTAGTTATTCGTTTACTAGTGTTAAAGTTGTGTGATGCATCTTTTGATTGTACGATTTAAGAGATTGACAATGGAGTCGGTGGGCAAGAAACTGTCCCTATACACGAAAAAAATCGAGAAAATTCCAGGTGATTACACAAACCGGATGTCTGTACAAAGTTAATTTGGGCCTCCTGCTCTGGATACTTCCACATCTGGTCTCGATTTTCATCTATTTAACTTTGTTCTGGAGATTAAGGAGGGACAGACAATCTTTAAATTCCCACGACAGTGGATATTTCTAGGTCTGAAATTTTCAAATTCTAGAACTATACATTCCTACTTTTGTTGGTCAGCTTGTCTGTCCCCCGTTTAGATCGAAAACTGAGTAAAGATAGATGAAAATCGAGGCCAGATATGGAAAGCTTAGTTAAATTTATTATTTTTTTCAAGACTTGGTTTTAAATGTCTTATTTTTAGGTTCATAAGTGGGTTTAGTATGTAAAATTAATGATAGGAATTTACCAACTTTAAAATTAACGATACCTTTTCAAATCGTTGTTCTAATTAATCTTTTAATGGATCGATTCAACGAGTAGAAAATTCGATGCAAACCTTTCTGTAATTAAAAAACTAATAAAAGAAATTACAATGACAATTATACACAAATAATTACAGTTTGTTAATTATAACATGTCTTTTATAGAATAATTTTTTAAATTCATTTTTTACAGTCCTTTCATTTTGTTTGTTTGCAATGTGGCACGTGGGGAGTCCGATAAAAAGTCCTCCCGGAAGGATTTTCTATGAAAACTGGCCCCTATTCAGGTGTTACAAACGTGAAGAAAACCCGAAAAAGTTTACCTGGCCGGCATATCGTCAAGGTGCGAACCCACGACTACCTGTGTTTAGTGGTTTTATTCGCTCAACCAATGTTGGACAATTCGGTTTTAAATTACAATTTTAAAATTAATTAATTATTGCTGTTTTATAGACGTAACATCTTCTGTTTTCCCATATTTTTCGTAAAATTTTATTACATTTACGATTTAAATCTTCAGGATTTAAATCTAAAAGTCGAGAAGGTTCTCTAATAGAGAACATGAAACGAGAAAAGTCAATTTGAATGCAAAATTCCTACTTTTATTTTCTATTTTTACAGTGACAAATTTATTGATTTTTCATAGAAACGATTAAAAGAATGTAATGAAATATGAAATTCTCTCATTATCCTCTTCATCCCTCTTTGCAACCTTCGAGGAATTTTAATTATTCCTGTGAAGACAGTCTATCCCCGTGTCTTCCCACTTAAATGATAAAGCTAATATCAAATTATGAAAGGAATTAGTACACAATTAGTTCACAATACTTAATTTAATGACGTACAATTATCATTATCATACTTGAATTTTCAAGCGTTGGTTAAGAATGCATAAAGATAACCTTTCACTGAATTTAATTATGGTTTTGTTAATATAATTAAATTTATATTTAATGAAATAGAAAACAGTACGTTTTTACTCGAATCCCGGGTTCGAAAACCTAAAAAAATTTTCGGGTATGCCAAACCAGTAGGAAGACCTTGTAAATCATAAACACCATGGGTATGATAGAGGAGGGTTTTGTATATCATGCCTATAATGAGTATGATTTGAAAAGCACTCTCAGTACTTACAGGGGTGAAAATAGTCGAAAAAAGCTTTAACCTATTAAAGCAGGAACCTGTTCTGTTCACCAAGCTACCTGTATTAAAGCTTAATTTTGATGTGTTGTCCAGTGTTGTTCAGGGGAATGCCTCACGTGTTGCGTTGCCGTATAGAAACATAGAAACCAGGTGTTTTCAGCATCTAAATAGTGGCCAGTTTCTTCGTATTTCAGGGATACTCTGCCTTTAGCAGGTTGCCCTTGTATTGCGAGCCGCATCCTATAGAAACAAAAGATTTAAACAATCCAACCAAGCAAGTGGTCAGCCCTGTTGATGAGGTGCGAACCCATGACCAACTCAAGTACTAGCGTTAAGCGATTTTATGTACTAAGAAACTAATGGAATGGATTAAAACAAAGGAAATAAAACAAATCTGAGATATTTCCTGCATACCACAGAATTTCTAAGACAATTACTAAACATGCAGATTCACACATACTTATGTTGTCATCTCTTCTTTTTCGCCATATCTTGCTAAGAAAATTTTGCTTTAGAAGTTTACAATTTTCATCCCCATTAATTAATTACTATAATAAATAATATAAAGTGAGTTATATTTTTCTGGAATATTAAAATATCTGTAACATTTTTGAAATTTATATAAACTTTAGAAAACTTTTCCTGCACATTAGTGATTGGTTGTGTCTGCAAGTAAACATGACGTAGGCAGGAAATGTGTGACAACAACATAAATCTCCAGAGCATCAAAGTGACACGAAGAATAAATGTGGCGAAAAATGTTGAAGACCGACTCTCTCACCAGAAGATAAAGTTGAAGGAGGGACGTAACTCGTGACATGAATAAACATTGTGTTCTTGTCGTATATATTCTGAATCTCAGCTGTAAATGGCTAGACGTAACGTAAGCCGATTTGGCAAGTTAAATCTTTATGGAATCATGCTTTGAGTTTTAAATTTTCTACGTAAAATTTAAATACTAACTTAAATTTTCAAGATTTTATCACAAGGGAATATTAACAAGTTTCTCAAATTATACTATTTACAGGTTAAATATGAATTTGTTATGACATCGTCACAGTGCCAGGCTGCAATTTTTAATCATACTTTTAATATATTTAATTTAAGAAATATGCTCTCCATCTCAAATTAATAGTGGCTTGCCCCTGTACATCATACTTTTCCTGTTAACAAGGGTGTCATGTTGGTCATCTATCTGTTCCTAAGAAAATATTTGAATTGATATAACGTGACTTCCGGTGCAGATAGGATGTTCCTATATTGTTAATATGCGCCTCTTGTCCCTAATCCTTCCATATGTAGTCTCGATTTTTATCTATCTGACTCTGTTTCCGAGAATAATGAAGAAGAGTCACACAGATAGAGAGACGAGCTGATGCTAGTGGGAATTTATAAGTCTGCAATTCGAAAACTGCAGCCCAAAAATTTCACCAGGAATGTAGTAACTATAGAAAGTAAAACTGTATTAAACAAAAGAAATCCTCTTCACAACTGTGAAGAAATATGGAAGAGAATCCCCAGCTTATAAAAAAGGAATCATCTGAGAGATTAAAGTCACTACCAGTTCTCGAGTGCAGGATAAGCTTCTGCAGGGGCCCTCTTACCTCTGTAAATGAATAGAGAAAGCTTTGAATACGACAAACAGTATGCAAGGATTCACACTTCGTCTCTAGTGTAGTGGTAAAGGGGTGACTGTAGGTTTTCACTCTCCAGGAACAACTTATTAAACTTTTTGAATTGTATCGACTAATCCTAGCAAATAAATTTGGACTTTATGGCTACTGAAGAATTATTTTATTGATTCCGTCAGACGAACTAGATATTTAGAGCTTTTCCTTGTTTTTCCCTTGTACAAATTCTATCTTGCTGATTGTTTTCAATTCATTTTCTAACAATATAACGCTATATTGTATACAAATATATGTATATTGCATTGTCTTTCTTTAAATCCTCTTCACTTATTACTAGAGCTGTGGCATCTAGGCACTAAAATTAATATAAATAGTTAAAAAATTATGTATTTTTTAATTCTAAAGTAATCTGCAATTTTGAAGCTTCGATCAATATTCCCCAAATATTCTCTGTTTTCTTAAATTTCAGAGTAAGTTAGAAATTATTTCAAACTAAAATAGAGTTATCGGTTGAAAATTGCAACCTATACATTCCCATTGTCATTCAATCCGCTGTCTGTCCATTATTCTCTGAGTTAGATAGATGACCAGCATGACTCGCTTGTTAACAGGAGAAGTATGATGTACAGGAGCAAGACGACAGTAAAATCGAGACCAGATATGGAAAGTTTAACGGCTGGAGACTTGATTACGTATGTAAGAACTTGTAGGAATGGTCTAGACCGGAAGTCACGTCATTTTTTAAATTAAAAGATGCATCCCGGCATTGCGACGACGTAACAATAAATAATTGCTGGTATAAAGTTAAATTTCTTAATTGACTAAGATGAAATTTGCATTAATTAACGAGATAAAAGCATTTTTAAAAATCTCATTTGTTTCTAATTACAGATATTGCGGTTCTTTTATACATTGACACGCGAAACAAATTTCTAGAACAAAGGAATTCTACAATAATTCCTTTTAATCTCTTAATTTAATTTAAATCTGAAAGAATTATTCAATTATTCATCTTCTAAATTAAAAAAAAAAATAAAAAAAAAACAGAAAACACAATTAACCGAGAGAGATGAAAACAGATGGAGAATGTTTCTTCAACAGTTGTGTGTAGCTTATACATTAATTTTTTAAAGTAAAATACTACTTTTGAATTAAATTAATTATCGAAATACCTTCCAATATATTTAAATATTTCTCCTATTTCTGTAATTGTTACTTTATAAAATTTAATTAACATAAAAGTGCTAAGATTACGCGCAGTAACTCTTATTGTTTGTATTCGATGGGTTCACACTCTCTGAATCTCCTTTATCCTTTCAAATTAACAAAGGGTTGAAAGACATCTCCATCCCTTACAACTATTCAAAGTTAATAATGGAATTAGCCTGCAAATATTTCCAAGATTACAAGTTTCGATTCAGCAACGTAAACCTGTGTATATTCTTACAAAAAGAAATGGTTAATGTTACCTATGGTTCCAAGATGGCGGCTCGTCTCTGATTCCAGCAAGGAAACAGTGGAGACGTACGTTCTAACCTAACCTAACCTATTCTAATAAATTACCATAATTATTACCAACAAAATTATTAGAGTAGGTTAGGTTAGGTTAGAACGTGCGTCTCCACTGTTTCCTTGCTGGAATCAGATGAACCGCCATCTTGGAACCATAGGTAGCATTAACAAAAGGAATATATGCATGCAAATTATGCATTAATTTACTTTCAAAATAAGTTTTCTGAACACAGTCGAACCTCCAATAACAGCCACCTTTTTTAAAATGTTCCCTTCAGTGGACGTCGTTTAGTTTGACTGTGCATCAATATAAATAAAAGACTTCTCGAAATCGCTCTTCAACAAACGAAATTTCAGAAAATTTTTCTATTAGTTTAATTGAAATAATATAAAATTAAATGGATCTAGAACTAATTAGACGATTAAAAAGAGGGTAGGAGTCGCCATTACCTTTTATCTAGAAGAAGAAAGGAGAGCAAAAATGAAGTGAGAAGAAGAAAAAGAAAAGAAAGAAAAACATCAAGTGAAATGTGAGGCAATTATTAAGAGGAAAATGAAATGACTGTTAGAGGTTGGAGCAATTGCTTCCATTTGATGAGATCTTCTGAACAAATGCTACAACTTTTTCTATAGTAGAGCCTATAAAAAGACTTTTATTTGATAGAAAATTGCGTAATATTCTGCAATTAATGAGAACTTATTTATTGTGATATCGTCACAATGCCGGACAGCAATTTTTAATCATCGTTCAATTTAAAAAATCACGTAAAAGCCAATCCAGACCGGAAGTTCTTCAGGACTTCCGTCTCCTAAGCTTTCCTTATCTGGCTTCGATTTTCATCTAACGCCGTTCTCGAGACAGGCAGGAAGACAGTCGACAGTGGGAATGTGTAGGTGTGAAATTTGAAAACTGCAGCGTAATGAAATTTAATTTAAATTAAACAAACAAGATTCACTTTTGTCTTTGGATCTCTTTTCTTGAGTCAATATTTTTCGGCTTATCTAATAAAACGTAAATCGCCAGTTTGAATGGCTATTCAAAGAAGTTCTTTATGGAATTCCGGAGAAAAATTCGCAAATTAAACGAAATTATTTATTCAAATTAGTCAAGAGAGATGCTATGAAGCATTTTGTCTTTGCGTTGGACGAGGAAGCATCCCAAAAGTATGTTTTCTCTCGAGAAAAGGTGTTATTCCAACAAAAATTGAAGAGAAATCTAATTAAATAACACTCTTGTTCAAATTTAAAGAGAGATTAAAGCCAAATTCTTTGTTTTAAAAAGTCCAAAGTCTTGATTTTTGCAGTCAATATTAAATTTTTCCTAAGGGAAATAAGTTATGAAGAAACTTTGTAAATGGAATTCTCGAATGGATTTTAAAAACCAATTAAAATTGGCATTGGTTATCTCTAATTATTAGAAATTCTAACCTTTAATCTCATATATTAAATCATGAAATATTTTAATTTACGTTTATTAATATCAAAAGTCGAGATATTTGTAATTTGGAATGTTAATTAAACAATAAAATTTTGTACGATTAATTTAATTAAGATTACAGTCAAATATATATGAAGAATAGAAAATTATCATCTGTTTCTCCTTCTTCCTTATTTTATTCTGTTTTTCCCTATTTCTTCCCTACTTCTCCCACCACAAACTTTGTCTTTCCATTGATCTCTTTCTTATTATTTGCCCTTTCATAAATATTAAAAATTGGTTCTATAAATCATGTATCCATATACACTCAATTTAATTCGAAAATTACCATTATCATGAATTTATTCTTAGAAAAATAATGGAATCATTTATATCGAGCAGAGGA
Source organism: Centruroides vittatus (assembly GCF_030686945.1). Lineage (NCBI taxonomy): Eukaryota > Metazoa > Arthropoda > Arachnida > Scorpiones > Buthidae > Centruroides > Centruroides vittatus. The sequence goes on along the minus strand of NW_027121750.1, from coordinate 707,411 downwards.
ATGTTTTCTAAAGTAACACAAAATATGAGTATTGATAGGAAAAATCAGAAACATCTGCTAAGGAAGGAAGACGAAGAAGAGAAGAAGAAGAAGAGTAAAGAAAGTATTTAGGTAGGAAGGGGAATGTCAATAAATCAAAACGGAAGTCACAACTACTTTATCAACTCCTTCCATTTTGTATTTTTAGAAAAATTCCCAATAATCAATCCAGGGCAATAGCTGAAAGGATAAAATCACTAAACACTGGTCGTGGGTTCGCACCTAACCAACCTGGAGTTTTCCGGATTTTCGTCAGTGTCTAACACCTGAATACGGTCCAAGAGTCTTTAGAAGGGATCAGTTTTCTATAATTTTCCGGGTTTGCTTCCTGTTTGTAACATCTAATTAGGAACCAGTTTCCCAAAGAAAGTCTTCTGTAATAGCATTCCCTCCTCGGTAGTGTCTTGTTACCATATACAAATAAACAATAATAATTAATTTCTTCTATATTCGTGATATTTTTCGGATAATAATTACTGTATAGTTTCAGTATCAGTTCCAGTAATTACACTAATAACTTTTTAATAAACTAATAAATCTGTATGTTCTAGATTTGAAGTTCCTTAGGTCTAGGACAAGACTTGAATTTAAATAACTTGTATAAATTCCAGGTATACAATTTATATTGCATTTTTGTAGCCCCTACAGTACGGCCGTATATCCCAGTACACTACAGTATGTCTACAGTACAATACAGTACGTATATCCCAATCTTTGGGATACGAATTGGGCAATGTATGTTATACACTGCAGTCGATTACTATCATTTATTGATTTGTCGACAATTAAACTGTTATGTAAGTAATTCAAGAAGAATAAGTGACATTTTGTTTTTATGTTATTTGTTATTTAATAAGGTTTGTTTTCTTGTATACGAAATATACGTGTTATAAATTTTTATACCCTAATGTCGTTTTGATTTATATTAATTACTAAGTAACTAGTAAAATCACTAGATATCACCTGACTTTTTACCAAGGAAACAACAATAATTTCCAAAGAAAATGAGCAAATAATCACCCCGAAACAGAAAAAAAAAACACTTTTAACTCAATTTAAGATAACATAAATGCAAATAATAATTTTATATAACAGTGAGAAACCAATAGAATCGAATTAATATTACACAAAACTGGTTTGTTGGAAGGAGAAATTAAGAATTGCTTACTCAAGAAGAAAGATAAAAAGGAAAATGAAGAGAAAGGAGAGTACTTAGAACGTAATAAGAACGTCAATAAATCGAAAAAGGAATTCACAATCGACTCTCCTTATCCAGTTCCATTTGATACCATTAAAAGAGAATTTCCACAATCGTTACGTAGGTTATTCTCTAAGACAATAAAATTCGATATTTCCTTTTACACAATTATTATTATTATTATTATTATTATTATTATTATTATTGAGAGAATAAATGCGTTTTCTCCTTCAGTAATAAAGAATAAGAAAAAGTAACGAGGAGCCTACAAAATGCTTTTAACACTATATTCGTATTTAAATAATGTGCATAAGAAAAACATTATAACCCGATAATAATGGAACTGATGCTCAACATTACTTATAGCGTTATAAAGAGTGAAATTGATGCACAAATAAAATTATAATGGGTTGAATTGATGCTCAATTTTAGTTCTAGTGTAATATTAACATAAGCAGAAACAATATTATTTACTCTTTAAATTTGATTTAAAAAGTAATGATTTTAACGAAAAATATCATCTAATATCTAGAATTTTTATTTCAGAATTTATTTATATCTTTCCTTCTTAGCCTATCTATCGACGTATAAAAATATTTTCGTACGTCACAGATAAAAATAAATGAAAAAGTCGATGATAAAAATGAATATTTCATCGTCGCTAGTCGAAAATTTAGATCGAATAATTTAATAAACGTTGAAAGTAATGTTAAAAAGCCTCGTGTTACGTCACTAATTTAATAATGTAGACAAGAAGTTTTCTAGATATTAAAACACCTTCATACTTTTGATAATGTTTCAATAAATTCATTTAATATTAATTAGATTTAGTTTGTAATAATGGAATGTTTTCGTGTTCTTAGACGTCTTTTTGATTTTATTAAATGAAAACAGAGACCAATAGAAGGAAATCCTTTAATTAAATAAAATCTGATGTATCGAGTAGAGAAGTAATAGAACATTAAGTAAATGAAAGTGCACTGAATCGTATTGGGAAGAAAAACAATAAACGATACTTAAACCACTTAAAATTCGAGATTATACGAAGATATTCTCGTGTTTTTCTGATAAATATTTTATTATTTAAACCAGCAATTGTTCATAAATCCAGAATCCCCACGTTGGAAGATGTGTCAACAAAAAATGCAAGTTAATAACTAACAACAGTTTGAATTTGCCTGAATTTTTATGAGGAAACAAAATATCCTATATACTAAATTTTTTCGTGGGATATTCATATAAGCTTAAAATGAAAAATCGATTACATTAACTAAGCTATAATTCGTTAAAAATTAAAATATTCTTTAAATTAATGACGATTCAATGAACGTATCCCGAAGAAAAAATGAATAAATTTATTGACATTTTATAAAAGAAATTATAAATCAATTATTTTTATCAATATAATTAGTTTTGAAAATCAACCAATCAGCTACGAAAGTGTCAATTACATTTTTTATTGACTGGATGTTGATTGGTTATGAAAATACTCTAATGAAATTGATGAATTAATTGATTCGTTGAGATCATTTCCGATCATAAAGTAGGCGGTACCCATTTTTAAATATAATATTATTAACTTTGAATGAATTTTATGATTTTTAAAGCTAATTTTATCAATAAAATACATTATACGAATAATTCGTATTTCAAAAAAATTAGTAATTGGTTAAAACTAAATGTAACTTACCTATCAAAGAAAGAATTTCTTTCAAAATTTTTTAAATATTAATACTTCTTTAAGCTGATTGGTTAATGATGATTTAAGAATCGAATGTTACAATTATTATTTACAATTCACAAGACTTTTACAGACTCTTCTATATTTTTTATTTGCAGCAATATTTCGCATTCCTTCGCTCCAATGTAATTTCCAAGAAGAAGAATGCATTGTATTACTATTCTTTTTCTATTTTTGACGATTTATTTACAAGAATCATCCTCAGATACGACGAAAATTCCAAGTATCAAGCATCATTTCATAGAAATTGTTGTTGTTATTGAGAATTCCCTTTTCAACAATTATTATTCAAAGACAGAGAATTACTGAAGTGTTGTACTGTACTTTTCAACGTATTTGTCACAAATATACTGCTGGAAATTTGTGATAAACATTTTTTTTATTGACGTTTCAGTAGGGAAGATTTTAATAATTTCAAAATTTGTTGAAGTTTAAAATTTGTTGCAAAATATTTCTATTTACAAAGTAAAATTGACATTCATAGGAACTTATACAAATGCAGCAACAATCTCGAAAATATCCTTATTGTTTCTATAATAGTGACAGTTTATATTAAGAAATATTTACAGATATCGCTTTGTAGATACATTATATTTGAAAATAAAGCATTCCATACAAATAACAAGAAAGAAATGAGACGTGGGACAACTAAGTTGACACTTTCCTAACAATTGTTTATCCCGATGACAAGTCCATATGTCCTTTGGGAATGAACGTGTCTGAGCAGATAATTAGCCATAGTTACGTGTTAAATCGTAATTATAGGACGCTTCTAATGAATTCACAAACCAACAGTATAGTTCGTATTATACAAAACGACATTGTGATGTATTAGTCTGGAATAGATATCTTCTAATTGCGTATTGTTATTTATGTATTCTGTTGGTGTTAATTTTATTGTTCCACCGTAAATCTCACTTCTTTTTATTAAAGTAAACTAAGCATAGCTTTGGAGAAACCACCGAACACTCTTAATAAGATTAAATCAACACAGCAAAATCGAACTACTCATTTCTGTTCTGAAAACCATAGCTAGGACATACAGATCTAAGCAAATTGCACAGAAGAGATATTTGCTTCTACACTTTACAAATTTTCTCCAGATACTGTGTCCCACAGGTCGTTTAAAAAGTGACTATTGGATCCGTCAGTAAAATCTACACAATTCCAATTCCCTGTAATTTATAGAATACAATGAGATTATCTTCTCTACGTCGATAATAAGGGAAGACAGTTAAACGTCTGAACAACAGTCCAGACCGAAAGTTTGTATACTTAGTCGGAGTCTTCGGTTCCTAATCTTTCCATATCTGGACTCGATTTCCATTTATCTAATACAGCTCTCGAGATTAATGGAGGACAGACAGCCCGACAAAGTCTACAATTAGAGAATTGCGGCCCAATAAACAAGAATTTTTATTTTATTGTGTATCAAACGAATGCAACTACATTGTCAATAACTGAGATTGTGTAAAACGTAACAAAACTGTTTAAAAAAACCACAAAGAAACAAAAGAATTAGGGATTTTTCTTTAATTTATAAACCACTCGGGAATTTTATGGGCGAATTTAAATTTATTATCAAAACTTTAAGTTAATGTTTACTTTTGTTATCGAACATTCTTCTAAAAGTTGGGCCATAAAATATAAAAGTTTACACAGCAACGTTTTAAAGAGGGAAGTACGAAAAGAGAAAGGATTTAAGGCACACAAAACAAATCAAAGTATTTTTCACAATAAGATTTTCCGCTTTACTCGGAAATGGAGTTGAATTTAATCGCATTTTAAAATGCGTTTAAACTTCCTTTCTTTGCAACAAATCTAGATTTATATTTTTCAAATACAACTATTATTTTTTTTTTACTTTCCTGGATGTTATATAGAACACAGGAAAGCTCAGAATTGACCCCTTTTGGACCCAGGGAGCTTAAAATGTCGAGAAATTCAAAAGGTTGGGGTTTGTATGTTTGTGTTTGAGGGGACGATTTTGTTCACCCATTTTGAAGCTTATTAACTCGTGTGCCTTTTGTCGGAAATTTCTGAAATTTTGCAAGGTAGTTTGTATATTAAGGGCTTTGAAGCTGTTAAATTTTGGTGGTTAAAGGTCAAGTGAGTGGTAAGATAGAGGAGGGTCACATGCATCTCGAGTGGGGTCGGACCTAATGAAAATTTTACTTGTTATTAGTATGTAGAAATTTTTATTTATTAAACTCATCTCTTCCCTCAAAATTAAGCTTATTGCCATTTTATAATAATTGATAATATAAAAAGATTTTATTAATAAAATATCGTAACAGATGGTGCCACAAGCAATCTTAAATTGCTTTTCTGGGAAAGTTACGCAACTTCTTGCCGGGCATTTTTATTAAAATTATTTCTGCTTTTGTCAAGTATATGTTTTTCTATAGCCAAATAATCTTGCAAAAAGACTTTGCTTACTCCATTTACTTGGGATTATTCTGTTGTTTTTTCTCTTCTAAATCTTTTCATCCTTTATTTTATTTTAATCTCTTGATATAAATTTGATATCCTTTCTTACATTTTCTTTACAAATTCCGTAAATAATTTTAATCCATTGCAGTGTTCTATTCGTTTACAGTATGTATAAAACAATGCATGACTGTAAATGTACTGTATCAATAGATATACGAGTAAGGTCAAAGGAAATCTAAGGTCACTAAGGAAGTACCAAATCACACGGGTTAAACTTTTTATCATTTAATCTCTATCAGAGTTGAAGGTATGTATATTTGAATTCGTCATATTAGTATTGATTTTAGCCTTTAAGCTTTTCATATCTGCTCTCGATTTTCGTCCAACTCCCTCTGATCTTGACATAAACAAAGGACAGACTACACTAGGAATGTATAATTCTGCAAAAATATAGTCGAAAAAGTTCTGATACTAATACAATGCTATAAAAACCAATACAATGCATAAACATTATACGTTTTATATAAATTTTCGAACGTGACGTTAGTGTAATGAACTATAAAACTATGCTATAATGTATTATTAGAAACACACGGAAGATAGACCCATCCTTCTTATCCTATTCTAGATTATTCTTATCCGCTTGACGACACACCTTTCATCACTTTATACGTCTCAACTTCCTTTATCGATCATTTAGGACCACTCAAAATTCACCTCCACAAAACTACCAAGATCAGTTCCTCTCTTTCTAGTTTCTACCCCTCTTCTTCCTTCTCTAATCCATAGACTTGTATTAACTCTATTTAAATAGAAAATATAAACTTGCATCATTTGGTTTCGAAGGAGAGATCGATTCGGTCCATCCTCCCGTAACTATAGCAACGGTACGGACACTTTACATATTGCTTCATCCGATAACTATCAACTTGACGCATCCAGAAAGCGAATGACGTGCCAGTAATAATGACGAGAGAATTATTTTAGAAATTCACGGAATTTCTATAATTAAATAATTAAAATTATTTTTCTCTTAGGGATTATACGCGATATTAAAAATTCTGAAATGAAATCCGAAATACGTACACAGGTTACAATGTTCGTGAACATTCACCTTACAGATGAGGATAAATTTCAATATAAAATATTATGGATGGGATCTATCAGGTCAGTCCATAAGTTCATGCGTATTTTTATCTACAAAAAAAGCAGCGAAAAATTTTAATTAAATTTTATTTCAATCTATAATGTATTTGCTATTATTTTGTACAATTTCTTGCCATTTTGATGGTAGCTTTTTAATCCTGTCTTCGCAAAATGATTTCGGTTTTGAATCAAAATATTCAGAAATAGCCTTTTTTACATTGTTCTCATCCCCAAAAGTTTTCCCTTTTAAAAAATTCTGCAAACTGCGAAAAAGATGATAATTACTGAGAGCAATATCTGGCGAATATGGTGGATGAGGTAAAATTTCCCAGTTGTAGCTTTCAAGTTTCTGTATAGTTATTTTTGCAGCGTGTGGTCTGGCATTGTTATGCTGCAAGAGAACCTGCTTTCTGTTCACTAACGACGGTCGATTTTTTTTTCAATTTTTCATTTAAACGCTCTAATTGCTCACAATACATTTGAGCTGTAATTGTTTGATTAGGTTCTAACAGCTCAAAGTGAATTACACCTGACATATCCCACCAAACAGACAAAAGTTTTTGGATGCAACCCACCTTTTGCAGTCGGTTTTGGCTGCTTGTCGCGATCAATCCATTGTCTTTTTCTCGTCACATTATTATAGAGGATCCATTTTTCGTGTCCAGTAACCAGCCTACCAAGAAAAGGTTCTAAAGCAATACGGGATAAAAGAGACGTGCAAATGTTTACACGTTGTTGTCGGTTAGCTATTGACAGTTCGTGTGGTATCCGTTTTCCTAGCTTTGAAACTTTTCCGATTTGTTGTAGGTGTCTATGAACAGTTCCATGGGATGAATTTAAACGTTCCACAATTTCATCAACTGTTAAAGATGGTTCTGCTTCAACTAGTGCAGAGAGAGCATCATCATCAAAGTCAACGGGTCTTCCAGTACGAGCCTTATCCTCCACACTAAAATCATTGTTTCTAAATCTTTCAGACCACTTCTGCGCAGTCCTTGCACTAATTACAATTTGATTATGTACAGTATTTATTTTTTGGCTGCATTTGTAGCATTCTCACCACTTAAAAATAAAAACTATAAAACATGTCTTTTGTATTCGTCGGTTACTTCCATTTTAACGAAAATAAACAACTGAAATGTTCACAATTCTGAACAGTATTATATGAATGAGATCCAATTTAACACTTCAATGTAACAATTATCACATTAGACTGACATTTTTAACACCAAAACAAGATTTTTCTCAAGGTCATAAAAATGCGCATGGACTTAGGGACTGACCTGATATTTATATAAGCATTAATAAGGCCATTTGTTAATCATTAAGACATAACGTAATTGTGCAAATGAAATGAGTAAAGAAACAGAATAAACAACAGAACAGAACAAAGATTCTTAACACATTCCCACTGTCTGTCTTTCCTAAATCTCGAGAATGGTGTTAGATAGAGAGTTAAAGGTGAAGAGTAAGACCAGATATGTAAAGCTTAGGGGCAGTAGTCCCCGATTAACTGTATACGAACTTCCGCTTTTAGTCGAAAGTAACGTTGATTCAATTCAAGGATTTTCTCCTAAAAGGAATTCGATATATGACAGGCATGATTTCAATGTTAACAGGAAAAGTATAATGTACAGGGGCAAGATACTACTAAACTTAAGTGTATTGTGACGAAAAATTGCAGCCCGGCATTGTGACGATGTCACAATAAATAATTGCCCGTTTGCTATTATATCCTTTATAATATTTTATGTACTGTATATAATGATTGTACTGTACATAAGTATACTTTATTTACATAGCCTAAATATAAGTCTAGTGTCATCAAAATATTCGAGATAAATGGCAAACTAAAGGAATTGCAGTGAGAACCAATCAATATACCAATAGTGTAATGTATACAGTATTGTAATACAATACTGTATTATAAGCATAAAACACATTTTAATTGAATGTAATACGTTCTGAACGTCTACACCGTTCCAAAGGGACTACAAACCTATTGAACACTAAGCCGAGTATGAAATTAAGCTTAGTTTGTATTCTGTTCATCAATATTACGAGACTCTGCTTTGTGACACTATATAAATTACTATTAGTTATAATAATATACCTTTAGATTCTGGATGCAGCATGGTCTTTATAGCCATTGTGGCAAACAGTTAAGCAGTGACGATACATTAACAGTCACCTCTTATACAACAATCAGGCATTTCATTCAAGTAATTAGTAATTGTAATTGTTATCCACTCTAAAACAGAACAAGTATCACATAAAATTCAATTTGATACAAGAAACTGCTGTTATTTTCGATTGATCTAATACTACTTTTAGTGGCAAACAACTATCTCCCATAAATTTTTCGATTCCTGAAACGAATTTTAGCATAAAAGAATAGTTTTGTATTAGTAAATCGTTAAATTTCCCCATTCTTCTCGCCATAATTAATGACTATTCATTAATATTCATACGGATAGATGTTAATGATCACTCTGAAAGGTCATCTCTATCTCTAAATCGACGTCAGAGGTATAGAGATGATAATTTACGTCAAATTGACGTCATTATCACACTTTAGCATGAGAAAGCTGAAAAAATAGCGTCAAATTGACGTAATAGTGTACTGTACATTATTTGAACAAAACGAATGCAATTATATTTATTAATAATTCGTATATTCGATTGTTTGTCTACAATTATAGAGAAACACTCGTACTTTTCTAGAAAATAACTACGAAAATCAAACATAAACTTAAGTTTAGTTTTTAAAGGTATAAAAATAAAATTAATATTTTCTCTAGAATGAAATGCAAATGTTTTAACGTGCCAATAAAATACAGCATGGGATAGAGGTTCCACTGTTTATTTGAATCTTTAAATTTAAATTAAAAAGAAAATTTGAAAAAAAACTGATAAAACCCACGATTATCCTGAGTTTACCTGTACACAATTTTCAAAGATATTATTTTTTGTAAGTGAATTCTAGCTTAAACATTAAAACATCTCTTTTCTACAAGTTCTTGTAGAAAATAAATTGTTCTCATTGTTCTTGTACAATTTTAATTATACAAGAACAATGGGAGTAGCAATAGTCGTAAAAGAAGACGGAAAAATCTTTCTGTTTCTCCATAGAATTCAGCAAAAATCTTTCTATTTCTGCATAGAAAGCTCTCTGTTCCTCCATAGAATTTCTATTTCTGCATAGAAACCTCTCTGTTTCTCCATAGAATTTCTATTTCTGCATAGAAAGCTCTCTGTTTCTCCATAGAATTTCTATTTCTGCATAGAAAGCTCTCTGTTTCTCCATAGAATTTCTATTTCTGCATAGAAAGCTCTCTGTTTCTCCATAGAATTTCTATTTCTGCATAGAAAGCTCTCTGTTTCTCCATAGAATTTCTATTTCTGCATAGAAAGCTCTCTGTTTCTCCATAGAATTTCTATTTCTGCATAGAAAGCTCTCTGTTTCTCCATAGAATTTCTATTTCTGCATAGAAAGCTCTCTGTTTCTCCATAGAATTTCTATTTCTGCATAGAAAGCTCTCTGTTTCTCCATAGAATTTCTATTTCTGCATAGAAAGCTCTCTGTTTCTCCATAAAATTTCTATTTCTGCACAGAAAACTCTCTGTTTCTCCGTAGAATTTCTATTTCTGCATAGAAAGCTCTCTGTTTCTCCATAGAATTTCTATTTCTGCATAGAAAGCTCTCTGTTTCTCCATAGAATTTCTATTTCTGCATAGAAAGCTCTCTGTTTCTCCATAGAATTTCTATTTCTGCATAGAAAGCTCTCTGTTTCTCCATAGAATTTCTATTTCTGCATAGAAAGCTCTCTGTTTCTCCATAGAATTTCTATTTCTGCATAGAAAGCTCTCTGTTTCTCCATAGAATTTCTATTTCTGCATAGAAAGCTCTCTGTTTCTCCATAGAATTTCTATTTCTGCATAGAAAGCTCTCTGTTTCTCCATAGAATTTCTATTTCTGCATAGAAAGCTCTCTGTTTCTCCATAGAATTTCTATTTCTGCATAGAAAGCTCTCTGTTTCTCCATAGAATTTCTATTTCTGCATAGAAAGCTCTCTGTTTCTCCATAGAATTTCTATTTCTGCATAGAAAGCTCTCTGTTTCTCCATAGAATTTCTATTTCTGCATAGAAAGCTCTCTGTTTCTCCATAGAATTTCTATTTCTGCATAGAAAGCTCTCTGTTTCTCCATAGAATTTCTATTTCTGCATAGAAAGCTCTCTGTTTCTCCATAGAATTTCTATTTCTGCATAGAAAGCTCTCTGTTTCTCCATAGAATTTCTATTTCTGCATAGAAAGCTCTCTGTTTCTCCATAGAATTTCTATTTCTGCATAGAAAGCTCTCTGTTTCTCCATAGAATTTCTATTTCTGCATAGAAAGCTCTCTGTTTCTCCATAGAATTTCTATTTCTGCATAGAAAGCTCTCTGTTTCTCCATAGAATTTCTATTTCTGCATAGAAAGCTCTCTGTTTCTCCATAGAATTTCTATTTCTGCATAGAAAGCTCTCTGTTTCTCCATAGAATTTCTATTTCTGCATAGAAAGCTCTCTGTTTCTCCATAGAATTTCTATTTCTGCATAGAAAGCTCTCTGTTTCTCCATAGAATTTCTATTTCTGCATAGAAAGCTCTCTGTTTCTCCATAGAATTTCTATTTCTGCATAGAAAGCTCTCTGTTTCTCCATAGAATTTCTATTTCTGCATAGAAAGCTCTCTGTTTCTCCATAGAATTTCTATTTCTGCATAGAAAGCTCTCTGTTTCTCCATAGAATTTCTATTTCTGCATAGAAAGCTCTCTGTTTCTCCATAGAATTTCTATTTCTGCATAGAAAGCTCTCTGTTTCTCCATAGAATTTCTATTTCTGCATAGAAAGCTCTCTGTTTCTCCATAGAATTTCTATTTCTGCATAGAAAGCTCTCTGTTTCTCCATAGAATTTCTATTTCTGCATAGAAAGCTCTCTGTTTCTCCATAGAATTTCTATTTCTGCATAGAAAGCTCTCTGTTTCTCCATAGAATTTCTATTTCTGCATAGAAAGCTCTCTGTTTCTCCATAGAATTTCTATTTCTGCATAGAAAGCTCTCTGTTTCTCCATAGAATTTCTATTTCTGCATAGAAAGCTCTCTGTTTCTCCATAGAATTTCTATTTCTGCATAGAAAGCTCTCTGTTTCTCCATAGAATTTCTATTTCTGCATAGAAAGCTCTCTGTTTCTCCATAGAATTTCTATTTCTGCATAGAAAGCTCTCTGTTTCTCCATAGAATTTCTATTTCTGCATAGAAAGCTCTCTGTTTCTCCATAGAATTTCTATTTCTGCATAGAAAGCTCTCTGTTTCTCCATAGAATTTCTATTTCTGCATAGAAAGCTCTCTGTTTCTCCATAGAATTTCTATTTCTGCATAGAAAGCTCTCTGTTTCTCCATAGAATTTCTATTTCTGCATAGAAAGCTCTCTGTTTCTCCATAGAATTTCTATTTCTGCATAGAAAGCTCTCTGTTTCTCCATAGAATTTCTATTTCTGCATAGAAAGCTCTCTGTTTCTCCATAGAATTTCTATTTCTGCATAGAAAGCTCTCTGTTTCTCCATAGAATTTCTATTTCTGCATAGAAAGCTCTCTGTTTCTCCATAGAATTTCTATTTCTGCATAGAAAGCTCTCTGTTTCTCCATAGAATTTCTATTTCTGCATAGAAAGCTCTCTGTTTCTCCATAGAATTTCTATTTCTGCATAGAAAGCTCTCTGTTTCTCCATAGAATTTCTATTTCTGCATAGAAAGCTCTCTGTTTCTCCATAGAATTTCTATTTCTGCATAGAAAGCTCTCTGTTTCTCCATAGAATTTCTATTTCTGCATAGAAAGCTCTCTGTTTCTCCATAGAATTTCTATTTCTGCATAGAAAGCTCTCTGTTTCTCCATAGAATTTCTATTTCTGCATAGAAAGCTCTCTGTTTCTCCATAGAATTTCTATTTCTGCATAGAAAGCTCTCTGTTTCTCCATAGAATTTCTATTTCTGCATAGAAAGCTCTCTGTTTCTCCATAGAATTTCTATTTCTGCATAGAAAGCTCTCTGTTTCTCCATAGAATTTCTATTTCTGCATAGAAAGCTCTCTGTTTCTCCATAGAATTTCTATTTCTGCATAGAAAGCTCTCTGTTTCTCCATAGAATTTCTATTTCTGCATAGAAAGCTCTCTGTTTCTCCATAGAATTTCTATTTCTGCATAGAAAGCTCTCTGTTTCTCCATAGAATTTCTATTTCTGCATAGAAAGCTCTCTGTTTCTCCATAGAATTTCTATTTCTGCATAGAAAGCTCTCTGTTTCTCCATAGAATTTCTATTTCTGCATAGAAAGCTCTCTGTTTCTCCATAGAATTTCTATTTCTGCATAGAAAGCTCTCTGTTTCTCCATAGAATTTCTATTTCTGCATAGAAAGCTCTCTGTTTCTCCATAGAATTTCTATTTCTGCATAGAAAGCTCTCTGTTTCTCCATAGAATTTCTATTTCTGCATAGAAAGCTCTCTGTTTCTCCATAGAATTTCTATTTCTGCATAGAAAGCTCTCTGTTTCTCCATAGAATTTCTATTTCTGCATAGAAAGCTCTCTGTTTCTCCATAGAATTTCTATTTCTGCATAGAAAGCTCTCTGTTTCTCCATAGAATTTCTATTTCTGCATAGAAAGCTCTCTGTTTCTCCATAGAATTTCTATTTCTGCATAGAAAGCTCTCTGTTTCTCCATAGAATTTCTATTTCTGCATAGAAAGCTCTCTGTTTCTCCATAGAATTTCTATTTCTGCATAGAAAGCTCTCTGTTTCTCCATAGAATTTCTATTTCTGCATAGAAAGCTCTCTGTTTCTCCATAGAATTTCTATTTCTGCATAGAAAGCTCTCTGTTTCTCCATAGAATTTCTATTTCTGCATAGAAAGCTCTCTGTTTCTCCATAGAATTTCTATTTCTGCATAGAAAGCTCTCTGTTTCTCCATAGAATTTCTATTTCTGCATAGAAAGCTCGCTAGAAAATGAAAAAATACGGTGACGTTGATGTATTTTTATATATTCCAATCAATTTATTTTCAAATAGAAGATTAACTTAAAAGAAAAAAAAATCTATTTGCATCAACGATTCAAGTTTGAAGAGAAGAATCAATCAGTAGGAATTCAATTAAAGAAAGAAATCATGTCAGAAAATCCTATTATAATAATAAGTCCTTATGACTAAACTTCATTTTACATTGATCCTTATAAGATCAGTTGTTTTTTAATTTTCTATTTGCTTCGAGTAATTAAAATGTTTTTATTTTATTAAATATTAATAAAAGCCACTACTACAGCAGCCAATTTTTTAGGAACGTTTTTTTTCCGTAACAAAATTTTTACAAAATAACCTCCAAACAACGGCCATTTTTTATGTTCCTGTCAGTGGCCGTTGTTTAGAGGTTTGAATGTATAACGTATCATTAAAAGGTTGATGGAATAAGACAATGCAACACCTATCAAGCGGCGTGGTTCTGGCCAGGACTTTGAGAAACTGGCTACTATTTTGGAGCTAGGCACGTGAAAAAATCCCGGAAAACTCCACGCGCTAGCACACGAACCCACGAACAGGTGGTGTTTATTCACTCGGCAACTGGTGGATCATACCAGAGACGAATGAGGAAATATAATACACATATTTTTAAAACTCTATGCTAATATATTGAATAATTAAACCAAAAATATCGTTACCACGGCAACGGATATTTTGATAGAAGAGAATAGAAGCGTGCGATCAATCAAGACATACAGACGGACGGAAAGAGAATAATATCGGTCATTTACGGTGATTAAAGAGATTACATGAGTAACATTTATCATCATTCAGATATTATACTTTCAGAAAAAGATGCTGTTGCTATTGAAGTTATCCTACTTAACACTTATAATAATAGAAATTTACCATTTATCATGTTAAAATGAAGTTTTTACACGTAATTTTGTAACATTATCAATCGTTGAACAAATAAACAGTTGAGAATTGTCATCACTAAAGTCTCTATCAATCTTATTTTACATTACAATATCTTAATTATGATCTCCAGCAATTTTAACCAATCAAAATTCTTTTCTCTTCAATTTAGAAAACATTGTTTACTGGATGTGGCTAGTGGGTCAAGGTCAAGAGGAAGGTCAAGGTCTAGCTAGAACATATAAAGACATGATACTAGTTGATTTTCCCCCTTAAAATATACCACAAAAATAGGAGTATATTTTCTATATACAAGCGAAATAATGACAGATGTCATTAATTCTTACCTGTAAAAAATTAACGTGTCTAATATCAAATGACCTTTGACCTGTGACAATCGACATTCCGTATTTCTTATACGAAGCATTACTCTCGATTTCTTACGAGGGGAAAGAGAGAAACAGATACAGACTAAAATATATTGAATTTCTAACTAATAATAAAATTTATTAAATTAAACATATTTTTCAATTTACAGACCACGCGAGAATGACAATAATTGAATATATTGTTAATTAAATAAGCACACCAGTACTCGACTTTCAAAGTTCGTATCGATTTAATGTATTCGTTACAAGTACGAATATGAAGCGCACTTTTAGTTATTTAGGAAAATTAATACAAAATGTTAGCGATTTTATTTAGAGTTATTTTTAATATACTGTAGGTAAAAGATTAGTGTTAAGATTAAGAACGATATTTCATAAACTATTGCACTTAATATTCATTTTATACTGTCCTATTGCATCATTATAGCGTAGCTGCTATTTTACATAATTCAACTAACTATAGAAATATTTCCAACAAGTATAGTATTTATTTTCATACTTTCTCTTTCATCTGTTTCTCAGTGTACTACTGGGACTTATTTTCCCTTTGTTACACTTTTTCTGCTCATTATGTACTACTAAAACCCTCTCTAATCTTAATTTAAATTTAATTTGTATACTAGTACTTTTTATATATTAACAGGACTTATTATACTGGAAAATTTGGATGCAGATATTTAGTCTTACAGATCAAAAATAATGTTTTTTATTCAGTTCACCTGTTAGTTCACAAATTAACCTCTCTCTCATCTTACTTATCCTCCCTATCTGCTCAGTACACTACTGAAACCCTCTATCCTCTTTCTTATCATTATTATTCGCCCAGTACACTACTGAAACCCTCTCTCATCTTACATATTCTCCCTATCTGCTCAGTACACTACTGAAACTCTCTCTCATCTTTCCCATCTGCCCAGTACACTACTGAAACCCTCTCTCATCTTTCCCATCTGCCCAGTACACTACTGAAACCCTCTCTCATCTTACTTATTCTGTCTATCTGCTCAGTACACTACTGAAACTCTCTCTCATCTTACTTATCCTCCCTATCTGCTCACTACACTACTGAAACCCTCTATTTTCTTTCTTATCATCCCTATTCGCCCAGTACATTACTGAAACCTTCTCTCATCTTTCCCATCTGCCCAGTACACTACTGAAACCCTCCCTCATCTCACTTATTCTCCCTATCTGCTCAGTACACTACTGAAACCCTCTATCCTCTTTCTTATTATTCCTATTCGCCCAGTATACTACTGAAACCCTCTCTCATCTTTCCCATCTTTTCAGTACACTACTGAAACCCTCTATCCGTTTTTTTATCCTATTCGCCCAATATACTACTGAGATCTACACTCCCGTCTTATCCATCTATCTGTTCAGTATATACTGGCACCTTCTCATCTCACTCTCTTTTTTTCTTCATCCTCGATCCAAGAGAAAGTACTACTCTCTAATTAGGATAAAATTACTTGTAGACATTTAAAACGAACATATATTGTTCCAATAAGTTATTAATTAATCTCATACCGATCTTTCATGACGTTTACTATGTAATAAAAGAGCGACATTATTTAGAAATCATTTAAATTCTAAACATTTTCAGTATTAAAGACGATAAAACTATTTTTTTCTAGTGTAAACTCAAAGTGATTTATATAGAGTTTCGTGTTTTTACGTGCAAAAATTGCTGTTATCTTATTTTAGAAATCACCACACACCACTTATCCACGTTAAATGTATATTAAAGAGTATATCGGTATTTAAAAATGCCCAAATTAACGTGAAACAATTTGTAAACACACAAAAAATGCCTTTCTTTTCCATCAGTCTAACATTATACACACCCTTCGATACTGGCTGCCCACGCGAACAAAGAGCTTGATGTTAAATTTGTGTTTTATTGTGAAGATTTTAGTGAATCACCTCTAAAATGGGAACCATCTGAGAGCTTTTTCCTTGTATTTTTATAATTTTCAGTTGTTTAATGTTATGTTAAATTAATTGGTCTCATTCTTTGTATAAATGTAATGGCCGAATAGATAAAACTACTGAACACCAGTTGTGGGTTCGCACCTCGCAGACGAACTGGCTACATGACTTTTCCAGGTTTTCTTCACATGTGTAATATGGCCATCAGGTGGTCCTGACTGTTTGAGCACGTGTGTTATTTAGATGTTATATATAATCAATTGTGAAGTGTGTAAAAGGTTGTAATATCTATGTCTTGTTCAGACATTGCTGGTTAAAAATTTAGACTTATCACGACTCATAAACTAGAATAATAGTAACATAATACCTTAATAGGGACGTAGAAAGTGCAGGTGTTAAAAGATATAATTGCAATACGAAATATGCTTTAGTAATTGTCATAAATGAAGAAATTTGTTATTATATTGTAAAATATATGCATTAATTAAAGCTAATTGAATTCCCATGTTGTATAACATTAACCTCTTATGAGGTTTCATAGGAATATTATTGTAATTTTGATATAAGCTTTAAACGCTAAATTATGCAAATTTTGCGTTTAATTTTCATATTTATTACTGGATAAATGAAAGATTATACATAAATTTAAAGGGATGAAAAGATATTTTATATGTCTATAACAATAAACGTATGCATTTTCTATACAAAATCAACGTTCCAATTTAACAATTAGCATAATTTTCAGTGATTTATGTGCTAATTAGCCAAATAATTATCCAAATAAGGCATGAATCACCGAGAAATTCTTTCTCGCAGATTGGGTAACGGTACTGAGTATGGAAGATATGAATAATCCTTAGAAAATCCTTCTTGTCTATCGAAAATCCTCATTGGTTCATTGACAACAAAGAACTGAGTAATGGTGTGGCGAGGATTATGGACTTGCATGTCATTGGGCTATTCTTCTTTGAAATGTTCGTCACGGGGATTATTATTTCCCCATTGAAAAAGAAAAAATGAAAATATACGTGCTCTTGTTGATTTATCCTGTTGGTTCCCGATTTTATGCACATCATCGTTTAATAATAATTGTAGATGCTCGAATTTCCAGGAATTCTAAAACAAGATATTCTAATAAAATCTCGTATAATAGCAAAGAAACGACAGAAATTATATATAACTTACGACACACAAGAGAATCTCTATTGTTCTAGATAAGACGTCGAACGGTATCGTCAAAATAACGATTGTTTATTCAGCAATTTCATACCATAGATCAAAACTACAAGTTGAAATTGCGCTGGAGATCGTTACGTCCCTATTGTTTACTTTAATCACAATCAATGTTTTAGGATACTTCGTGGCATTAAATTTCAGCAGTCGATTTCTTAAGAAGCCAACAAAATCCAAGGAAAGTTCTGAATCCGTTTAATCACTGTTTTTTCAAAATTCTCATGGACAATAAACAAACGGTGATAAACATCCTGACGCATTTATTGTCAGCTTTATGTTCCCACTTCTGAGTTTTCTCAATGAAAATATTTTTAATACTTTTTTTTAACGAGTTAAAAATAGTAAACGAAGAAGAAACTTCAATAAAGAGCGACATTAAATTACAATTAACGTAAATAAATTGAGTTAAATTATTTTATTATCGTATCCGAAAGAGAATTAAACACATTTCTCTTTAAATAACTCCCTATTCTCGGAAGGAATTCAACTGAGAAAGCTTTGCTCAACAGAAAATATGACTTAATTCCGTTCGATTAGTTGCGTAGATCTCAATTTATTCACAAATTGCATGGTGTTAGATCATTCTAACTGTATAAAAACCTAGTTTTATTAATTTACACAGGTTTAAAAGCATCAATGATTAAGAAGTTAATAGTAAATGAGTAGTGTAACATTACTGTTTCATTGTTAAATCATCCTGAAAGCTGTAATTGATAGGAATTTATAAAATAAACTTTCGAAGGATTCTAAGGATTGTATATGGATTATGGATAGGATTGTACTGTTGGAATAATGCAACCCAACACTTGGGTAATCTGCAAAAGGGAGTGCCGCCCGGGAGGACGTTCCATAGGAAATTTTCCCCCTTCAGGTGTTTAGACACGTGAAGAAAATCCGAAAACTCCACGTGGCCAGTTCGTCGGTCAGGTGAGAACCCGCGACCAACTACGGTTTAATCCACTTGGCTACTGTAGGCAAAATTATTTATTCTTTAAATCAATTGACAAGAAAGGATTTCTTAATAAAAGATTAAATTATGAATAAACAGGAACCAGTTTCCCGTAACAAGTCCTCCCGAGAGGCACCCCTCTTGGCAAATCGCTCATCTGTTATGTTTTCTTATGCCATCAGTCCAATATGTTGTATTGTAGAATAGTTAGTATGGTCTGTTCTAACAGTATACACACATCAGCTGTTAGAGTGACAATCGAATCAGAGGATAATAAATTCCATTATTGAAGAATTTCACTTTCAAACTAATGTAACATATTCAAATTCGCAGATCTTGCTGGTCATTCCATTTGCTAAATCTCTAGTATTTTAAGAGCCATTATGTGAAATCAAGCCACCGTGTCCTAAGTAACAGGTATTTGATTATAAACAGAAAAATTCAGAGAAGTTTAGCTTAAGTTATAAGAATTTCTGTACCGCTGATGAGTTGAAAGAAAGAAATAAAAAGAAAACTGTACAGAAAAATGCCGAATAATTAATTAAAACATAATGAAATTAGCCTTCACCGACTGGTCGAACACACGACGTGCCTAAAGAAGTCCTTAAATCTTTGCGGAATTAAACCTTTTCTTACCATAGTTCGTTACTATTTTTGCACACACGGGGCAAGAAGAGCAGACAAATATATATATATATATATATATAAAAGGGCAATTACACTTAAAAAGTATTTTCTTAAATTCTAACGACAGTAACATACGTCCGACGAAAATAAAACTGTAAAAGATATAATGATACCTCCATCTTATCGTGTCCTCATCATCATCATTTCTTACGACTCTTTGGCAGCTTCATCTTTTTTCTTTCTATTACAAAGTCTACTGTACTTCTTTCCACTCCTCTCTATCAAACTGCCTTTCCCCCCTCTTAACAGGGTCATAATTTACTGTTAAAATAGATTTTTCCTTCCTTTCAAAGCACCGATATTCATTAAAATTTAACAGACCACCACGATTTGTTATCGTTTCTAAGCTCAATACTCTTTTTTGACTTTTAACAGATTCATAATTCCATATTTTATTAAGAAATATCACCATTATCACCCGTTAAATCCAAAATTTTGAGCAAAACAAAGACGTTAAAATTAGAAAAATGAATCGATGTGTTAACTCTCCTGTTATAATTCTAAATCTTAAAAATATATATATGGAATTAATTACGTGAATTGAATGAGTCCAAGGATGTAGGTACCAGATGACATTTCTATACGGTACATTAAGATAAATTAAGGTGATACACAAGGGAAGAACTGCCATTATGGGCAGCTGTTGCAAGGTATTTATAGAAGTCGATCCTTAATAATTCAACATAAAGGCCATTATAGTGTATTTCTTTTTAGAAGAAAATATTAAGCTTTTTTAATATCCAAATCTTCAACCTTTAACTTATATTAAAATTAGGGAATTATAATTATTTTTAAAGGAATAAATTGGCGAGAACTAAATTATTGTTTTTTTTTTTACTTTTTAATCTCATAAAATCAAAGTTAAAGTTTAAATTTCAATTAAAAAACACGGATTTTTAAGAATTTTTTTCAAATAAATATTGCTCTACAAATTCGAAAATTATTTCTTTTATAATCCATCTGTTTGTCAGTACGAATTTTGCCAATTTAAGCACCGTTCACCCATTAAAAAAATGCTTAAACTTAATTAAATTTTATTAAAATTAAAAGGGCACAATACCTGTTGTGAACTGTCGTAATTGTTCTTGAACAGCTGTTACTATTCAACTCATCTATTGTCACACAGGAATTCAGGCACGTCTACGTTTCTGGAATTAAAAACAAAATACATTATATAAAATTTAAATCTAAATACAGTAATAAAGAAAAGATTTCTATGTTACGTAAGTCTGATATCTAGAAATAGAAGTTCCTTTTAAATTAACACTGTAAAGTCCTCTTTACCATGTAAAGAAATTAAGGTAAGTTATACAATACCAAAATACACATCACTCGTGTAATTATCAATCCAGGTGTAAGAGTCGTAAACGTGTTAATAAATAATGCAACTGAGATAAAACGTTAATTAAAGTATTGTAAAATATTAATAATTATGACTAAATAGTCAGGATAATATTCATAAAGGAATTGTGGGGTTTCACAGACACGTAACTCCATTGTAATGAATGCCACTCCATTACAATGCATTATAATTACTGTCTCTCTTTAGGATGTGCTTGCACAGATGCGCCCAACCACTTCCTCCAATGGCCACTCTGTTTCTAGAACTAATTCCATGATATTTCTTCTTGTGGGGATACGTGAAAGATATAGTTTACTTACCCCAATGCTCTGATCCTTCCGAAATATCTGGAGAAGGATTATCCATGTGTGAAAGCCATTACTTCAAACATGCTAGATCTGATCTAAAAGGAGTTTGACTACAGCATGGATGCGTGTGCCATGTGAACAAAGCTATGCACATAGAACTTTCACAGTTGAACAGTTGCACTTTCAATTGACTGTGTAAGATAAGAAATACAAAACACATACGTGTGTACATTATTTTTAATGATGGGATGTGTATTTTCTGTATTTCTTATTTTACACGGTAGGTTCCCTATTGAATTTCTGATCTTATACAATAGACTCCTACTGTATCTTAAAAACTAGATAAATAACCTATCCTCTGTTAATTAACTGTATTATTTTAACAAACGTTTCAGTAAATAACCAGTTTTAATTGTCATTAAATATTATTTTATAATATAATTTACGTACGATCTTCGGAAGATGACTTACGTAACCTTCGAGTTTTGTTTTAGAGTTTTGGAACCGACTGCATTTTAAATAATTGTCATAAAGTTTTATAAACGATAAACTATATAATCCCCAATTTAATTAAAACGAGAAAAATTATAAAAAGTTAAAGCTTATAAATAATAATAAGAAACTATTTTCATTAATTATAATCTCAGAACATTATTTCTCGTGATTTTAATTAATTAAATTATAAGAATAAAAAATTTTGTATAAAATTTTTTGATACATATGATCAAAAATAAAAAATTGCAAAGTTAATTTTTTTAAGACTTAGAAAGTTAAAATTTTAGATGATTACCACCAAGCAATAGTCGTGGGTTCGTGCCTCACCAACAAGCAGACCACGTCAGGATTTTCTAAACACATATATTTTTTAATTCTTTCTGTAAATTCCCAGTGTTGTTTGTCAATCCTTCGTTAATCTCGAGAATGGAATCAGATAGATAAAAATCGAAAGCAGACATAGAAAGCTAAATAGGTTAAAATCGAGACAAGATATGAGGAGCCAAATAAATTAAAATCGAGACCAGATATGGGAAACCAAATAGGTTAAAATCGAGACCAGATATGGGAAGCCAGTAGGTTAAAATCGAAAGCAGACATAGAAAGCTAAATAGGTTAAAATCGAGACAAGATATGAGGAGCCAAATAAATTAAAATCGAGACCAGATATGGGAAACCAAATAGGTTAAAATCGAGACCAGATATGGGAAGCCAGTAGGTTAAAATCGAAAGCAGACATAGAAAGCTAAATAGGTTAAAATCGAGACAAGATATGAGGAGCCAAATAAATTAAAATCGAGACCAGATATGGAAAACCAAATAGGTTAAAATCGAGACCAGATATGGGAAGCCAGTAAGTAAAAATCAAAAGCAGACATAGAAAGCTAAATAGGTTAAAATCGAGAAAAGATATGAGGAGCCAAATAAATTAAAATCGAGACCAGATATGGTGAGCTTAGGAGCCGGATGCCCTGATTATCTATATCCAAACTATAGGTCTAAACCTGAAGTAAAGTGATTTCTTAATTAAAATACAATAAAAAAATTGCAGTTCAGCATTGTGATTATGTCACAATAATTACATTAGATTTTTTTTGTGTATTTTTTTCTGTATATTATATTATTCAGTTTTACTCAATGCAAATATCGGCTCTTTCATGAGATCATTTTGATTACAATACACTAATTCTCTCGATAATCTACTTAACTTTCATATTTCTTGTAGCGAACCAATCTGTTTTGTACTTAACAATAGTAAAGTCCTAATCATTGCTGAATTTTCTCATTTACCATCATTTATGTACTTAAATTTCCTTTTTTTAACTTTTTTGAATAAATTATGTAATGATTTTTATAAATTCTCATTAAATTCCACCTCAGCATTGCAACTCTTCCCGTAAAGTCATACAAAAGATAATTCATGGCAATCGATTTATATATAAATTTATCGTAAACCATACTATAAATGTTGCTTAAAATACATTATTAATGAAGTTAAACCTTCAACAACGGCCACTTCTAAAAAAGCGGCCATTTTTGTGGAATATTTCTTCTTAAAATTCTGCAATTTCACAACCAGCAGCAATTTTTATGTTCCCATCAGTGGACGTTGTATACAGGTTCTGACTGTATTTTTGCAGTATCTTCGAAGAGTTTAAGCCATTTCAGTGTAGGCAGTGTAGGAAAAACTTTGTATACCGACTATGGCAAAGACGCAAACAAAGAATTTAGTTCAAAAACTTTTGCTAAAGAGCGCTTATATGGTATGGAGTATGGTTTGTCATGTTGCAACTTTGGCTAACTTACAGGATCGTATTACACTGAAGAGCAGTTACGGTCAGCTGGAATCGCTTTCAAATCTTACACTTAAACAATCGTGCACAATTGAGCAACATTCTTTACATCAGTAAACACCCTCTTCAGAAGGAATGACCCTTACGGAACGAATAAATACGTTTTGTTCTAGTGTATCATGTAAACATAGTGTATTGTGTAAAGCGTCCTCTAGCAGAAATTTCTAAAACTATTTTTCAAATTCATTTTACTCACTCTTTGCCTAATCCGTATGCAAATTTATGTGATAATCTGCTTATTGATTATTGCTACAGAGTGCTCTGAATAGAGAAACTAACTATGTCTACTTTGTACTTCTTTCTACAGATAAACTCGATTGAACGCACTGTACTTATCAAGGACACTAAACAGATGCATAAAAGTAATTTAAACAGTTTTGTATTTAAGCAGATTTAATATTAAACAGCAATTAGATACGACGAAATTTTTTTTGCATCGCGTAAACACCTCTTAAACTCGATAACTATGATCTGGAGATGCGTACTTAGTGTCTCATTAAAATTCAATTGTTAATTCAATTGCTGTTTTAAATACCGTAAATCCAAAGTATTCAGTTAAAAAAGTAAGATTTATTTCCATGAAGAATGTAATTTCATTGTAAAATTAATGCGTATATTTCCGAATTCTTCTTCGATTTAATTATTTCAAATTAGTAATCCAACGAAGAGAGGGTTCATTTGTTGTTATTGCTGCTCCCATTGTCTTTTCTGAAAAAAAGGATTTTCTGGATAAATCGAATTACATTTATCCAACTTATTCCATAGAAGAGTTTTTTTTCTGTAATTTCTATAGTTTGCAAGATGTAATTTGCTCCAACTCTCATCCGTTAAGACAGCTAATGAATCAGTCTACCGTTGTCGTGAGCTGATTCGGAGGATACGGATTTGATTCCGGGCCTCTCAGGAGGACTGATCCTAATGTAGGTGTTAGAAAGTACACGTGTACACGTGAAGAAAGTTCGTTGGTGGAGTACGAACCACCGACCAACCACCAGTAAACAGTGGTTTTACATACTTGACCACATTATTGATAAAATCCAAAGTTTAATTAAGAATAAAGAGAAATTATTTATTGTGACATCATCACAATGAATAATATGGTATAATGTGACACACAGAGCTGCAAGTTGAAAATTTCAGCCCATTTATTCAATTATTCTACAATATTTTGAATAGTTAGTCGTGGGTCGCGCCTCTCCAACGGGCTAACCACGTCAAGTTTTCCGAATTTTCTTCACGTGTCTAACACCTAAATAGGTCCCAGTTTCTCTCAGAACATTATCACTGAAGATATCGTAGTCCACGTGTTGCTAGTATACAAACAAAGTCGAGGTAAATCTACCCATTGATAATACCCATATATATAATTAATATTTTCATTAGCATAACTCTCAATCTTCTTGCTGTAGTGTTTGTCTGCCCGCAATTTATTTCAATAAATGTAACTATAATAATTATTATTTTCGAACCTCTATAACTGTGTTTGCAGACATAAAAATATTAAAATTATTTTGGTTTCGAATATAAAAATACAGTCAAACCTGTGAAGAACGGACACTGACGGAAACGTAAAAAGTGGCCGTTCTTCAGAGATTGTTCTTGTATGAATTTTAAAAACGACAAGAACGACTGACGTTCAAAAGTGGCCATTGTTGAGAGGTGGTCGTTTTTAGAGGTTAAATGTATTCAAAGCATTATTTTAAGGAGCGGTATGAGATCTTCGTATTCGTAATATTCAGGACAAGCACTTAACAAACTAAATCTTTTTGAATCTTGATTGATACTTGAATTTAGATCAATCGATTGTTGTTGAATCTTAATTAATTATTGAATTTGGATGAATGTATTGATTGATCTTGAACTGACTAATCAATTGATACCGACTCGTGCATCTTGGTTGATTAAGATCAAGACAAATTTAAATAAAAGCTCATGGAATTTATTCGTTCCATAAACTTATAACATTTTCTAAAAAGAAATTTTAAATTCTCTAAATCTTTCTGACATATTGTTATACGTTATCATATTTAAATCCTTTCTTCTTTATTACATCTTTATCTTTTTGTATTCAGATGTAAATTTATAGTTTGATAGTATCAAAAAGATTTAGAAGTGTAACATTTCCTTGCAAAACATTACTTACGAATGGAAAAATCCATAAAGTTTAGTCTATAAATGAAGATCATTTCAATGGATTTAGTTCCAGAAAGTAAGCAATTCCCGAATGAAAAAGAAAATTAATCCAAACAAAAGCTTTTCTAGTTCAATACAAAAGAAAGCAATGTTTGAATTCTAGAGGGAACGAGTCACTCGTTTATAGCGATTTATGACCGAATGACTGTTAAATTTGTGCACAGCAGCGGCTCTTTTCTTTAAATTCGAAAGAAATTTCGGCTGGAGTCACGAATATAAATCTTAATAAATGCCTCCAAAGTAATTGAATGGCTCTTCAAAAGTTTGGGATTTTCAAAATACAGTCAAACCTCGATTTAACGCTACTATATGTTCATGTCTAACTGAAATTGACACTAAATTGAAGCGTTAGAAACCCACAAATTTCAATTTAGTAGTTTAAAAACTACATGATTTAGCAATATAAATATCGTTTGCAATGCGAAATTATACATTTAATAATTGATTGGTTTGCTTTGGTTCTCGGAAGAACCACTGAATATTAGTCGCGGATTTGCGCCTGGCCAAGGAGATGATCACGCGGAGCTTTCGGGGTTTCTTCTAAATATGAGCCAATTTTCCATTGAAAGTCTCCCCCGCGTGGCACCTCTTTTGGCAGAAAATTCGTAGCCTTGAATTAATGGTGGTTATGACGACATTTACGATTTTTTCAACTTGTTTTTACTTGACTTTCGACTTCTATAGGGTCGTTACCGTGAAATACCTTCTTGTAACGACTCCATGGATGTTAGTTTCGTCACGTTCGGGTTTCGAACAGAATATCAAAGTAGTGTCTGGGTTAGTACCAGAAGTTACGTCACTATGTTATTGCCTCTAGTGTTTTCCTAATCCGGAAAGAGAGCAATAAAGTTAGGTGCGAATCTACCGTTAGAAGGACCAATTTTTGTGTGTGGCTTGCACCATTCTCTGTTATATGTTGTCAATAAAGTTGCTGCTTGTACTCAATTCCACATATTAAGAGTAGGTGTACAACTGGTAACAATCAAATACAATTCTTACAGATTTTCATCACTATATCGGGAATTTATTCAGAGAATATTGGCATATGTTGTACCTACATCATCTTCAACAACTGATGATCAAGGTGGTGATGATGCCTTTTCTGGATCATCGATAAAAACGTCCAGAAGATCAAGTTCTTAATTTAGTTTATTTCTTTTATTTTCCATTAAAAAAATCTAGAAAGTAGTAGAAGAAAAAATTTCCAAGAAATTCCCTTTTAAAAACAGTTCATAACGATTTGCAAATCTCCTTAAAATTTTTTTTATATCTTCCAAAAAAAATTTTTTTTTTAAATAAATACAAAGTCAAAACATTCTCCTTTCGCATTCTACGTAATTAAAGACACGTCTCGAGTGAAGAAGCGATCTCTAAGGCAATTAACTTTTGACTTTCCTGCTTAAAAAGAAGAAGCGAATTAATGGAATCACAGTAAATGATGCAGAGAAGAAATTATGCAAATGAGTTTTCGCCTATTCCTCTCGCGATTCTCAGGACGAATTCAATAGGAATGTCTTTATTTAATAATGGGAATGACGAAAGACGAAAAAGGAAGACTAAATCAATATTAGAAACAAAATACAGTGTTGTCTCGTACTTCGAACGACTCTAACTTCGAACGCTTCAGAATTCGAACGAATTAAATTCGAAGTATGAGGCAACATTGTATTTTCAAAACTACTTTTCAGAGATTGTATGAATAAAGTGAAAAGTGAGAAGGGTCTTAAATTCATCTTTCTAGAGAGAAAAATATAGATTTTTCTGATTTTTCCAGAATATTTTTATGCATAAACATTCATGCAAACATAAGATAATCGAAGAATTTGTACATAAAATCGTATTTGTATTGCAAAGTGCAAGTGAATTGAATTGATGAAATAAGGCAACGAGACATACAAACGATCTGCCTGCCAGAAAGACTTCTAGAAAAAAAATTGGCACTTATAAAAGTGTTAGACAAGCGAGAAAACCTGGAAAATAAAGGTGTTATAAAGGTAAGAAAACTCAGAAAATATGTTAGACACGTGAGGAAACCTGGAAGATAACAGGTGAAAAAGTCTGAAAACTCTGCATAGTAAACCCGTATAATTATAAGTATAATCAATTATACTTTAGTAAACAATTAGATAAACACACGTTAATTTTGAAGAGAACAATTGATATGAAAATATTCTTCTCTTTGATTAAATTCATCATTTAACTACTAACTTTGAGTTTCATCTGTTTTTAAGTAATAAATAATGTGAAAATCTGAAAGTAATAAGGTTATAAAGAGATTTCTTCTTATGAAAGTCACATATTTCGAATAAAGTATATTTTCTACTATAGTGTTCGTGAACTCAATCGCATTATCTTTTACTCTCATTTATCAAAGTTGGGAAAGATTAACTCTTGGAAAATTAATATATAGACCCAAAAATATATTGGATTGTGTCTTGGAATAAGTGGGAAACACCGTCTCCCATTAATTGTGTTAGAAATCTTTGATTTATTTGAAGGATTTCGATAACTTTTACGGGATCACAACTGAGAAGTATTAAATGGAGCGAGAAAAATTGAATGGTTTCTCACCTTCCATTTATCAGAAGAGAAGACTTTCTAGATTCCACCTAACATAATTCTTTTTGTTTTTTTTTTTCAGAAAAAAGATGGCACCCTGTACTGTTTTAAAATATTTGTCTTTATTACTTGTTAAAAATAATAATAATAAAAAAAAAACTTATCAAAAGGTATGAAGTTTCTGAATATAATTTTATAATTAAAAAGTTACTTTATGTTTTTAAAATTAGAAAATTTAATTTTGTTTAATTAAATTTCTTGTGCAAATTTTAAAACATTTTTTAAAATATAAACTAAATTTCATTTTAACTTTTGAAAACTTATTTGAAAAGGAGAAGAAAGAAGGAAGGAAAAAGAAGGAGGAAAATGAAAGAGAAAGGAAAAAGAAAATATAAGAAAGAAGGGGGAAAAAGTTGAAAAGATGACAGAACAAGAAAAAAGATGAAGATGAAAGAACAAGAAAATGAAGACGAAAGTACAAGAAAGAAGATGAAGACGAAAGAACAAGAAGATGATGAAGACGAAAAGACAGGAAGATGAAGACGAAAGTACAAGATGACGAAGTCGAAAGTACAAGATGAAGATGAAAGTAGAAGAAAGAAGATGAAGACGAAAGAACAGGAAGATGAAGACGAAAGTACAAGACGAAGATGAAAGTACAAAATGAAGATGAAAGTACAAGAAAGAAGATGAAGACAAAACTACAGGAAAGGAGATGAAAAGATGACAGAACAAGAAGAAGATGAAGACAAAAAACCAAGAAAGTAGGAAAAAAAAGATTTTTTCCATCCTCATAATGAAAGAAAATTTTTTAAAAGTATGAATGAAAAAGTAAAATAAAAAAGAAGAAAAGGAAGGGAGCAGAAAAAAAAGAAGAAGTTAGAATAAAAAGATTCAAGATGAACAAGGAAAAAAAAATAATAAGAAGGAAGAAAAAAAATGAATTTAGTTAATATTAGATTTATTAAATAAAAACTGAATAATTCTAATCGGATTTAATCGAGAAATTAAATTTTTTATATTAAAAAGAAAATTGTAAAAATATAACTCATACAAAAAGCAAAATCTTTACGAACAAGAAAATTTGACAAAGAAACGACAAATAATAATTTTTTTATAATAAATATTTCAGAGAGACGTGAGAAGTTTACACAAAAATCTATTATATAACATCAATTACAAAGAATTAACACAATTTTAAATAATAATAATAATGTATTAAAAGTAACAAAGTGTGAACAATTTCCATAGAAAATTCGAATTTGTATACTTAAAATGATATATTTTTAAATTTAACTATAAGTTAATCGAATAATTCAATGTTAAAGCAGAAACCTCATTTACTTCCAAACATCTCAGAGGAATTTATTCGTTGCCATTTGAAGCCATTTCTAGATTGGAACCAATTGAGAAGAGGTTTGAGTTAAGGTAAAGATTGGTAAAGAATGAAATAATGGATCCGAACAGATGAAATTAACTGCGATAGATCCTAAACAAACAAGAACTGCATTAGTAATGATTCCTCCATTGTCGCTATTGTTATATATCGCCGGTAATGGAATAAAGAATTGGATTAGTAAGTAAACAAATTAGCAAATTAAGAACTTTTCCTTCTTTCTCGTGGTTTACTTTACTATTATACGGGAATTGAATGGCATAATAGCTTAGAAAATGTATTTTCCACACACTTAAAACTGTTGTTACGGTTCGGAATCTGTAATTGAAGTAAGGAAAATTAGTAAAAGAAGCATCACGACTCTTTACGTGTCTATCTTCAACAGTTTACCAGAAAAAAGGGATAATATAACAATGTAAATTTTAATTGTTTTCATAAGTGTAGAGTACAGCTAAGTGAAGAAACTTTTCTAAAAAAAATAAAAATAAGTGGAAAAGGATTAATTAAATTGATGAAATATGACAATGCGATGCGTGAGCAATCTGACAGAAGACTTTCTACACGAAAATAACCCCTATTCAGGTATTACACACATGGTCCCAAGGGTCTAGTCTCTTAGACACGTATATAAAAGACACGTGGTGCCAAGTGAGATAGACTTACTATACGAAACTAACTCCCATTTAGGTGCTAGACACGTGGCCAGCTCGTTGATCGGGTGCGAACCCGCGACCACCAGAATTCAGTTGTTTTTTTTTTCTACTTTGCTACTTGTTATCTAAATTCCAATTTCTCAAAATCAAGTTTGTATTTCCATTAGCAAATTTGATAAGTGTTTCTTCAGTTTTCATGAAAACGATTATGAAGATGATGAAATTTTCACGTTATCTCCTTCATTTCCTCTTGCAACCACTGAAAATTTCATCGATATTCGTTGTTGTAACCCTTTAGTTTTCAGTTACTTGCATTTCACGATGAGATTTCCAAGATTGATGCCGGTCGTGTCAAATTACGAAAGGATTCAGACAATAATACGTAATTCAGTAGTGAAAAATCATCATCATCCTCGTCGTACTTACAATGTTGAGTATAGATTAAGAATGTAGTCGAATATTGTAAAGGGTAACATTTATAATTGAAAATCTATGTAATCTTTCAGTGATTTAATTGTCGCTTTCTGAATATAATTAAATCGAAATTTAATGAAATATCGAACAATAGATTTGCATAATTCGATTTAGAAATTCCATTAATAATTAACATGTTATCAGCCTTAGTATAGTAAAACACATATTGTTAAATATACTTTATTTCCGAAAATTAAAAGTATCTTCCTTTCTTAACACTGTCAAGAGGTCCAACAAGTACTTATTAGTAAAGAAAACACACGATTGGCGAGGTGCGAACCCGCGACTGTCTGCCAGTTCACGTACGGTACATGATTTATAAACGTGAGCTTATAAACCTACTTTATACGAGTTAAATATTAAAACAAGTTTTAAAATTGAAAAAATATATATATATTTCTAATATCAGAAACTTGCAAAATATTATACTATTTTACATTAAAAAATTCACCAAAACATTTTAATTTATAAAAATGTAAAATGTACTTCGCTTTTTTATAGGAACTTATCTACTTTCTAACATCTTTCATGCGTAAATCGAATTTTTTTTTTTTTTTTACTAGACGTATCGAAAAGTAAACTAATTTTAAAGTTCTCAGATCTTTTTGAGGATAGAAATTCAGATTTTGTTGGCTGGAAAACCGACACGACGTCACTTATCGACTCTCAAAGCAAATATTCCCTCTAGCATCAAAGTGTGCTTTAAAGATATCATCCGGAAATACAAGGTTGTACAGAGATAAAGGTGTTACATAAATTCATGTTTACACCAAGTTTCATCTTCCGTGTCACCTACTTTTGCCTTATTCAATTACAACCCTACAGAAAAGTAAGCTACTACTACTGCTACTACTACTCTCTTTTCATAACCATGAAAAGAAAGAAATTGCAAAAACTCTTATAAAGGCCTTCAGAATCTTTTAATTAATTAATCTAAATTAATAAAAGTTTTTCAGCAAATGTTTACGAATTACGCCGCAAAAATCACTCAACCATTGCTTATAAAATTTCGGTTAATGTTACCTATGGTTCCAAAATGGCGGCTCGGATTCCAGCAAATAGAAGAAGGGAAACAGTGGAGACGTACGTTCTAACCTAACCTAACCTATTCTAATAATTTTGTTGGTAATAATTACAGTTGTCTCTTGATAGTCCGACGTTTTGTAATCCGACATGCTCGGTAGTCCGACGCACCTCCCGTCAAGGTCACCATAGTCCCCGTCTTCAAAGTGTGAGCACAGTATGTACATAATCTACCTACGTTGTAGCATTTAGTTATAATGTTAATAAATTGTTGTACGTACTGTATTATTTATGCCTATATATACTGTATGTACGTAGTACATTTATTGGCTTCCATATTTCTTTTAATAAACGTGTTTTAGTTAACCGAAATGGGTGTTTCATTTCCATATTCACCTAGGCGGCATTTTACTCATAACATGTAGGAATATTATAGGCTATTGCTAGCAAAACAATGCCAAATATGCAATCACTTTCGGTAATCCGATACCCCTTTGGTCCCATACCTGTCGGATTATCAAGGGACAACTGTATGGTAATTTATTAGAATAGGTTAGGTTAGGTTAGAACGTGCATCCCCACTGTTCCCCTCTTCTATTTGCTGGAATCAGAGACGAGCCGCCATTTTGGAACCATAGGTAACATTAACCAAAATTTCCAAACATTGCTGAAACTGTGACCATTTCGGTTGAGTTTATGCTTTTAGCATGGTTAATTGCTTGCTAACAATACGATTAACTGACTTTTGAGTGGCTTTATGCATCTATACAACATCGTCTTATATAATTATAAAATCCTTTAACTATAAACGTCACTTTATGACTCAATTATAGACGACTTTTCTATTTTTGAACAGGATAGTAAAGTACTAATTACATATATTTTCATCGTTTCCTGCATAACTCGCTTTTAATAACGATAATTATATAGATATATCTAATTCAGAAAATCAAATTATGATAATTAAATTTAAGTAAAGAGCGCATTAACTGTATATTACGTGTCAAGTTTGTCTATTCGTGGAGATAATTCTACTAAACGATACACATTTGCAACACATACCATTTATTTAATGGCACCCTTTTTGCGTACTTGTTAACGATTTCTCTTGCATTATCATTAGTAAAACTCTTGAGAATAGTGAAAATAATTAAAGATAAGCTTAAGGCCATTGTGTACACTAGAATAACAACACTTTGGTAGAGTGAAGATGAGTTGAGAACAAGAAGATTACAGTTCGTGATAAGCGAACGAAGTTGCGAGAGTCATCAGTGGAAGAAAATTCGCTGGTTTCTAATTTATATAAGGAAAATAACGTTAAATTTAATTTTATAAAGTCGAGATGGAGTAGAGGAAACAGGAAAATAAT
Source organism: Centruroides vittatus (assembly GCF_030686945.1). Classification (NCBI taxonomy): domain Eukaryota; kingdom Metazoa; phylum Arthropoda; class Arachnida; order Scorpiones; family Buthidae; genus Centruroides; species Centruroides vittatus. Next base: position 674,040 of record NW_027121750.1, on the reverse strand, counting down.
TTAAAGATCTAAACAGTACCTACCCTACTCGAGATATGGCACGTGACACCCGTGTATCTCTTCACCCCCTTGACCTTTAAGCACCAAAATTTAACAGCATTAATGTCTTTAATACACAAACGTCCCCGCAAAATTTCAGAAATTTTCGACAAAAGGCACGAGGGTTATTGAGCTTCAAATTGTGTACAAAAAAAAAAAAAAAAAACATCGTGCCCCCACTCACAAACGAAGAAACATTCATCCATGCATAAAGAAAAACCTCCCAAATCGTTTGTTTTCGATAATATTTTAGACATTGCGACAAGGCTTTTAAATTAAAATAAAATCGGTTGTTTAACCGTAAATCCGACGAAATTTAGAGGATTTACGTGTCATTCTGTAAGAACGAGAACAACAGAAACACTTGCTGCATCCGAAGACACGTCCAACAACACTCATTTGACATTAGATCGATGAAAGTCACTTGTTATTTTCTCACAAACGTCTCGTCTCTTTTATTCTTGTTAATTATTTAGTGTAAATTTGGCATTTATTTATTATTTTCTAAACATTAAATAACTTATATAAAACTTTTCTACGAAAGAAAAATAAAATGTAAACAAAATATAAACGTACGTTTTCATGTCAAGCTTTCAAATTTCGCTATAATTCACACGAATCTCCTGTTTTTCAGAGAAACATTTGGTGAGGAGAAGAAAGGCCAGCAGAAAACATTAGTAAACATGATGTAGACACGAGAAAATCAATAAGAACAGCATAAATCTCGAGATCATCGGAGTGACAAGAGGAATGAATGCGGCGAACAACACGAAGATCGACTACTTCACCAAAAAGATAAAATGTGAGGTGTACTTCGTGAGGAGAATGAAGATTCTATTCTTTTAAGAACATAAATATTCTAGTAAACTTCTCTACTAACAAGAATGCCAAGTTTAGATTAATGAAACAAAGAAATGCAACACATCTGCCGACGGGGTGCCACCCGGAAAGACTTCCATGGGAAACTGGCTCCTGTTTAAGTTATTTGACACGAAAAAATCCACATGGAGTGCCCACCGGTGGCCGTGTGGATAAAACCACTGGGTCGTGGGTTCGCGTCTGAGAACAGACTGGCACGTAGAGTTTTCCGGGTTTTCTTCACGTTTGTAACACCTAAATACTGGGCCAGTTTCCCATTAAAGACTCCCGTGGAGGCATTCCACTCGTGGCAGATCGCCCGTCGTAAACGAATAAAACCAAACTAAAATCCATGTTATTGAGGCGCGAACCCGCGACCAATCTTCAGTAGTTTCATGCCATACAGAGAAGTTAGCAGTGCAGGGGTATACTGCTTAATTTGGTCCCCATTCTGAAGGCTCTGAACAATGTCCTCCATTGTAATTGTAGCGTGATACATTCTTTCCAGGCTGCCGAATTTACAAGACGTTTGAGATAAACCACACTTTTTAACTCCACCCCAAAAATACACGAATTCAAAGCGCCGAAAGTACCACCGTGGTAAGTTTTGACGCTAATCATTTTTTTACTTTCTTTGACTAAAATGTCTTCCGCAAGTCCTATAATATCGAAATTTGGATGCATTTGAACCGCTAAACTTCTCTTTAGATAGCGCTAAACGGGGATATTTTACGATCACACCGTATTAAATAACAGTTAAAGTTATAAAACACATTAATCTTAACCTTGCACATAATAAAATAACGTCCTGCTTCTAAAAACAAAACAGGATGGAGCTGTAATTGGTAATTTGTAATTATCCCGCAGAAAACAGACAATTTTGTAATTACTACACGCAAAAGTTCTATTAAATGTAATTATTCTAGCAACGTTAATAATAATTTCAACAAGAAAATCTACTCTTAATTCTTTACGCGTGTAAAACATCGAAAAAAATGAAGAATTCTTACAAAAAATTGGGTCCTTCGAGTATGTATTCTGTAACAACTCTCCTTTGCTAGTAACTTCCTGGCAAATTTCTCAATCGACAGAGCTGATATTCTTCATCAATTTACCACATAAGATTTAAAAACAATCGTTAATTTCACGAGCAATAATCATTGTTACATAGTCACAATGCTGGGCTGCTGTTTTCAATCGCACATTTTTAATATGCTCTCGATCTTCAAATTAGTAGTATCTTGCTTCTGTAGATTCGCGGGGGGGGGAATTTTTTAATTGAAATCACGTGACTTCCGGTTTTGGCCGGAAGTTCGTACATAGTTATTTGTGTCCTCCTACTCCCATAAGTTAGGTAGGTGAAAATCGTGACCGGATATGGAAAGCTTAGTTGCGGGAGATTTCGATTAACTATAAATGAAAATCTAGTCTGGACCGGAAGTCACGTGAGTTTTTTTTATTCGTCTTTTAATGTTATAAATAAATTTTATACTCATTTTTACATAATTCGAGATGTAGGGTGGAATTCAGAAACATCACTCGAGGGCCACTCACTCTAACCTTCACCATTGTTCTTATCAATTGAGGATGAGTGCAATTGTTCCTCATCTGATATGTAAAGTGAGGTTGAAGTGAGTGACCGACACGAATGAGCATGTACTGTACGTCATACTTTTGTCATCAATTTGTAGTCACTATTATGACGTAGAATCAACAGTTAAAGACAGGAAGTTCCCTTAAATATTACTTATTTCACACCTATTTTAGGAGTGATTCGTGTTATTCTTTTGTTTCTAAACACTTAAATATATAAAGTCTTCTCCCCCTCGGCAAATCACACGTGTCGTATACAAAGAAAGCATTGTTTTTAAAATAATAGCTAAACCTCGATGTAGCGCTACACTTCGATTTAAAGCCCATTTCAGACGCAAACATTAAATCGAGATTTGACTGTATGTCGGTGAAGTAATGTAAATATATAAGAAGCCTCTGAGTTTAGAAGATAAGACGTAAGAAAATAATAATCAACAAAGTAGTTCGGTTATGAAGAATGTCGTTAATCATAAATCACAGAATAATTCAAGTGACACTTGCCATTTGTCACCTTATTTGTCTTTCTAAAGTCGTATACTTTGGGAAAATAGCAACAACGTTCTCGGATTTCATACTTATTTTTTTCTTCATCCCAACAAAATAAATAGAATGAAAAATGATATTCGTCCGAGAAAACATCGGAAAATGTAGAAAAAAAATTAATAATGAAATGATAAGGGCTGGCCACGTGAGGTTTCCCGAGTTTTTTCAAGTTAGCAACATCTAAATTGGGGTCAGGAGGCATCACCACACGTGTCGAGTCGTCGTGCAAACATTTAGGTAAAAAGCAATTAGTACCAAAAGTCGCCACTTGGGCACATTTGGCGTATCGAGCAAGATAGCTTTCATTTGTATAGGATACATAGTGTGTTGAATGGCCAACAATGCGCATGCTTCTCACCTGTAAACGATAAACAACTCGTTAAGTGTCCCCACAAGTAATAGTACAGCGGATTTAAAGCGCCAAAAATGCCACAGTGATGAGTTTTGATACTATTTCTTTTTACAAAAGTGTCTCCCACTTGTCATAAAATGCCACTATATCAACTGGACTGCGAAATGTATCTGTAGATAGCGTTAAATAGGGGTACTGTTCATTACATCTTTCCTCTAACCTTGTATTCTCTAACAGAAATAAATACTTTAGATTTTTGCACGAGGATTCTATTTCAGTACTTTAAAAATAAATTTCTTTTTTTCCCTATTTTCCAAGAGATTTTCGTTTAAAAAACAAGAAAAAAAACGATAAAATGATCTTTGTTTAGTGTTTTATACGTCAAATTATTCATCGAATAGCAATTTAATAATGCATTGTATGGATTTCTTTTTTTAAAAAATGACTCGCGCCACTTCTTAAATTACCACTTGAAAACATCTTATGAATATTTATATCTTATTTAGCATATATAACTCCAAAACGTTGAATAATTTATAATTATTATTTTTTTATTTCTAAATAATTAAATTTACAATAAAAGTGACTTTTTTCATAATAATAATAATAATAAGGTAAACGCAACACCTGATAAGGTGGGATATTCCGTATTTAAGTGTTAGACACGTGAAGATAACCCGGAAAACTCCACCTACGACTATTGCTCTTGTATAACAAATAGATTTATTTAACTTATTTTCATTTAAGAATAATAGAATATTGGGTTAAAGTGTACCTAGGTAACCCCCATGGCGGCACTTCCGGAATCCCGATAGAATTTGCGCCCATCAGTGGCTGGTCGTGGGTTCGTGCCTTCCCAACAGGCTGGAATTTTCCTGGTTTCTCACGTTACAGTTTCCAATAAAATTCCTCTCGGGAGTCACCCCCCTCGGCAGATGGTCCACCGTAACCAAATAAACCAAACCAATAAAAATCTTCTTAAGATTCGAGTTGAATAAGATGCAATTTACTCGGACTTTACTAAACGTTACTCTAACAGGATAATTATTTTAATCGAATCGTTTCCATTTATCTTAAAGAATTGTACACTCGAAAACACAAGGTTTTCATTTAAAATTCATAACTTAATCAACTCGAGAGCCGTGTAAGTAGTAACAATCAACGATAAAGGAATACGAAATGTATCCAACATTAGAAAAATCTTCGAAAAGTTTCTTTAAAAGTAAGAGAATGCAATCAATTTTCCTTCTTTGCATTCATTTCTTGCATCTCTTCTCCACTTTTCTACTTCAGGAAATTATTCTAAGAACACAAATTGCATCTTGCTCTTCACTTTTCTTTCCCTTTAATCCTAATAAATATTACCCCAATGGGAACCATTTGAAGTTCTTTGAAGAGTTGGAGAATAATGATACTAAAATCAGCTGTAATTGAAGGAGTTCAAGGAACGATTCTTCATTTAAATAAATAAATTTACATCGAAAAACACTATAAAATATCGAAAACAATACTGTTTTGGTGCAGCTCCTAATTAGATAATAAGCAATTATCTGTAAAGGAGCCACCACCCTTCAGATTTACGGAACTTGAAGAAGAGGATTTTGTAGTCTCCAGAAGAACACAGGATAAAGAGTAAAATAGATGCGTAATTCCAGAGTGCACTCATTGTCTTTACGTCACTAAAGTGCATCCCTGAAGATTCGGCCACACGAGAGAAATTTATTCCAATATAAGAATGCAATACAAACACACTATAAAATTTCTCCTCCAGCTTCGAAGAAAGGTTAGAGTCGAGTTTAATTTTTGGAAAAATCCTAAAAATTACACCAGTTTTAAAGAATGTTATTTATTTTATCTGTAAAATTACCCCTTTCTTCAATAAGTTCGGTATGTATAGGTGTGTGTTTGGAGGGGTACGATTTTGTTCACCCATTTTAAAGCTAAATAACTCCTGGGCTTTCTGTCGAAACTTTCTGAAATTTTGCCGGGTGGTTTGTGTAGTATGTGCACGGGTGCTGTTAAATTTTGGAGGTTAAAGGTCGAAAGGGTGGGGAGATACGAGAAGTCATATGTAGTATCTCGAGTGGTGTCGGAATCGATTTTACTCGTTATTAGCATTTAATTTTTTAAAATAAAACTCGCATCTAATCTACTTTTTCTACATTTTATAATAATTAAAAATGTAAAACGTTTTTAAAATAAAATCTAATAGATGGAGCCACACATAATTTTAACTTTTTTCCCCGAGAAAGTTATGCAACTCTTTACCGGATTTTTGTTTAAAGTGTTATTTACTTTCGCTCTTCCTCTTCTTTTTTTATATCCATTTATTCGATCAAACAGCTGTTAGGCATGAAGGAAATGCCTGTTTTTACTTATTATTTTCTTCTTTTAAACACGCGAGGAGTGTTTTTCTCTCATCTTCTCTACAAATAATTGGATTTTCTCACTTATTTTTAAAACTTCAAACTTGAAAATCGTTCGACAGTGTTATAAGTTAGTATTAATTAAAATACATTAAAACCTGCGAAGGATGAACAATGATGGGAACATTAAAAAAGCTTGTTTTTCAGGTGCGAACCCGCGACTACTGTTCGGTGGTTTATAAAGTTACAGAAGGTATTTTTCGTATTATTTTACACTTGTCCTTCTGTTAAAACAGCCTCCTATTAGTATACGAATGGGTAAAACCACTGAACACCTGTAGTTAGTCGCGGGTTCGTACCTCACCAGTACTTCGTAGAGTTTTTCGAATATTTTCACGTAAATGGGGGTCAAGTTTTTCATAAGAAATCCCCCTTGGCAGGTAGTCGAAGTGTTGTGTAGCCGTATTCCATCGATCTATCAAAAACATACGTAACTAATTTTGCACCTGAATAAGTTTTAAATATTTTAATTTTAAAAATCCTATTCTTCGACTAATCAAACATGGAATTTAATTTAAAATTTCAATAGGAAGATAAATATAATTGTGATAAATAGTTCTATAATTTTATATTCCAAATAGGAACGTGACAGGAATAGAGATTTTCCTTAGTGAATTGGTGTGAAAAGATTTTCAATTTCCCTGGTATATACCCAAAAACTGAATTCTTAGCCAAGGGATTTGAGGAAAAAATTGATAAAATTCTACAAATTTTTTTTAAAAAATGTTTATTTTTGCGAATTTTGACGAAAGCAATTTGATTCTGGCGGTTTTTAAAAAAAATTAATTGAGTGAAGTTCAGGTGCCAAATATTTTAAATCCCGCTTGATGACACCAGAGAATGGCTTCTGTAATACACCTGTTAAAAATTATCAAAAATTTCTGTAAATATCTTAAGCATCTTTCTATATTCCAAGCTGTCTTCATGTAATACGATAGGATGGAGTCAGAAAGGAACCACTAGTGGAAAACCGGATACTAACAGATGAGTCGCGGTTTGCGCCTCACCAACAAGTTAATCATATTTTTCGGCTTTTCTTCACGTGTCTAACACCTAAATAGGGGGCTAGTTTTCCATTGAATGCTCATCCCAGAAACACCCCCCCCATCTTGGCAGATCGCTCGTGTATTTGGCTGATTATAAAGTACTGTACATAGGGAAGATCAATTGGAAATCAATTCTCTTATTCCCCACGTAGTAAGAAGTTAGAATATTAAGTTTGGTGGCCGACAGCCAAACGTTAGACACGAATAATCGAATTATTTAGAACGACATCGATCCTGGATTCCCTTCAACTTTGTCATTGTCATTCAATAGAAATTCAGTTTCCTAATTATATTTTATAAAACTTTTTCTAAAATATTCCGTGGGATTTACAACTCAACATGTGAGCGATCCACCAAGAGGGATGCCCCCTGAAAAGATTCTTAATGAAAACTAGGTTAGACATGTGAAGAAAACCAGGATAATTCCACGTGACCAGCTCTTTAGCGAGGCACGAACCCACGACCAACTAATAACCCGTATACTAATATCCACTCGGATATAAACACATAGCCAAATTCCCTTCCCTTTCCACTTAATTCTAGTCATGTTTCACAAGAATAGAAGAATAAAATATAAATTTCATGGACCATCCATCCATTTTTTAACATGCCAACTCACCTGCAAGTGGAAATACAAACAGATATAAATACGAGTTTGGCATAGTCGCATCTTTTCTACCGAATAAAGCCTATTGTCCATACAGATAACAAAGGAAATGCTTGATATTCCGGATATAAATTCCAATCCATCTTATTGCTTTGGTCGAATGATTTGTTTCACTAGTCCAGAATTTTGTCACAATTCATTCTTAAGGTACCGAATTCTTCTTTTCTCAATCGATAATAAACCCACATCCTATACAATACATTCTCGACGTAGTAACTGCTTACATATTTGCTATGTAGAGTTTAAAAGAAGGTCGTATAGAAAATCCTTAACAGTTATTAAATTTTAAAAATTCACGCAGCAAAGTGTGTTTATGTGTGTCTGACGAATGTAGAAAGTATTAAAATGATATCAATCCGTTGTATTCATTCTTACAAAGTTAGGACCGTTAATTTAATTACCTTTAATTCATTGTTCAACTTACAAATCAATTAAGCGACTAAATGTTGGTAACATTTCGCCATTCTTTCATTGTTTTCTTTTGCTTATACTTTGCGATCTCAACGACTCTTTGTTTTCTCGTCTTTTCTCGACTAGAGATTGTGTAAACACTCCTCGACGTTTCTTTAAATTTTTATGTCTTTACAATAACCATTGTTTTCCTGTGTCTTTGTCTGTACTAGACACCGGCTTCTTCACTTCCAGACAGGAATTTTAAATTCAAACAGAGACTGGCATCTGTCTCAAAGGGGAATAAAAATATATTTGAAATATGTCGAGATGCAAAAAAAGTTTTGTAAGCTATTTATGCTTCTTTCGGGTACGTTCTTTTCATTCTTGCCTTATATAATTTTCCAAATTTAACGATTATCACTCTCCTCCTCGATTGAATTAAGTAAAAAAAAGTGATAAAAATTTACTTCCATCCCTTCTGAAAGAATTTTAAGCATCACATAATTGACTTAAATTGTATTAAACACGTAAAGATTGATTTACTAAACAGCATAAAAAGATTACTTCTGCACCAAATTTTAACTTTCGTGGTCGTGGGTTCGCGCCTCCCCAACGGGATGCCTCACGTGAGTTTTTCCAGGTTTTCTTTACGTTTGTAACACCTAAATAGGGGACAAATACCGTAGAAAGTCAGATCACCATGTACTGTACAAATAAACCAATCTTTATATATTTTTCTATCTCGTTTCTATAAAAAACAGTAGAAAAATTTTATTGTCCAACACCATTGGATCAAGTATGATAAAATTTAATAGTTCTGTGGCATCAATTCTAGAAAATGTCACGTGGGATTTACACCTTTCACGACTTCTCTCCAATTTTCTAGTGTTATCCTGTATTTAACATCCGTTCGTCACGTTTAACGACAGACGAGGATTTAAAGTATCTATTTCGAATTTCATGGTTTTTGTTAAAGGATAAGGAAGAAAAAACTAAAAATGTCTGAATGGGAGGGATAGTTGACCAGAACATCAATTTTCATCCAACGTGCCTTCAACTGAAAGCCTGTACGGTACAGAAATAGTTGGTGTAAGTGTGTTAACAATACAAAAAATATCCCTACGATCGTGCCATAGACATTTATCTTCCTGGAAAAAATCATTAGAGGAGTTACAATGGTGCACGATGGCAATTTCCCTGACTATAGTTGATGTTTATTGAATACACTAAGACGACGTCATTTATTGCACGAATCGCCTATTCAACTATTGAGTCTGTAAGCTGTTAAATGCTTACAATCAATTGATTAACCTCATTTTTTATCCTTCTCGAAGGTCAAAAATTCTAAAAATCACTTCATCACAATTAAATAACGCTTCTAGTCAATGGGTGTTTGATCACACTAAAGAGAAGACAAGATTAGGTGACAACTAAAAACAATAAGTAGAAAATGCTTAATTTTTTGTTGTTTGGATCGTAATATACAGTAAAACCTGTCCCAAACGGAACCTGAATACAACGGAAACCTGTCTAAACGGGAAAAATTTTTGGGAATGAAGAGATTTTCTGTGTTAAATAAATACCTGTACGACTGGATATATATAACTGGAAAAATATTCCGTTCTGTACGAGTCCGGCTTATACAGGTTTCCTTGTATCAATATTTACGTAGGGTAGAAATGGTTATATTAATCAAATTTAATAGGGATTTTTCATTATTATATTTTGCTTTATGGAAAGAAAAAGCTTTAATATTAATCTTAAATGAAGCCAACTTTATCGAATTCTTATACAATTTTAACGTTCTTTAACTCAGTTTTAACTCTTCGCAGTGTTAGGATTTTTACGTTTGTAACATATAAGAGGGACGATATTTAAATTTTATTCGTATCTAAAATAAAATATTTATATTTTCCTTTTGGTAAATAGTACAGTCAAACCTGTTTTTATGCGCTCTTTTTATGTGCGATTTTTATTTGTGCGATTTTTTTAATGCGAATTTTTAATTTATGCGGTTTTTTTTGTGCGATTTTTTATTTGTGCGGTATAGTTGGCGACTAGTTTCGTGCGATTCGTCATGTCTCACGTTAACTTATTATAGCTAAATAAACTTATTATAGCATAAATGCATTTATTATAGCAATATTATTGCATGAATATGCGAAAAATGAAATAATTTACTTTTTAAGTCAACAAAACACCAGCTGGACAAAAATATGTAAAACAGACGATAGACCAGACGATGCAGTCAAGTGCTGACATCTGTTGTCAATAAATTCTATTTCGTACGGTTTTGAGTTATTTTCTATGCGACTCTTTTTTTATGCGGTCCCTGTTGACCGCATAAAAAAAAATATTTTTTAATTGTGTTGCGAAAACTATTATTTACAGCCATTCGTGAAGTTTCGTGCGATTTTTTTTAATGCGTCTTTTTTAATGCGGTCCCTATCCCCCGCATAAAAACAGGTTTGACTGTATTATCTTTCTTTACTTTGTATTTTCTACGCTAAGAATTTATTGCTGGATAATGTATTAAATTGTTTTTATAAGAAGACTTTTATAGCTTCCGAGCAAACAATTTATATTATTTTTCTATGTCGATATTTATTCAGTATAATGACATTTAAAACAACGTAAAAATAAGAAATAAAGCACTTAACAACTGAACTTTGTTTATTCAGGAAGAACAATTTAATAAAAGTCAAAAAAAGATTATAAAAATTAAACGAAAATTCTGTAATAAACGAGTCGAGCTTCTCCAAATCTGCATATATACTGGTATATATGTAGAGAGAGAGAAAAAATGGGTATAAATGCAGATATAATTGATTCAATTCAGAAAAAATAACAATAAATCAAGCAAAAGCTTTAAAATGTCAAGATAATAGCCGACAAAACTAAATCTTGAATAATTTCATGTTGTTTTTTTATTGTTAATACTAGGTTAACAACTTCTCTTGACCTTCCCTAAAGAGATTTTATTATAATTAGTTAACGTGAAACGTTTATTTTTATTCTAAATTTTATTATTCTATTAGAAAATAACGACTTTATAGACTAAATATAGCCTTTTAAACAAGAAAACTTTTGTCTTAGTATTTCGAAATAAACTGGACACTCATAAGCTCGAGATAGAATTTATAATTTAGAAGATTTCATAGGATTACGGTTTGATCTCGAATTTTAAACAGGCAAACAGAAAAATAATGAGGAGAATGTGAATTGTATAATTGGTAAAGCATCCTGCTGTATTCCAACACCTGAATCCCATTTGGAAAAGTAGGACTATTGACCAGAGAATCAAAGTTCAAGTATTAACTTATGTCAATGAAACATGGAAAACGATCACGTAGTTCGTATCGTAATTAACCCTCGGGGTGCCTGGTGAAGAAATTTCCGCCGAGCGCTTGGTGGGGTCCCACAGACCCCAAAATAAAACACTACATTATATGGCTTGTAAAGATAATTTCAATGTTATGTTAATATATATATATATACAATAGGTTTATTAAGACATATTTAGAATAAAACAATCATTGATTTACGTGAAATATTTATTTACACGACTACATGATAAAAAACATCAACATTTTTTGTTGTAACAAAAATATTAACTTTGTTTCTCTAGAAATCATGATGTAATCTCATTATAATTTAAGTATTTTGGGTTCATTTTAATGGCAGTTAATATAATTATCTGTTAAAGCATAAAAATTAAGCTTCTTCAGTTAAAATTTGAAATTGAAAATTCAGGCATTTTTCCCATAGGAATTTCGCATGTCCCATGCAAATAAATCTGGATCATTTCTTACAGACGCTTAGTAGCTGCTTAATCGTTTATGTACTGACAACGTAAACGTGTTATAAATCAAGCAAACACAAAAAATACGAATTTTACACAAAAAATATTACTTACACTTTTGCAACGCGGAGCGCCTGGTGGGGTCTGTGAGGCCCGGCACTTATTCAACCACGTCTTGTTCGCAGAATATCGCGCGAAGAACTGAAAATTTTGTGGGGATCGCAAGCGAACGAAGAAAACTGAAGCTAGTAATAACCTTAAGTCGCTAACGCAAATATTAAAATAGTTATGAACTTTTGAAAATGAGTCGGGCCTCTCAGACCCCACCAGGCACCCCGAGGGTTGATCCTCTGTGATGCTCCTCGCATGTAGTGTCATACTGTGTTTAGAGGCTGCCAAATTAGCAGATAATCCTCGAAAAACACACTTTTTAAGGGTCAAATACACTGTAAAATTTTAGAAAGTTTGGACAAAAGGCATAGGAGTTATCAAAGCTTCAAAGTGGATGAACAAAATCATCTCACACATCCACGCTAACATTCATACCTACAGAAAACCCCCAAATTTCTTGCCATTCTCGACATTTCAAAATCCCCCGAATTCAAGATGTAAACATTTTTGACTATCGCCACACTTTCTTATGTTATACATGTTGTCAATAAAGTCCTTCACAGTGATTTGTTCCTTTTTTTTTACAGAAATGTGTTTTGCATGTCCTAAAATGTCACCTTACCAGATTAGATTGCATTTAAACTACTAAATTCTAATTAAAGTACCCTTATTCAATGATTTTATAGTATTAAACAGGGAGGTTCTTTAATTTTGATCGCCTAGTATATTTGAAAGGAACTTTTTCCTTCATTCACTGTAACACTTGTAAGCATTTCCATAAAATTTCTACTCTTTGCCATTCAGTATTTTCTTCTTGAAAACGTGCGAGAAAAAATTTAATTTCAAAAATATTTAATTAAATTTCTTTTCTTTTTTAATTTTAAAACGAAAAAAAAAAACATTTTACATATAAAATTAAATATTAAAGTAAGGTACAATAAAATTTTAATTGATGCACTTTTAAAGAAGAGCTTCGATGCTGAGTATAAAATATTTTTAAAATGTGTTTTCATAACATTGTTTTCATCTTTGGCACGGGGATTTAATCAAGTTTTTAAAAGAAATACAATTTTAAATTACACTTTGAGATATAAATTCAATTGTTTAAATATTTAAACGAATTTTTAATATATTACTGTGAAAAATTTCATTAAAGTTTACTAGTGACACATGCGCCGATAGATCATTTTTACATTCGTGATCGTTACGTATAACAGAAGAAGGATATGATGATTGGTTTAAAAAAAGCCTTCCCCAAAATCTTTACGTTTTTGTTGTACTCAGGGAACTTTAAAACGTCGAGAAATGCAAAAGAATGTGTGCTATTTTCTGTATCTTTGTGTAGAGGGCACGATTTTGTTTACCCACTTTTCAAGCATCCTAACTCCTGGGCCTTTTGTCGAAAATTTCTGAAATTCTGCATGGAGGTTTATGTGTTAGGGCTATTGATACTATTAAATTTTGGTGGTTGAAAGTCGAGGGGTTAGGAAGATAGAAAGGGCCACGTGTGGTGTTGGACTTAAGAGTTTATTTGTTGTTAGCATTTACAATTTTTTTAATGTTTATAAAATTCATTCCTATCCTCGAAATTAAGCTTTTTGTCATTTCTTTAATAATTAATAATATAAAAGTTATTTTCTTTTTTTTGCCGGGAATGTTACGCAACTCGTTGTAATAAAAATTAAATTATATAAATTATAGAAAAATATATGTTATCTTGCTTGTCATTTTCCTATTATCGGATATATATGTATAAATTTATTCATAATTTATTTTAAAAAGCAAGTAAACATGTTTAAAATTAAAGAAAATTGGATATAAACACAAAAAATAAATTAAATCAGAGATTGGTTCATTTTAAAAACTATTTTTTTTAGAATTAACCAATCAAAGAGAGAAATTATATAAATATATCAATTACCAAGCGCCTGATTGGTTATTGAAATATTTCACTGAAACTGATTAGTTATTTGATTGGTGAAATAGCTTACGAGCGTGGCATCGATTTAATTTCTTTTTTCCTCAATTAAAAATTAATAAATTAAAAACAAATTATTAAAATAATAAAAATATAAATAAATGACGTCAACAGTTTTAAAGGATACAAAATTAACCAATCAAAAAGAGAAATTTAATTAAATTTCAATTTTTGATAATTCGATACATGAATTAATTCAAATAAAAATCATAAATATGTTTAATTACGTAAAAATTATTGTGTATTTAATATTATTAAACAAATAAATAACATTTAAATAATTAAATAAGTCTTTCTAAGGGAGGAGAAACGTTATTCATATTTATTTTTAAATGTTTTGAATATTTTATTCATGAATTTAAGTATTCTAAATGCATTTTTTTTAAATAATTATTCAATAATTTATACTAAATCGATTTGTTTCGGTTCTAAGATATTCTCAAGCTATAGCGATGCATATGTAATGATGTAAATTAACAAGCAGTTCTTTACACATCAGGCAAGAAGCTAATTAAGAGAAAGACAAGTTCTCAACTGATCAATTAGCAAACAGTAATGTAACTTGGAAAGTCTTTAACAAAATATTAAAATGTTCCATCAATTTAATGACAATTTACAGAAGAACTGGACTGATAGGTTAAGGGCAACACAAGGACGATTTGCTAAGGGGCGCTTCCCTGTAAGACTTTCTATAGGGAACATGATCCTCGTTTGCATGTTACACACACGAAGAAAGTACGGAAAACTTCACGAAGCCAGCCTAATAATCAGGTGCGAACCCACGACTAACTACCAGCGTTCAGTGGTAACGGAATTCATGGAATAAAATTCTGACAAAGTGGTGCCTCTTAGCAAGACTTTCTATAAGGAAAATTACCCCTGTTTTAGACACGCGAAGAAAACAGGGGAAACTCCACGCAACCAGTCTAATGATCAGGTGCGAACCCATGACCAGTGTCCAGTTTATGTATTCAGCCTCTGGTGAGCACTTCCCAAAAAATTAATTTGATAAATTCTCTCCATCGTATTTCATAATTTAATAACGTTTTTCTTAATGGAATATTACAAAATTACTCATAAATTATAAAATTTTTATACATTCGTGTTGTACAGTACAGTACATTGGCTATTGAATTCACAATTTGCAATAAAACTTTCAATCTCTTTTCGTTGATTGTTATTTATAAGGACCAGAATATATTAAATTTTTTTTTTTGTTTATAATTTATTAGTTTATACGAATCTATTCCGAATACAACAAATTTTTCAAAACAAAAAATATTACAACTGTTGATTAATATTCTATTTTTTCCCGTGTTTTTCATATATTTTTCAACAATATTTTCCTTGTAATTCACTTCTCATGCTGCAATTTCACGTAAGAGAAATTTTTATTTATATGTAAACTAAAAATTTCTTAGTTTTAAATTTAGTTTTCAATATTATTAATATACTAGCGGATGAGCCCGGTGTTGCTCGGGCAAAAACTAACGATAGCGAAGGTTTAGATTATTAGATTATAGCCAATTTTACCTGTTTTCACCGGGTGCAGAAATAAGATTCACCCACTTCTGACACCAGTTAGAGAATTTTTAGAAGGGTCTAAAAATTTCCCGCAAAAATACAAAAAAACCGCATCTAAAATAGTACTGTACAATCCGAGTTCAGGGTAATCTTTATTATTCAAATATCTTAGTGTTATTTAAATTAATGGATTATGTGAAAGATAATAGTTGTAATTATCATAATCCTTCATAAAACACTCGAGAATAAGTTAACTTACTGCAAAAATATGTATGTAGTTTCTTCCTAAACCTATAAGTATTGGGCTGCAATTTGAAAAAATTGTAGACCTATAATTTCCCATTGTCGTCCGTTTGATTGTCTGTCTGTCCTTCCTTAATCTCTCGGGAACGGAGTTACGGAGATAAACGTCTAGACCAGATAAGGGCAGAAGGCTCCGATTAACAATATACGTTTTTCCGACGTGGACCGAAAGTCACGTGGTTTTTAAAATTAAATTATGATTAAAATTTGCAGCTTGGCATTGTGACGATGTCACAACAATATGTGTTCTATTTTTATTATTTTATAACGCAAAACAAAATTTAGAATAAATTACTATTAAAAATTATTAAAAATAAAGAAATTCATGAAGATTTACGACAAAAGTGAGTAATTTAGCTTATTACGTACATAATTATGTCACTTCATAACATGAACAATTTTAGTCTAAATTATGATAAAACAGTAGTATTAACTCGAGTGGTATAATTTTGTACAGTATAAAATGCCTTCACGCAAGAATACTAACAGTGTTTTTCTCAATCGTTCTCACAAAGGAGTATTTTCAGTTTGGTGTCAATTAGACACTCGAGAACAATGAAATTCATTAATTTTTGTAGATCGAGCGCCGATTCGATACGACTTTAGCAATCAAAAATAGCTGCAGGGATCGAGCTGCCATTCAGAAAGTCTAAAAAGAAACGAGCAATTATTTATTTTGACATTTTTTTTTTTAAACTCTTTCCGCCCAGTGGACACTAAGAGGACCTCTAATAGCAAGCCCATTATGGGTTCGGCCAGGCCCACAATGGGGCGGCCGGGTGGTGAGGGACAGGGACCGACATATCTGGACGGACCACCCCCCGAAAAATTCCTGGGGATTTTTCGACCCATCCGGATTTTATCCCGGGTCCCCAGGGCAGCAGGCTGCTAACCTTGACCACTAGTGGCCATCCGGCCGCTTTTATTGTGACATCGTCACAATGCCTGGCTTCAATTTTTAATCATATTTTAAATTTACTTAACTTAAAATATATGCTCTCCACCTCAAATTATTAGTGGCTTGCCCCTGTACATCATACTTTTTCTTTAGCAATAGAGTTGTACCAATCATGTATCTAACACCGTTCGAGAGAGGATTTTTGAATTGAAATACGAGGACTTCCGGTTTACACCGGAAGTCCTCGTATTTCAATTCAAATTAGTATTTATGTATGTATGTATTTACAAATTAGTATTTATCAATTTAAATTAGTATTAGTAATATTATGTATTTAGGCTTACGTCAGAAGTTCTTGTATAATTAATCAGGGCCTTCTGCCCCTAAGGTTTCCATATTTAGTTTCGATTTTCATCTATCTAATTCTGTTATCGATATTAAGGAAAGACAGACTAACGGGTGGGCAATTAACAGTGGAAATTTATAGGTCTACAATGTTTTCAAATTGAAACCCAATAACTAGTTTAGACAAGAACTTCTGATGATACTGTACAGTCACATTACTGTCTCTTATAAGGCTGTTATAATATGGGAAAGTATTGTAATTATGAGAAATTTTAACCCTGCAGGAGTTTTGCAAACTCAACGTGTACAGAGCCCTGAACCCAAAACAGTAAAAAAAAAAATAAATAAATAAAAAACAGTAAGGTTGCTGATACTTTCAATAAAATCAGAAACTACACAAATCTATATTATTCAATTTTACGTTACTTAAAAAATGTCCAGCAACGAGTTGTATAACAAATCCTGGCAAAAAGTAAAAACTATGTGCGGCACCATCTGTTATGAGATTTTATTAAAAATAACTTTTATACTATTAATTATTATAAAATGACAAAAAGGCTTAATTTTGATGGTAGGAATGTTTTCTAAAAATTTTTAACAAATAAAATCTTTATTAAGTTGATATGACACACAGTTCCTTTCATCTCCCAAACCCCTCGACCTTTAACCACCAAAATGGAACAGAATAAACGCCCCCAATACACAAACTCTTCCGCAAAATTTAAGAAATTTTCGATAAAAAGTATAGGAGTTATAAAGATTCAAATTGGGTAAACAGAATCGTGTCTTCCACACCTATACATACATAAAAATTCCCGAATTTCTTTGCATTTCTCGACGTTTCAAGATTCCCCTCCTCGGAGGGTTATTTCTTGTTCGATAGCCACACTTTCCCTCTATTATATAACAACCAAAAAGGTAAAAAAAAACAGAAAAATTAATAGAATTTGTATGGAAGAAACCAGAATTTACGCAACTACATCAATTTCTATTGCAGAAAAATAATTTAATATTTTTGCAGGATCGATATTTTCTTCCTCTCGCGGACATGAAATCGAACAAACACGTGTTTGGTGGAAATAAGAAATAAATTCTTATTGGTTATCCACCAAAGCTAAAGATTTTTTTCATTGACTTCCGAGTCTTAATGCTTTTTTTTATTATTTTATCCTATTTCCTGTTCGGATGAGTTTTTTTCCCCTTCATCTCAAATGTCTTCAATAAGGAAACTTCATTCTTCCATTATATTGAGTCGGAAAAAGTTAACTGGAGGGGGGAAACCAAAACTTTCTTCCGCATTTTCCGACTGAAATACTTTTTATAATTTTATTAAATCTGTAGGACTTTTTTTAAAATTTATACTTAAAAATGGATTATATATATTTTGGAACAATAATTTGAAAGCAATTTACTTATCAGTTGAGTGAGTAAATTCGTGTTTGATCTTGAAAAAATTGCTGCTGTCGAATCTCCCAATAACGAACACGTCTAAACAGGGGCCATTTTAAGGAAGGTTTTTTGAACAGATGTTAATTCGAAAAAAAACCTGCAAACAACGGCCGCCACCTCTAAATAGCGGCTATTTTTAAAGAAACATTTTTAATAAAAATGCATACAAAATGGACTCTAACAAGGCCCATTTTTTACAGGTTTCGTTGTATATATACCGGCAGCAGTATATTAAAACCTGTCCGAAACGGATACCCGTCATACCGGAAAATATATTAAGTACCGTACAAATTCGGTTTACACAGGTTTCATCGTATATAACAGAATTTAAAGGAGCGTAAACACTCGTACGATTACTTTCCACTGAAATTCCTATTAAAAATTTAAAATGATGGAAATGATGTTTACTATCGGAAAATTTAATTTCGATAACATACAGGTGGGAAAATTCTTCTGGAAAAATCCAAGTTGTTTATATAAGGAAACACTCTTCCAGTTCTCTAGACTATATGGAAAATTTTAAATTGCGGTGGGTTATGAGACACTCGAGTAAACACAGGAGTTAAATTAGTTTCTAAAGAAAACTTTGAAAAATAATTTAAATAATTTTGCATAAAAAACGGTCCTTCGCTTCATTTTGATTTATATTAATACTGTTTATATATTAGACGATCGAATTAACACGTAAACTCAAGGGGTCAGTCAGGTGCCAACCCACGACTGGTGATCATTGGTTTCATCCGCTACGCACTGGTAAGTAAAGGTAGAATGTAAATTAAGTAGAAAAGTTGTATCGAATCATCAATTACTTTTGTTCAAAAACATAGAATAAAAAAGCTCAAATCTTCTTTACCTACTCTAAACAATACAAAGGGTAATTGCCAAAATGTCGATATGTTTAAATATTTCATGGATTTGATCTCGCAAATATTTCTTCCGTAACGGTAATCGCATTTCGCTCCATTGGAGCATATTAGTAGTAATGCTTTGCGGTATCAAACGAAGAATAATTACTCTAATTACGTACAAAGTTTCGATTTTAATTATAATTAATTGCTAATATTTATTCCACGAGACGGATTTTTTTCCTTTTCCAAATTATGCGCAAGTTTATAATCTGATCATCCTTTCGCGTATCGTAAATAACTAGTAATTATGATTAAACACTCCAAAAATTAAGACAGTTTCACACGTACTGTACTGACATACCTGACAGGTAAACCTGAACAGGTATGCCTCTCCGGTATACCTGAAGAGATACCTACTACAGGAACACATCCTTAACTAGTTGTTGAAGATATGTCCTTATTTAAATAAGAAAAACATTTATTAATAAGTCTATTCCACTAATTTATTGCTTGAAAAGTGTTCTTATAAAGAGACGAACTAAAACGGAAGTTTTTTATAAAACTTATAGAAATCTGTGGCCCCTGTTTAGGTGTTCTAATGGGAAACGAGCCTTTATGTAAGAGTTCCAACGGGAAATGAGCCTATATTTAGTTACAACAATAGAAAAATAGGTCCTATTTAGCTGTTTCAACAGAAAAC
Source organism: Centruroides vittatus (assembly GCF_030686945.1). Taxonomy (NCBI): domain Eukaryota; kingdom Metazoa; phylum Arthropoda; class Arachnida; order Scorpiones; family Buthidae; genus Centruroides; species Centruroides vittatus. Next base: position 654,165 of record NW_027121750.1, on the reverse strand, counting down.
TGAGTCGTATTCAAGTGTTAAGATGATTTCATACTTACTGAACTTCTATCCATTACGTATCATTAAGTATCATCTTTTTGATTAATCTTTTAATTAATTAATTGATTGATCAATCATGTAACTTGTTAAGAACAGCTTTTATTCCATTGTTGGATTTATTCATTATGCGCCAGACTTTTATCATAATACAAGCACAGAAGAACATTAAGGAAAAGACACTATTATATAACTTCTGTATACACCTTATTTGGTAAGGAATTGGCCATTGTTACGTAGATCAAAAACCTTTTGTTTATTAAACAATAAACTATATTTTCAGTTATATTGGGGCAAAGTTTCCTTTTAGATAGTCAAAACAGAGTCTAGTTAATTCTTTAAAAATTTAAAAAAAAGGGGGGGGCAAGGGAAGGAGAAAGTAAGTCATTAGAAATGAGTGTAAAAATATAAAAATCTTCTATAAAATTTCAAACTTTTATAAGATTTTGTTAAATTATATCGTATGAAAGTCAAACAGAATGGAAATTTGGGAATTAAATTTGAATTTTTAACACTTAAACGAAACTTCTAATGCACTCACTCTATTTTAAGGTAGAAAATATAGAAATTATACATAGAAATTTCAACATTTGGGTTTGAAGAGAAGATCGATTCGGTCCATCATCCGGTAACTATAGCAACGGAGTGTATCTTCTGCATCTTTTCTTCTTGTAACCATCAATTTGACCAGTCTAAAATATCGTAAAATCGAATATGCGAAGGATTCGTTCATAATAAATTTATCATCGTTATATCGAAAATTTATGGAATTATTGATATCGAATCTATAAAATTCATGTTATGGCTTATCCCGATAACACAGAGTTGAAAAGTCCACAGTCAAAAATCGAAGCTTCCTTTCTTTATATTATATAAAGAGGGATTGGATTGGTACATGTCTACAGGAAATTGACCCCTAACACACGAAGAAAACTATGGGAAATGGACTCCTATTTAGGTGAAGTAACTACTCGATACTGACCCCTATTTAGGTACTACACATGTGAAGGAACTACCGAAACTAATCCCTATTCGAACGGAGTTAACACGTGAAGAATACTGACTATTTACACGAAAATATTTTTAGAGGGCCTTTTTAAATCGTGGATTCGGTCAGGCCCGATATCCAGGATACGCCACAATTCAGAAAGTTCCTGCGGTTGCCTGTCCAGATTCGCCAGAGCGGTAGAGTTAAAGAAAAGGCAATTGTTTCTTTAGCAAGTTAAGCAGTTTTCCTGTCTTTTCAGACTTCACAAATTCATAAACAGAAGCTCTATACAATCGAACCTCTAATAACGGCCACCTCTAAACGGCGGCGATTTAACGTTTCTCTTTCCACTGCACACAAGAAAACCTCCAAATAACATTTCTTTATGTTCCAGCATTTCCCGATTTTTAGCATTGATAAAAAGAGAAAGTGATGAGATTTACATTGTCCTTCATAATTTCCAATAAATTTATTCTTAAAAAGGACATTCTATAGACAAGATGAAAGAAATTCACGTTTAAAACACAATAAACAAAGCATTGGATCATTAAGAAATTCAGTGTTCTGCCAAGGAAAAGGATCATTGCGAAAAGAGGAGGAAGATTTCATTCCAATTACCATAATAGATTTCAGGATAAATAGAAATAACAGTCGTTAGGACAGATTTTCTCTGTTTCCATTAAAAAAAATGAATATCTATTAAACTACATTCATACAGATTCCCAAATAATTACTACTGTAGCAACAGTATCGAATGCAAGGAATGACATTCATCGAATCTTGCAAACAGTCAAAACAGACAGACAAACGGACAGAACGAATTTAATTGTAATAGTTATGCCACGAGGAAGAAAGTTTAAATATTTATAATCTTTACAAATAAAATCCAGCAAAAAGTTGCTTAACTTTTCCGGCAAAAAAAAGTTAAATTTACGCGTGGCGCCATCTGTTATCAGATTTAATTTAAAAATTTTAAAACTTTAATTATTATAAAATGGCATAACGGTTAATTTTCAGGGAAGGGGAGAGTTTTATAATAATAAAAAATTGTAAATGGTAATAGCGAGTGAAGCCCCACCACACTTCAGATACGACACGTGACCCCGTCTATCTCCTCGCCCCCTCGATCTTTAACCACGAAAATTTAACGGCATTAAGGACCCTAATACACAGACCACCCTGCAAAATTTCAGAAGTTTTCGACTAAGGGCACAGGAGTTATTAAGCTTGGTAAACAAAATTGTGCACCCCCTTCTCACACACTAACATCTACACACAGAGAAACCCCCAAAGTTTTCGCACTTCTCGACGTTTCAAGGACCCGAATCCCAATTCAGGAGGAGGGTCACTTTTTTACCCATGCCATACTTTCCCTCTTTTATATATATCCGCACAATACTATAAATATAACAAGGGATTCTTTCGTTTACGCCTTTGAAAATGAGCCTTTTGAAGGCAATTGTCTAGAGATAATCAATGGCCCAATCAATAGATTATAGAGAAATTGGATCATTAAAATCTCTGAAATGCTCTTTGTGTGGCACAGTTTGGAAGAGCACTTTTCACTTGAAGGTATCTGTCAAGTAGGTCAAGGACAAGGTCTTGAAGCATGGCATCGATCGATGCCAATCCTCGTTTTTTTTTTTACCAAAAAAAATCAAAGTTTTATACAATTGCATAGAAGGATATGATTTGAAACTAGTGCACCTCCATATAGCGATCTCCACCCTCATATAGCGCCAAAAATGGGTCTATTGTTATAAACACCTGTGTTGCAAAGGGCATTGTTACGTTACTTCAAACCTGTATGCACAGTACACCTCATTGTTTTATATAATTGTTATTATTCGGGGTCTTTCGATTTAGTGCCAATTTCGGAGGAAATTAAACGGTGGCGAATGTATATTACGTACAGAAACCTGTAAAACGATAGCCAGTAAAAAACCTGTCTAAACGGACATAATTCTTCAGAACGAATCGTTAAAAAAACACCCTGCCAAACCGGAAATAAATATTCGGTACCACGCGATTCCGGCTTACACAGGTTTTGCTGTATTAAACCTTAATTAATTCAACTGTTCATTATTATTAAAATAATTCTCTCTTATTAATAACTGGATATCTTATACAATTTCCAGCAGTGAGAAAAATAACGAACGTTGGCAGTTGACAGACAAACAAACGTACATCATTTATTTAAAATTAAAGACATTAGAAATTAAATTATTTATACGAATTCTTATGGAATTTTAATTAGGTTTATGTAACAATTTTTAACGTTTTTGTACGCGCTTCTCTCGAAGTACAGCGTACAAAAATGGGGCGAAATTAAAGTGAAACACATTAATAATGCATGTTACATCCGTAATTTAGTCAGTAACTAACTAAACAAGACATGATTCATATTTTTAATAAGCGTAACAAGCGTAACATTAATTAAACTTATAATAATATTGCATCCGTACACCCGCTTAAGATAGAATTAATTAAAATATCAAAGACATTCATTAATTCATGGCGGATTTTTAGTTAATTTAATGGCAATAAAACGAATCGATGGTGATTAAATGATTCTAATGGGCAATTTAATTTAAACTTTGACACGTGGTGCCGGAAGCCATATTTTTATTTCATTTATTTATTGCATAATATATGTATAAACTAATAACTACATAATACTATCAGATTACGAGAGAAGTTCAGTGAAACCTGTCTAAGACGGACGCACATGTATACAAATTTCCGTTTTATAGAGGGATTGGTTTGGATCCGTGGAATAAAGCAACGAAACACTTGGATAATTGCCTGTTGAGATGGCTTTCTGATGGCCCTTCCAGGTACTGTGTCCGTTTTAGGCAAGTTTTAACGCAACTTTCAAATCTATGAATTTATATACGTCAATATAATTAAGAAAAATAAATACATAAGCACGAGTTTGAGGTACTGTACATCGGTTTAGTGCCACACGCGAATTAGTGTGGCGAAACGAAGAAATGATGGCGCTAAATCGAAGTGTGAGTGTACAGTACGTTTTATGTACTATACAACCGTTTGTTTAGAGCTATCACGTGTTCGTTTCCTAAACCGGGCCACTAAATCGTGTATGGCGCTAAACTGAAGTCCCTGAAACAATAAGAATCGTGCGCCTACGTAATAACGGGGTCAAGCTTGAATTTACAGTGCAAGTTTGAGAGTCGTGAGTGGGTGATATGGTAATTTACAATGGAAAATAGTAGACTAAAATTCTCTCGAGCGTATTTATTGGCGCTTTATAAGGGTGGCGCTATTTAGTAAACGCTACATCGAGGTTTGATTATGTTGTGTATGTAAAAATACAAATACTTACAGAATTATTAGGCTGTATTTATACCAAACCCACTAATTACAGTAATTAATTATGAAGGGATTAAATAACTATTCTGATTTTAAATTATTGAGAACAGAAGCCGCGCGTGAGCGAAGATTAATTTGCATAATACAATTCGTTTGCTTACACTAAAAAATAACGAACAATTCGAATTGTCGTTTCGTCATCAGGACGTAATATTGAATTATGTATATTCTTATATTATACACTCAGAGCTGGACCCTTGAACCTGTTGGCCTCACCTATAGCACATTACAAGCCTTTCCTCTATAAATAATACACGTAAAAATATGAGACCCTAACTTATACAGTGATAACGTGCCCTAAAGCTGCAGCTTATTTAGATTATGTGCAAATTTGACCCTAAACACATTACTCAGTTATGTTTTATTCGTTTTATTTATTCACACATTGCTTCACAACACCAAAAAAATAGTAGAAGTTACTTTTATGCCCTTCATTTAACATAGATAGAAGTAACCTCTACTGAAAAATCTAATAATTTCCTTTCAATTCCTTTGCAGGCAGGGCCTTTCTCTCTATAAATAGGGCCTTACATTTTTACGTGTATTAAGCTATAGACCCTAAAACAAGCTTACTTAGCTAGTGATCAAGCTCTATATACACTACTCAGTTACGTTGTGTTTATTAATATATCGCTTCACAATACTACAACACCGAAAAACTGGTAGAAGTTACTTTTATGCCCTTCACTTAACGTAGATAAAAGTAATATTTTCCTTGTTTACACAGACACACACAAAACAATATGCTTATTTTTCTTCTCTCTTTTAATTTATATTTTATAAATATTTAACACCAAAGAAACAGACGTACACACAAGAAAATAAAGATATATAAAACTGTTAATTATTAACCTGTAAAACTATACACTTCTTATAACGTTAAACTAGTAACTCGACACATGAAATTAATAATTATTATTATCGACGAAACACGTGTGCAGTAATAGAGATAACTTACTCTATTATATATATATATATATTCTGTACGTTAACAATATAAAAATACACTTACCAACACCAAGATCGACATCCGATGAGAAAATACCTATAATATCCAACGCACACACTATATAGAGGTAAAGTACAGTGCACGTCAGTCCACAATACGCTCGGAGAGCCGAATGAAACTCCTCTGTTTCACCGAACACTAGTGTCAGGCCATCAGCGCCGTCTGGCGAATCGTATTGTTCTCTCCTCCAGACACAAGTTGCGGCGCATATGTCACGTGGACGAGGTTGTGTGTTGTGTGGTTTGGGGAGTGCCGAAATTCTTATCGATTATAAAAACTTACGCTGTCGAGTTCGTGTCGTTTGGCGGAAAGATTTTCTTATCGTGACAAACACGCTGAGAAAGAGATGACGGCTCGTTGGGAAACGAACTGAAATAGAAAAGAATAAGGGGAAAAAAAAAGGTGTAAACACCTGAAAAACTTAATTTTAATTCTATTTTCTACACGTCTTTCTATTTTTTTTTGTTGTGTTTGTATTATTAAAAATTGAAAATTCCCGCCCTTCTTCCGTACGAAAATAGAAATGCTTTACAAGAATTTCGGGCTTCGATTTTCTAATTGTACTGTACAGTACACCTACACTTTCCCACTGGCTGTCTGTCCTTCGTTAATCTCGAGAACGAAGTTGGATAGATGAAAATCGAGACCAGACACATGGGTGATCTGCCAAGGGAGGTCTTTTATGGGAAATTTAGTCTTATTTAAGTGTTAATGGCGTGAAAATAACCCCGAAAAACTCCACGTGGTCAGCTTGTTGGACAGGCACGAACCCACGACCTGTTCAGTGTTTTATCCACTTGGCCTCTGGTGGGCATGAGACCAGATATGGTAAGTAGATGAAAATCGAGACCAGATATGGTAAGATAATTAGATGAAAAATCAAGACCAGATATGGTAAGATAATTAGATGAAAATCAAGACCAGATATGGTAAGATAATTAGATGAAAATGAAGCCCAGATATGGTAAGATAAATAGATGAAAATCAAGCCCAGATATGGAAAGCTTTATAGCAGATGCCTCAATTAACTATAGCCTATACGAGCTTCCAGACGAAGCGAAAAAAAAATCTATTTATAAAAGTTACCTTCATTAAAAACCGGTATGTTGTGAAGTGCAGTTAAAATTTTAATAAATAAACAATAAATTATAGTTTTTAATTTAATTTGTTTTATATATTCTGTACTATAAATAGAAACAAAGACTGTTATAGGAAATAGAAATCGTTCCTATAGCAGACGAGACAATTAGATTACGAAATATAATTCACTAAATGTCATATCTGATCAAAGTTATTGCCTTGTTCTAAATATTTACACGAATTAAAGCAAATTACATGTCCAAATTTTATAATATTAATGTACTATGAGCTTCTGTAATATTATTATTAATGTAATTGCCATTCGTGCTTCATACGCTTAACTTATGCAAAATTAATAAGCTAACATCTTCATGTTATTGGAGGAGAGAAAGAATACAGATGATCTTCCTTTAATTATCTGAAGACATAACTGGGAATTTCCTCCTTTAAATTGTATTGGGGATGGTTACGTTGCGAACCATATACCGCACTTTAATCACAATCGATTTGTAAGTCGAGAGTCGACTTCTTTATTGTATTATGCTTCCATTCAGTAGTGTATACTATTATTATCCTTTGGAGATTATCACAAGCAATAAGCCAAGAGCATAAACCACATCCTGTTATCGAGATACTCAAACAAGTAATATCACTCCTTGACAGGTTTATTTCCTCAAATTTACTCCTTAACAGCTTTTGAGATGCGATGTTCTTCCATCATCTTCCCTCTTGTAATTTAATCATGGTCAATAAAACACTTTAGTTGAAAAATAATAAGAATTATAAGCTTTTATCTGCTAAAATCAGCTACCATTCGTGTTCTGCTCTTCGTACTCCTTAAGAATATACTTCTCAACCAATGGTACGCGTGCGACTAGGTGTAGTAAAGAAGGATCGATTAATGTTACAAATCTACAAGTAGAAAGCTCAGGGGGTACGCGAGTGAAGAAGGTTGAGAACCGCTGATATATTTCATTACTCTATAGACTATATGTAGCACAATGGCAATTGTTTACGCATTTAAACTTTTTTAAACAGAAAAAATACAAGGAGTAGGAATTTATGGAACATTGTCATTAAGTACAGCATACCTGTAGGTCCTTTCCTTTACCAACTTCTGTGGTCTTAGCCGAACCCACAGTTAGTAAAGGTCTTCTTAGTGTCCATAGTTTCTGAGCATGATATATTATAAAATTTGCAATAATTACGTAGAGAATTCTCATTATATTCAGGAAACAAATTGAACCTTGTATAATGACCTATTTTAAGAATGTTTTATTCTTTATACGCCGTGTAAACGAGGGAGAAAACAGAATAATTTTAGAATTTTTCCGGAATCGATTTCTAAATTAGCGAAAACGAGAAAGAAAAATTTCTCTGCATAATAATACTTAATTTTTGCCGAATCGAATGGTGATTTTCTGTATAAATTAAGTGTTTTTCTTTAAGAAAAATATAAGATTTATATTATCATTAAGCATTTTCTTTTACCTTATAAAGAAGAAAGACACTAGATCAACGAAAGAAATTCCTTCAAATAAATTAATGAAATTCCTACTTTCTCTTTTATGTAATTACTAAAAATAAGCCCCATATACTTTTTCCTATCTCCAAAGAAGAAAAGTAAAAGATTTAAATGAAGTTTATACGGCTTCATTTGCATAAAAAATTACACTCCTTGGTCACTTTACATTCACTATCGTATCTTGTACGGTTTGGATGTAAACTTGTACAAAGATAAATGCTTATTTATTTGTTTTTCAATCTTATTCAGTGCATTTTTAAATTTAAAATCGGGCTTCAGTTTTCAATTTTCAAACTGTCTGTCTGTCCGTCCGTCTTTCCTTAATCTCCAGAACGATGTTAGATAGATGAAAATCGAGACCAGACATGAAAAAAGTAAAGGGCATTTGCTATTAAGCCATCCTTATCTGGAAAAATCGAGACCAGATATAAAAAATTAAAGGTACTCCGGCCATTAAGCTTACCATATCTGGTCTCGATTCGAATTGTGACCATGTCACAATAAATAATTGCTGGTTATATATTTGCTATGAGTGATACACCTGGTAAATTTCAAAGTTTCTATAAACCAAGCAGCGTGACGAATATGGATTTCGAAATGGAATTTCGCATTAGAATTTATAGGATTTTAATATATCAAAATGACCTCCGTTATACGAATGGAATTTCTATAAATCTCGAGAACCAAATCAATATTTGCTGCTATCTCTAACGTTAAATCCTTTGAGTATCGATATAGAAAATAGAATCCAAAAATAGAAAATGCTGTAGGAAAAGAACACAGATCATCTTCTCGTCCTTTTTTCCGAAACAATTACGAAAATCTTTTTAAGCCCGGATAACGTTTCCATGTTTTAAGTGCGCACTTAACACATAAGTACAGTATACTTTATTATAATAAAGTATACTGTACTTATTACTCTGTAAAGTATTACTCTGTAAACTATTACTCTGTAAAGTGTTATGATGTTTCTGCTCATTAATACCAAACAATCTACTGAATAATTAATTAGAGACTAATAAGCATTAAAAATTCGGTAACAATTGAACTTTTCAGATTATATTTATAATTAAAATGCAAAAAAGTAATGAGCAATTGTATTTACTGTGACATTGTCACAATACCGGGCATGATCTTTTACTTGACTTCCCATCCACACGGAAGTTCGTATATAAGCCACCCTATGAAGGCATCCGGTCCCTAAACTTTCCATATTCGTTCTTTGATTTTTCATTTTTATCTATCTAACTTCGTTCTGTAGATTACCGAAGGACAGGCACACAGACGAATAGACGACGATAGTAGGTTATTTTTCATGTTTATTTTTCTTAAAACGATGAAAATCGAGACCAGATATTTGGTTTAATTCGATTAATTCAACTTGACAATGCAGGAATGCCTCCTGGAAGGCCTTTCTATAAGAAACTGGCCCGTATTTAGGTGTTACAAATGCGAAGAAAACCCGAAAAACTCAAAGTGCCAGCACCTCCATAAACACATCTACATCCAAGTGTACACCTTCATTCACAGCCATAGTGGCAACATCCACGTGGTACAGGAATGAATTCAAATATGCCCGTTCTAAACTCCTTTCACAATGGGCCACGCCCATATGGCTTAGCCAATTGGTGACTTTATAACTTACTTTAACTCTTTTTCCTATGACGTCATTACTTCGTTATTAAAAACTCCTCCCATTTTCCTACTGAAGAGGGATTTTACGATCGGATTATGTATTACAATCGATATAATACAAATAACAGTTCTTTGTGTTATGTTTTCATTTATATTATTCAGTAATTTCATAAAGCCACGGTTGTTGAGTATTGACAAATTAATATATTTAAGATAAATAACAGAAATAATACATTTTACATATAGTTACTCAGATATGTAATTATTATTTACTCATATATTACGTATGTAGTTAATTATAACAACTGTAATTAAAGCAATATAAGCCGGTCACCCGTACTCTAGATTTAATGATGTACCCCTAGCAGCATTCAAGATCGATTTTGGTTTGTCTATATTGTTACCCCACGTAACAATCACGAAGTGACGTCAAGTTTTTCCAGAAAATTACGTCTACGATCGCGACAGGTACGACTTTTCCCGTTTGTTTACTCGTAAATTAAAAATGCATTCGCGTGTTTATAAAATTTTTATTAAAAATAATTGCAAATATTTATAGAGATTTCGAGTGTAATATTTTTTTTTTTACGAATTTCTAATTTAGAACTAAGATTAGAACATTAAATTTGATCAATAAACACTTCTTACAGAGTTAAAGCATAAGTTTAGAAATCTTTTACACAGGAAATCACCATTTATTTTTCGTTAAGTTTCATTTGAAACTGTGAATATGATTGGATCAATCGAATAAAGCAACTCAACACATGGATGATCTACCAAGTGAGAACTTTGAATGGACATATGACCTGTATACTTAATGACGTATCCCTCGCAGAATTCACAATGGATTATGCCTAATCTATATTGTTATGCAAGTAACACTATAGGGGCCAGTTTCTGTGGTAAAATGGCTCCTATTTAGGTGTTATACACGTTAAGAAAACCAGGAAAACTCGTTGGAGAAGGGCTAAACATAAATTTGAGCTGGAAGTACTCCAGAGTATCTGTGCGCTCACCTGAATAATATTACTAAACACTGGTCGCGGGTTCGCACCACACCAACGGCCTAGCTGCGTGAAGCTTTCCAAATTTTCTTCACCTGCCTAACACGTGAATAGAGTCAGTTTCCGACAGAAGTCTTCCCGGGAGGCACTTCCTCTTGACAGATCTCCTCTGTTACATTGCCTTATACCATCAACTCAATCCATAGTATCTGGAAGAAATGCGCTTTCAGGGATTGCGTAAGGGAATATTTTCCAAAGAAACTCTCTCACATCTAGAAAACTGATATGGTCTGCAACAAAAACCAGAATTCTCATATCTTTGTATCGTTTAACAGAAAATGATAACTGGGATTGAAGACCTCTTCGGAATTCCTTAGCTTTCATAATCTCGTGTGGTAACTCTGAGGAGTTATCCTAGATCTTTCATCAATCAATACAAGAGAACACAATAGAACATGGACGATGGTAAACGTGAAAAAATATTATTTATTTAAAGAAATAAGTCATGGAATTGTATATTATTATGGTAATTTTCTTTTCATAAATTTAAATAATGTTAGAAATAATAAGCCGTCATTTTAATTGTGTACCATTAATTAAGATTTATTAAACACAATTATAACAATATTTATTTTTAATTAATTAGTAACGATACAAACTAGAATTAATTGCTTCTTCTTCATACTTAATTGACAATTATTATAAACAGTTAGACCATTAATTAATTATAAATCATTATCATTAATATGGAAAAACGTACACATAATAGAACAATAAATAATTCTACTAAGCCTTGCTGGTTTGGACTATTTCCGCCCTGTAGAAGCTAGAAGGGCCTTTCCAGGCCTATCATGGATTCGACCAGACCCATAACGAAGGGCCTGGACGAACCCACGATCCGGGCTGCGTTAGAAAGGGTCCGGCACATCGGCAACAGACGATTCAATGTAATTTCTGGAGGTTTTCAACGGTCAGATTCGAGCCCGAGTTCTCAAAGTGACAGGCTGAGAGATCTATCCAATTTGGCGCCCGGTCCTACTGAGACGAAGAGACTTCTTCTCCAGCAGACCCCCCCCCCCCGATATAAAAGCCAGTAAAAGAGCTCTGCTTCAAATCGCAACATTAGTTTTAGATTTTTTTTTTGAATATTTTTCCAAGTAATCTTCAATTAATCTAAAAATTTAGCATAGAAATGATTAATTTTTAAAGTATTTTTCTTTCTTTTCTGCAAGAATAACGGACAAGAAATAATAAAAGTCGGTTTTTTCGAATTTTGAAATGGATTCATATCATTGGTCGATTTAAATTTAAATAAACCAATCGCGTGTAATAAACACTATTATACTTGACAATTTAAAAGTAACGGAGAACATTTTTGAAAATTATTTTTAAAAATTTCTGAGATAATTTGACGTAAATCTAGCATGAAAAATAAATGGAAGACGTTTAAAATTTACCAACTTTTCGAAAGTTAGGTCATTATTTTTCGGTTCACGAAAGAGAAAAGTAAATTACAAAATTTATTATATCACGATACTCTCCGTCTACATTTCTACTTTAGCATCTACAACAGCGCGTGTATGTACGTCAGCTAAGGATCCATCAGTGGCAAGTGTATAAAACCACCGAACACTGGTAGCTGGTCGTGGGTTCGCGCCTCACTAATAAGCTGGTCGCGAGGCGTTCTCTGGGGTTTTTTTCCACATTTGTAACACCTAAATAAGAGGTTAGTTTCTCATAAAATTCCTCAAGGGAGTGGACTATTCAAGTGTTACAAAAATGAAAAAAATTCGTAAAACTCCATTTCGCGAGGTTCGAACCCACGACCGTGTTCAGTGGTTTTATCCACTCGGCCGCTAGTGGGCTCTTATTGATCTTACGTTTAATTCCTATTTAAGTGTGAAAAATATATTTATCCAGCATTCATCGCATGACAAGTAAGCATTAAAGATTCAATCTTAACTATAATTAGATTAGGCAAATGAGTCATTACTTCATTATTTTGTATAAGAAAAGAAAAATTGTTACACATATTCATTTGAATTTAATTAGCACAGAAAATTATATCATTAGCAATTCGCTGAAGTGTTTGAATAATTCTTGCTCTTTATTAATTTTCAGCTAACCAACAATGAGCATTACTCTAGTAACTCATCATACTTCTACCTTTATACTTAAATTTATTGTTTATAAGTGATGCAGTACATCATCTACACCTAAAAACCACAGTTTATCACCTAACCTATGTGAAATATCCTTCCATATTTTAATATTCACACTTTTTCCTTTAACTAAGGCATAATTTATGGTTAAAGTAAATTTACAACGTCCATATACATTAAAACTTAACACAGGACTACAGTGTGAATTGTTATTTATACTATTTCATACTCACGCTGTATGTCCTCTCTGGAAGCCCTTCACAGAGGATTATATGGGAAACTGGTCCCTATATAGATGCTAGACACGTGAATAAAACTAGGGAATAGTCCTGTATTGGGTTCGAACCCACGACCGGTGTTCAGCGATGTTATTCACAAGGCCATTGGTAGGCACGTCGTAAAAGGAATGAGTTGATTTAATGTTCCATGAATGCTGTACAGTATTCTACAATATAAACGATGAAATTCTTTACTGTAATAAATTTATCTTTCTAAAAATATTATCAGATGTTTTGAACAGTTAAATTCTATCAGGAATTTAAAAATTCTAAAAGAGATGAATTGATCGCATCTTTCTTCAATAAATGCAATTTCAAAGTATACAAGAAATTAGTTACATCAAATTGAATAAATTTGAAGATATAAATCAGATAAGAATAAGGAATTAAAGAATTTATACGATGCATTAAGATAAATTGAGGTGATGCACGAGGGAAGAATTGCCATTATGGGCAGCTGTTGCAGGCAATTTATAGAACTCGGTGCTTAATACTTCAGTGTGGAAGCAATTATAGTGCATTACCAATTGGATTTTTTGTAGATAAAAATAGTTTTTCGAAGCTCTTTTTTAAAATTTTTGAAGCCTTTAATGCTTAATTTATAACAAGAAGAGTTGACTATGATGAGGAAATTTCACTTCATTTATTAGTGTTTATAGAGTTTACATTTATATACAAGATGAAGAGTTTTCTGTAACACTGGGAAGTAACTCCTAAATTCACTCCTATAATACTGTCGAGGAATAGTAAACTGAACGTAGTGTTATATTGTATTAGTAAATTTTATTAACATTAGAACAAACAATACCTACTTTTAAGTGTTTCTTCTGAATAATTATTCTATTGATCTTCGTCAACACAAATCAAACAGAAGAAGTTTCTGAAATTAAAAATAAAATGTTTTAATTATCTTAAATTTATAAAATTTCATAATTGTATTTTTATTTTTTTCAGAATTCCATTATGCATAATTAATTATCGATGTGTTAGAATAAACATTCTGTACCGAAGAAAGGGACTTTTCTTTCTGTGTAAGTTGTCAAAAAGTACCAAATTAACCTGGAAATTTGGCATTTTAGCCAAATTTTCAGGTTAATTTAGTACTTTTTGACATCTTAATTTAATAAAATTAACTTATTTGGGTCTGTCCAGGTCACCTTGGTGTTTCCTTCTTGTTTAATCTTCTCCTCTTCTCTCTTCTAGTCGGAACACTTAAGTATACTATTGTCTTTCTGTATACTTTTATTGCGTTTTATCGAACATTCTCGTTTCGTTTTTTACTGTTAACAATTGAATTTTTTCGAATTTCATTGCTTAATATAGAAGAAAATTTAATACATTTGAAAAGCATTCGATTAAAAAAAAAAATAGATTTTAACATTGTTTATGTAAATATTTAAATAATTTTAATTTAAATAATCAATAAGTGTTTTACTTTAAATCAAATCAGCGAAAATTTCGTCTAATATAATGAATATTTTCTTATTTATTTATACCGAAAAAAAGCAGTAAGTTCTGAGAAAATGGAAACGATAACACGCTTCCACTTACGAAAAAAGTTCTGCAAGTACTGAAGTTTTTTTTTAAACATTCATTTTAATATTTATCTTTGCTGCTGCGAAGTATTTATTCAATAAAATGTATCCGCTTCCTCGAAACTACGTTTTTTTTTTCTTTCTTTCTCCGCACTTCTTATCACTTAATGAAGGAAATCGTCACATTTTCTGTTGCTCCTCTTCTAACGATTTCACATTTACGAGTAACAAACACTTTATTTTAGTCCAAAAGACTGGAAAATTAATCGATAGAAGTGCTTATTTTGTAATATTTAACTCAAATTTTAGCGTTTTTAAATAATAAAAATGAATTTAATCCAAAAAATTTAATAAAACGTCCTCAAATATTTAAACTCAAATTTCATTCGCTTATAATTAAATAGGTGAAACTTTGACGACATACCTAAGCTCGACGACGTTGTATTTTAATATCGTTTTAGGAATCCCCAAAAAACATAACTAAATATAGAATTTAATGGTGATATATGTGTCTAATGCATTGTAGTGATGTATATGGTGGGGTATGTGTATGTTGTTATAGTGTATATGTATGTGTATGTGTATAGGCTATAGTGGGGTATACGATCAATAAAAGGGTTGTTCTCTAAATATATTAAAATTATTCTCTGTAAAACCTGTAAGCGAAGCCCGGCTGAACTTCGAAACACATTTTGAACACTTGACACTGAAAAATTAACGTTTAAGGTTGAATTGATAATATATTTCCTTCAAGAAAGTGTTTTATAGCTATATTAGCCTGTATTGTGTGTTAAATTTGAATTAATTGATGCGGTATCATCCGCTAAATACTGGTAGTCGTGGGTTCGCACCTGACCCTATGCTGGCTACGTAAAATTTTCTTCACCTAAATAGGAGACACACTTTCATAGAATGTCCTCCAGTGAGGCATCCTTCTAAGTAGATCGCTTGTGTGTCGCGTTGTATTATAATAAAAATTAAAAAATGACTATTTTTACTTCATATTTTGCTTGTAGCAAGTTTAACTTCTCAACAAAGAAAAAGATAATAAAGTTTTGTAATTATAACAGTTAAATTAACTGCAGCTATTATACAATTTCGTGTTAAACAAACGAAGCAAACGAGTAAAGTATATTCTTTAATTTGGCTGCAATTTAAAAAAATTGTAGACCTATAAATTCCCACTGTCGTCCGTCAGTCCATTAGTCTGTCTGTTCTTCCTTAATCTCGAAAACGGCATTAAACATATG
Organism: Centruroides vittatus; assembly: GCF_030686945.1. NCBI lineage: Eukaryota > Metazoa > Arthropoda > Arachnida > Scorpiones > Buthidae > Centruroides > Centruroides vittatus. The sequence continues at coordinate 638,270 of NW_027121750.1, read as the reverse complement.
AACGTTGAGACCAGATATGGAATTTATAGGGGCATGAGGCCTCGATTAATTGTATATAAACATTCTGTCTCGAACGGAAGCGACGTAAATTTAATTCAAAAATGTTCTCCTAAATGGAATTACATAGATGATCGTTATGACTCTGTTGCTAGCAGGAAAAGTATAATGTACAGGGGCAAGATAGAGAATATGTATTTTAAATTGAATAGATTAGGAATATGATTAAAAATTGCAGCCCGGCAATTTGATAATAATTGCTCGTTATTATAATTCTAATTTACATAAATAATTGCACAAAACTTGATTTACACCTTCATAAAACTATTAAACTTTAATTTTATTGCATAAAAATGCAGTAAACTTTTTTATTGCACGTTTTTTTCGTTTCCTATAATTTATGCATGTTAGAATTTGTGGGCGTGTCGGCTTTAATACAGCTGCATAAGCAAACCAATGAGAGCCAATTTGAAATGAAGCGAACTACGTGATTGGCCGGCATATCCAGCGCACTGTTTTAATTGATAAATTATACGACGATTTACGCAAATTTGGAAAAATAATGTGGTAACTCGTACTTCGAACGTTCCAGCGTTCGAGCGATATTCGATCCGAAGATCGAACGATGCTTCTACGTTCGAACTGGCTTGCAATGAAAAAAACCCTATTCCAAATATCTTAGCATTTCTTGTCACTCTACGTAGGCCCTACGAGAGGGGATGCAACCGGGAAGCACCCGTGTCCCATAAGCTTTAAGGGGCTTCGTCAGAAGGGGAAAATGTTAAAAATATGTCCGTTTTCTACTTTTTTTTTTTGCAAATAATAAAATAACATTGGCTATGGACTAACGATTCATACAAATGATTATTTTTTACGTCAATACCATTGTTATTTGTATAAGCAGGGAGGGCCAAAAATTGTCTTTGCACTAATAGGTTTGTAATTATCTGGAAGGCCCTTACTCTTTATTCATTTTCGCATGTTTTAAGGAATATTTGAAGATTAACTTTAGTTTTTCTGCTTTAAAATAGAAGAAAAAACAAAATCCGAGTGAAAGTATTCGTCTTTAAAATTCGTTTTATCGATTTCTGATGAGAACGTGAAAAATTCGTAAATAATAAAATTGAAAGAGAACTTTCCTAAATTCATTTCTTCGATTGCTAATGGGAAACGAAAATAGCATCTTGCCTCTTCCTTCACTTAAAATCGATTAGAACTTTAAAGAGAATTCGAAAATACAATATTTTAAAGGTAGACTGTAATTGGGTGAAATTAGGATGTAGTTTTCTGAACTTATCATCTCGGAGGAAATTGAGGAGGATACCTGATTGGTTGAAACAGTTGGATAAATATAATTAGATCCAATCAGAAATATCCTTTCTTTAATTAAACAACAGGAGAGAAATACTGGGATGATACGTCCCAGTTTAATAAGAGATATTTTAGAAATTAAATTAAACATTTCTAGAGTATGAATTATTTTCAAGTTTCCATTTAATAACAGGATCGTCGAATACTTAATGAACAGTTTCAATTCAACACAGGATGATAAGTAAAATACCCCAATATAACGGTATTTTGCAATCCAAATGCAAGTATATCCGGTATGGTGATATTTCAGGATACGAGGAAAACATTTACATAAAAATATTAGTACCAAAACTCACCACTGTGGCACTTTTGGCGCTAAAAACAACGAAAACACAGTTTTGTTTGTGACTAGTTGTTTGTTCAATTGAAAAGTTTCACCAATACGACTGGAATGACTCAATTGTTATCAGGAGAAGTACGATTTACAGGGGGCGAGACACTACTAAAATCGAGACCAGATATAGTTAGGGGGACGGAGCTTAAAATAACTACATACGAACTTCCGATTTCGACCGGAAGTCATATGATTTTGTCAGCCCGGCATTGTGACATTGTCATAATAAATAATCGCTGGTAACAATTAAATTTTTATTTTATTGTTTAATAATTTACATTGCTTTTCCTGTTCGGTGGACTTAAAGAGGGCCTATTATCAGCCTGTTGTGAGTACGGTCAATTCCACAATTGGCCCAGTCAGATGCTGAGGGAAGGAGAAAATCTCTCATCATCTAGTACCTCATCATCATAATCCAGCAGAAAATTTCTGAGGATTTTTCGAACGTGTAATAGTGTATTATAAAAGCACAGAATATCTTCCACTATTTGTCAGATGGGGGAAGAGGAAGCATGCATTTTCTACAATAGGGAAGCTGTAAAATTATTATATTTCACGCTTACAAATTTTATTAGATTTAAAATTAAATTTTCTGGTAATAAAATACATCCGGATAATCTCTTCCACTTTGTTTAACAATGTCGAAAAGGCGAAGAGAATCTTGGAACACGATCGTTAAATCGAATAAAATTCCAGAATTCTTCTGAATTCTGAATTTTATTTTATTATTATTTCCCCCCTACTTTATTTGAAAAATTGAACGAACAAAAATTAAATTTCATTCCATTAAACTAATCATTAATTTAATTCTTATAATAAAGTATTTAAGGGATGAGAATTCAGTTGAAGAAATCTCTCCATTTTGTATGAAGTTTCAATCTTGATATCTGAATATGTTAATTGGAAAATTTCTAGCAACGAGTTGCGTAACTTTTCCGGCAGAAAAATTAAAATTACATGTGGCGCCATCTATTACGAGATTTTATTAAAAGAACTTTTTATATTATTTTTATAAATAAGCAAAAAGCTTAATTTTGACGGTAGATATGAGGATTAATGTTACCTATGGTTCCAAAATGGTGGCTCGTCTCTGATTCCAGCAAACAGAAGAAAGGAAACAGTAGGAACGTACTGTACAGTACGTTCTAACCTAACCTAACCAGCGGCCGGATGGCAGCCTACCGCTCTGGGGAACCCGGGATGGAATCCGAACGGGTCGAATAATCCCCAGGAATTTCTCGGGGGGTGGTCCATTCGGATATGTCGGGCCCCGTCCTTCACCACCTGGTCGCCCCATTGTAGGCCTGGCCGAACCCATAATGGGCCTACTAAATGAGGCCCTCTTAGTGCCCACAGGGCGAAAAGAGTTTATAAAACCTAACCTATTCTAATATGATAATTTGGTTGGTAATAATTATGGTAATTTATTAGAATAGTTTAGGTTAGGATAGAACGTGCGTCTCCACTGTTTCCTCTCTTCTGTTTGCTGGAAACAGAGACGAGTCGCCATTTTGGAACCATAGATGACATTATCCGACAGGAGTTTTATACACAACTCTCAATGCTAATAACGAGTAAAATCTTATTAAGTCACCTGAAATACGACACGTAATGACCTCTATCTCCCCACTCCCTTGACCTATTACCAAACTTTTACAGAGTCAATACAACTAATAATCGAACCTTCGTGCAAATTTTCAGAAATTCTCGACGAAAGGAACAAGAGTTATTAAGCTCCAAACTGATTGAACAAAATCCTGTCCCCCACACACTAGTAAATTTGGGGATTTTTTCCTGCATACATACAAAAAAATCCTTAATTTTTTGCATTTCTAGATCATCACCTGGATCCAAAAATGTAAAATCTTGGAGGGGAGAGGTTTATTCCTTACCTATCCCACACTTTCTCTCTGTTACTCATAACGGAGAGAAAGTAATGAATATTTTTTCTAGAATTGTTTTAGTATTTAATATCTAAATTCTAAACTGAATTAGAGCCTAAACGAGATTATTTACTAATTAATTAAAACTCCACGATGATAATTATAATTAAATTTCACAAGTTTAGAAGTGTAAAGTGTCTCCACAGTTGGTTCCCTTCTACGCCTCGCGATTGGATAATGTAATTTGAGGAGAGACACTTCATCCAATCATGACTCGAGTAAACATACAAAAGTATAAAGCTTATCTGTAATATGTTTGTAGATTAAATATCTTCAAATTAATTTAATATTTTGAATGAAACTTCATCAGTTGTGAGGCGTAAGATAACCAAGGAGGATAAGAGATGAAGATGCGATTTTCCAAAGAGAATATAAACTCTCCATCCCTTAACGAGAATGAAATCCTGGATGAGGATGAACGTGCTATAACCAAGAATAAATGCCAAAAAATTATGATAACCATCAAAATTTAACAGCGTGAATGTCCCTTATATACAAGCTACCATACCAAATTTCCTTACTTAATCATTACCCTATTCGGAGATATTAAAGGAAATATACGCCAACACTCCACCCTCTCCCACAAAACTCCCCACACACTCTCAATTTTCTCCATTCTTTTAAGTTTTTTGGGTTTAGAAAGTCTAAAAATACGGAGATTTGCAAAATAATCCGAGAGAGGGGTCAAGTGTGACACGATTCCAATACTTTCCCGGATTGTTGTGTATAACACGGGAACGTTGTGTAAAACAAAAGACCTTGTGTTTTTAAAAACTGATTTTTTAAAATACATTTTATACAAAACAAACGTTAATATCAAGGGAAATTCTTTAGATTTTACATTAAAAATGATATTTGTATCGAACATACATGTGTATTGTTAGGTGTATTATGAGGAAAAGACAATTGGATGTTGTCTGGCTAGAAAGCCTGACGGCAGGGGCTTATTACGGGAGTAACGAGCTGATAGAAAACGAAAGTAAAATAAAAACGAGTTGACAAAAATCGTAAAGGCAATTGTCATCATGACCTTTTACTTGCACTTCCGACTGAAAACTTTCTACTTCCGCTTCATTACGTACCTTTTCAATGTTCTTAACCTTCCCAAAACGTTCCTTAGAAGATACTAACACCTTTCTTCTGCTTCTTCTTCACTAACTTCTTGTGTTAAATTGATCTAAGAGGAAAGAGCCTGAATTTTTTTTTATTTTTATTTTTTTCGATCCGTTCGTTTGTCAGTGCAAATTTATGTTGACATTTCCAAAGAGGATTTCTCGATCTAGTTATAAAGTTTCCCATTTCGTGTTCAATTTTGAAATTTTCACCTCCACGTCTTGTCTATGAGATGTGACGTTAAAGAGTAGTTTAAAAAAAAATCTCAAATTATCTCTCAAAGATTTTCACATTTTTGGACTCAGGTGACCTTGAAACGTCCAGAAATGCAAAAATAATTAGTGATTTTTCGGTATTTAAGTGGTGGGAGCACGATTTTTTTCGTCTAGTACGAAGCTTAATAACTCGTTTGTTTCTTGTTGAAAATTTCTGAAATTTTGTATGTAGATTTGTGTGTTAGGGAGAAATTTGAGAATAAATTTTCAGGAAAATTGGACTATTGGTTCGTGAGATATGGCCCTACCTGTTTAACATTTCTCGAACCAATTAAGAATTATAAAAATAATGGTAGCAATTATTAGGGAGAAAAACAAATAAAGAATACCGGGACAGTCAAGCAACACTGCTGCCAGTTCTTTTATTTTGGATTTTTATTTTCACACGAAAATTAGACGTCAGCAATTACTATCTCAAAAGGAAATCAAGATAAGAGAAGGTAACGGAAAATAACTCTCAGAATAGGACGAGATAAGAAGAAAACAAAGGTATAAATCCGTAGAAAATAAAGAAAAAAGAGCACTCTTCTTCAAATAAGTGCATTTTTTACTCTCCTTTGATATCAGTGCTGGGAGTTGTAAAGATGCTGAAGAGCAGTAACGCAGCATCCGAAGTGGAAGTAGAAAAATCATCAAATAAATTGTGAAAGATAAGAGATGAAGAATGTAAGATAAAATCATATTTATCACCAATTTGTTAAGGGATTAACTCAGATAAACCCATAAATTTCTACTTTCTGGTAGAGTTTTTCAGTGTTTTAATGGGAAGAAATTGACTTATATATAAAGAAAACACATTTTTACTGACTGACAATTATTCTTTCTTTGTAGAGATAGTAAAAAGCAAAAATTACAGAAGAATTTTTAGACTTTTTTGGCAGCATTTAGTGTGATTTATATCAGTATTTGTCGGTGTCGAATCTCCTTACAAATTGAAAAAAAAAATCTCTTGTCCAACAAATTTTACTGTTGTTTGGCAGTAAATCGCAATAAATAACTGCCTGGATCCCCCCGGAATTCAAAGGTTACATTATTTTGAATTGAATTGGAGAGTTTTCGTTTAAATTGCTTTTTCTTTTTTCCTTTCCTGAAGTTTGCCTCCTTCCACCAATCGAATCTTTCGATGTAGATTAAGTTAAATGCAATATTTTCGAACGGGAAATCTTCCATTAAAAAGAAAAGAAAAGCTTAATTTTTAAATAAAAAATTAAATTTAAATTATCATTAAAAGTAGAAAATGAATAGTTATTTTATAAAATAAAGCATAATTTATACAATAAATAAATTAATTTTCCTTAAAACCAAGCAAATTTAGACATCAATTCCTTGAAAGTTTCCTCAAAACAATACTTCTGACTCTCTTCTCCCTCTTTTTTTATTTCCATAATAAACAGCAAATATCTTCATTAAAAACTTATTTTACAGCTATATTTAAATAAAAACAGAAAAAAGTGGAGAAAATCAGCATATACAGGGCCGAATTTACACATTATTTAGAAGAAAAGGGCCTTCTAAAAAATAATTATTCGTATTCCTTTCCATGTTCGGATAAGAAGACCTGTTAAAGTCTGTTCGTTTATCTAGAACTTCAATAGGTTAATTAATAATATTTTCCAACAAGAATAAACTGTTTAATACACTAAAATCCTTCATTAGAATTGACTTCAGAAGAGTAACACTAGAGGAACACTTTTAATGGACAATAAATTAGGTTATCTGATTTTTCTAACATTGCCTGAACTGGAAACATACAAAAATTTAATTTTCTATTCATTATTCGTATCATCAAAGGGAAATTAAAGCAGGGAAACTCTATCTACCATTGTTTTTAACCTCTTTAAAAAGTATTTTCACGTCTTTTATAAACAATAAGAAATAGAAACTAAGTCAAAATGATAGCAAAATGTTCCCCTTTCTCATTTTACTTAATTAAAGACACGTCCTGAACCATAGAAAACTACACTACAAGTGAATTCCGTTGTATCTTTAAAATGAATAACAAATTAAACACTAAAAAGAAATGATGAATATCATCTCACTCCAAATGTAAGAAAAAAAAAAATATTCAGGAAGGAGTTGAGTAACTTTCCTGGCAAAAAAGTTAAAATTATGTGTAGCGCCATCTGTTGTCAGATTTTATTAAAAAGAATTTTATGTTATTATATATTATATCATGACAAATCGCTTAATTTTGAAGATAGAGATGCGTTTTATAAAATTTGTAAATGTTTCTAATGAGTAAAATGTTCATTAAGTTTCACCCCTTCTATCTTCCCACCCATTCGACCTTTAACCACCAAAATTGAATATCATCAACTCTCCTAATATACAAACCGTCCTGCAAAATTTCAGAAATTTTCGGCCGAAGACACGAAAGTTATTATGTTTTAAAGTGGGTGGACAAAATCAAGCCCTACACACATTAAACATGTCTCACTGTTTTTACAAATTGAAAACCATTTTAGACAGTTCATCGTAACTCAGAAATTAACAGAGTGAAACCTCTGAACCACGACCACTGACAGTAACACTAAGAATGGCATCTGTTCGGATGTGGCCGTCGTTAGCAGGGTTTACGAAATGTCGAAAGATAAAAAGATTCTCGTTGATTTCGTTGAATTTAATTTTTGACAAAAAGTAGGAAAAAAAATTCAATAAATTTAAAAAAATTTAATTTAAGAACAGAAAGTTGGGGTAAAATAAGAATTTAATTAATTTTAGTTATGTTAGACAGGACATTTAAAAATAAAATAAATAAATAGAAATTATAACAACTGCCTGAGAAAATGAAAGTAAAAGAATGGAAAGTAATTTCTTATCAAATCCAATTCAAGATTTTAAGTTTATAAAACAGATGTAATTAAATTTTCGTATTTACTTCCAAGTTATGAAAAATTCTATAACCTTAAAAATAATTGTTAAATTAATAAATGAAGAGGAAGAAAACCACTGTACAGAAAAAAATTATCAAAAGATTTGAAGAGCCGACATTTTTCTAAAGTCTAGTCTAGAATCTATTTTAAGATTTAGTGAAGAACATAATATAAAGGTAAACTTTGCTTGAACATGAAAAATGACATGTGTTTATGCTTGTATATGTCTTTTGTTTGTGCTTGTGTATGTCATGTGTTTATGGTTGTATATGTCTTGTGTTTGTAGTTGTATATGTCATGTGTTTGTGTTTGTTTATGTCTTTTGTTTGTGCTTGTATATGTCTTTTGTTTGTGGTTGTATATGTCTTGTGTTTGTGGTTGTATATGTCTTGTGTTTGTGGTTGTATATGTCATGTGTTTGTGCTTGTATATGTCTTTTGTTTGTGCTTGTGTATGTCATGTGTTTATGGTTGTATATGTCTTGTGTTTGTGGTTGTATATGTCTTGTGTTTGTGGTTGTATATATCATGTGTTTGTGGTTGTATATGTCTTGTGTTTGTGGTTGTATATGTCATGTGTTTGTGGTTGTATATGTCTTTTGTGTTAGAAGTTCAACTGTCTAACAAGGACAACCTGGAAGTTAATCTAGGAATGAGAAGACCACTTTCACAATTTTTTGTAACATCCTACTGTCATTAACACTAAAACTCATTCGAATCTTACTACTGGATGATATAGTAACTACGATCATTCTATTCAATAAAATAAAATAGAATAATTATATTTTCACATCAAGTGAAACGTCAAAACTCTTCGAGATGTGCACTTTACACTCCACACCTTAAGATGTGTTTCTAACCAGAAATGTTTACTTAAAACTCAAATTACAAAACTTTCAGTACGTTCCGATTTGCATTTTTTTAAAAGTTTAAGAGATAAATATATTAAAAAAAATTACTTCAAGAGAAACTAGAAAAAAGTAAAAATAAATTCACCTACAAGAATTATTTAAACGCCTTACAAATTCTATTCTTTCATTATTAATTTTAAGATTTCAAACAAAGCTAATAATTCCAGTAATTCCAAGGAACATTATTAAGAAGAGGATTAAATTCTCTCGTTATCCGCTTCATTTCTCCGAGGAATTTTCAAGTAATCGATAAGGAATTCGACCAACTCAATTTACGTGTCTTCTATGTTAAATAATAAAGCTGACGTCAACTTAAAATAGAAATTGTTTGGCCATTAAGCTGTATTTTGATAGCACAATTAAGATATTTATCAAGTAATGTTGTGTTGGCAGCAGCTGTTCTGTAACGAAATAAAAAATAATACAATGTTAAACTCTCTTCTCCCTGTGGGAAATAAGAGTCTCTCTCTCTCTCTCTCTCTCTCCTACCCATTGTTGATTCTTCCAGCCAACAATGGTGACGGGTTGGCTGCATTTATTTATTTACAAAAACAGTGGGGCCCAGGCAATCTGGGCACGCTACTATCAACCTCTTATATAATAATATTTTTCCCCTGAAGAATTTGCTATAAATTATAGAGTAAAATAAGCAGTGGAGCGTTACTCAATGGGCAAAAGAGGCCCCAGTCAATTGCCTATTTTCCTTCATTCAAAGACGGAAGAAAACCCGGAAAACTCCACGTGCCAGCCGTTGGCGTGGTGCAAACCCGCGACCGACCAGGGTTCGGTGGTTTATACATTAGATATAAAACCCGTTTATTTGAAGTCGAGATAGATCTAAATCTGAAGGATTTTCGCGCCATTCAAAATATAAAACAAAATAAAGGTGGTGACAAGAGTCTGAGACATTTTCCTCATCCCAAAGCACGTCCACGACACTCATTCAATACACTAACAATGAGTGTCACGTGTATATTTTCTCACTCCCTTCTCCTTTTATCTCACCCGCTCTTGCAGCGTTATTAAAATTTTGATAAATTTTCACGTTAAAAACACTTGCTGAATTTTAATTTAGTATTAACTAATAACATCAGTAAGAAATTATCTTTAATACGAGAAAGTTTTCCTTGTTAAACACTGGAAAATACTTGTATAAATTACGTAAAATTCCAGCAACGAGTTGCATGACTTTCACGGCGAAAAAGTTTAAAATTGCGTGTGGCGCCATCTGTTATAAGGTTTCATTAATAAACTTTTTACGCTATTAATTATTACAAAACGCAAAAAAAGTTAATTTTCAATGTAGGGATGAGTTTTATAACTAAAATTGTAAATGTTAATAACGAATTAAGTCTTGATTAAGTCAGATTCCACTCGAGATACGATACATAACTCCCTCTCTGTCTACCCACCCTCTCGACCTATAACCACCAAAATTTAGAATCGTAAATGAACCTAATAGTGAAACCACCGTGGGAAATTTCAGAAATATTCTACAAATGGCACAGGAGTTATTAAGCTTCAGATTGGGTGAACAAAATCGTGCCCACTCCCCAACACAAACCTCCATACATACAGAAAAATCCCCAAATTTTTTAGCCTTTCTGACTGTTTCAATGTCACCTCGATCTAAAAATGTGAGAATCTGGGTTGAGAGGGTAATTTTTTGGACTGATTTTGACACATTCCCTCTGTTACAAGAGCAATGAAAGTACGAAGAGTAACACAGAAATTGCCAAAATGACACAAATAAATACGATATACACAACAGAAAATCGATAAGAAGTACACAAGCTCGAGATAAACAAAGTAGGAATAATAAATATGAAGATCAAGTATCGATTCGCTGCGAGAGTGACAAAAGAACCTTCGAACAACGGCGTTTGATGTTAACATAAAAAAATGTCCATCGTTTGGAGGCTATTGGGCTGGAATTTGAAAAAATTGTAGACCTATAAATTTCCACTGTCTGTCTCTCTGTCTGTCCGTCCTTGATCTCGAGAAAGGTGTTGGATAGAGAAAAGTCAAGACCAGATAGGAAAAGATTAGCAGCAGAATACCCCAATTAACTATATAAGAATTTCGAAATTAACCGAAAAAGTGATTTTAATTCAAATATTTTTCCCCATAACAGATTTATAAAGATGACCGACATCACTCTGTTGCTAACAGGAAAGTATGATGTACAGGGGCAAGCGACTACTAATTTGAGATCGAGAGCATATATTTTAAACTAACGAGCAATTATTTACTGTAAAATTGTCACAACGCCAGGCTGCAGTTTTTAATCATAATTTTTAATATATTTAATTTAAAATATATGCTCTCCACCTCAAATTAAGCTTGCCCCTGTACGTCATACTTTTTTGATGACAACAGAGTCGTGCCAGTCATCTATGTAACTCTGTTAAATGGAAAATATTTAAATTGAATTCACGTATCTTCTGGAATAAAACGGAAGTTGTTATACAGTTAGTTTGGACCTCCTGCCCGAAAGCTTTCCATATATGCTCTCGAATTTCACCAGCCTAACACCATTCTCCAGATTAAGGATGGACAGTCAGACAGTGGGAATTTATAGTTCTACAGGTTTTCAAATTGTAGAGTTTGCTATGAGTTGATTTAACAAATAAAAATTTAAACTTTTTTCTCATGTTTTATCTTTCAAGTAGGAAATTACACGACTAAATCCAGAAGCAAGACAAAGTGATCAAGAATTGAATATAAAATGTACTAGAGAATTTTCTAGAGCAATATAAATTCTTCCCAACCGGAAATTGTGAATTTATTCTACTTTAAAACAGTTCTAGAAGAATTTGTAACTGTAGAAAATAAAATTTATATTTCAAGAATATATGTTTTTTATTACTGCCTTTACTATTCTAAACTTTAGAGAATTACTTTAAGTGCAGCATCTTTCTGGGAAACTACAGCCCAATATTACTGTACGAAACACTAAGCAAACAGCTAACAGACACTACATTTCTAACACAGGAAAGAAAGTATCCATAATTTACAAAGAAATATGTTCGTGTCGCGGCATTAAAGTGTCAAAGAACATTGAAGTGCATCATCAGATGACGTAGAAAAGGAAAAGATTGGGAAGTGCTTTTAAAGTAAATGGCTACGAAAAAATCCAGCAACGAGTTGCGTAACTTTCCAGGCATAAAAAGTTAAAATTGTGGTGGCGCCATCTCTTACATATTTTATTTCAAAAACTATTTACATTATTAATCATTATAAAGTGGCTAAAAGCTTAATTTTACGGTATAGATGAGTTTTGTATATATATGCTCTCCACCTTAGTAGTGGCTTGCCCCTGTAAATCATACTTTTCCTGATAATAACAAGGTTGTGCCAATCATCTATGTAACTCCGTTCTTTAAATTGAAATATACGGACTTCAGGACTAAACCTGAAGTTATTATGTAATTAATCAGGATCTCCTGCCAATAAGCATTCGTCTCTGCTCTCTATTTTCATTTATCTAACACCGTTCTCGAGATTAAGGAAGGACAGACAGAGAGATGGGAATTTATATGTCTAGAACTTTTTTAAGTTGCAGCCCAATAACGAGTAAAGTGCTCATTAATTCCGACCCCACTGCAGATATGACTTCTTCTATCTCTCCACCACTCATAGATAACCAATAGTGTAACTATAATCGATATTGCGGAGCCTAAATTAGCACACCTAAATTCATCCCTGTACTGCTGTATATGTAGGCACTCGTGCTAGGGCCTACATTTAATGAGAAATCCAATACGTCTAATACAAGGAGAAATGTAGTGAAAATATTTGAATTGATATATTAATTGTTAAAATCTTATATTAATTTAGAAATATATTATTTTTATATATTTTATACTCATGGGTGTAGGCTAAAGCAAGGAGGAAGGAGAAGAAGAGAGAGAGAAAGAGAGGACAAGGAGACCAGGAAGATGATGAGTTAAAAACAAAAAGCGCAAGGAAATAAAGAAGAAAATGTGAAGACGAAGAAGGAAATGAGGAGATGAGGAAGATGATGGGAAAACAACAAAACGGAGGAGGAGGAAGGAAGAGGATGTGGAGAAACGGAAGATGTGAAGAAAGCGCAAATACCGCTATATTTGCACTTTCTTGACCTTTTCCCCTTTTCCACATTTTTTTTCCTTCCTCCTCTTCCTTGACCTCTTCTTCTTCTCCACATCCTGTTCTATTTTAAATTTTTTGCACAAACTTTTCGGGTTTTTTAAACAAAAAAGAAAAGCTTAGAGTTTACATTGAGTCTTCATGTACAGAGAGCAACAGTACAACTGCTTAAAAAGTAAGGATATCTAATATTTTTTATTCTGCTTTTGTATTTTCCATGAAGAAGCAGATATTTTGGTAAAAATTACTTAAATTATCATAAATTTAAAGATAAAGAAATAAAAAAAATTAAACACGATAAGTTAGGTCGAAAGCTGTAGATGTCTAACTTGCAGACAAAATAATGTTAAATTCATTAACAAAAAAAGAGCCCACCAGTAACTGAGTTTATAAAACAAATTGCACACGGTCGTGGGTTCGAATCACACTAACAGAATGGTGGAGTTTCTCTGATTTTCTTCACGTTTCTAATACTTAAACCATGGCTTTAGTTTTCCATGGAAAGTCCACTTGAAAGGACTTACTTTAGCATTAGTCATCCTCGAAGGAATGCCTCTGAGGGAAACTTTATGGGAAACTGGCCCTATTTAGGAGTTCAAACGTAAAGAAAACCCGGAAAACACCACAATTCCATTGGTGGGGTGCGAACCCACGACTGAGTGCGTGCCGTTGGCAAGAATTATTAATAGGAGATGAAACCCTTGTTACAGTTTAAAAGTTCAATAAAACCTGTGACCGAATATCACGGTAGTTTCGGCAGGATTCCGTTTTATACAGGTTCCGTTTTGGACGGGTTTTACTGTATATACTATTAATTTATACAGCTGTGTCTTGATATAGTGAACTTTTAAAAGACTGTAATAAATCATTCGATATATCAGGAGCTCCACTTGTAACGAATATAAGTAGAATTTAAACGAATCTAATTACTTTTTAGAAAATATCGAAAGAATTTTAATTAAATTGCTCTTCTTTCATAGAAAAATATGATTATTTGAAGTAGATAATTTAATTTTTTGTCCAAATAAACGTAGAATGTTTAGAAAAACTTAGATGTTTTCTTTACTAAATTAAAAAACAAAAACCTTAATTAATGTTATTTATTTATTATAAAAATCTCTTCTTAATTAAAAAAATGTAGTTTAATTAAAATAAGTGCAATTTACTTAATTAAATAAGTATAAAGCAGTCAGCATTGATAAGAGAATATAAAGAGCCAGCGACAAGTTGCATAACTTTCCCGACCAAAAAAGTTAAAATTGTGTGTGGCGCCATCTGTTATCAAATTTTATTTTATTTTAAAAGATGATAAAGCTTAATTTTGAGGATAGATACGTTTTATGCAAATTTTAAATGTTAATAACGAGTGAAATTTTTATTAAATTCGACACCACTCGAGACATATCTCTATTTATCTCCTCGACCTTTAACCACCAAAATTTAACAGCATCGGTGCCCCTAATACACGAACCTCTCTGCGAAATTTCAGAAATATTCGACAAAATACACAGGAGTTATTAAGGTTCAAAGAGGATGAATACAACCGTGACCTCCACATACATCAACATCCACACATACAGAAAACTCCTCAAATTTGCTTGCATTTCTAAGGTTTCCGAGTCCTAAAATTTAAAAATCTTATGGGGGGTTATTTTTTGACCAATTGCCATAGTGATTATAAGAAAGTAATTATGTAAAATTTATCTTTAAAATATGCAAATGAGAAAAAAATATTTTGTTCTTCTCACTCTATTCTTGATTCTGGGAGATAAATATAAAAATATGGTGTAAAAAGTTTAGGATTTATTAATATTCACTCAAATTAATAATTCTTAAAGAGAAATAATTAAAAAATCCTACATTTTTCTAACAATAGGAAGATACAAATGAAATTTTAATGACGTTCCTAATTAGATAACGTGTAATTATTGTTAAAAATCTAATTTATCAAAGTGTTGTCTCTCGAATCGTACAAATTAAGGTGTATTTTATCATCCTACAATAAACGACACGTGATAAGAATGAAACAGATGGGATAGTCTCGAGCGTATTCTTTGTCTTAAGCATCCCCAAAGAATAAATTTGGCCTCCAGAGCAAAATTTATATCAATAAATTTACGAGATAGTCTCTAAACTTTCCTATCAACGTTAAACATGACGTGGATAAATATTATAGAAAATTTCAAATTTCTAGAATTTCTTAAATTACTTTTTAATAATATTATGTAAAATATTGAAAATCACTATAAAATCTATTACTTTGGATGTTTTATTTATATATTCTGTGTTTAAAACACTACTTTCTACTTCACTGAAGACAGCGGGAGAGAATTTATGAAAGACTTCAGGATAGAATCTAGAATAAATTGAGAAAGATTTCAATTAATTTTTTTGAATTCTCTCGATACCAGATGACATATTCCTTGAAGGATTCTTTAATTTCCTTTGTTTTTCCTTCATTCAAGCAGACAGACATCTGTTGAATACAGAAGAAATTTCTGTTTTTTATGTTCTTAAGATGAAATTTCCCCAAAGAAATTCACTTTTATCTCATTTATTTTTCTTTCTTTCTTTCTTTCTATTTTTTTAGTTTGAAAAGCAGGAAATCTTTTACCCGTGTTAAAACGCAAGAGAACTTTCTACATAATTTAAAATTTTAATTAACATATTTATAAAAATTCGAAATTAAATTCATTACAGCATGATTCTCTCCAGCATCCTCTTCCTCTTCTGCATCTCCTCAGCATCCCGTTACTCATTACAACAGAGAGATTTCAAGGTATCCTTTACTTAAATTATAAATTAATTATTAAAATCTGTAAAAAATTTTTATATCAGTACTTTAAATATTGTGAGAGAAAATTCTACTCTTCCATAATTATCTTAAGAAGTTCTTAGGATAGAGTTATAAGAGAGTTTTTATTAAGTTTGACCCCACACTAGACACACAATCCCTCTCTATCTCCTCACCCCTTCGACCTTTAACCTCCAAAATTTAGCAGCATCAGTGCCCCTAATACACATTCCCCCAGGCAAAACGTCAGAAATTTTTGACAAAAGACACAGGAGTTATTAAGGTTCAAAGAGGGTGAACAAAACCCTCTTTGGTATTTCAAAGGTTCAAAGAGGGTCTGGAATTCTGCAATTCTGAGATTTCTGCCAAATTATTAAACTTAATTAACTTTTTATTGCATCATTAACAAAGTTAACATGAATATATTCTTTATGTCTTTTCGACAGAAAGGAGGGATAAAGAATATTAAATTACTAAACGATTTAACTAAGCAAGTTTACTAATTACATACTTCGAATCTGGTTTATGTTACCTTAATTATGGTTACATTACGCTTTGCATGAAAAATTAGACATTACCTTTGCAATTATTTACATTCGATAATTAAATTTGAAGAAAATTAATTTATAAATCTATTTATAACCTGTAACAACGGACATTTTCATGTTATAACATTGAAATGAATTTATAAAACAGAAGGTATCGCTTTACGACCTCGATTTTCTGTATATTGCCTAATAGTGCAGTTTTTGACTATTTAAACGGGTTAAAGTATGTTTCCATTAATTTATTCTCAATTTATCACATCGATCTTATGAGAAATTAAGTTTCGATTTAGGATCCATGGCCTAGAAACCAATTAGGTCGTAAAGCGGGGGTATAGTTATAACGATGAGTATAGCATTTGTAACGAGATTTCTCCATCAAATATTTAAATAATGTTACATTTTATTTAAAAATAAATATATAAAAATAGTTTTATATTCGAAAAAACACAAGAATGTGACCGGAATAAATATTTTTCTTGTCGAATTCGTATGAAAAGAAAATTTCCATTTCCTACGCGTAAACAAAAAAATTCGATTTTCGTCCATGGAAAATGATAAGATTTTATAAATTTTTCTTTAAAATATTGTTTCTTTCGACGTGTTTTAAGTGTAAATTGATAAACGACAAGTTTAAAAGATTAATTACAATATGCACGCGTGCCCACATTTGAATCACATGTCTAACACGAAGTCTACACACAAAACAATGGTGAGGATGCTTCCAGTGTTTTCTTTGTCTTACTTTACACACTCGTAACATGTCTCAATCGGTGCGTATACGTACGCACCTTTAGTCACGTGGCTCAGATCCAAGCGGTGTTCGACCCGATCGATTATATCCATCGTGGTAGCTCATCACCAGTCATCCTTTCCTGAAAAATTCCGCAGGAATCGAAGTATTGGGAGTAAATTTCATCTTTCGCGAATACCCACACAGGAAAAAGTCAAGTGGTCCGGTACAGGGGTGGAGGAGGTGGTGGTGATGACGATGTTCTCACGTCCAGCAGCGACGCCAAGCGGGCTAAAAGAGAAACAGTAGTATTCACTCCCATATGAGATGAAATTATGCGAATTTTAATTGTTTGCATTGTTCTGTGAAACACGTTCTTCTATAAATCCCTGGTATTAAAATTTTGTTTGCGTTGTTCTGACCACAGGAAAATGTTACAGAAACACCAAATAAATTAGATACGAATCATAAATTGGAATCACTGTTACGTTTCAAAATAAATCGACAGTTTTTTAGACAGTGAATCAATATATTTTTCTGTATTTTAGGAAGAAGATAAAGAAGAGAAGACATGGAGAAGGAGACTGTAACAGTCGAATTTTCCTTTTATAGGTCCCTTTCCGAGTCGTTTCTATCTGTTCTAGTGTCTACAGAACGAATAGAAAGCTACAATACCCTGCCACGTGGAATTTCCTCAAGTTTAAGGATTATATCTCCCTCCTCTTATTAAATACGCTAATTTTCGGATAAAATTTTAAAGTTTAAAGTAGAATAAGGACATTACAATATAACCTGTGTAAGCCGGAATCGCACAAAACCGAATATTTTTCCTGTTTAGGCTGGTTTCCGTTTTAAACAGACTTTTTTTTAACATAGAAGATCGCCCGTTCCGAAGAACTTTTTCCGTTTTTGACAGGTTTTTTTTGTATATTCTGTACAGAAAGAAGTGACTAAATCTTCTCTATACATTCTTTTGGTTGACGTTTATTGCAGCTCGAGTAACAAAAACCAATTGGGGTTGAATTTATAGATTCGGCCTTTGACCCGACCACAAACTGGGAAGACAAAGAAGAAAATCGATTGGAAATCGATTCTTGGATCCTCCCCCTTAGAAAGAAGTGTGTAGTTAGAGATGGCCGACGGCCAAACCTCAAACCCGGATAATCGAATGTTTGTCTCCCGGATTCTTCGCTCTCTATACGTTTGTCGTTAATGACAAAGTAAACTTCTAATGCCGTTATCACAATATCTCTAATTAGTTTCCATTCCATTGTTTTCTTAATTCTTAATGCAGCTTCTCAGACAGGTTTTACATCCGAATCCTTCATTATTCATAGAGATTTTCTACATTTTAGATAAGGCCTTTACTATTAATGATAAAAAATAAGATAAACTCTACCACGAACTCGAAATATACACAGTAAAACCCGTGTAAGCCGGACTCGTGCAATATCGTATGTTTTTCCAGTTTGGCAGGTTTCCGTTTTAGACAGGATTTGTTATATTTTGATTTTTAAGAATTGTAGTAATGTCGCGCTAATCCGAACTAATTGAGACAGTGTTTAATAAAAACTTCGGATTAACGAGGGAATTATTGTAAGGATACAATGCTTACACTTCGAGGCAAATTTTACTCTTGTGAGATACTTTACAACAGCAAACGGAGGTTAGAATTGTTGCTAAGAGGGTCACAGAAACAATGCTCACAACACGTGTACAGTTACAAGTTTATTACTTTAGTTAGGGAAATGGTAAAGCTGTTCGGATTACAAGTGGTTAGAATGACCAGGTGTTCGGATTAGTGCGACTCTAATTTTCTATCTAACACGAAAAAATTCCAATTAATAATTCGTAAATTACAAAATAACTAGCACAAATTTTACTTATTTTTGAAGCATATTTACATGTGTTTACATAAAAACACACCCCAAATCAACGTAGAATTACGCCCAATTTACAGGAAATTTTAATATTAAATAATGTATACACGTCACTCAACATTGATAGAGAGTAATATTCAAATGGTGACGTAAAGAATTTGCTCATACCCACATACTTTTCACTCATGTGACACAAGACACGGACTCTAGTGTATAGAGACAGTCAGGAAAATGCTTAACATTCTGGATTATTGCCAATACATTTCCCCAAATTCCTATCGATCTTAGTGTTTGGTCGGGGGCTATAATTTGTATTTGCAGTCCATAATTTTGTCAGAGCGAATTCCTGAAATACCCAATTCCTCTTCCCTCTATCGACAATAAACCATCATCCCTCACCACACGTAAATCTTTTACAGAGGAGAATTGTTTATGTACTGTTAGAGTGGTGTTAAATGTTTCTATTGTAATTTCTTTATTGGGAAAAATTAAGTTTTAGAAGTAAAGTTTCGGAAGATAAATTGAATTTTACACAAAGATATAGAGTAGGATGCTTCAAATAGATTCTAAAACTCGAAAGGATAACAAAGAAAGTGTATAAAATCTGGAAGATGTTGCATTCTTTTATATCCAGATCTCTTCGGGATCACTTTTGGTTCTTCGCTCGAACGTGATGCGATTCGGATATGGGTTTTTTCCCACTGATGCAATTTAGTTACGGTCGAATTTTTCACCATTTCGATCGGTTATTCCTCTCGGATTAGGGAGGATCTTCCAAAAATATCCACCCAAAATGGACGTTGGAATCTTCTTCGAACAACGAACACCTAGTATATTATTTTCCTGAAGTAGATTTTATGTAAAGACCTAAAACTCGGGCACCACACAAGTTTAGTTTGTGCGTCGTATCACGTCACGCTGTTCGAATCTGTCAACTGTTCGGTCTACCAATCATTGGATTTTCTTCTGTCCAAATATTCGCATTCCTTGTCTACAGTATTTTATGGTCTAAATCAAAAGAAATGCGATTTAGTAAGTGGAATTTTCTATATTGTCTTAATGCCAAGCTGCAATTTCTAATCATATTTTTCATCTAACTAATTTAAAATATATGCTCTCCACCTCAAATTAGTAGTGTCTTGCCCCTGTACATCATACTTTTCCCGTTAACAACCGAGTCTTGCCGGTCATCTATCTAACACCTTTTGAGGGAAAAGTTTCGAATTGAAATAACGTGACTTCCGGTAATTTACAGCGGTAATTTATAGGTTACAATTCTTTCAAATTGAAACACAATAAAATACACAAGACGTTTAACCGAAACCTTTGCAACAAGCATGTATAATACTACAGAGTCTTCATTAACTGTGAAATTTATAAGGGTTTAACGAAGAATTATGAAGATTAAAGTTGTTCGTAGAAGTGAAGAACAATAACCTCTCAATTGTTTCTAGTTATAGATATAGTATAACAATTGCTGACATCAAAACAAATCAATACAGAACACCATTGTCGATATATTCTCTTACAATACCAAACACAGAGTAATTTAATTATAAATAAGAAATATTAAACTATATTATTATATCACAGCAAAATATATAATTCGTATTATCTATCTGAAAGAGGATGATGATTTGTGAAGGAATTTGTATCAGAAAAGGCTAATTGCATTATCGATTGTACACATCCAATTACGTTCAATTTACACTACTTACAACACTATATACTAGATTATTTGTAGTCATCAAATTTAAATATTTATGTGTCAATTATTAACCAGGAGAATAATTGTAATTATTTAATTAGTGAATGTAACATTTTACATGTAATATTTACAGAATACATTACAAATCTGTCGTAATTATTTTATAAAAGGCAGAAGGAAGCGGAATAATAATTAGTACAAAAACTCGACACAGAAGCACTTTTGGCATTTCAATCAATAAATATTTTACTTGTGTAAGACATTCATGCTATACAGAGACCTTCAGAATGGGGACCACATATTGACCGCAGATGTATAGTTCTTTTTTAAACTCTCCGTCTTGTGGGAACTAAAAGGAACTTTTTCAGAAGCCCATTATGGGTTCGGCCAGGCCCACAAGAAGATTGTTAGGTGGTGAAGGAAGAGCTCGATGTATCCGCAAGAATCATCCCCCGAAAAACACTCGTGGTATTTTCGACCCGTCTGAATTCCATTCCGGATCTACTGTAATAGATTGCCACTTGATAACCTCTAGAACATAAAATATTTGTTGCTTGCAGCGCCAAAAATGCCGTAGTGACGACTTTTGGTACTAAATTTCGTTCCATTTAGACTGCTAAATATCTCTGTAAACAGTACTGAATAGGGGTGCTTTAATTACGATTATTATACATAAATTCATCTAGATTCCTTTACTATTTTATAGAAACCTGTGGAAGAATTTTATATATAAACCGAAAAAACGTATTCGAATCACTTTACAATAATAAAATATATTGAATTTCATTCAACTTCCTCTCAAACACATCTCTTTTATCACGCTTCCACTCTGATACACGAATTTTATATCGATTTCTACCTTCATTAAACACCTGTACGACACAATTATTATTTAAAAACTATTTTTTTAAGTTGCTTAACACCCAATTTTTTACTCAATTATAAGAGAAAAAAGGTAACAGTAAAAGAATAGATAATAATTATTCACTGAAGTGTGAAGAGTTATTAATTTTTATAAAAAGTAAAATGCTAATTACTCGAAGGGGTGTGGCTTTTGTTTCATCGAAGCCCCACCTAAATCAATTACCACACTCATCGTGTTATTTCAGTGTTCTACTAACGAAAAAGTTATTTATATCAATTAATTTAATTATTTTCCTTTTAAATTAAGTTTAATAAAGAGTTCATTTGTGTAAGAGTAGAATGGAAAGTGGGGTGAGATAATTTCCGTTGTTTTATACACTCCAGTAACTTCTGAAGTTAGAAAAATTAATTTCATTACCTTGTTTAATTCGTTTCTCCCTCTTATAATTAAATCAGACAGACAAATACTTGGAAAAAACTTCTTTCTCGTATGAAATTTCTCTTTCTTTCTCCGTCTCTTCTTGTCTGGGAATTGTTTAAGAATTTCTGTTTGACTTTTATTTAAGTGTTTTTTTCCCCTTTTATTCTTTATCGTAGCCATTGTTTCTATTGTTTATGTACGAACTAGATACTGGCATCATTTTCACACACCAACTGGAATTTTAAATCAAACAGACACTAACATCTGTCCCAAAGGAAAAAAGGGAAAGAATACGAAATATGTCGAAGTGTAAAAAAAGTTTCTTACTGTATTTATTTATGCTTCTTCTGTGTACCTTCCATTGTTGAATTTTACTTTCTTGGTTGTTGTATATAACAGAGGGTAGGTATGGCGATTGGTCGAAGAATGATCACCAAGATGTCCTTGAAAAGTCCAGAAAAGCAAAAATATTTGCAGTTTTTTTCCTGTATATGTATGGATGTTACTGTGTATAGGGCACGATTTCTTTCCCCGAATTTCAACCTTAATAACTCTTGCGCCTCTAGTCAAAAACTTCTGAAATTTTGCGTGGTGGTTTATGTATTAGGGTCCTTAATACCACGAAATTTTGGTAATTAAAAGTCGAGGGGATGGTGAGATAGAGAGGGTCGAACTTAATAACGATTTTACTCGTTATTACCATTTACAATTTCTTATAAAACTCGTCTTTATACTCTGAAAATGAGGTTTTTTGCCATTTTATAATAATTAATAATTTAAGCGTTTTCGGAAAAGTATAACAGATGGAGCTATATACAATTTTACATTTTTTCCGGGAAAGTGACGCAACTCGTTGCCGGATATTTAACATAAATAGAACTCATCGAAGCTAGAATTATATTTTGAGAAGAGATTAGAAACATCTGTTCTAGAAAGAAGATAAAAGAAAAGACTTAGAACCTAATGAGAACGTCAATAAATCTAAATGGAAGTCGCAATCAACTTTCCTTATCCACCTTTTCCATTTGGATTTCATTACAGAGAATTTCCACAATCTTTACGTGTCCTGCGGGACAATAAACGTTAATATCTTCTTCTCTATAAATATATTTTCTAGCGATCGAACAATGATATCTTCACAATGAAGGAGAGAAAGGTTAATGGCATCAAGTAATCACTCAGAAAACTTTAAAAATTGTTTACAGATTTAAGTAACGAATGCAAAAAAAATTGTTTACGATTAATAATCTTTATATAAAATTAACAATAATAGGATTAATAAGAAGAAAAAGAGAAAATATTCTGCGAAGAAATGAACTTGTGTCATCATTTATCACCAGGAACAGATGGAAATGATGTTTAAACATTAATTCTTATTTATTTATTCATTTTTTATTCTATTGTTGCTTCGTCTTACTCTATCAAAGAATAAAATAAAATAAATAGAAATATTCACTGAGATTAATTTTAAATTTATAGTATTAAGGAGAATTATTTCATTCCAAATATTCTACAATAAAGTGTAAATAGAAGTAATAATATTTACAGTTTACACAAAAATATCGAATATATTCATTTACACTTATAATACATTCATCAGATGCTCTTCTGTATTTTTCAAACAGAACATTTATTACGCTATAAAGTTTGAATAAACATAGAATAAAATATTTTTAATATTTATTATTTTAACGCAAATATTTTTTAAAAAAAGCCCTTGTCGCTAGACTTTTCAAGCATTCTTTATTTCATTTGACCCCCAATAATTGCTACCATTATCTTTATAAGTCTTGTGATTGGTTCGGGAGATATTAAAGGGGTAAGGCAATATCACCAGAACCAACAGTCTGATTTTCTTGCAAATTTCCAAGAAAATGTCCCCCTAACACCCAAACATACCTGCAGAATTTCAGAAATTTACGACAAAAGACACATAAGTTATTAAGTTTCAAATTGCGCGAAAAACAATCATATCCCACATAAACATTCACGAACACCCATACATACAGAAAACACCCCACCCTATTTTGAATTTCTCTACATTTGAACATCACCTGAGTCCAAAAATAAAATAATTTAGAGAGGTTAAATTTTGGGAAGGAAACAATTTAATTCTATCAAAATTCTTGAATAGAAGGAAAAGATTTATTTCAATTATGTTTTGTTCACGAAATAATATAAAACACGTGTATTATTATGCATTTTCCTGCTTCAATAGATGAAAATAGAAACCCAGGACACAGACTCATTAATAAAGTAAAGTGTAGTTCCATTAAATCAGCTTTATTCGTTGAATGGAAAGTTGTATTTATGTAAAAATTATAACAAAATACAAACTGATTATAATTAGTGTCTCTGTAAAAAGAAATATTGAAGAAACCTCATCGAAATTCGGTAAAAGTGCTGTCCTCAGTATGAGGTTTTCATTTTGGAAAAAATTATACCTAAAAATTCAACCGCTAGGGAAAAATTAGCGCTGCCGACTCGTTAATACTCGTTAATATTACAAGCCTCAATAATTCCACAATTGTCGAGCTGCATTGATGCTACGTTTAAGTTGCAAAAAACGTTTTGGACCCCCTTTTATACCCGAGATTCCTCAGAAAGCGTAACGTCCATATCAAAAAAACACCAGCGCCAAATTTCGCCTGGCGGCTGAAGTTTGAAGTTAAATTTTTTCCCAAAAATCGAAACCGCTTACTCAGGACGATATCTACTACAGTAGAGTACAGTACACTAAATTAGTCTGTAAATTGCTAAATAATTCTTTCTACAGAGAGTTCTGATCACCCCATCGTCATTATTAAAATCTCTAAAAGAGCATTTCATATTTTCTCAAAATATTTTTATCGGATCGAAATATATATATATATATATATATATATAATAAACAAAAAACTTTCTACTATAAAAATATATAATAAATTACAATATACTTTGATACTTTATAAAAAAAATAACCATAAATAACAGGGAATAAAGAAAAATTCCACTTTTAAAGTTGTAAATGGAAGAGTTGGGTAGCAAGTTACATTTGTCTCAGTTTTTATAGGAAAACATAAACATTCTCCCTAAAGTTTTTTTATGTGTTACTCGTAAACTTTATTTGTTACGTGTGCAGTTTTTGCAGGAAAAATTGCACACGTATATAATCACGAATAGCGCATAAAACAACGAAATAAACACGAATAAATATACAAAAATGTGAACGAATTGCACGTATAAAATTTGTGAATAAACTACAATAAATACTTTGTCATCACGCTGATTCCGTGCTATTCCAGGTTTATACATGCGCATTTTTATAAAGAAACAATAGACGAAAAGCCAAAATATTTGTAAAATGTGTAGCCTACCAGCCTTGGGATTATAAAATGCTTTCTGTAACGCATTATAAATGGGAAAAATCGACACAATGTCGAGCTGCTATTTTAATTTTTAAAAATGATATGGGTTCGCACGTGGCCAACATGTCGGCCAGGTGCAAACCCACGACCAGTGTTAGGTGGTTCTATCCACTAGGCCACTGGCGAAGTCTACTATAAGTGGCCCTATTATAGAAAATTAATAGTTATGATTACAGTTTATAGATTATGTGAAAGAATATATAATTTAGAAAGGAGAGCCGAAGGTTTATACAGAAATTTAAAAACTAAAACGGAAAATTTGAAATTTTGAGAAGCAAACACTCACATCATCATTCAAAGTTTCTTATGAAGGAATTGATTGAAAGATGAAAATAAAATACTTAAAACAATTTCTAAAATATTAAAAAAATAAATCAATTATTTAGTTAAGATTCCACACAGAATTTTAAAAAATTTCAAATAAATTTATTAAAATTTTAATCTAAGGAATTTAATTAGTTTTCACTTTACAAAAGAATGTTTTCAAACTTTCATTTTCAAACATTTTCAAATTAAATGACTTGAAGGGATAAATTAAACTGTTTAAATATTTAACAATCTTTGTTTAGTTATTGAGAGAAATTTTATTAAAATTCATCATAAAATCTTATATAAATAAATAGGAAATTTGAATTTATTTTGGCTTTCAAAACTTATGATTTAATATTTTATTTTTGTCGATATTTACGAATTTAAATTTATTTTGATTTATTTAATTAGAATTTACTAAACATAAAAAAAAATTGGTTAAAATTTGAGTAAATTTGATGAAAATATGAGAAAAAAAATTAAACTTTGTTAATTGGCTAGTTCGATTAATCTATTTTTAAAAATTAACCAATCAACGTTAAATAAATTTTCAATCGTCAATCTATAACAATGTTGATTGGTCATTGACATGTTTACGATGTTTACGTAAAGCTAACCGACTAATTGATTGGTTTAAATATTTTTCAATTGTAAAATGGTACGTACCAAGCTAGATTACTATTATTCGTTTTTAATTTATGAATTCATAACGTAATAAATATAAAATATAAAATCGCCGTTTTTATATTGTTATAATTGTTAAATTAAAATGATATTATTATTATTAGTAATAAAATTAATTTAGCATGTCGTATGTTAAAATGACTAAAAAAATTAAAGAGAATTAATAAAAATTTTAAATAAAAACAGTGAAACCTTCTGTAACGGACACCTCCCAGCAGCAACTACCTATAAACGACGGCCAGTTTCTCAGGAACCCTATTTTTTAAATGCATGCAAAATGACCTCCAAACAACGGCCACTAACTATTCATAACTATTTAACGGCATGTTTCCGACAGTGGCCGTCGTTCAGAGGTTTGAATTTATAAAAAAAAAAGTTACGACAAAGCTTAAAGTAACGTTTCTAGTAGTCAATTTTGGTAAATTCGCGAGAAGAGATAACGCAAATTTTAAATCTGTTAATAATGTTAGTAACTTAACTAGTGTGAGAAATGAACAAGTACTGTACAAAGGGAGAGTGTGGCTCAAGAGGTAAGTAAATTGGCACTACCATGGTTTGGCACGTTAAGAAAATAAAAGGAGAACTGTCGAAGAGAATATACACAGGAAAGGTGGCCCGATAAAGTCTTGATTGGAACAAGTGAACAAGTATCTGAAAGAACGTAAGGTGCTGAGTCAGAAAGAGAATACAAGGAAGTGTGCTAGAAGTAGCTCGTGTGCGTATGAAGCAAAAGAGGCGTGTCTGAACAGGAAAGTTGCTGAATGGATGATCTGTAGGATTAGTCTGCAATCTGTTTGCCTGCTGCTCTCCCTTTTCGGATAATGAGCATGAAGATGTGAGTGTAATGTATGTATGTAGTAACATAACAGCATCATATATTGAATTAACAACTCTTCCTCTACACAAATGAAACATAATTCTTATATTAGTTGAAGAGATACTTTTCTTATTTTATCTTATCTGAAATAAGTTAATTCAAACCTTGTAGAATTACGAAGTGGTTAATCAATGGCGATCTGCCAAGGGGATTGCTTTCACAGGAGTTTATAGGTAACTGATTCCTATTTAGGTATTGCATACGCAAAGAAAATCCGAAAATATGCACCAACGGTTGGTGGAGCGCGAACTACGGTTTTTCAAACGGGATCCCGATATCTCGGGAAACAGTTCACTTTTATCCCGGAATCCCGGGACAAGCAAAAGACCGGGAAATGAGCCCTAGTGCGAACCCACTACCACTGTTCGGGTTTGGTTGAAACTTCTATGGGAAACTGGCCCCTATTTATGTGTAACAAACACGAAGAAAACCCGAAAAACTCCACATCGGAGGGGTGCAAACCCACGACCAGCGTTTTGTTGTGTTATTCATTCAGTCACTAATGGCCAAAGGATTTTTATTTCGCTTAATTTAGAGTTAGAAAAATATATAGAATAAAACTTGCTTAATCCGGATTTACACAATACCGAATCTTTCTTCTGGTTTGCCGGGTTTCTGTTTTGTGCAGATTTTTTTTAACACAGAAAAACGTTGCGTTTTAAAGAATTTTTCGGCTTGGGCAGGTTTTAACAAGGTTCCGTATAGCGTGTAGAAGCTTATAAATATTTATCTGTTTAAAGATATAGTCAGAAACTTTTGGAGGCCATTTCATGCATCATCATTACTTCCGAATGACGTGAAAAACAATAAAGAAGTGGAGTTGACACTAACAAATGAACTCTTTGTCCTAATGTCAACTCTATAGATTCACTAGTAATGAACGTTCTCTAGAGACCGTTTACAATGATTACAATTTATGTCATGTACTGTACTTTTTACTCTTTCAAGAAGGATTATAATTTTTTTTTATTTCTTATTTTTCCTAATTGATAATTAAATAATCGTAAATTAAGCGAAAAAAAATTAATTTTCATTGCTTTACTTTTTAAGGCGTTCGATGTGTTGAAGTACTTTACATTTTCAATAACAAACGAACGAACAAAGAGTAATTTGCTTATTAAATGTTAATCTAATTAAAATTATAACTTTCAATTTAAATTAATGATAACTTCGTGGAAAATTAAATCGTCGAGATAATTATAATTAATTAATTATTATTCAGAAGTTAAATATACGAGTTTTATGTATTATTTAATTTCGTCTCGGGTGGCAGGAAATATGCAACTGAAGCAAATAAACATAATAAAACGAGACTTTTTGAAGGACTTTTTGAGTGAAATTAATTATTTTAAGGTAATTATTACAATTAAATAAAATTTATTATTATTTCTGTTCATTATAGAAATATATTTGCTTGTTTAAACGACAGAGAAAGAGATTGTAGATGTATAAATTCCCATTGTTGACTGTCATTCCTTACTCTCAAAAAATTTATTACATAGACAAAAGTCGAGACCAGATATGGAAATCTTAGGGTCAGGAGCCCCCCAATTAACTGTATAATAACTTTCGGATTAGACCGGAAGTCGAGTGATTTCAATTCAAATATTATCCTTCAGAACGAATTTACATAGATAACCGGCACGACTCTGTTGCTAGCAGGAAAAGTATGATGCACAGGGGCAAACCATTACTAATTTAAGGTGGAGAGCATATATTTTAAATTAAATAAATTAAAAATATGATTAAAAATTGCAGCCTCGTTTGATCTATTCTTTAAGGTCTTCTTTCATTTCATATACGGATCCTCCTCTGTTTACAAATTAACTGTCAAGATAAAATGCAGTAATTAACTAAATTGATCTAAATTATCATTTAGCTGTTCTGTTGGACGTATAAAATTATTAATTATATGATATTCTGCCGAAAATCAACTGGGAAGATTGACTTCGACTTCAGTATTGGACCAGGATTGTTTACAAGTGAAAAAGACGTGTCATCAATTGCTGAGACTGGCATTTGTTCCAGTTGATGATGCAGCAAGAGATTTTGATGAGTTACTTCGTTGATAATCTGCTTACAGATCTGATTGAAACTGTAGAATATTTAAAGAGGCTTACAATTGAGAGCATCTGATAAGATAAAAGTCACTCCTAGTGAATGATAAAGAAAATCATAGGGAATAGTATCAATAGTAAAAATTTAACACTTGAACACACAAATTTACTGTACACTAATATATATATATTTTAAATTGTAAGTATATTAAAAGACAATTAATTATGTTTAAAAGTAATTAATTAAACATCTCTTGTTGTGCTATTATTATCTTAACTTGATTTATTTATTATGACTTCTTTCTTCTAAGCGAAAGCCAATCCTTAAAACCAATCTACAAAATAAAAAAAAATTAAAAATATGATTGTATTTTTAATTAAATATTAAATTAATTTGTGAATATTTATTTTAAATCGTAGATTTTATAATAGGAGCTTAGGTCTTCATTTTTATGCCCCTCCAATAATTTCCTTAATGTCGATTCATACGAAAAGAAAACAAAGGAGCTTTGTATAGTAAAACCTGTCTAAAACAAAAACCTGCCAAACAGGACCAACAGGACAAGATTCAGTACCACGCCAATCCGGTTTACACAGGTTATTCTGTATACACGAAATGGTCAAATATTTTCCGGTTTATCTCAGGAATCCTTTCAAAATATTTCGTATCCTCTTGATGATGCAGCAAGAAAGATGCAACCGTGAAAGAGGAGTAACTATTTTATACAATAATGATGAAAATTGTTTAAATCATAGTAAATTATATTAAAATTTTCGTGATTTCACCTGTTTCATAAGTTTTATATATGATTTATTTAAGTAAATAGATTTGAATTTCATAAATATTCTTACTTATTCTACACGTTTTCACACGGAAAAAAGAGTGCCTACAGCTTTTTTTTGTCAAGTGACTAAAAAATAATGGAGTTATTTAAAGTTAGAAGTGAAAATTCGATGTCAAAATACACCAAAAGGGAATCAGAAACACACTGTAAACAATGCCCACAGGGAACTGGGTAGCAATTTTATTTAGGTAATTTTACAGAACTGGTATCTTAAAGCAGCATACTTCTTGCACTAAACGCAAGTAAATGAGATTCTAAAGAGCCATAACAGTTCCGGTTTATTCAATGGAATGCCATTTTATAGCATAATAATGCTCATCCACATATAATCAAGCTGAACAAACAATATCTTAAACGAAACATTAACAATTGAACGAATGCTCTCGAGTTATCTTGGGACTTATCCACATCACTATTATCCCTCTTCTTCCTCGAAAGGGATAATGTCGAAAATGCTCTGTTAGAATATTATGCCCAGAGGACTTTCTAAATATAAAACTAAGATGCTAAAATCTAAAATTAAGATACTTTTAGAGTGATTACACTGAAAATTGGCTGCTTATGTATAGTGTTTAAACCTCAAATTGTTCACATGTTTAATAATTTTTCATCTCTTGCTTTTACTATGATTTGAAAGCATGGATGCTGAAGTCAGCTTATGCTATCCTACCGATAGATTTTTCCACAGATGTTGCAACTTCTATTCCTAATTCCTCACACTGGTAAATGGGCATCTACCAGTGTGAGAAATTAGGAATATAATCTGGTCTTTCATTTGAACCCACAAATACCAGATGAGTGAAAAATCTGGACACCCAGCAGGCCAAAGAAATGTGGCAAAGCGATGAAGCCATTCCTTGGCAACGTTGTATATGTGTGGTCTACCCATTTTCCAAGAATATCACAATGCCGGACTGCAATTTTTAATCATATTTCTAATTTATTTAATTTAAATTATATGCTCTCCACCTAAAATCAGTAGTGTTTTCCCCTGTACATCATACTTTTCCTGTTAGCAAGCGAGTCTTGCCGATCATCTATCTAACACTTTTCGAGGGAAAAAGTTTTGAATTGGAATAACGTGACTTCCGGTTTGCACCGAAAGTTTGTATAGAGTTAATCGGGACTATTTATAATTCAATATTTAAACAAGATCCACACAAAAACATGAAAGAAAATACACACATCTATACACAAAAACACAAACTTCGACACGTACCCATACACAAATAAACGAAGTTATTATTTATTTATTTTACCTATAAAGGCAAGAACATAGCACAATACTTTTTGAGCTCCTCCTGACAGCAGAGTAACATACAATAACATACAAACACATGAAAAATACAGTTTACACGAGCTGTTAAGGCAATTAAAATTTATTCAATTAGCTTAACAAAACATGCAAACCATAAATATTATTAATATATATATATTAAAGTATCTATAATCTATTATCTATTTCTACATATTTCACAATTAATAATTCTACAGAATCGATATTTTCTTCTTCTTAAAGGAAAGAAATCGAACGAACACGTGTTTGGCGAAAGTAAGAAATAAATTCCTTTTGGTCATCTTCCACCTTACCGACTTTCCTATTGACTTTCTCCTCTAGATACTTTTTCTTTTTATCTTTTCTACTTTTTCTTATTTTTTGTCTGGATGAGTTTTGCCTCATCCCCAACCTCTTCAATGGAAAAATTTCATTCTTCCATTACACTGAATCAGAAAAAGTCAAGTAGAAAAAAATCAAATGGCCTATTTTCCGATATTTTTCCAGTAAAATATTTCTATTTTATTAAGAATTTAACCACTAGATAATAAAATAAATTACAGAAATGCGAGGTGTATAACACACCGTTTCACTTCCAGATAATTATTCAATTAACCGTACAATTAACAGAAAGTTTTAAATATTTTACTTTCCTTACTGTTAAATATAACGGGGGGAAAGTATGGTAACCGTTTGGACTCAGAACGCTTTGAAAAGTCGAGAAACGTTGGGGGAATTTCTGTATATATGGACGTTAGTCTGCATGTGTGGGTGAAACGATTTTGTCTATACAGTTTGAAGCTTAATAACTCCTGTGTCTTTCGTCGAAAATTTCTGAAATTTTGTAGGAAGGTTTATGTATAGAGACGTTTGACGCTGTTAAATTTTGGTGGTTAAAGGCCGATGAGGTGGGGAGATAGAGCGAATTATATGACATGTCTCTAGTAGGATTGGACTTAATGAAGATTTTACACATTACTACCATTTACAGATATTTTTTATAAAAACTCATCTCTATCCTCAAAATTCAAGTTTTTTGCCATTTTAAAATAATTAACAATGTAAAAAGTTATTTTTAATAAAATCTCATGACAGATTGCACCATACGAAATTTTAACATTTTTTTTGGCCAGGAAAGTTACGCAACTCATTTCTGGTATTTTTTTTCTAATACTCGAGATTCAATTTTATGAAGAGCAGAACAAATTAAAAGTCTTCAAATGTTTTATTTATTTTGCTAAATCGAGAAGTAGCTTGAAGGATCGAAGAATGTTAAATGGATGCTGCAGAAGACATAAAAAAACGAATTTAAAGAAGTGTAAACATTCGCAAACCCTCCGAGTTTACTTTATTCTGAATTTCCTATATTAAAATGATAGAAATTCCTGTTTACCATTGAAATTTAATCTCGGTAAATCTTTATGGAAAGACCCAAATTGTTTAGATAAGAACCCTCTCCAACTTCTGTAAGAGTTTATGAAAGAGGAGAAAAATATTAAATCGCCGTGGCTTTGATTCGGATAAGTTAAATTAGTTTTTAAAGAAAAGTTTTGGGATATTTTAAATATTTTTCACTGGTAAAGGTAGAATGAATGTAGCAAACTTATTGAAGTGTGATTTACAATTTGCATTAATGTTACAAATACGATCGAACGTAGCAAACTACTAACGTGATACGTCTCACGATCTTAATCTTCACGTGATTTACTCGAATTTTAATATTTATGAGATAAAAAAACGTAAAAAGTTTGAAAAATTGTAACGTAGATTCTACTTTCTCACGTTATATTTGAGAAAAGTAAAAATTATTGGGTTAAAATTTAAAAATTGCAGACCACTGCCGTCTGCTGTCTATCTACCTTTTCTATGTTAATCTCGAGAACGGAGATAGATAAAATCGAGAGTAGATATAAAAGCTGAGGGGACAAAGCTGCGATTAAATATATATACAAACTTCCGGTTGTATATTCTGTAGACAAATGAAAAACGAGACTAATTAAGAAAAGGATAAGAATTGTACACCCTGCTCAACTATATATGAACTTCCGGTATAAACAGGAAGTCAAGTAGTTTTGATTTAAAATTTTTGTCCAGAACGTAGTTAGATAAATGACCGGCATTACTCACTTGTTATCAGGAGAAGTATGATTTACAGGCGCAAGATGCTACTAAAATCGAGACCAGATATGAAAAGCTTATGAACTAGAAATCGCGATTAAATATATAAGAATATCTCATTTAAGTCTCTTACTTGCTTTAAATAAATAATTTGAATATTCATAAGCATACTAAAGTGCGAGAATAATACAAAATTTTTTATAAATGATCCTTTATCCCCACAAATGTACAATGTAAATTTCGTTAATTATGATTAGGAATTCCTTTTGATAAGTATCTAAATCACAACGTGCAGAAGTGATTATAATTAAGTAGTCTCCTGTGTTTTACGTATAAATTCCTGTCCATTCTTTATTCGATCCTCAGCGAACCCATTATCTTTAATCACGAAACAGAAACGATATGTGCGAGTGCATTAAGAATTACTTCGATTTTTCTAAGAAGAAACCTGATTGGAGCGTAAATAACGAGTTATTTTTACTATTAAAAACAAAGGGCACGTGATATAAAGTAGTCACGTAATTCCCAACTCATCAACTAATGTTGAGCAAGTTAACATTATAAAAGAAACCATCAACGCGTAACTTGCTCGGCAAAAAGTTACAATTGTTGTTGCTCCATTTGTTGCGAAATTTTATTTTTGAAACTTTCTATACTATTAATGATTATAGAATGGAAAACAATCTTTATTTTGACGGCAAAGATGAGTATAATCTTCATTAATTCGATCCCACTCGAGATACATGTGACCCCTTTCTCTTCCCACCCCTTGACCTTTTAACCAGCAAATTTTAACAGCATCAATGATCCTAATACACAAATCGCTCTGAAGAATTTTGGAAATTTTCGACAAAAGGCACAAGAGTTATTAAGCTTCAAATGGGGTTATAAAATCGTGTCCCCTCCCACACACATTTTTACATAGGGAAAAAAAAACCCAATTTTTGAAGTTTTGAAGGTCCATTAAGTCAAAAAATGTAAAAATCTTGAGTGCCGTTGTTTGTATCAGTTGCCATATTTACCCTCTGTTATATATTACAACAGAAAACGTAAAAATTAAGATGTTATAGTATTAATTCTGAATATAAATATACACATTTTGCAAATCCTTATATTGTTGGTATCATGATATATACAAATAAACCTTATTTGTTACAGTTATAATAAATAATCTTTATGGTTTATTGCCACATTACCATACTAACCAAAGACAACTGTGGTATATTTTGCTACACTCACCAATAATTAATATACCACAGTTGACCTTTGTGCTTACCTTTACACGTGCAGTAGAATATGCTACTTGCAATTGTTTATTATTCTTTCTATAATTTAATTTCTAAGGCGAAATTTCACATATCTTGCAGCTTTTTCAATCTTTAAATCTTACTTTAGGAGACGAGCAAAGGGGAGGAATTCCGATTTAAGGAAACTTCTGTGTCGACTTTATCGTTTTTTAGTGATAAATCATTGAAAACTTCAGCTTAGATTACAATTTCTCTTCTATGATAAGCAGGTGATGATTTATGGCTTTTGGTATTTCAAATCGACAATGAATCGCTAACGTAGATTCGTCCAATTTATTGATCTATGCACTGTCTAAGCCATTCAGCATAAACTTAAGGGACCTGTTCGAAATTATATATATAGAATTTTTAGCCCTTAAAAGTTTCAAATAACGTTCTCGTGTTAGTTTTATCGACAATTTATGTATAAAATACAAAAGAAAAGATATTTATGTGTATCTGTTAGCATTAGAAAAAGGTATAAATATAAAATTTCTCTCGTATAAAGTGAATTGTACTATATAAAAACGTATTTACTGTGACTTCGTCACAATGCCAGGTTGCAATTTTTAATAATCTTTTAATTTAAATACATTTCAGCAACGAGTTGCTCAACTTATCCTATTTTATCAAAGAACTTTTCACATTTTTAAGTATTATAAAATGGCAATAAGCTTAAGTTTGAAGATAGGGACAGGTTGAAGTCCGATCCTACCAGAGATACAAACGACCCCCTTTATCTCCTCACTACCTCGATCTTTACTCACCAAAATTTAATATCATCAATGCCCCTAATACACGAACCTCCGTGCGAAAGTTCAGAAATTTTCGACAAGAAGCACAGGAGTTATTAAGCTTGAAAGATAGGAACTAAAGCGTGTCCCCCACACATTAACATCCATACACAGAAAAAATCCCCAAATTTTTTTTTGCATTTGTCAACGTTTCAAGGTGTCCTGAGTCCAAAAATGTAAAGCTCTTGAGTTATTTTTTGACCAATGGCCCATACTTTCTGGTACAAACCAGAAGTTCGAGTATAGCTAATTCAAAAACCGCCCCCTAAGCTTTCAATATCTGGTCTCAATTTTCATTTATCTAACTCTATTCTCGAGATTAACGAATGAGAGACAGACAAACAGACAGACTCCATGAAAATGTATAGGTCTTCAATTTGAAACCTGTAGCCTAATAGCCATATATAAATATTCAAATATTCAAATATTCTTTTCATAAAAATCAACAAATTTATTATAAAAATGATTTTTCACATTCAAAATTGATGGAATAATTTCTAAATATTCACAATGTGAATTAAGTCCTTCGCGTGTTCCTTAAATTTTACGAAAATCTTTCGTAAAATTTCGAAGATTTTTCAGAATTAATCTAAATTAAATAAAAGTAAAAAAAAAATCTAATTTGAATTTTCAAACAGTTAAAATGTTTTATATCGGAATTTATGAAGGATTCACTCGATATTTGAATAGAAAAATATCGCCTTTAAGATAGAATTTCCATCATTTGACTTGGGAAAAGAGATCGATTCGATACATCCTCCCGTAACTATAGCAACGCGATGTATATTTTGCACTTTTTTCATTTTATAACTATCTATTTGATGCGTTTAGAATAGCACAAAATTGAGAAGAGCAATGACATGACAATAATAATAATGATTACCATAAGTTTACTTCAAGATTAATATTGGTTTCGGCTGTAAAATTTTATATTATAGTTTTTATCTATATGATATACAATTGACAATTTTAAAAATCTCTACATTATTCTTGTTCGAAATAGGAGAGATAATAATAATATTAATTATTTATTTAAATATTTTAATATTTTCGAGTTTACTACGCTATACATTCTCATATCTAGTTTACTACCCTATATACTGGCATGTATAGTTTACCATCCTGTAACTGGCATATAAGTTTACTACCCCATACACTGGCATATCTAGTTTACCACTATATGTACTGGCATGTATAGTTTACCATCCTGTAACTGGCATGTAAGTTTACTACCCCATACACTGGCATATCTAGTTTACCACTATATATACTGGCATGTATAGTTTACCATCCTGTAACTGGCATATAAGTTTACTACCCTATACACTGGCATATCTAGTTTACCACTATATGTACTGGCATGTATAGTTTACCATCCTGTAACTGGCATGTAAGTTTACTACCCCATACACTGGCATATCTAGTTTACCACTATATATACTGGCATGTATAGTTTACCATCCTGTAACTGGCATATAAGTTTACTACCCTATACACTGGCATATCTAGTTTATTACTATATACACTATCATAATCATAATTTACAAGTATGGAATTAAGTCTATTCTAGTTTTGTCCTGTTCAATCTAGCTTCTCTGATCTCTCTTTTCTGTGTGTTTATTCCGAAGAATAATTAACCTTTTGCCAATTTATTAACACGACGTAACCATTATTCATACGGTTTATAGGTTTATATACGTGATCATGCAACAAGTAAGTCGCGAAATAATGAGATTTACGAGCTACCAGTTGGGAAGCCTTGATAGGTCTTCAAGCAAGACAAATTCCAAAAATCTCTCTCTAGAACTTTTAGTCTTCAGTTATTCGTGAACACGTGGTAATTAGAGTGAGACGTGATATGAATTTATTCCAGTTTCTCTGAATGAGTACGTACTGTACAACGTGACACTCTCGATACGTTTGTCTGTAGCGGGAATAACTGACAAGTCAGTGATTACCACCCAATTCTATACCGCGAAAATGGTGAATAGAAACGTTTTATGCGATCATTTTTAATTATTTAAAATATATAAATTATCACTATCGTAACATTAGATGCGATTGTGTTAATATATCTACATTTAGAGCTCTTATTACAGGTTATTTTTGTATATTTTTACCTTAAAACTGAAGAAATAAACAGATTATTTTTCATAATTAGAAAATTCATTTAGAAAGAAAAATATCTTTAAAGATTAGAGAATAAGAAACGAATGGATATTATTGCTAAGGAAAGAATTTCAGTGTAATTTTACACAGAACAAGCAATTACTTATTGTCACATCATGCTGCAATTGTTAATCTTACTTTAATTTTAAAAAATCACGCGATTTCCGGTCCATACCGGGAGATAGTACAAAAACTTTACATATAAGGTCTCGATTTTCATATATAACTTCGTTCTCGTGATTAAAGAAGGATGGACGGACAGACGAACGACAGAGGAAATCGATACCGTTTATCTGTATGATATTCATTTAAAAATAAACATATAACGCAAAATTTTCAAGCATATACAAATTAAAATAATTAAAATTAATCTTACTTTTACTCTAAACGTCCAACTTTGCACCTTTATTTTTAACTTAGGAAAGCACCTTTGACTCAGGGATCCGTGCCAAGTGGATCACGAACATGATCTGGAATAATATACACAAGTATATTAAGTATAACATTGATTAAGTTTTTCTAAGCTACATTGAAAACTTTAATAGATTATACGTGATTTTATTTGTATTTTTTAAATCGAGAAATTATGTTTATTCAATTCGTATGGAAACAAAATACGCTCTCGTTTTTAACCGTTTCACGCAATATCTAACGTTATTTATTAAACTCTGGCACTTAACAATGGCGAAAACTTCGAATTCGTGAGATAATGCATGTTTATATGCATTAACAATTTAAATTTTAAATAGAAAATAAATTTACAGTTTAAAATTTAATTTATTCCTAGATAAACATGGAGAGAGAAAGTGAGACAAGAGACCGAGAAGTGAAAATAGAGAGCAAGAAGAAAGTTATAAGTGAAGAAAAGAGAGCAAGAAGAAAGTAATAAAAGCGAGGAGAAAGCGAGAAGTGAGACTAAAGAGCAAGAAGAAAGTGAGAAGGGAAACGAAGAAGCGAAGAGAAAGCGAGAAGAGTGAAGAGAAACAAGAGAAAACAAGAGACAAGCGAGAAAGGAGAAAGCGAGAAGAGAGCGAAGAAAAAGTGAAAAGTGCGAGAAGGGAGAGATATATTAGATGTTCATTTATAAAAAAGAAATAGCTTGAATATAGAAAAATACATCGTTCTATTTAAAAAACATAAAGTATTTTTAAAATAAATATTCTATAAATATTATATTCGTTAGAAATAACAGACAAATAACATCTGCCATTAAAGCCCAACTGATTTATATTCTTGTTATAGAAATGGCTGTAAAGAATGATTAAATTAATAAAGAAACTCCTAATAAAGTACATAAATTAAATTGTAATTAATTAAAATACCGTAAACGCTCATTAACTAATGGAAAATTATTAATAAATGCAGTGAAAATAAAGAGGACATACGTTAAATAGTTGCATCCCTAACACTTACTAAACACCATGCAACATGTTATATATATTAGAAACATTTAATTAATTATTAATTAAGTAATATATAATATGAATACCTCGATATTGTGAAAGGATATTCACTATATCGAGGTAAACGTAATGATTTTTAATTCGAATAATTGAAAATCAGATCGATAATCTCCGTTGATAATGAATCTTATCAAGTATTCGAGCACTCTTTATAATTAAATGCTTTGTAGAAAAAGAAAATTAAACATTAATTAGTTTGTGACATAAAATAATTAAATTAATTTAATTAAACAATAAATTTTTATGCATTAATGTCAACAAGTCATTGCTGTAGATATATTGTTGACTGATTCTGATCAACAAACGGTAATTTCATAGACGTATTTTACAATTTTACAGCAAATATATAACAATTGTAACTAAATTAACTGAAAAACCAATTAAAAATTATGAATATTCGTGAATATTTAAATAAATTAATAATAATATACTTATTAACATTAATTTAAAACGTTACATGCTACGTTATGTAGTTAAAACCTGTCTAA
Organism: Centruroides vittatus; assembly: GCF_030686945.1. Taxonomy (NCBI): domain Eukaryota; kingdom Metazoa; phylum Arthropoda; class Arachnida; order Scorpiones; family Buthidae; genus Centruroides; species Centruroides vittatus. The sequence goes on along the minus strand of NW_027121750.1, from coordinate 598,605 downwards.
AACGGAAAATTCTGGCCAGCGCCGTGGCGTTCCGTCTTAGGCAGGTTTTACCGCATTTACTTATAAATGAACACGACAAATGTTTACTCTACTTTCATAAAAGTAATTTGGCATCATTAACATGAAAATAATAAGGGTGGAACCATGGGATGTGGCAATGCAACACACTGGCCATCCGCCAAAGGAAGGATTTTCTATGCAAAAATAAGCCTTATTTAGGTGTTAGTCACGCGAAGAAAATCCATCTCGCTGAGGTGCGAACCCGCGACTGACAACAAGTGTTGAGTGGTGTTATTTACTCGCTCACTGGTGTCAGAAAATAATAGCCACAATGGTAATTATTATCTGAACAACTTTCAAGATACAAGAAGTCCCATAATTGAGGAGTTATGTCGATGTTTGTTTTACTATTTCAGACGTGAGTTAGAAGGACCCACTTTAAGTTATTTTATTGAGGATCCGCAGTCTAAAAATTCTCGAAATTTTAAAATCCAAATCGATGTTTGATTGGTGAAAACTCTTCAGTAACTTCACGTGACTGTCAACCCCCATTAGCAAAGTAACTTAAATTTGTTCCTCCACACACACACCTGTAAAACAGTAAAACAAAGATCAACCTAATCCTTATGGTTCCTGACTTATGGCACTTTCTTAAGTCAGGAACAGTAGTTTCCACATATAGCAGTGTTAAGATATAGTTTTTCTCGATTGCTGTGTGTCAAAACAAAAGCCGAAAGCTGAAACAAGAAAGTTGAATTTGTGAGTGTTCGAAATTAAAAAGGAAAGGAACACTTCGTGACAGGAAATTTCAAGTATCTTATTCCTTTTTATGCACTTAATAATTCTAGTCATCAATCAACGTCATAAGCTATCACTTTTTAATTGTTTGCACGCAGTAAATAATGAATAAAGAATGAAAACTATTCACACTTCTTATTATTAATGAATAAAATTACGCAGTTAAAGTTACACTAGCCTTTCGAGAAAGAATTAAATACTAATGGACACTGTAATCAACGAAGCGTACACTATCTAATTGTTTTTATATTAAATACTTCTTTACTCGAAACTTACGTGTGAATGACTGTGAAAAAAGACAAGATGCTTACCAAATACAAGCATCCATTACGAAGACAATGGAAAATGACGTATCCGGAACAGGTTGTGAGTGACACTACAACTTAGAGTAGGCGACAGAGTGTAGCGGGACACGTCAGTCCACACATCTGAGTGAATCTAGTGTGCTGCACGGAATACAGTGTCGATTGTACAGACCCACAGCACCGTCTGGCGGTCTCAATTGCCGAAACACTACTCATACGTCACATAGAAGAAACGTTGGGTTCCCCGAGCGCGTGCGAAATTAGTATCGATTACAAATTTACATTTTTGAGTTTTTATCGTTTATCGTAAACATTTTTCTATTGTTACAAGCAAACAGAAAAAGAGAGGAGAGCGAGAGCGATGGATGAAAAGACAGTAGAAAAAGACACAAGCGACGAAAACAATTGAGAAAATAGAAAAAAGTAATTTTAATAAATGAAAATTTCATTTATGTTATATTCGATAAAACGAAAGTTTTTCTTGTTTTCACTTTCCAAGCTGTTATATAACAGAGAAAGTGTAGCAATCGATTAAAACTTAAACCCTCCCCCAAGATTTTTATATTTTGAACTGTAAAACGTAAAAACATTGCGGTGTTTTCAGTATTTATGAATGTTAGTGTGTGTGGTGTTTAGGTAGAAGTGTAGGGGAGTGTGGGATACGGTTTTGTTCACCCAATTTGAAGCTTAATAACACATGTTTCTTTTGTCGAAAATTTTTCAAATTTCGCACAAAGGTTTGTGTGTTAGGTGGAAATGTTTATAGAAATTTTCAGGAAAATCGTATCAGTCGTTCAGGAGATATGGCCCCACCTATTTAATATCTCTCGAAACAACCTGAAGACTTATAAAGATAATTATTGGGGATGAAAACAAATAAAGAATGTAATATTCTTTCTGTTGAGTTATTCATAAACTTTTATTATTATTATTATTATGTTCTTGAAAAAATTGCTGCAGTTTCGATGTGGCCCTTATTGCAGGTTCGACTGAACGTGACATTTAACCCCTTATAACTTATGAGGCAAAATGGAAGAATTTTAGAGAAGTTGGCCAGGAAGCGAAGGGGATTCCATTTTATATGTTTGATAGTCCTTTAAATAATGTTTTTGGCATTAATAATTCCGCGTGTTGAATAGAACGAAATAGTATTTTTAACTTTTTCTTTCCTAAGAAATTTCCAACACACGTTTTATCTTTATAAATAATAAAGAGAAACGAGTGGAACGTCATAAATCTCCAATATAAGTGAAGTGGAATCAATTGAAAGTGGCTGCTTCCTAAAAAAAAATCGATGGTGATGGGAAATAATATCAAAAGCATTTTGTTTCTTAGATATTGAAGCGTTAAACACAATGGTAATAAATAACTTTAAATCTCGTTTGCTTTACAAATTCATTGCACAGGTGTGTGATGAATTTGTACTTATAACGATAAAGACAACGAAATTCATAATTATTTATTACTATTTAATTGGTAATATATATCAGAAGCAAGAGGGCCTATTTTTCTGTATGTAAGGATGTTCGTCCATTTTGAACCTTAATAATTCCTGTGCTATCTGTCAAAAATTTCGGAAATTTTTCATGGAGGTTAGTGTGTTAGGGAGATTGATGTCGGTAAATTTTGGTGGTTAAAGACTTAGGAGGTGGGGAGTTAGAGAAGGTTAGTTGGTAAGGCTGCGAAGAGGAAAGGTGAGCGATTTAAGAGGGAGAATATTCTGTATATGTACTTTAAAGTTGTTCATAAATAGTACATATAAGAGTGCCAGCAACGTTTTGATAAGAGATTTAGCAGGAGGGTGAGGAGGGTGAACAAAAAATCTTTTTTTCTCGAGTGCAAGTTACCTTCGAGCCGGTACTATCTTTGAGGTTTTGTCTATCTAAACTCTGATGTAAACAATGATCTGCAAGAAGATACAGTGGCAGAAAACTCTGACGAAGCTATGCTAAAACCATTAATTATAAGTGAACTATCAATCCTCGTAACTAGTGTAACGTTTCATCATCTCATCATTCAATAAAGTTACAAAAAAGGAAGGGAAGAGTCAAATATTGATCTTCACGAGACAATTAAAATGTCAGCCCAAAGAAAATACATGTATAATATTAATTTAATAATATTAACCGCGATACTAATAATGTTTTATCTTGTACAGTACATCTCTGTACGAAATCATCTGTTTCTGTTATATTCATAGTCTCATTATTCGCTAAAACCGGATTCATTTCTGCGTCAGAATAAACTGAAATTATAATTTTTAGCCATAAAAATGGCAATTTTAAAGATAATTTGCATATTATTTTGTCATTTAACTCAATTTCAAGCTGTTATTTACATAAAAAACACGGAATTAGTCTCAAACTTTGACACTATATTTCAAATTAACTACGTTGTTTCTGTAACAATAAATATCATCAAATCATTTTAAAAGTCTTCAAGAAGACTTTTAAGATACTGTTAGAAACCTCACAATTGGATATACGCGTTACTCTTTACACATTAATGCGATATTCAAATTCATGTCACACTTTCTCCAGTTTATTTTATGGGATTGACACTTGCAAGCTTCTTGCAAACTGACAATATCTTTGCAACCTTGTTTTAATTCATTATAATTATATATTTATTTACTAAGGCTGGATCGTCTAGGTCCTATAAATCTTGTAAGTTTTAATATGTATAACCACTAACATAATTTTTAGTGCCTTTTGATAAGCTCTTTCCAGCATATGAATACTAAGAGGGCCTTCTTTTTAGCAAGCTCATTATGGTTTATGTGACACTAAGAGCCTTTCTAGCAAGCACATTATGGGTTCTGTTACACTAAGAATTATGGGTTCTCCCAGGCCAGATGGGCTGACATCCGTACGGACTACACCGTTAAGTTTTAGTGTCTAGGTCTTCTAGCCTTAACTTTCATTGTTTAAGTACAAACAGTGAGATTTTTACATCCCCTAGACGAAAATGCATGTCGAAAAAGTATAGAACTTATGATTTGTACGGATTTGATTGATCAAGATGTCTTCTATCTACGATATGATGCAAGAAGCGTTGGATATAACATTAAAACTAGTGATTTTCTTTATGATTAAATCACACTTATAGCATTGGTGAGAAGTTTGATCGAGTGAAAAGGATGATTGATCGATTGGCACGTGTAAATTTCTTTTCATATCAACACTATTTTAAAACAGTATTTTTTAAAAGTTTACTTATTATTGATTGGCAAACTTTTTCAAAGCTCCTCCCTCCACGAGAAATTTGTTTTCTCAAAATAGTAGAATTATTGATTAATGCGAAGACGTATCGTGACTTAGTATCTGGGTCATTATTGAAGGAATGTCATCGAATTTTTGTGTTGCCGAAAAGAAAAGATATCAGACAATGTTGCGTGACCGATTATAATCGTAACGAAGTGTCACGTAAATAGGTTGTTGCGTTATGCATATACTAGAAGTTGTTTTCTGGACGTTATGCATATGCTAGAGTAATTATAGCGTGATTGATATAAATTAGAAGGTTATATTAAAGTTTATTATTAAACACAATAGTTACCGTATTTTTCTGTTTTCTTTTAAGGGAAAGTTTGATAAACCATCATACTACAACTGAAAAGTATGGATTTTCAGGCTCGTTTATTTAAAGTAAAATAAGTTCTAATTTTTCTTCATATAAAAGCTATTGTTAATGATATAAAAATGGCGTACTGATTTATAATGAATTACTCGAGAATTTTGACTGATCGACAGATTTGTATTTAGATTTAATAATGAAAATTTTGCCATTACATATCACTTATGTAAAATTTAAACAAGAAAAGAAGACTCTTCAAGTGTTTACTTGGAAGAATAGACAAACAAAATCGTTTATTGTGACATCGTAACAATGCTGGGCTGTAATTTTTAATATTTTTATTTAAAAAGTTGACGGATTTCTGTTCCAGACTGGAAGATCGCTGATCCTATCACTGCTCCTGTCACAACCTCTCCTATCCTATCAGAACCCTCTCGTATCGTATGCTATCCTATCAGAACTCTCTCGTATCTTATGCTATCCTATCAGAACCCTCTCGTATCTTATGCTATCCTATCAGAACCCTCTCGTATCTTATGCTATCCTATCAGAACCCTCTCGTATCTTATGCTATCCTATCAGAACCCTCTCGTGTCTTATGCTATCCTATCACAACTTTTCCTGTCCTATCCTACAACAAACTGAATATGCAAAACTGACCCTCAAAATAAAGATCGACTCCACGTAATCCTCCTCAGACTACATTGTCCAATTCACGGGTGGAAAGGAACGAATTATGAAAAAAACATTGATTCTAATTTAGTGTTTCTGCTGAACTTGTCAACATTTAATTTTATAATTTATCAAAACTTTTCTCCAGATTTTACCCTTATCATTTTTTCTTCACCGCTATCGCGACTCTAACTTGAAGCGAGAAAAACATGTTTAAAATTATGAATTTAATTAACTTTTTTCTGTTTATCGATCCTGAACATTTACTTTTTTCTTCCTCTTATGAAAGTAACGTTTGTTGTAAATCACGTTACATGCCAGATACAGAAGGTTTCACACTACACTTAAACCTCTTAAGCAAAACCTTTGCAAGCGTACAAATTGAAATCTAATTTTAAAAAGAAACGAAAGCTTGTTTTTGTAAATTAAAATACACTTAACAGAATCTATTGTTATAAAGATAAACTGGCAAAACAATTCTCATAACAATGCGCTGATTATAGGGTTTTTTGTGGTCTTAGGAAGCAATATAATATATAAAACACGGTTCGTGAGTTATGGTAGAGGCTGAAGAGGTGTAAGTGTGTATGTTTAAAACATGGTAGCTAATTCGAATCCAAAAATCTAATTGGCCAAACCATCTTTGGTATATTCTCATCATCCTGGCGAAACCATCTTTGGTATATTCTCATCATCCTGGCCAAACCATCTTTGGCATCTTCTGATCATCCTGGTCAAACCATCTTTGGTATATTCTCATCATCCTGGCCAAACCATCTTTGGTATATTCTCATCATCCTGGCAAAACCATCTTTGTTATATTCTCATCAACCTGGCGAAACCGTCTTTGGCATCTTCTCATCATTCTGACTAAACCATGTTTTGCATCTTCTCATCATCCTGGCCCAACCATCTTTGGCATCTTCTCATCATCCTGACCAAACCATCTTTTTCATCTTTTGATCATCCTGGCCAAACCTTCTTTGTTATATTCTCATCATTTTGGCCAATTGCATACTGTAGGGCATGAATTATGACTACAAAAAGAAACTGCATTCCACAACGTTTCAACAGCTGTCATACGAAGTGGAGTGCATCTATGAAACATATTCTACATTGACACACTACCACGTATCAATTACTAAAAAATTTTCATTTCGGAATGAATGGAATCATTGCAAGTTCGAGTAGTATTCCGATAAAGGCCTGCGACTTCCGAAAAATTCCTGGGAAGTGACTTCCCAAATTTGATCTCAGATCACACAAAATGATAGTGTGACGTCTTAACTGTCAGCGCGTGTTAAATACATTTAAGTGCCCAGACTAGTACACAAATGAAATGTAAAATTTAAATAAAAAAATTACATAATTAACATTTATTAGCGTTGGTAAAACCCAGAACTCTCTTTGTATAATGATCAGTTTTAAGAATTAAAACAGTTTTATTGTATGCATTATGTAAACGAGGGGAGGAAAGGAGAATAATTTCAAAATTTACTCGGAATGAATAGAATCGATTTCTAAATTAGCGAAAAGCAGAAACAAAAATTTCTCTGCATAATAATACTTAATTTTAGCCAAATCGAATGGTAATTTTCTGCATAAATTAAGTTTTTTTCTTAATCAAAAATATAACATAAAGGCTATACTTAATCATTTATTTTTACCTTATTCATATGAAAGAAAAATAAATCAAATCCGTATTACAATGAAAGAAATTCTTTTAAGCAAATTACCAGATAAAATTCTTATTTTTTTCACATAATCACCTAAAATATATATAAATGTTTTCTTGTTATCAAAATTTTAAATTAAGTTTACATGACAGCATTACCTTATAAACAGTTAGATTAATTATATTTATTATTAAAAATATTCCTTCCATTCAATCCAGGATTTAAACCTGTGAATCGAAGCTGTAATTTGTAAAAATTCTCCACCCTCCACTAAATAATAATACACTTAAAATTCCAAATTGTAAACTAAATTATGTAAAATCCCGCTTGACTCTGCTAATAAATTCCATTTTAATTGATCTTATTCCGTATTTTATGTGATTTTTGTGTTGACAATGGATAAAATCAAAATCCATATGACCTCTCCTTGTTACACCCCAATGCTCTGATCCCTCCTAAAAATCCGGGAAAGGATCACCTATATACCATGCTGGATCGAGTATGCCAAGAGTACGATGTGTGCCCAAATGTGTGCACATAGAAGAAATTTGAATAACAAACGTCACACTGTTGCACTTCCATCTGAAACACATCATGGCTGTGTTAGGCAAGAAACAGAAAATACACGTATGTGAACCCACCATTGTTTTTATGCTGTACATATTTGCAATATTGCACCATGTTGCATCATACTTTAAACCCCTTGTATGGAACAAATTTATATTGTCTGTAAATTATAGATAAACCAGTTTTTTAAATATATACAGCTGTAAATAATCATCTAATAGCAAAATTAAAAAGGTAAATAAGAATTAATTTTTGAAATTTACGAAATTATATGATTGTAACATACAGGAAAAAACACAGGAAAAAAATACAATCTCCCCGTAACATACAGGGAAAAAAAACTTGAAATTTGAATGAATCGTTTGTAATATTTTCAATCTACAGAAATATATGACATCTCTCAGGACGTATTACGAACTATAAAACAGTCTCTAGGATGATGTATATTGTCTTTGCGATCATCAATTACCAAAATTCAAATGATTTTACTCAAGGGAGCCGTTTCTATGCTTTATGTGCGTAAATATTATTTCATAAATTTATAAACGGGCAATTATTAATTGTAACGTCGTCACAATGCCAAGTTGCAATTTCTAATCACGTTTTAATTTTAAAAAATCACGTGACTTAAGTACGTATACACTTACTTAATCCGGATCTCTCGCCCCTGGTATGGATTTTAGTGGTGTCTTGCCCGTGTACATAATACTTCTGATAACGACAGTCTTACTGGTCATGTAGCTAAATCCGTACTGGAACAAATTTTGAATTGAAGTCACGTGAGTTCCAATAGAGACCGGAAGTTCGTAGAAACCGAATCCCCAATAAGATTCAAGATTTTACAAATAACTTTTGAGTGTTTAATTTGCAAAATTTGAGAAAATACTTTAAATGTTTAACGTGTTCCACACGAATTTAGACGTTTATCGGCTCTTATGTAAACGATAATAACCAGAGAATTAACACTGAGGAGTGCAAAATATATCAAAACGTTAATCCTTCCTCTGTTAATCGACATTTAATGACGTTCCTGTTAAGTCCTTCCTTACGTATTCTGAGCAATCAAAGATTGAAGTAGGAATGTATCAGGAAAACGTCGTTTCAATGATGCAAATGATCTAATCTAATTACTTTTAATTGAGTATAGATAGGAATTAAAACATTACGACAATATAATTTAATTTGTATTCTCTCAAGGAACGATTGCAGATCACGTCCGAAGAGAATTAAACACGGTTCTCCCTAATTAACTCTGACGATTCTCAAAGGATCGTCACACAGAGATATTCGACTAGAATAATTCGTTCTACTGATAACGTCGATCGTTAATAGTGTCGAATTTACACACCAATCACGTGACAGAAGGCTGTAATTGAGAATTCGTTGTAGTAATTACGAAGTTGGATGCGAAAGCCGCATTTTCCAATCTTGAATGACACGTATTAATTATATCAACTCGTCGGCATCATTTACGAACGCAGAATTAAGTTTATTGTAGTCCTCTCCCCTCAAACGTAAATGGTCACGCTCTCTCCAACTTCTCATAGGTCTTTAGTCTCGTTTTCCTTACACGATTACAGCCTGATTAAAGTAATACGGCATTGTTACATGATCTGGATCAATTTATTATGTATCGTGAATGTTTTGAAATCTCTATCTCTACAGCCAATACTTGATAGTGTGAGAATATTGATGATACCCGTATCGTCAACCATTGTTATCAGGAATGAGATCATTCAAACCAAAGCTTAGTTTCAGTTAAACACTTAAACGTGTAGTCTAGTCGTAAGTAAATTACTATACAACATCAAATTCTTTAATTAAAACACTCAAAACTGTCTAAGAATGTAATAAAATATAAAACAATTCGAATTTTTACGTAATTTCTAACGTATAAAGACATAGAATTCGAAGTTTCTAGTTCTTTAAATACAGAAAAAATAGAGTATCTTAAACATATTGCATTGTTTAGTATAACAATGCTTCTCTTGTAATTTAATAGTAAATTACGTTACGTAGATCATATTGTTTCCTAATATTATAAAGAATGTAAATAGTTTTCTCCACATAATTTCTTTATATATACCGTAATTACCAATTGATAAAAATACCATATCCAGTCCTGACTCTATCTAATCAGGCAAAGATACAATGAGGAAATGCTCTTGAGCTTCATCTTTCTAACATTTAATGCTCATTAACGCATCAAATGTTATAAAGGTAATGTTGTTTCGCGATTTTTTATGTAATATTTGTAGAATACACCGATATAAATTATATTCATTAGTCCGTGTGGAAGAAAATTGGAGATAAGTATTATAGATTCAAGCTTAATTAGAATTAAATCAGAGCACGTTTTAATTGGATTGTTTACTGTAAATTTAATTATCGCACGAAATTAGTGATTCTGAAAAGTAATTCTTACGAATTTCTCCATGTTATGATAATCGAATACATTCTTTACAACTGTAACTCTGGTAATTTACGTGTAATAATGAAAAATTTAAGGCAAAATGGCTGCCTCTTCTATGTAATTTCTATCTGTTCTGAGTACTTAGCAGAGCCTTCCTTTACTCTGAATTCGTTCCTACTTCTGTTTCTTCATACGTCTTATCTATCAAACTACCCCTTCTTTAACTGTACTATAATTTATGATTAAAGTAGTTTATCTCGTTACATTGGAGTTGATATTCATTAAAATTTAACAGACATTATCAATTTACTATCGCTTCTGAGTGAAACGTGTTACTTTACAAGTTGAATTATGTTCTTTACATTTATTTATTTATGTCATCTCCACCAAAAGTTTCCTTCAGTAACTCAAGTGGAAATTATAAAAGGAGATAGTTTATAAAAAAAATAACGACTAACCCGTTACAAAGCTATACATCCACAAGAGCCGAATTATCGGGCTAGAGTTGGCTATAATTAATAAATAATTAATAAGACAATTTGGCACTAGAGCTTGGCGTTAGGCGCCATCTCTTACTAAACTTAATAATTATAATTAAATTAAATAAATAATTTTAATAATTTGGAACTGGAGGAAAAGAAATCGGCCCGAAGCGGGACTCGAAACCGCAACTTCTGCTATCCGTGCAGACACGTTACCAGTTACGCTACCCGGACCTTCGGTCCGATCGCCTCCTCCAGTATATATAAGCTAACATGACGACCATCGACGGTCATTACAATGCCGGCTGGGACACATCAAGTGCCCACGTCCTCCCAAGGCACTCAACCGGCCATCGCAACCCCACTTGCAGGACGTGGGCACTTGATGTGTCCCCAGCCGGCATTGTAATGGCCGTCGATGGTCGTCATGTTAGCTTATATATACTGGAGGAGGCGATCGGACCGAAGGTCCGGGTAGCGTAACTGGTAACGTGTCTGCACGGATAGCAGAAGTTGCGGTTTCGAGTCCCGCTTCGGGCCGATTTCTTTTCCTCCAGTTCCAAATTATTAAAATTATTTATTTAATTTAATTATAATTATTAAGTTTAGTAAGAGATGGCGCCTAACGCCAAGCTCTAGTGCCAAATTGTCTTATTTATTATAGCCAACTCTAGCCCGATAATTCGGCTCTTGTGGATGTATAGGAGATAGTTTATTTTAATGTTTGATGAGTTTTGTGTGTTATTTTACAATATAACAGTCGAAATTTAAGAAAATTTAAGGAAAATCCAAAGATTTAACATCTGTTTTACACTTTTATTATTATTCTTTGCTTTAAATTCGTAAAACTAAAAACGAACAATGTTGTTTATTCAGTTAATTCTATGTAATTCTCTTACCTAATGAGAGAAATGCTGTTGGAGACACATATCTTGATTTGTTTTTAAGATTTAATTATGTTATTTCAAGATATTATTTAATAGATTAATTCTGTATAATTTTGTTGTGCATTTTAATGTAATCTGATTATAAACACGAAAGTTCGAGCAAAAACCAAAAACAAAAAAAAAAAGATTTCAGCTTAGAATTTGTATGAAAATATATAAAATATCACAAAAATTGACACAGTTATACATTACACATCTAATTTATTTTATTTACGTAAATTTATACATTAACTTAAATTTTGTAACAGAATTTAACTCTTTACCCATTTACGTTAGCTTGTTTGTCTGCAATATAACTAAGAAACGATATTCTGTTATAATTTACGTGAAGAACAGAAATCCTACATTACTATATTTCCCACCTAACAGAAATTCTGCACCACTGTACTTTCCAGCTAACAGAAATTCTGCACCACTGTATTTCTCACCCAACAGCAATTCTTCCATCATACTTTCCAAATAACAGAAATTCTGCACCACTGTACTTTTCACCTAACAGCAATTCTGCCATCATACTTTCCAGATAACAGAAATTCTGCACCACTGTACTTCTCACCTAACAGCAATTCTGTCATCATACTTTCTAGATAACAGAAATTCTGCACCACTGTACTTCTCACCTAACAGCAATTCTGCATCATCATACTTTCCAGATAACAGAAATTCTGCACCTCTGTACTTCTCACCTAACAGCAATTCTGCATCATCATACTTTCTAGATAACAGAAATTCTGCACCACTGTACTTCTCACCTAACAGCAATTCTGCATCATCATACTTTCCAGATAACAGATATTCTGCACCACTCTTACTTCCCAAAGTGTTTATCCAGTTAATTTCTACGTAATTCATTTTCTTATACTTAAACCGAAAAAATATTTTAACAATACAATTCTCTTATCGTTTATAACTTTTATGAATACCTAAAATTATAATTTCTGTAATTTTGAATAAACATATAAATAGTAATGTTGCAACGAATAGTATATTCGGCCAAACTATTCGGCTTGATTAACGTACGTACGAAAATTGGCGCGCAAACCGCATTATGGCAAGGATCGCGCACCCTGTTCTCTATTGGCCCGCTGTCACTACGCTTCGCCAATCGCGTTAATTCTTGACAGTTGTAGCGGACAGACACGAGCGTCATGGAGTATGTAATAAGTGATGATATCAAATGTGAATAACAATGAAACGACCTAGATGTGGTAAATAACGGAAAAAGAACGAAGTGAAAATGTAAAAATAAATATGAAATTGAGTTGATAACATAATCAAACAAGTCGAGGCAACTTATTGGCGCGAAATTCGCGGCCGTCAATGCCAAATAATTGTTCTCAAGACTTCGGAAAGCTAAATGCTTGTAATGAAAGTCACTTAGCATGCACGGGCGAAAGCCTGGGGCCGTTCAGGCTACCAAGCTGTCTCGAATCTGTGAAATCATAACTGTGACTTATACCGACGTCCTATCTGTCTTTTTTCTCCGTTATCACCAGGCTATGAGTCACGTAATAGTAAAATGGGAAATATTTTTTTCTCAGCAAGCCTAAACTTTACAAAAGAAACACACCCACAAATTTTTAAGTTTCTAGCACCAGTAGTTTTGGCTCTGCGTTAATTATCCTATCAGGACTTGTTCTTTTATATACGAGTATATAGATGACTAAACTACATAATAAGTAGGCAGTTTTTATTTGATTTATTATCTTTTATTTGATCTGTTAAAAAATAACTTAGTTATATTACTTTTCCTTTGATCTTTTAGGTAAATAAGCAAAAAATTGCGCTTTTTCGAACTTAAAATATATGTTTAGCATTAATAAAAGTTCCCAAAATGATTAATTTACTGTGTTTTTGTTATTTCTTACTCCCGTTTTTAGGTATTCGACCGAATACCGAATAGTAACCGAATATTCATTGCATAACTAATAAATAGTTAATTATTAATTCTAATTAAAACAGTTTCTGTCAAGAATAAAGTACAGTAATTGGAATGGAACGTTTATGCATTGGTTAATTGCTAGATGTGTATTGTGCACACGTTTATAAAGGGGTGGCCCGAAGGTCAACCTTCAACCTTTGTAACGACTTAACTACATTTCTGTATATTTTACAGTTTCTAGAATTTAAGAAAAAATTTATAATAAATAAATAATATTATAAATATTCCAGATTTGTCATCCTAAAATTATGTATTGTTCATTTTATCATTTCTTTTATTACAATTATAATACTGAAGAGTTTAAGGAAGAAAAACCTTGATGAAGAACTTTTTACTCAAGGATTATTAAAGTTTATCCTCGTAGTGAAATGCATAGAAGCTAAATTATCTTAGATATCGTCTCTTCTTTTATCTTTCACAACTTACCTTGATGATTTTTGGCTTCTATAACTCCATATTTATCTTCTATTTCCATTTCTAATGGTATATTTAATGTATCATACCATTTACAGTAAGAACATTTGAGAAATACAGAAATTTAATGCAGCCAATTTGAGTAGAATGCACTCTTTTATTTATTTTCTTTCTTAACTCAGTCTATTCCGAAAGCTTCTTTCAGCATCAGAGTGCATCGTGATTTTTTTCGCGCACAGTTTTTATGAGGAATTTCTTTCTCCCTTTAATTCTGCAAGGTAAAATAAATGAAACGTGGAGAAGGGGTGGTAATTAGACACAAATCTAAACAATATCTTGCATTGGACTAAGATAGCAAGCAGAGGAAGATTGCTACATCATATAAGTGACAATCTCTTCATCAGAGATGCCACTTGAAAGTACAGATAAAATAAATAAAATCGTTCAATTTTGCATTTTTTCTCACATAAACTCGAATATAATTACCTTGTACAGGGTATTTTAAATTACAATAACGTGAAGATAACCTATATACACTAGTTTAATGGGAAACGTGGAGGAAAGGGATACAGCTGGAAATTCTAAAGTGTAAATTCTTAACATGACAGTATATCGACAAGAGAAAATCCCTACAGGACAATGCAAAATCCCCTACAAGTTATGTGCGACACAATCAAAAATACTGCGTGACAAACACTAATTCTGAAACGTGAAAATCCTACGAAAATTCCTGTCAAGACATTATCAAAATATAACGAAATGGAAGATTTAACAATTCAGTTTTGGGATTACACGAATTTAAAGGAAATTACACTGTTAAAGATTGAATATTTTCGAATCTTTTACAGAAGCCAAACGCTATCGCGATAGCCTAAATATTTTAAAAATATTTAAATTTCTTTCACTAGATTTTTTATCGCGTGATGTCCTTTATATTTTATGATTTAGACTAATTCCACTAGACACAAAACTGATCAATTCTTGTAGTTTGGTTAACTCTCAAGCCATTCGACACGTGACAAACCGTGTGCAATGGAAGTCAGCATTAGTTCGATAGTAGAAAAGAAAAATGGAGCAATTTCGTGACAGATAAATACAAATAACAAAGCTTTTTCGGGTCAACTGGAGCGAATGCAATATAGTTCCTGGGAGAGAGAACTAACAGAAGTCAACGTGGCAGGATTTATTGACAGAAAAACTCGGTTTGTCAGCCACCAGACAACTGCAAAACTCCTTTTGCAGAAACTCAAAAGAAGATTTGATGTGTTTATAACTGGAACCAGACATTCTTTCCCCTTTGTTCTAATTTCGTTCCTTGTTGAAGATAAATACTCTAACTGAATATATTAATTAAACGTTCCTTAATTAGATGATGCATGTCAATAAGCAATTAAACCTCTAAATGCTTTGTTCCGCTCCTCCTTCACACACTATAAACGAAGTCCTAGTGTGTATTATATATTCTGTGTACTTTATTGGCTATTATTTCCGACTAATTATACATTTAAAGAGAAAAACCTATCAGTAATATAGAGAAGTAGCGTGCGAATAAATCCGCATCTCCATCAAACAACAAATATAAGAATTGAAAAAACACATACCCCAAAGTAGGAGACAAGTCATCACTTTATGCTCTTAATAAATCTAACGCTGTTAAGCTGTATACGCCTGACAGATTTACCTGAACAGGCGCACCTGTCCGGTATACCTGAACGTGTGGAAGAGTGATTTATCGGTGTTTTTTTCATCCATACGTTCAGGTATATATAATGCGTGAGCTTGAAACATTTACTCTTATAGAAAATGTTAGATTATTATTATATATTTAGGATTGTCACGTCTGATATGGAAATCGTCTATAGAATATTTCCAAATTTATCACGAAAGGCAGAATATATAATGGCACAAATTCGTGTTGACAGTTCCGAAAGGAATGTCGCAACTGTCAACACAAATTTGCAGCGTGAAACGAATGGATTAAATAAGAAATTTAGTCTACTCACTCGTTTCAACTTAACGCAAGAAGACAAAGGGGGGAAAACACAAGAAGTGTTTGTATCCTTTAAGTAATTTTCCTGAAAGATAGCGAAGAGTTTTAAAATCATTACAAAAACACTTAATGGGGAGAGAGTAGAAAGTTTTCAATCAGAAGAGTAAGTAAAAGGTCGTCATGACAACGTCTTTACCATTTTTGTCAACTCGATTTTACTTCTATTTCGACTACTGTCCCATCATTACCGAAAATTGCCTTTTTGATAACAAGCCCCTGAATGTCAGCTTCCCGCATTTACTCCAGAATATATATTAGATTTTTTTCCTAAATATATACAACTCTTACAAACATAAATAGCATTTTTAAAGCAAATTTGTACTAATTTTCCTCAAATTACTTTCTTAAATATTAAATTTCGCATTTATATCTCGAGTGGATTTATTAGTGATTTTATAAAGTAAATTCTCTTCAAATTTACGATTATTTATCGAATTATTTACATCAATTAACTGATTAATTGTCTTCGTATATCAGGATATATTATTCTAAGCGAGTGGAGATTACAGAATGACAAGTTCATTTCCTCTTCCTTTTGCAGAAAAATCACATTTTGTCTTTCCTTTCAGGATAACAATCCTACCACTGACGTGTATCTCTTATCCTTCTTGATAAATCTATTGGCTCTTGACTGATGACGTTTCCTTTATTTGCCGACGAATTTCGAGAACGTCACAAAAGATTATCTTCAAGACTAAACCTATTGAGAGATACGTCACAGATAAACTATTAGTTCTAAGCGCTAATCTTCATTTTCTCTACTTAATTTCCCATGAAATCAGAAGCGTAAAACAGGAATAATCAACTGTTTATTATTCACGGCGTAGATATTAAATATTTTATTATTATCAACATCTTCAGAATGAAACAAGTTACAAGTAATTTCGTTCAGAAATGTAAATATAAGCTACTTTTTTCCTTTTCTATTCTCTATAATGTCTACTCTGAAAAAAATTCCCTCTCCATTTATCTTCGCATGTTTTATTTATAGATAACGTTTGAAATGTTTGAAGAAATTTCCCTATTTTAAAGCATAAATTTGCTTTTTTTATTAACAAATTTTTACATATTTTTGCAATCAGTTTGTAAAAATTTTGAGAAAATTCGAATTTAAAAAAAAATATTCGCAGAATACTCAAATGTCTTTGAATGCAAATGAGAAATTTTATTTAAAAAATTTAGAAGATTTTGTAAATAAAGTTAAAAAAATTGTTAATGTATTTTTCTTCCATTTTTCTAACGATTTTCCTTCATATTCGATCGTTTAAAGTATTTAAAAAACTGGAATAATTTTTTCCACAAATCGTTACAAACTATTTTTAATCTTTCTAAAAGTATTTTTGCGCCTTCTACAAACACAAACGAATAAAAACAGTCAAAATGACAGCCAATGAGCATTTATTTATGGTTTTACATAATTACATCTGCACACACATTTACTACTCTTTCATATTAAATTTCCCATTTCACATTTACTACAACTTTTCACACGTATGCCCATTTCCACATTTAACACCACCACCACATTTGAACCCCATTTTACATTTATGCCTACTTCCATATTCACACCACCACCACCACAATTACTACCACCTTCCACATTCATATCACCACCACATTTACTACTCCATTCACATTTAACACCACTTCCACATTTATGCCCACTTCCATATTCACACCACCACCACCACAATTACAACCACCTTCCACATTCATATCACCACCACATTTACTACCTCCATTCACATTTAACACCACTCTCACATTTATGCCCACTTCCATATTCACACACCACCACCACTTTTACTACCACTTTTTACAGTTACGCCCACTTCTATATTCACACACTACCACCACTTTTACTACCACCTTTTACAGTTATGCACACTTCCATATTCACACACCACCACCACTTTTACTACCACTTTTTACAGTTACGCCCACTTCCATATTCACACACTACCACCACTTTTACTACCACCTTTTACAGTTATGCACACTTCCATATTCACACACCACCACCACTTTTACTACCACTTTTTACAGTTACGCCCACTTCCATATTCACACACTACCACCACTTTTACTACCACCTTTTACAGTTATGCACACTTCCATATTCACACACCACCACCACTTTTACTACCACTTTTTACAGTTACGCCCACTTCCATATTCACACACTACCACCACTTTTACTACCACCTTTTACAGTTATGCACACTTCCATATTCACACACCACCACCACTTTTACTACCACTTTTTACAGTTACGCCCACTTCCATATTCACACACTACCACCACTTTTACTACCACCTTTTACAGTTATGCACACTTCCATATTCACACACCACCACCACTTTTACTACCACTTTTTACAGTTACGCCCACTTCCATATTCACACACTACCACCACTTTTACTACCACCTTTTACAGTTATGCACACTTCCATATTCACACACCACCACCACTTTTACTACCACTTTTTACAGTTACGCCCACTTCCATATTCACACACTACCACCACTTTTACTACCACCTTTTACAGTTATGCACACTTCCATATTCACACACCACCACCACTTTTACTACCACTTTTTACAGTTACGCCCACTTCCATATTCACACACTACCACCACTTTTACTACCACCTTTTACAGTTATGCACACTTCCATATTCACACACCACCACCACTTTTACTACCACTTTTTACACTTATGCCCACTTCCATATTCACACACTACCACATCCACATTTCTACCCTCTTTCACATTTACGCTCACTTCCACGTTTTACATAATCAAAGAGACGTCTTAATTGATAAAAATAATGCTTAAATTTTCCAATATGAAATAAAAATTTGTAAGAAAATTGAAAAAAAAATTAATTTACATATTCTGAAGGGGAAAAAAGCGATATTAAAGCGAAAACTGAATTAAAATTAATTCAAATAAGAAGAAATAAATGAAGAAGTTAAGAAACGATAGAATTTCGTTCAAGAAACTTTAAAAAATTGTAAAAAAATTACGTTTTAATCAACGAAAATTATATTCTAAAATCGTCTTTGATGTGCACTCATACAACTCTTTGCACAAAATTTTCAAGTCGATTTCTTCTAGATGCTATCGATATTCACGAGTTTTTCTAATAATTCTAATTTATTTTCTTACTTCAAACCTTTTTTACGGCATTTTTAAAGAATATTATCCAAGAAAAAACTAAATTTTAGTTATTAACATTGAATAAATGTTTATTTCTGAAAAAGAAAATCTTTTCAAGATGTTCTTTGATTATTTTCAATAAGGATTCACTTGAACCACTCTAAAAACATCAAAATATTTCTGAATTTAATTTTTTTTAAATAAATTTTACTTTTTAATATTAACCATCTCTTAATCGCGCATTAAGTGAAGAGAACACCGAAAGATTACCCCAAAATTCCCCGAAAAATGTCTGAAGTCAACACTATACGTGGGGCCTTCTAATTCAGATTTGCCTGGGCCACATGAAGTCATAATTCGCCACCGAAAGATCCCTGATAAAGTGCCAAATGAAGAAAGTATTGAACATCATAGATGAAGAGGGAAGAAGATAAAATTAATTACGTAAAATCAGTAGAGTTTACAACAAAGGTTTAAACATTATAAAATACAGACATTTCTATTAAATGTAGTAAGACATTAGCATGGAGTCGGGAGTAAAATGTTAGATCTGTACTGAATCTAATTGACTTCATCGAGTACACAACAAGTAAGAATAGCATGACAATGCTTTCTCGGTTGTTTCCCTTGTTGTGTCGCTTCTTATTGAAGAGAAGATGTAATTTCGTTCGAATGGAAAATATGCAAATTAGCAAATTCAGTACTCTTCCTTCTTTTTCTAGCGATTTAATTCAGATTTAATTATTTGATAGGAAGAAAATAAAGGCACGAAAACATTACTCCACACTAAAAAATTTAATTGTGTTACCGGATCCTTAATTAAAATAATATAAAGTAATAGAATTATTAAGAGAAAGTCGTCGACTCTCTCAGTTCTTACTCGTGGAAATTACTTTATTTTTGGAATTTTAAATGCTCTTCTTTCTAAATTTTATTAAATTTAGGTGTGAGAGCTTTAACATTTGCAAATTTGATAATAGAATTTCGCATCCATTCGGAAATTTGCACACGAATAAAGAAAACACTTCGAAAGGAGGTGAGAAACCAGAAAAAGAAGTAAATTCGTCGGACCGAAATTCGAATATTTATATAAATTTTATTTCTCGGAATTAGTTTTTTTATAGGAATTTGATAAATTCTGTAAAACATGATGTAAAATTCATAAACTTACAACAGATTTTGTAAGATACTTCTTGAGTAAGGAATTTCAACCTTTCCTGCAGCTAAATTGCTTTAGGAATTGCTACTAAAGCTGCATTTACATTACGTTTAGTACACTCGAACCTGCGAATAACGGACACTGAAGAAAACGTACAAAAGTGGCCGTTGTTGGAGGTTCGACTGTATAATATCTAGATTAAAGATACGATATTCATCAGACTATTATGATTTCGTGCTTTCTCAAAATCAATTTTGGAAGTTTTATTTTAACATTTATCATCGATTTTTAAAGTTTATTAAATTCTTGTAAGGATCGAAGAACATTTTTACAGGTTTTTCTTTTAATTTACATTCCAAATCAGTCATTGTAACCTGTTATAGGAGTATAAATTCACACGTTTTGTAATATTACGTGTTTATTTTCAATAATTTTCAAGTAATCTAAGAGCAACTTGTCTAACTAATCAACCTGTCATTTAACGCTAGCATTAAGTTAGAAGAAAACGATATAAATGTTAATAACACAAAAGTAACCTGTTAAACACAGACATTTTAAAATGCAGATAAGACTGCGGCTTGTCGTTTTTTCCAGGTTCTTAGCTTAGAAATTCGGTTTTTGGTTAGAAAGGGTGAAAAGTAAAGGCATTTTAGAATCAATACGTGCGAAAATATCCAGATAAAAGGAATTTTTTTCCAGTGTAAAAACCAAAATGTGTTGACAAGGATGAACCAAGAGATCGTCACTTATCGATCCTCCAGGCAGAATATTCGTCGTCACAGCTGATGTACTGACAAAGTTATCATCCGGAAGTACAGGGATATACAGAGATAACAGTGTGTTATATACACGCATACATCTTCCGTGTTCTTTAAACGTTGCGTGTTATCGACTTTTATCTAACTCGAACAAAACACTAAAGAAGTCATTTCTTTTCGTAAAACTGAATGTTTTTTACTGAAAAAATTAGAAATTTTTTGAAAAAATAGATGTAATATTTTATAAATTTTTATTTTATGTATTAAAGACGATAATTAAACTTTCACATATGACATGAAAGCGTAAATATCGTCTTTAATTTCACTTTCCCAGCTGTTACGTAACAAAGGGAAAGTGTGGAAATCGTTCAAAAAATTATCAAATTTTTTTATATTTTTGGATTCGAGAACCTTGAAACGTCGAGAAAAACAAAAACAGGGAAATTTTACTCTGTGGATAATAATGTGTATGTGGGGGGGATTTTTGTGTTACGATTTTGTTCGCCCAATTTGAAGCTTAATAACTCCTGCGCTTTTCTCCATAACCGTCTGAAATTATGAAGGACGATTTGAGTATTACATAGAAATATTTGTAGAAATTTTCAAGAGAATTGGACCGTTAATTCGGGAGATATTGGCATAACTCCCGAACCAACGTAGACATAATGGTAATGGAAATGGTAAAGTCTAACAAGTTGCCATCTTTTCCCTTAACGTTATTATGTTAAAATTTTTAATTGAAAAAGTTAATTCGTTCGAAAAAAGTCAGAAAATTAAATTATTTTACTCGACTCTAATAGAAATGTATCAATAATAAATGATAAAAATAGAAAATATACCTTAAAGACATAACAAAATATTTTAAATAATTAATTAAAAATTCACATAAATAATGAATTTCACCTCAATTTAATTAAATGATTTCAGAAATGAATAATTTCAATGAGTTTGTTAGTTCTGTAAACAGAACTGTAACAAATTATATTCTTCATTCGTAAACATAAAGAGTTAATGGTAATTTATACAGTTGAAATTATATTGATTCATAATAAATTATGGTAATTAAAACATGTTAATTACTAATTAAAGTCGTGAAAATAATTAATATTATTGCTACCACCATTGTATGTCAAAAGTAACAAGCAGTTTAATCATACTTTTAATTTATTTGATTTAAAATATATGCTATCGATCTCATATTAGTAGTGTCTTGCCCCTGTACATCATACTTTGCCTAATAATAACAGAAAAGTCATCCGTTCTGTGGGAAGATTTTGAACTGAAATAACGTCACTTCTGTTCTATATCAGAAGTTTCTATATAGTAAATCGGGGCTTTCTCACAACACAGTTTCCATACCTGATCTCGATTTACATCTACCTATCTCTATTCTCGATATTAAGGAAGACAGACAGTCAGACAGATGGACCAGTGGGAATTTATGTCTACAATTTCTTTCAAACTGCAGCCGAAAAATTTAAAACTGTGAATGATGCAGTAGTAAATTCCGAAGATAAAGTAGACACGTGCGAAATATATGTTAGTAAGAATGGAAGATAAATGTAAGGATAAACAACATAATGCGAGGAGATTTTGTTGTCTGTTTAAATTACAGAATAAATTATTCATGACTGGGATAACCTAAACAGAAGATGAGATCATCGGAAAGAATTATACGCAAATATCCACAGAATAAAAAAAATCCAACGTGTATTATTGTGACAACGTCACGATGCTGGGCTGCTTTCCATATCTGGCCTCAATTTTATTGTATTTAATTCCGTTCTCAACATTAACGAAGGACAGACAATGGACGGATGACTGTGAAAAATATAGTTCTGCTGTCTGAAAATTGCAACCGAATATCTCAGTTAAAATACATTGTGTTTCCTTTAGTGTCCGTCGTTCAGAGGTTTGACTACTTAAATTGCAGGAATTTTCCTTAAAATTTGGGGAGTTCTTAGCTGTTTAGAAGGTGTAAGTAGTATACAGAAAACGGAATTTATACTTCAAGTTTCACACATATATTATTACATTCTTTACTCTTTCTAGATTGCTACAAACTTTTCAATTGTGAAGCACTTCTGCATTAAACCAGAAAAGAAATAGCTGTGTACTAAAATTCTTTACAGAAGTAAGTGTACAATTTACAGAGAAAAATGTTCTTTTTGAGACATTAAACTCGAGTACAACTTTAGAACTTGTGAGAAGAGAGAATCTGAATACCTTTTAAAGTAGATCTTCACATTGAAAAATGTTCCTAAATCTGTAGTTAAATATTCGAATATTAAAATATATACATTACATACAAATGTATTTTCATATAGATTGATGCAAGCTATCGATTTTTGCTCTTTATTGTTGTATTGTTAAGTAATTGTACTTTCCCTCTGTATACAGCAGAAGGAAAGTATGGAGATCGATTAAAAAAATGATCCTCCACCTTCGAGTGTTTTACATTTTTGGACTCGTAGGACCTTGAAATCACGAGATATACAAAACATTCGGGGTTTTTTATTGCATGTATAGAGATCTTTGTATGCAGGGGAGGATTTTTTCACCCAGTTTGAAGGTTAATAACTCCTATGCCTTTTGTCAAAAATTTCTGAAATTTTGCTTGGAGGCTTGTGTATTAATGCAAGGTATTTCTGGAAATTTTCAGAAAAATCAAACTATTGGTTCGGAAGATATACCTCACACTCTTACTATCTTCTAAACCAATCTGAAGATTTAAAGGTAATAGTAGAATTATTAGAAATGAAAATAAACAATGCAGGAAAGTCCAGCAATAATTTTGCCATCTCTTTTATTCCTTCTTAATATATTAGAAGAAGAAGAAAATAAACAGATAACTTAATATCAATTTTTATATGGAACCTCTAAACAGCGGAACGTTAAAGAAAACTGCACACAAAATAAATCTCCAAACAACAGCCACTTTTAACTTCCGGTTAGTGTCCATTGTTCAAAAGTTCTACTGTATTTCCTTCATACGAAAAACTACGAACGAAGAATAAATATAACCGAGTTCATGGGTCTTATCGAATAAAATAATGTATTTTTTGTATCAGTGCAGTGTATAGGACGTATGGTTCGTCTACAGTAACAACTTTTTCAATTTTCTGCATCATCGCCTAATCCTAGATAATGGATTGTATCTTTTCTATCCACCGTCATAAGAATTTTACATCAACTTGGAAAATTTCTTCCGGATCAATTTGATTTTTTTTCTTTTTTCTAAATTTTACTTCCATTCTCCAAAATGTATTCTTCCCGATTGGTTTCCATTGATTTTCTGCTCGATATATATATCTATACATGCACACGATCACGTGTAGAATTCCGGCTTTCTTTTCGAATATTACCTATCGAATTTAATAATATAAACTTCTAGAACGTTCTTCTTTCCTGCCGTCGAAATATCTCATCAAATAAATCGAAGGAAGAGTATAAAGTATATGAAAAGTGCACATGCTCCTCGAATAAATTGATACAAATTTCTTAAAATCGCTCTTAAAATGCCCTAAGAAAAGGAATTTATTTGCGAAATTTATTAAATAAATTTGACACTTTTGATGTCATGCATCATTCTACCCTGCATTTAATGCAGTCAATTTAAAATATAATTATTGTGACGTCCACACAAAATATGATTAAAACTTGCAGACTGGTCACAATACTTGGCTGCAAGTTTCAATCATATTTTAGTTTAAAAAAAGACGTGACTTACAGTCCAGAATGGAATTTCGTATATATTCAACAATTACTAGAAGCACTATCATCTAAGCTTGCCATATCTGGTCTCGATTTTTATCTCTAGCTTTCCATATCTGGTCTCGATTTTCATCTCTAGCTTTCCATATCTGGTCTCGATTTTTATTTCTAGTTGGCCATATCTGGTCTCGATTTTCATCTCTAGCTTTCCATATCTGGTCTCGATTTTCATCTCTAGCTTCCATATCTGGTCTCGATTTTCATCTGTAGCTTTCCATATCTGGTCTCGATTTTCATCTCTAGCTTTCCATATCTGGTCTCGATTTTCATCTCTAGCTTTCCATATCTGGTCTCGATTTTTATCTCTAGTTTTCCATATCTGGTCTCGATTTTCATCTCTAGCTTTCTCATATCTGGTCTCGATTTTCATCTGTAGCTTTCCATATCTGATCTCGATTTTCATCTCTAGCTTTCCATATCTGGTCTCGATTTTTATCTCTAGCTTGCCATATCTGGTCTCGACTTTTATCTATCTAACTACGTTCTCGGGATTAAAGAAGGACAGACAACAACAAACTGAAAATGGGAATCTATAGGTCCGCGATTTGAAAATTGCAGCCCAAATATACAGGGTGTCCCAAAGAGATGTCCCAAAGAGATGTACTCACTCTTTGATTGTCAAATATATAAATATATTTTTGTAAATAGACGTATCTTGACAAACACACAGTCCTAAGAAGTTAAATCAATAAACAAATAAATAAATACATTAATTTAAAACCTATTACTAAATTTAAAAAATACATTATTAATCGTCTATTAAAGAGTGAGTACATCTTTTTGGGACACCCTGTAGTAATTAGAATCTCTGAAGAACGGACAGTGATAGGAACATAAAAACGGTCGTTGTTCGGAGGTTATCATGTAATGAGTTTTGTTTAAAGTGAAAAATGTTCCTGAAATGATGGCCATAGTTTAGAGATAGCCGTTATTGGAGGTTTGGCCATATTTTAAAGTAAGGACTAATTAATTTTCTTCCCGAATTAAACTTTTATTTATCATAAAAAGTGTTTTGTAAGCTCACGTTTTTTTTCGATGCAGTTTATAAAAAAAGAGGACAAATCTTTAATAATCTTTTAATTAAAATGAAATGTTAAAAAAGAAAACAAAGAATCGATTTTCGATTTAGTTTAGAAAAAAGTAAAATAAATATTCTTTTAATTCCAAATTCCAATTTTTGAGTAAGATTTTCTCACCACGTTCAACTAAAACTATATTACCGAATTTTTTCCCTGTCATAATTCGATGTGTTCATCGGATTATGATGTAAAGAACACATTAACTCTTCGAATTATGGCATAAAACATTATAAAGCACGGAATTATGATGTAAAGAATATTTTAAAGAACAAAGTTTTGACGTAAAGAACACTATAAAGCATCGAACTATGATCTAAAGAACATTATAAAGCATCGAATTATGATTAAAGAACATTATAAAACATCGAATTATGATGCAAAGAACATTATAAAGCATTGAATTATGATGCGAAGAACATTATATATAACAGAATTATGATGTAAAGAACATTATAAAGCATCGAATTATGATGTAAAGAACACTATAAAGCATTGAATTATGATGTAAAGAACACTATAAAGCATTGAATTATGATGCGAAGAACATTATATATAACAGAATTATGATGTAAAGAACATTATAAAGCATCGAATTATGATGTAAAGAACACTATAAAGCATTGAATTATGATGTAAAGAACACTATAAAGCATTGAATTATGATGTAAAGAACACTATAAAGCATTGAATTATGATGTAAAGAACACTATAAAGCATTGAATTATGATGTAAAGAACACTATAAAGCATTGAATTATGATGTAAAGAACACTATAAAGCATTGAATTATGATGTAAAGAACACTATAAAGCATTGAATTATGATGTAAAGAACACTATAAAGCATTGAATTATGATGTAAAGAACACTATAAAGCATTGAATTATGATGTAAAGAACACTATAAAGCATTGAATTATGATGTAAAGAACACTATAAAGCATTGAATTATGATGTAAAGAACACTATAAAGCATTGAATTATGATGTAAAGAACACTATAAAGCATTGAATTATGATGTAAAGAACACTATAAAGCATTGAATTATGATGTAAAGAACACTATAAAGCATTGAATTATGATGTAAAGAACACTATAAAGCATTGAATTATGATGTAAAGAACACTATAAAGCATTGAATTATGATGTAAAGAACACTATAAAGCATTGAATTATGATGTAAAGAACACTATAAAGCATTGAATTATGATGTAAAAATTTTTTAAAGCATCGAATCTTTAAATAAACTACAAATTTATGTATCATTTGGCAATTTTATTACGAAAAACAATCTTCTATAAAGAAATAATTACACAAACTCCGTAAAAATTTAAACTAAGAAAACAATGAAATTATTGAACGAAAACATAAAGTAGTATAAACTTTTTCTGTAGTTTTCAGTATATATTTATTAATTATTTAATAAAATAATAATAATAATTATACTTCTGACTAAATCTTCAGCTAAACTTTAACACACTTAAATCTACTTTCATACAGTTTAATGACATCGGTAGGTAAAATTTGTTCACAAAAATACTTATTTTTATTAAAAGAATGAATGCCATAATCATTTTTACGTAAGTGAATATAATTAATTAATTAGAGTCATAATTATTTATATTTAGATAAGGTTGTAAAAGTGAATTCTCCTCTCCTCTAGTTGTTGTAAAAGTAGTTTGAAAGTATCATAAAATGAATTTTTAGTGTTGTCAGCCACTTTTTTTACAACAGTTAGACGTTAATTATCGACATATTCTCGAACGAGGGAATAAATTTGCTCTAGTTTCATTCCCCAAGAAAGTTTCTTTTACGTTTTCATTCACTATTATCTGATAATGTAAATGAAGTAACCACTCCTTCCAACACTACGCCTATCTCGAAAAAGCAATTTCTCTTACGAAACGAGTATTGTTTTTTATTACAAAATAACATTGTTAATTAATAAAATAATATACAATAGTCTCCTAAGCGATATAAAATATAAAAATAATAATTAAAACTTATAATCTTGAAGCAGGTTGATGGAGTCTCATTTGTCCCTAAAGGTGATTGCTACCATTACTTTTATAAGTCTTCAGATTGGTTCATGAGTTATTAAGGATATGCGGCCGTATTTTCTAAACCAATACTTTTATTTGCCTAAAAATTTCTAGAAATGTCTCTCACTAATCTACGAACCACCGTGCAAAATTTCATAAAATTATGGCAAAAGGCACAAAAGTTATTAAGATTCAAATTGGGGAATAAAATTATGCTCCCACACAAACTAACACTCATTTGTACTGTACTGTACATACAGAGAAAAACACCCAAATTTTTTAGCATTTATCGACGTTTGGAGGTCTCCTGAGTCCAAAATTGTAAAGATCTTGTTGCCTTTAGTAACAAAAATTGTTATAATTTAAATCTGTACGTCTGTAGTAATGTTAACAGATATTACGTTTAGTTGACATTATATGTCACGTTTTGTCTTTTTCCTGACCGTCGTATAACAGAGGGAAAGTATGGAAATTGTTCGAAAAATGATTCTGACAGAAATTTAATTTTTGGACTGGAAAAATTTTGCTTTTTTTTCTGTATGTACGAACGTAAGTGTGTATTTATGGAGATACTACCTTGTTCACCCAATTTCAAGCTTAATAACTCCTGTGCCTTTCTTTGATAATTTCTAAAATTTCGCGAGTTGATTTAGGTATTAGAGAGAAATATTTTCAGAAATTTTCAAACAAATCAGACTATTGGTTCGGGCGATATGACTCCATACTTTTAATATCCTCCGAACCAATCTGAATTCTAAAAAAGGTAATGGTAGCAATTATTAGGGACGAAACAAATAAAGAATGCCACAACAACGTTGCCAGTTTCTTAATTAATACAATTAAATATTAAATTACTTAACGACGAAAACAATAATCGAATTTATTTTGTTAGAAAATAAGCTCGAAAAGAATACAAGTATTCTCCTTAGTTTCTTGATGCCACATTCAATTTTCCTTAAAGGACTGTTCAATCTCTTTCTTTCTTCCCCTCCTCCGAGCGAACAGACATCTGTTGGATACAGAAAAATTCCTGTTTTTATGCACATTTTTCTTTCTTTTCTTGGCTCAAGCAGAGTGTTTTCCTTTCTCCTAAGCTCGAAAAGAGTTTTTATTCTCTGACATTGTCAGAGAAATTCCACTTCGTCATTTATTTTCTTTTTACTTCAAACCTGAAATCGTTCTAACTTGTTATAACCGGAAAACAAATAATAAAAATGCTGCCCACAGGAATTTAAAATTCTAATTTATATATTTTATAAAAATTCCATGTTAAGTTGAATTTTTATAAAAATATTAAGTGTTACTGTGGGAAGATAATTGAAACGTTTATTTTAACTGGAATTAATTATAAAAGTTCATACAAAATCTAAAACTTTAAAGGCTTTTTGTCGGGTTTTTTAATATTTTAATTAAAGAATTACATAGATGTGCCCTTATTTACGTGTTAATATACACAACCATAATTATAGTAAAACCGGTATAACGGTACTGAATACTTTTTTACCGCTTTAGAAAGTGTTCGTTTAAGACAGGTTTTACTGTAAAGTTTTGAAATCATTTGTTAAGAGCATTAAACAATTCACTTTACAGCAGTTTGAACGATATTATTATGAAGTTTACTGTGTTCTAAACAGTAAAATTTTCTTGGAAGTCCAGTTTTAAGATTTGTAACATTGTCACGCATTATAACATAAGAAACCATAATGTAGAGAAAGAAAAAAAACTAAAAAATTTCTTGATATATACGAGTATATTGATTGATGTTTGGTGGAATTAGCTGAAATAACAGGTTATGTGACACTTAGCAGGAGACTAATTCCTAAGTAGTAACAAGCTCCGGCTACTGACTCCTCCTCAATTGGTGAAGACCGATTGAAAATCAATTTTCTGCTTCTCCTTGGAGTAAGAAGTTAGAATATTCAGTTAAGTGGCCCAATGACAAACTTTAGAACTTGAGTAATCGAATGTTTGTCGTCCCGGATGACATCGATCATGCATCCAACTTTGTCATCACGTACTGTACAGTACGAAGAGGAAATATTTACTCTTTGTTAACAGTTATAATAAATAATAATTGAGATATTCAATTATTATTTATTATAATTGTTTCGTATTATTTTCGTATTATAATAGTATTATTTTCTTCAGGAAGACGTGGATAAACTCACCAATGGCAACACCACTGAACACCGTGGGTTTGCCCCTCTCCAGCAGACTGGTTACGCGAAGTTTTCTCGGTTCTCTTCACACTTGTAACACATAAATAGAGGTCAGTTTTTTTTTAATAGAAAGTCCTCACGGGAGGTATCTCCTCTCGTCAGATCATTAAATTTTCTGAAAATATCTGGTCAAATCACGTACGACTCCCTCTCCACTATATTACTAGTTTATAGTGGCTATCAATCAATTATAATAAGTCCTTCATTTTATACTTCATCTCTACTGATCTTCACACTATAATTCATCTCAACTCTGAATTCTCCATCTTATTTAGGAAATCCTTTCTTTGCAGGATTTTACACAATATATCAATAAAAATAGTGCTTTTAA
This sequence comes from Centruroides vittatus, assembly GCF_030686945.1. Taxonomy (NCBI): domain Eukaryota; kingdom Metazoa; phylum Arthropoda; class Arachnida; order Scorpiones; family Buthidae; genus Centruroides; species Centruroides vittatus. The sequence continues at coordinate 568,240 of NW_027121750.1, read as the reverse complement.
AAGTACAATTTTAATTTAAAAACTAAATTTTTAAACTTCTTCGCACTCCAAACCATTTGGATTTCGTTTAAATCTGTAAAAATCTTTCTAATTTCTCGAAAATTGTTTTTTGTCAACACAAAATGTACTTAATTTATTATCTATAACACAATTTTAATCATATAATTTAACAGGAAACTTCCATTTTGTGAAATAATAAAAAAAGGTGTCGTTTTAAGGATTGATGACATTCATTCACTAAGGTATTAAGTGTTAGTAATATTTATCAAAAAAAATTATCAAAACCTCGCCAGGGTGTGGCTATTTTTTCATAAAAGGCACACCCTAGTCAAGTACCATTCTGATAATTTCTTTTAAATATAATTACTAACGAACAGTTAATCACAACGACCGTGTGTCTTAGCATTTATCATGAACCTTTAGTTATTTTTCTCACATAATGGAAACTAATTTAAGCAATGGACTAATGGAAACATAAGTCAGAAAAGATTCATGTTTTCACTTTTAAACTTCTTCCTGATTTCGATGTACCACAAACCGTAAAGTTTTATGAAAGATATAAAGGTTTGGATGAGATAAGACATCATAACACACGGGAAATATGCCAAGGGAGCGTAATCAAGAAAGACTTTATGAGAAACTAGGCCCTAGTTAGGCGTTAAAGACGTCAAGATAACCTAAAAACCTCAGAAGATCATTCCGTTTCCACGCGCGAACTCACGACTGGTGTTCAGTAGTGTTATGCACTCAGCTACTTGTTAGTCAAACACGTGAAGGAAAAATCATTAATGGAACTCGCAAAATAAAGTCAAGAATGTATTAACATTTTTACGCTATAATAAATTTCGGAAAAGAATTATAAAACGTACTGTGATGAATTCTTTTCTTTATCTTCACAATAAAAGTGAAAAGCATTTTTATCATCGAAGACGTAAAGATCATTTTTACGAACACTCGAAACTCTAAGATCAATTGAAAGACATACAATTCCCTATTTGACATTTTTTAGGATATTTTAAAGCATCTTTTATATAATTTCACGGTTTTTGTTAAACGATAGGAGGAAAAGAAAAATTGATCTCCAGAAGAAAAAATGAAGGAAGTGGAAGACGAGAACATCAATTTTCATTGAAATATCTTTCGAATGCAAGAAGTGTGCGGCCAAAGTGTGCTAATAAACTAAAGTACAGATCAATGATTCGTGTCACAACCACTTACTTTCTGCTTTTTTTATGCCCTTTATTCGGGTTAAATCATTAGAGTGGTGCACGATAGCAATTTTCCAGATTGCTGTTGATCATTTGTGAATGGACTACGACCGAATTATTTATTGCATGAATCTTTTTCCTTCATTTACAGTATCGAATCCGCAAGCAATCGTTTTCAATAACGAAATTGCTGATAAATTACAGCAATTGTTCACGTCAAATTTGTCTGACTGTCCAATTATATCGTTTCTAAGTGACGGTTAGGAATTTTTCTGTCGTAATCACTTAACAACGATTTAAATAAAGAGTTTTCAGAGTCGATAGAGAATGGTGTGAATGAATTTGTCTACCTATTTTGAAGCTTAATAACTCCTGTGCCTTTTGTCGAAAATTTCTGAAATTTTGCAGAAATGTTCACGTGTTAGGTGGGTGTATGCTGCTAAATTTTAGTGGTTAAAGGTCGAGTGGGTGGGGAGTTAGAGAGAGTCGTGAGTCATATCTCGGAATCGAACTTAATGAAGATTTTATTCGAAATTTTCATTTATAATTTTTATAAAACTCATAAATAATTGCAAAATAAATTTTATAAATAGAAAGATCAACTCACAGTAAAGTTTACTTATTAATTTCTCATAATTTTAATATAAAAAATAAAAGAAATAAAGTAATTTATTTTTATTGCTCAATAAATCAGTATTTATAACTCGTTATTTAAATTGGAAACGGCGATAATCTCAGAATTTGGAAAAATTTATTATCGTTATTGTTTTTGCTTCATTTATGCATTCATTTATTATCGTTAAGTTTTGCTTCATATTAGAAGCAAAACTTTGGCATAATTTTCATTAAGATGGATGCGAATAATAAATGTCAAATGGGGGATATTAGCACAAAAATAAAATCTTTCTAGAATTAATTTTATATAAAATTGATATATATATATATAAAATAGGTGAACTAAATAAAGAACATTATTTCTGATTTGTAAGACTAAATATCTGCATCTATAATTTTCCAGTATAATAAGTCCTGTTAATATATAGAATGTACTAGTATACAAAATAAATTTTAAATAGAGTTAGAAAGGACAAAAAGGCATAATAATTAATTGATATATATAAAATTGATACTTCAAAAAATAAAATTGATATATTGGTAGAAGGAATTATAATCGCCTACTCTGAAAAGAAAGCAAAAAAAAAAAAAAAAAAAAAAAAAAAGAAAATACTTAAAACATAATGAGAGAGTCAATAAATCAAATTAGAAAAATTCTAACAACGAGTTGCATAACTTTCCTGGCAAAAAAGTTAAAATTATGTCTTCTGTTACGATTTATTAAAAATCTTTCTATATTATAAATATTATAAAATGGTAAAAAGCTTAATTTTTAAGGTAGAGATGAGTTTCATAAAAAACTTTTAAATACTAATAATAAGTAAAATCTTCGTTAAGGTCGACCCCATTCCAGATACGACAGGTAATTCATCTCTATCTTCCAACCGTTGAGACCTTTAACCACCAAAATTAAATAGAATAAATCCCCCTGATACACAAATTTCTGCGCAAAATTTCAGAAATTATCGGCTAAAAACACAGGAGTTATTAAGCTTCAAAGAGGGCGAACAAAATCGTGCCTCTTCCGTACACACACGCAATAATATCCATCCATACAGAAAAACCCTAAAAATATTTTTGTATTTCTCGATGTTTTCAAGGTCCTCTGAGTCCAAAAACGTAAAATTCTTGGCGGATCATTATCTGGCCCATCGTCACACTTTCCATTTGTTATATATAACAGAGCCGGAAAATGTAATATAAAAAGTTTTTAAAATTTCATAACAGAATACGACACCACAAATTTAAATTATTCGCCGGGAAATTTATACAACTCGTTGTTGGATTTTGTTCCTTTTTGTTTTAGATGAAGATTTAAAAAGGTTAATTCTTATAAATCACTATAACTACTAAGTATACAAATCATTTCTCGAGATTTACTCAATAGTAAATTGACAATAAAAACTTCTTTTTTGTTTTCTAAACAACTAAAACACATAAAACATCGAATAAAATCTTACGTCTTTACATCATAGATTTTACAGTAGATTAAGACACACTTTAATAATTTATTTAAAATAAAAAGAATTGTAAAACAGAATAAAAAATAAGTATTATTTTTAAAGTTGTAAATGGAAGAGTTGGATGAAGAAATGCATTTGTCTCTGGTTTTATAGGAAACACAAACATATTGCCTAAAGTTGTTTGTAGTATCTTCCTTATTGTACGTGCAAGTTTTTTTAAAGAAAACAGCAAAGATATTTCTAAAAATATTCACTCTCTTTGGGAATATAAAAATGCTTCTCTGACACATTCCGAGTGGAGTTTCAACGACACCATACTGTTTACATTTTAAGTATATGTATTTTAAAGTATGGCCAAACATCGTAAACAGAAAGAACCAATAAAAGAAGGTGTGACATATATCCTACTAATTTAAATTTAAACATAGTTTTTTATGGCTAGACTCTAATTAACGTTTAATACTCATACGGTAATTTTATTACAATTATGTTTTTATACACTAATTTTACATAAAAGATTTAATGTACTTTTAATGGTAATTAGTTTTGTTTTCATGGTTTAAGAGTGAAGTTTAACTTTTGTATATAACATTTTTATAATAATTAAAACATGTAAGTTTTCTAAATTGAAAATTTTGAAGGAAGTTTCAAGTATTTATAAGCCTATTTTAAACCCAGAGATAGAAAGATTGTGAAGAAAAAATAGGAAGTCCACCACCGATGATCTCTTAAAAATCGATATTTTCCTTTCTACAAAATGTAACCTGAGCGTAAAGAAGTAAAAATGAAAATACGAGAGTAAAGTAACAAAGTTTATATAAATTTAATCTAACAAAATTTATATGAAGGAGGCTTAGGAATAAATTAAATTTCTAGTTTTTAAATTATTTAATAGGATACATTATCAGATTTTCGGATTATAATTTATAAAAGGAAACAGAACGCGTGCTCTACTGAACAAATCCATAAATTTTCACATTTTTAAGTTCAAATATCTGGCAATATTAACGAGAATATATTGCTTTTTACCATATTATTTTAAAAAATTTAAATAAAAATTCATACACTTTCTCATTTCTTTCTTAGAAACGTTTCAAAAAGTTAATTTTAAATATCTTTATTAAAATAGAAAGATTTTTAAATTAAGTACCGGTAATATATAAAGTAATTAAAGTTTTAATTAATATTCCTCGAATTTGAAGTATATAAAACTAGATTATTATTATTATTTTTTAATTTTACCTCTAAAAATTTACTATTTTTATCGTAAAAAATTTCATTAAAATTTATCACTAACAGATTTATCAGTTAATAAAGAATATTCAGATTTTTGCCCCTTAATTTTTTCATTTTGTTAAGTTTAAAAAAATAATAATTAATAAAAATAATGTAATATTCATTGCATACTTCATTACAATTAACTTTTATCGATTTTCATAATTTAATATAAAATTAAATAAGATAAATGAAATTATTTTTTAAAAATGATCAAAACTTGATTGAAAACGTTCAAAAACTTAGCTGAAATTTCTCTAATTCGACGAATATAATTGGATTTCAGAATTAACCAATCAAGGACAGATATTTTACTTAAATTTTCAATGAGTATCGACAAGTAAGATGATTGGTTATTGTATTGTTTAACGAAATCGATTAATTAGTTAATTGGTACATTTTTCAAAGTAGGCGTGTCTATCTTAGAAATATTATTGACATTATATCTTTTAAAAATAACCGTTAAAACTGTTGGATTTTTTAAAAAATTTTATTATAGCTTTTTTAATTATAAATTTATAATAAAATAATTTTAAAATTATTATAAATTTTTTAAAAAATTTTATTTATTTATAGCTTTTAGAAACGAAATAATTTAAATATTAGAAAGATATAATATATAGAGACGACAAATTCATTTTTATTGATTTTTTAAAATAATTTCAAATGTAACTAATATTGTTTTATAGAGGAATTATTTATAAAAAATTATATACTAAAAATAAATAGAAAATATAAAAAATAACGCTAAAAGTAGTACGTTTATATTATTATATGATAAAAATATAAATTATATTAAATAATTGGGCTGCAATTTAAAAAAAATTTTAGTCCTATAAATTCCGTTTGTCTGTTCGCCTGTTTTTTTTTTTAACCCTGGAGAACGGTGTTAGATAAATGAAATTCAAGAGCAGATGTGGAAAGCTTAGGCGCAAGAGAACCCGATTAATTGTATATAAACTTCCGGGGCAAACCGGAAGTGACGTTTTCAATTAAAATATTTCTTCCTGAAAGGAGTTAGATGGCACGGCATTGCTAGCAGAAAACGTATGATGTAAAGGGGCGAGACACTACTACTGTGAGGTAAAGAGTTTATATTTTATATTGATTCTGCAATGTTCATTGTAGGAGTAGGTTTTGTGATCTTGATTGTGTTTTTGATGGAAAATCCCATTCGCAATCTACTTTAATTTCATTTTATTTCACAATTTAGTAATTTTATAAAAGTTATAAGAAGAAATTAAGTACTTGTTAGTGTATAAAAATAAATAAAAATACTTAAAGACAATTAATTTTAGAGTAAAATCGTTTCCTGAGTTTTATACTCCATATCAATTGACTGACTGTAATGCAGAAATAAAGAAAATTCTCACTGAATTTTCAAGAAATGTAGTGGTTCCGGGTCAATCAAAATGCAATAAAGAAATAGCCTAATTTACTTCTCTAGTAATTAATTTGAGAAATTTGCGATAAACAGCAATACAAATTACAAATCAATTGACATTTTTAATGAAACATCGCAGAGTTTTAACGTTTTAATTACCTTTTGGATATTAAATGAACGATTTCTCACTTCCGAAATAAAGCAATAACCACAAATTAACAAGGAATTCCTCGAAAATGGCATGCTACAAACATTATTTACAATTTAAGAAAGTATTACAAATTCTTTTGCATTTTCTAGTTGCTATAGATTTTGGAATTTCTAACAATACTCCTTTCTTCTTTTCTTTCGTTCCATTGTAATTCCAAGTAACAGAATGCACCGAATTGTTTATTTTTTTTCTTTGCTACTGCATTATTTATACAGTTCATTTCAGAATACAACGAATATTTCAAACATGAAGTATTAATTCGAAGAATAACATTTCATAGAAATACTTGCTCTTATTGAAAATGCTTTATCATCCAACAACTACTTCTCATATATTTTTTCAAGGATACAACGGTAAAAATTCGCGAATATTTTTCATAAAACTTTATTGAAAATATCCATTTTTTAATATAAATCATCGTCACGATGCCGAGTTGCAAATTTTAATTAATTTAATTTAAAGCATATGCTCTCGATTTTTGTACTGTCTTACTCCTGTACATCATGCTTCCCTTTGAATTGAAATTAAGTTACAGACCGGAAATTCGTATATAGTCAAACGGGCTTCCTGCCTTCAAGATTTCCATATCTGGCCTCGATTTTCATCTAATTCCGTTACAGTGATTAATGAACGTTTTAAATTGTTTTCTCCTGTAAATAACGAGTATTTGTTTGAGATATTCGTCACAAGTCGAATCCACATACTATAAATATTTAGTAATTTGAAAATTTAATCTAAATCTCCGTACGGGGAGTGTTTCGTGCGTCACTTTTATCACTTATCAACAAAAACAAATCAAAGACAGAACTACAAAAGCATACAACACACTATCCAATCAACTGTGTATCCTTCTGTCAAATCCATATGTCTTGTAAGAATGCTCGTGTCACTACAGACCATTCACCATGGTTACAACCTGTATCATTTATTCTCTGCCTTTCCAACTGATAAATTATCACCATTATTTTCTTTTTTAACAGATAAACTAAACATGAAGCTAAATTTCGATGTATTATTTACAAAAGATATTTAAACTTTTAATAACGAACGAATAATCTTTTCAACTAATCCGTTAATTAAATAATAACGTTTAAATCTAATTAAAATTCTAACTTTTAATTTGTATTAATCGCAATCTTCGAGGGAAAGTAAAATTGCTAAACTAATTAATTATAATTAGTATTTAGAAATTTTAAATCGGAGTCTAATTATTCAACTTTTCGATCCGATAGCAGAGAAGAGTGATATAGGCTATTCACTTGTAAATATGATAAAAGCGTGAATAATTTGTAAATAAATTGTATCGTTATATAAGTTAGAATATAATTTAGTTTGAGAATAATTATGTTTTCTTACAATGAACAACAGATTATGAAAAGAAAAATTAGCTTTGAAATACATTCGCTCTCCCCTCCTAATGATCCTCTTAGTAAGAGAATCATTAGGAGGGAAAGGCTATACAAAGAAGGAATAATAAAGGTGAAAATGAATGGTTCAACAATGTACAGGTCTAAGCATGGAATTTTCACCAAATAGAAATGTTGAGAAACAAGGCCCAACATGTGCAACCTTCTTTCAAAGAGAGAGAGATAGAGATGGAGAAGGATGAGGAGGAGGAGGAGGAGGAGAGAGAGAGAATGTAAGTTATTATATTATACTTACGCCCTTTTTTGAGAAAATTTTTTCTGCCAGTTTATTAAGGAAGTTGTATTGATAAGACGAATAAAGAGTTAGAAGTACACCAATTACCATTTAGTTTACTTTTAGTACGTGAACGCTTATTGGTTAACTTTTAACTCTTGATCCTTAGTTGTGAATACCGACAAGTAAGCCAATTAATTAATTCGTTTCATATAAAACACACCTCGTCATTTACTTGCTTCCGTTTTAGCCTCAACACAATAATAATTTAAATTTAATTATAGAATACAAATGTACAAATGCAATTGTAGAAATAGCTATACGAATATAACTAAACGAAATTATTTTTGAATCGTATACGTCGAGAATGCTGTGTGACGTCTTTTATTAACAAAGGGAATCTCTTGTTTAGTAGATTTGGTGTAAAATCTACGTTTAAGAGTAATGCAGTTCTGCAAGCTTCATACATAAATCCGGATTTACTCTTTAGACTTCACTTCTATACTGCTTTTCAGAAAAGCAATCATGCGAGCTGTGTTATCCATATTCAGCATTTTAGTTTATTTGCCGTTTAGGTAAAGAAAATAACGGGGCATTAATAGTATAAAATGTTTTGTTAATAGATTTTCATAACAGATGTCACCACAAACAATTTTAACTTATTTGCTGGAAAAGTTATGCAACTAGCTGCTGGTAATCGTGTTAATTATTTTTTGGATTTTAGGGAATTTTTGATACTAATTCGAATGGAATCTAGTAATATATCTCTTGAAACAGACTAAAACACATTCTAGAGCTTGTTGACGTCCGGTCCAACTGGATACTTTGGATATAGTTAATCGGGGCCTCCCGCTACTAAGCTTTTCATATCTAGTCTCGATTTCCATCTATAATTTCTTTCTCGAGATTTATCGAAGAACAGACAGACGGACGACATTGTGAATGCATAAGTCAGAAATCAAACACACGTTTCAGTGAAATCGCAATTAAATTCCTATTGGTCACCAGCAATGCTAAAGATACTTTTCGTTGATTTCCTGCTTGATGCCTTTTATATTTTATCCTATTTTTTGTTTGGATGAGCTTTTTCTTCATCCCCGAGCATCGTTAGTATCAAAAATACAACCTTTTCTATTATTTTGAGCAGTGTGAAGGTAAATTAGAAAAATTCTTAAGCATTTTTGAGTAAATCCTACACTTTGATTGGAGTAATGAAAAATAATTAAATAATTTGTATTCGAATATAATTTTTTTAATTAAATTTTCTATGAAAAATTATTAGTTTTACAGTTTATAAATTTTATATATTTTCTACGTGTGCAATAAATAAAATACATCAACAATTTTCATGCAAAATTAGAAAGTTATGTTATTAGAAGTTGAAAGAGGTTATCTTATGAGACCCTGCTATATTAAACATATCAAAATAATATTAACACCTAAACAGGGGCCAGTTTCTCATAGAAAGCCCACTCCTCTGATATTTAACCTGTTTCTTATCCAATCAAATCCCATCCAAATTGTTTCAGGTGTGGTAAATACGAGGCCCGAGATAAAATATCTTGCTGATATTTACTGATATGGCTATTGAATGGATTAAACATTCAGAAGGAACAAAATTTAAAAAGAGGTGCTTCAACATTAACCGTAATCTTCTAATAAGCATTTACTATAAACAAATGCAATATATTTTGAACTTTATCGAGACTTTAGCAAATATTTTTTGTCTAAGATCAATGATTTTATTAAGTAAAGTCACTGAAAAACACAACATGTAAGTTTTGTTTGAATCAGCGGATTCAAAAGATCGATACGTTGCAAAGGATGTTTGACAGAATTTACAAAAGTGTAAACGTTAACACAATTATGCTTATTTTATTCTGGATTTATTTTATTAAATACTTATTTATGTATTAAATTCTTATGATATATAATAATCATGTTTCAAGTTACTTACTGACACGTCCATTTCTTTGCAACTCCATGAAAGAGAAGGAATGTACTGAATAAAAAGTATTCATTTGTGGGGGTGTTCGCAATGAAATTGAACTAAAGATACAAGAAAACAGTTTGTCTAGTGACTCACTGACCGTTAAAAGCAAGAATAGGCGAGAAAAATCTACGCACAAAGGAGTTTATTGGTTTGCGATTTGCCGAGGGGGGATGTTTCCCTGAAGGACTTTCTATGGTAAACTTAATTCTATTTAGGCGTTACAAACGTCAAGAAATCCCGGAAAACTCCACTTGGCCAGATCGTTGGCCCGTGATCCACTACTAGTGTTTAGGGGTTTATCCACTCGGACACTAGTGGGCACGTAGATGGGCACTCTAAGGAGCTTCTGCGGTACGACAAATACTTTCATTATATAACTTTTTTACACGTTGTATAGAAAATTTGTAATTTTCGACCGGCATTAATACTAAGCGTACAAGAGGATCTAGCGTGACTGATAGAGACACTACCTAAGCACGCAACCGGATTCTAAGCAATATGAAATTTATTCGAGTTTCTAGACTCAGCATGGAAACAGAAATCCGAAAGTTTTCAGAGCTACATTCATTACTTGCTTAATTACTTCTATCAAAGATAAGGAAATAAAAAGCAACTTCATATCTGTTCTCTATACAGCACTTTATAAAGAAAAATATTTAAATTTTTCATTAATTTTATTTCTCAAATAATCCTTCCGCAAGAATAATCTCATTCTGCTCCATTGGAGCATATTAAAAGACATTGGATAAGCTAAAATATCGATAAATGTCAATCGTCTGGGATTAATGGCAATGCATTGTGAAATTAAGTATCAAACGAAGAAGAATTACAATTTTAATTACCATAAATGCTCATTATTTACTCTCTGACATCACCAAAAAACAACTATTATTGTAAATTTCTTAAAAACTGTTTCTACTGGTTTTCAATTAACAGAAATGATCATTTAATTTCCTTTAAAAACGGAATTTTAGTTCTGAAAATAAAGTTTGATAATTATACGATCAAAATCGTCAGAATGCAAGGCTTTAATTTTTAATCAAATTTTTAATTAATTTATTTTAAAATATATGCTCTCGATCTCAAATTATTATCTTGTCCCTGTACATCATGCTTTTCCTGACAATAACAGAGTTATGCCGGTCATCTAAGTAAGTTCATCTTGGGGTAAATTTTTTAATTAAAATCAAGTGACTTATATATGTGGTCTCGAAACTACTCCCTTTAGTTTTCCATATATGATCTCGAAACAACTCCCCTCAGCTTTCCATATATGGTCTGGAAATTCATCTATCTAACATCATTCACAAGATTAAGGAAGGACAGACAACATATAAGCGACAGTGGGAATTTATAAGTCTGCAACTTTTTCAAATTGCAGCCCAAAATATTGAGCAATAAAATAATTCTCAAATCACCTAGCTTTCATTCAATTGGTGTCTAGTGATTTCATTAATAGTTTTTTCTTATACTATAAAGAGAATAAATTAATTGTAATCGTATAATAAATTGTAATGAAGTACATTTTTGTTAGTAAAAAATAGGCAAATTATATAATTCAAAACGAAATTTTAGAATAGAACAAGATTCAAATTAGGGAAATCGGGCTCGATTTATGACGTTCTAATACACTAGGGAGGTTGACTTTCACATATTACTAAATTCCTCTCATCAACATTCTTAGGAAGCTTGTGAAAAATTATACTAATCGCTTCGATTTTCCAGAATATTATAATATATTAAATAAATTAGGAGCTTCAGATGTGGCCATTTTTAATAATAACGAGAGAGAAACGGTATTAGTAGAGGTTATGAAAATATCTGGACTATTCATAACGAAAGAATTAGCATATGACACTAAGTAGTCACGTAATATAAACAAAGACAAATTCGCTAATTTAGAATGCTATTAAGTAGATTTATTCGTGATAGAGGTATCCATTAAGTATAAAACATGTCTGCAATTTTTAATCAAGAATTATATATTTTTATAAACTTGTTAAAACATTTATTATTATTGTTGTTGCATGTAACTACAACAGAGAATATTGAATTAATGCTATTATAAGAGTTAATTACTCTTAGATTAAATTAAGCAATTTTCTAGTTTGGTAATTGAATTGCTTCACAGCTTTAAATAATAAAACGTTACATAAAATTATATTATTTTACATGAAGTCCTTATTTGGAAACTTTGTTTATTGTCTCGTCAGATGTAATAAAAAAACAATGATACTAAATTTCGGAACTAAAAATAGAAAAATCGACATATTTACTGTAATATTATTTAAATGCCAGGCTGAAATTTTCAATCATATTTTAATTTAAACTAAGCTTTTCATATCTGGTCTCGGTTTTAGTAGTGTCTCATTTCTGTACATCATACTTCTCCTTATAAGGATTGACATACCAGTCGTCTACCAAACTCCATTCTCGATATAATATTGAATTGAAATCACGTGACTTCAAATCCATTGCGGATGTCCGTGTATAGATAGGTATAGATAGAAATCGAGAGCAGAAAATTTGCTCTCTATTTTCATCTATTCGTCCTTTCACACATGGCCTCGATTTCCATCTATTTAGCGTTTCATATCTATTCTCGATTTTCATTTATTTTGCTTTCCACATCTGGTCTCGATTTTCCTGTATCTAATACCATTTTCAGGATAATGAAGAACAAATAAATAAATGACAGTGGGAATTTATAAGTACGTAATTTGAAAACTGCAGCCCGATAATGGAGTCAAAATGATTTTAGTTACACCTATACAGTATAATCCATGTCAACTGGAGTTGCACGGTACTGATTCGGCAAATTTTAACCAGTTTCCGTATCAGACAGGTTTTACTGTATAATAAATTCTGTCTGCATTGTTTGCATGAAACTTTCTCCCTAATATTAATTAAATTAATTAAATTACAGTCAGTATGTAGTGTAAAATCACTGCATACAGGAATATTTTATTTGCACGCATGATAAAAATTCTTTAAAATTATAAACAGAAAGAAAATATAAAAGTTATATGTACATACACAAATCTATCTTCCAACGACCTCTAAACTGAGCCATTTTTCAGAAACGTTTGTTATTAAAATGGAAATAAATAACCTCCAAACAACGGCCATTTTTGTTCCTGTCAGTGGCCATCATAAACAGGTTTCAGTATATATATATAACTTTGCTTAGCGCTAAGCTTTATTCATTACAATAATTGGGTTTCGTTCGAGACACGAGGAATTTAGGATGATGTTATATTTTAGTTGGTTGCTCGAGTTTGTTCAATCAATTTTGACATTTAATTTAATTTTCTGTTTTTTTGATGATTCCAAGAGTTGTCTGATCGTTACTTGACAAATTTATTTCATGTCTTGTCAGATAACATTCATATTGAATGTATTCCTCTCCAATTTCTCGTTTCATCTTCCTTCCAGTACGTTGTCTTTTTATTTTGAAAGATTATATCAAACTCTTCCACCTTAATATATAATTTTACTACAGTGTAATCAAATAAATTGTACTAAATATATAATAATTATTTATAGTGACATCGTCACAATGCCGAGCTGCAACTTTTAATCACATTTTAAATTTATTTAATTTAATATATGCTCTCCACCTCAAATTAGTAGTGTCTTACCCCTGTAAATCATACTTTTCAGTTAGCAATAGAGTCATGCCGGTCATCTATCTGACTCCTTTTAGGGAAACATTTTGAATTGAAATAATGTCATTTCTGGTTCTCAACTGAAGTTCGTATACGGTTATTCCAGGCTTCCTGCTCCTAATCTTTCCCAATCTTGTCTCGATTTACATCTATGTAACTCCGTTCTGGAGATTAAGGAAAGACAGGCTGACTGATGGACGACAGTGCGAATTTAGAGGTCCACAATTTTATCAAATTGCAGCCCAATTATAGTAAAAATAGTTTCAATGTTTTAAAAAATTCAATTATTTTTAATTAAAAATAAATTAACTTTCAATTTTTCTAATATTTTTTTACTTTTTCAGCTGTTATATGTAACAGAGGAAAAGTATGGCGATCGGTCAAAAAAGTGACCCACCAAAAATTTTTACATATTTGAACTTGTGATCTCAAAACAACGAAAAATGCAAAAATTGGGGATTTTTCTGCATTTATCGATATTTAGGTGGGGGCACGATTTTTTCACCCACTTTCAAGCCTAATAACTCGCGTGCCCTTTGTCGAAAATTTTTGAAATTTTACAGGGAGGTTTGTGTATTAGGACTATTAATGCTGTAAAATTTTGATGGTTAAGAGTCCATAAGTGTAAAAGAAAGGGTCACTTTAGACATCTCGAGTGGTGTAGGACTTAATAAAGATTTTTCTCCTTTTTAGGCTTATTGCCATTTTATAACAATTAATAATGTAGAAAGATTTTAAGATAAAATTCAATAAAAGATGGCGCCACATACAATTTCAACTCTTGCTGGGAAAGCTAAGCAACCTTCATTGCTGGATATTTTTTCTGTTTTCAATTATGTCTTAGTTGTTTCATTATACAGATTTATCATAATTAAAGTACTCATAAATAAATTTTTAGCGGTGGAAAAGCAAGTAGATTTGTTTTAGTGACATTTCAGGACAAGCAGAATACATTTCCGTGAGAATGAAATAAGTACCAAAACTGACCGCTGTGGCACTTTTGGTGTTGCGTGCCATGTTATCAAGTCAAAGCATAAAAATACTAATTAGTATATTAATAATTTGTAATATTTATAAAAAATTATTTATAAAGTAAGAAATCTTCGTTAATACAGAGACTTCAGAAGGGGTGTCAACTTTGTAAATGCCAATTAACACTAACAAGTAAGATTGAATTTAATTCTTTAGCTTAATCTACTGAAAAAATAATTCTCTCGAATATTCATTTATTCTTTTTATAGCAATATTTTTTTTTCAATTGTTAAACTTGAAATATTCATTCTCTGTCTACTCCTGCCGACAGTCTGAATAAAAACCATAAAATACTAAAGTTATGTGCATCTTTTAGCATTAGATTAAGTGTAAAAGTGTAAACAATGAATAAATGCAAGTAATGTTTTAAACAAAATGTATAACATTACAGAAATTTATTACTGAAAATAAATAAATGTAAATTATTTTAGTCGAAAGAGTAAAGCGGTTAAGGTGTCAACACACAAATATGAGGGATTTGGAATCGAATTCAAATGCAGCACTTTCAGTAATTTTTAGTAGACCACCCTACCACCTCATTTTGAAGCCGGTCGGAACCACGGTGGGCCTGCAATAAAGGCCTCTTGGTGGTTTGGTTTGATTCATTTACGAAGCACGGGTGATTTTCCCAGTGAGGAGGCTTTTTATGGGAAACTGGATCCTATTTAGGTGTTAGCAAAGTGAAGAAAACCCAGAAATCTTGATTTTGACGCGAAATCTCGCGAACCCACGACTCACTTGAATAGAATGGGGTTCAAGTTGTTTTCTCCACTAGACCACATAGCGAAAAACTATTGATATCAACTAATTATTATAACTTTAAGCATTTTTCAATATAAAATTATAAAAATTCATTCGATTTATCATTTTTCTCAAGTGGCAAATAAATTAAATTACTTAAAATCTTCAGGAAAAAAACGATTTCAACATCGGAGTTTTAGAAAATTGAATGAAACTTGATAAACATTCAAAGGGTAAATCACTTTCTTGCTCGATTATCGAAGTCTTTCTCGAAGAAAATGAATTTCAAAATACGAAAATCTCTTATAAAATTTCAAAGTTTATAAGATTTCCGATAATTATATCGAATAAAAGTTGAATAGAATGGGAATATAAAAATTTAGTTTGAATTTTAAAACCCTGAAAGTATTTTATAAAGAATTTTATAAGGGATTTCGCTCCATAAGTGAATTGAAAACATCTTTTTTAAGACAGAATTTCCATCATTTGGTTTTGAAGGAGGGATCGATTGAGGCGGTTATACCGTAACTATAGCAACAGGATGCAAACTTTGTAGTGTTTCCTTCTGTTAGCCATCAATATGGTCTCTATGAACATCATAAAATCGTATTAATGTACACTATACGCTTATACACATACTTATATTGTGTTTGTACAAATATAAACATGTATACGCACACGTTATAGAGCCTAATATAAATGTGTGCGTGTATATACACATGTATACCAGACTATTATTTCTTTTATGCACGCCTAAGTAAAAGAAAATACGAGTTTCAAGCAAAAAGAAACAACGATTGGCACGTTAATACTCAATTTGTTAATGTATTGCAAAATGTAGTGTGGATGAAACAGATGAAAATAGCTAAGAAAGAGGAATCGCTTCCAAAAAATTACCGAAAATGTTTAAAAAATATAAGCTTTTTTACTATCTCATACGATCAGCTGTCAAAAATGCATCTCGGAAAAAAATTTATGCGATAAATTCCAGTTATATCGACTGATCTCACGCTATCCAATCTCGGTTTTTATGATAAACATAGCAATTTTTCCCCCTGATAGCACTTTTCTATCCTGTAACTGTATATAATATAAACTTCAAAATAAAACATTATTTGTTTTTTAATATCACAATGAAATTTTTTCATTACTTTAATGAAAACTTCTAATTCTAAACATAAACACATCGAAGAAACGAATTGTCTAGTCTATTTAGTTATGTCAACGCGATACGTGGAGGATTTGCCAAGGGGAAATGCCTGTAGAAAGTCTTTCATGGAAACTAACGTGAAAATAAATCCGGAAAAAAACATGTGACCGTCGCTTTGGCCAGGCGCGAACCCACAACTAATATTCGGTGGTTTTATCTGCTCCATTAATGGGCCAGAAACAAATTATAAATAAAATAATATTTTATGGTATTGTAAAGGGAAATTTTTCTCTTCTATAAAGGAATATAATACTTAAATCTTTCTCCTTATTTAGAAGTGAACAAAATATTAATTTGCAAGATTGGA
This sequence comes from Centruroides vittatus, assembly GCF_030686945.1. Lineage (NCBI taxonomy): Eukaryota > Metazoa > Arthropoda > Arachnida > Scorpiones > Buthidae > Centruroides > Centruroides vittatus. The sequence continues at coordinate 551,492 of NW_027121750.1, read as the reverse complement.
GAGCGTGAAACAAAGCAGAGTAATGGCATTTATGTGTTTTTTTTTGCATTTTCCAATTAATTTATTGTTAGAAACGATAGAGAATTCGTTTCTTTTTACATTAATTTTACAATTCTTTCCAATTATGCCTTAAACATGCCAACAGTGAAGAGGGTTGGTGATTAAACCTACCCTCTTCACTGTTCCTTAATCCTAGATCCTTAACAAAAGAGGATTATTATAAAATTTCTTTCTACTTTAACCCTTATTGCTTTGATTCAGTTGTGTTAAATAGTACTGTCAAAGAAAACTGCAAGGACAAAGGAAGACAAAACCATAATTACCTGGATATTTTAAGTTATTGGGCTGTAATTTTCAAATCGCAGACCTATAAATTCCCACTTTACGTAATTTAATGACGAGAATGATGTTAGTAGACGAAAATCGAGACCAGATATGGAAAGTTTAGGGCCGTAGACCTCAAATAACTATATTCGAACATCCGGTCCGAGCCGGAAAGCACGTGATTTTTAAATTAACATATGATTAAAAATTGCAGACCGGTCTCAATAAGTAATTGTTTATTATTAATAAGACACTAGAATATTCTTATAGCTTATGACTAGTATGCTAATTATATAATATTATATAGTTATAATTTATTCGTCATTTCGTATAAACTTGGCCAACTTGAGAAATATATGTCAGAGATAGATGGATATTAAATTATAGATAAATTTATTTTTAGAACTATATGCAAATATACGTTATGGAGAAATAAGTAGACAATATCATTACTATAGCAACGAATATTTGAATGGGAGAAAATAGAAAAGATTCTTTTTATCGTGCCATCAATTAGATAGACAAACGGACCGAAAGAGAATAATATCTGTCATTTACTACCAAAGAGAATGAAGTCTATTCATAATCAGTGCTATGATCTTTTCTTTACTATACAAATACATTCTTTACTATACAAATTACTTTACTATACTAAACTATACAAATAATTATAAGAATATCTAGTATTCATATTTTACACTTCTCTTTACTGTGTTATGACTGTACTGTACTCGATAGAGTACAGTATAGAACAAAAGGTCACAGAATATGAGATACGCTTACTCTCAAAGTGATATTTCACACTTAATGTTCCATTTATTCTTTTGGAAATGAATATTTTATATAAATTCTATATAAATTGATATCATAGTCAATGATCGAACAAAGGAATCATAAAGAAAAGACATCATTAAAATGGCCATTTATCTTATTTTTGTTGCAAATATCTTAAACTTTAGTCTCATCAAAGTTCTGCCTTTATCTTGTCTTCAATTTAGAAAAGCATTTGTGGCAAAGAGACACTTGCCAAATGGGTCATGAACAAAGTCTGTATAATATATAGAAGGCATCACACTGATCGATTGTTATCTTTTCTGAAAACACCACAAAAATCTTATTCAGTTTCAGTTTGAAAAAAGTGTAGATAGATCAATTTCCGATCTGGCTGTCTATCGTCTTTCCCTAAGATCTTGGAGGCCTCGAATAACTATATATGAACTTCCGGTATAGACCGGAATTCACGCCATTTCAATTCAAAAATTTCCCCTGAACGGAGTTACATAAATGACTGGCATGCCCCTGTTGTTATCAGGAAAAGAATGATGTACAGGGGCAAGACAATTAATTTGAGGTGGAAAGCATATTAAAAATTAAAAATAAATAAATAATACGCTTTAAAACTTAATGTTATGCATTAAATATTTAAAATTGATTTGTATCTGTATTATTATCATCAAGTAAATATTTAAAAGAATTTTTATAAGCAGTAAATTACTGTTAAGAATATGCAAACACGATGTCATCTTAACAAAAGTTGTACAATACTTGGATGTTAAAGCTGTACGAACGAACAGTACGTAATTAAAACAATTCATTGTAAGAAGTATAAAGAAAATATTTTTGTTTATAATTCTTACAATGCATTTAGATCAAGAAAAAGAACAGAGCAAATCTCAAAGATCTTCTATTATCCTTCTGCTGATCCGCACGACATCTAAGTGTAAGAAGAGTGCTTAAAATGAAGACACCTGCAAAAGTAGGCACTACACGTTAATGTTTGTTATTTTAAATACTTAAATGTCAAATTACTTTCATTTGACACTTCCTAATTAATTTTAAGTTAATATTTTACTCGTAGCAAGTGAAAATTGTATTAATATAGGTATATTCACGCCATAATTTTACACGTGTAGAACATCGTAATCGTGTTGAAGATATTTAAAAACACTAAAAGACATGAAAAAATTAAATTAGCCTTATATTTTCCAAGAATTAAAGTCGTTGAGTCTGTCAGATACTATGAGGGAGGAGCTCCAGTTATAAAACTTGACACAGATAATTATGGATTACTGGTATGTTATACACCTGTAACTTAATCTAGTTGAATTTAAAAAACGTAACATATATTTTTATTAAGAGTAACGAGTGAGAAATGTAGTGTAATTAATTAAATTTATGTGTAATTCAATACGATTAACCATTCGAATCAGAATTAATTAAAATACCCAAAACGTTCATTAAGCAGTCGCAAATTTATAATTAATGCGATGAAAAAAGATAAATAAATTGGTACGATATTGAATTTCTACATGAAATATAATTACATTTACCGAAAAGTAATAAATTGCACGTAACATGATTTTTGACGTTTTCATTATAGGAAAACGGATAAAATCATCTTCGATGTAATGAAAATGTGGAGATTTGACTAATAATTCATTTGGTTGCAATTTTTAAATTACAGACCTATACATTCCTACTTCGTCTGTCCGTTTATCTGGAAAACAGTGTTAAACAGATGTAAATCGAGACCAGATATGGAAAGCTTAGTAGATTTTTCCTGGTTTTCTTTACGTGTTATATAGATGAAAATTGATACCACACATGGAAGGCTAAATGGAGTTTTCGGGTATTATTCACGTGTCTACACCTAAAGAGGGGCCATTTTCCCATTCAGTCTTTACGGGTGATAACTCCTAGGCAGATCACTCGAAGTTTTGTGTCGCCTTTTCCCATCAAATCAAATCTTATTCATTTAAGCTAATAACACCTTTGATAATAATTTTATATTATGATGTAATGTAATTCGGTTAAAAACAGAAAATTTTCCAAAAACTGAGCAAGAATATTTCTAACATAGCGCATTAATTTATTCAAGAGATTTCTTACAAACATTTCGGCTTTTGTACCAACATTATACCAATTTCTGAAAACACGCTACTTGAAGACTCACAATTGCTTTCGAGACATTGCAGTATATGTTCCTAAACTTCTCGAAAAAGTTCTCTACCCAAGTACCCTTTCAAAGAACCAAAAAGTTGTACCTAATCCTCACTATGTGATCATCTTTCCTGATATTTCACAGAACACTCGACTGAAGAACGTTTTTCAGGTGATGACTAGGTACAAAAGCATATACTTCAGTAATTTCGACAGCAATTTAAAGACTCATTTGGCGTATTTTCAGAAGCTGACAGAATTTTGAATATTTACCTGCATTTTGTTGAAAACTTAATGCATTATGTTAGGAACTTTCTTGCTTATTTTTGGCAAGTGCTTTTTACCTAATTACCGATTTCCCGTTATAATAGAACAAAAACAGAAATAAATGTTAAGAGCATTATTGTAGTCAAAAATGCACCCAAGCACTAATACATTATTATCTTGTGTTTCATATCATTTCTACATACGTTTTAAACTCGAAAGTTACGAACATATACTTAAGATATCTTCAATAATCATTGAAAAACACGTATAGATTTGAAGTATCTGGAAAAAGTGTCACCAGCTCTGCTGTTTACTTAGTGTTTAGAGATTACAGTTACAAACAAGTCAATAAAACTGTAAGACAATTGATCGAATTCCGTGTCCTGTACTGTCGATATTGTTTAGGAAGCTTTTTAGCGCAGCGTGACGTAGAACAGAACGTGAGAAACACTTCGTACACGTCATACACAGTTACGAAAGTTCTATTGTCACGGCTGTCTGAATCTTAGACACAATAATTTTGAATTCCTGTTGCGACAAAGAGATTTTTAAACGTGACAAATAAAATAATTTACTTATTATCATTCTCCTTTACTGAATAGCAGTAAGTTTAAAAGTGAGAGGAGGTCTACACTTTTCTTTCTGTAGTTATAAGTTTAGTTTTCAGAAAAAATATCGAATAAACCTATAAAACACAAGAAATCTTTCTATCTTCACAACAGAGGATTAAATGCCCTTTAAGTTTTGCTGCAAATCACTACGACGCGTTCTATATCCCATAGTGTTCTCACTCTTGATATTTCCAGAGGCAGTAAACTAACAGCACAAACCACATCCCGCTATCCAGTCATTCAACACAAGTAATATTGCTTTTTGACAGCTTTATTTTCCCAACTTACTGGATAACAACCTACAGGGTATTATGTTACTCCACGTGATCATATCTCTCTTCAAATCCAATTATATTTTCTCGCAGGCTCCTTAGTTCAAATTACTCTGGCATTCACTTGTTGACAAAAACACTTTATGCACTTCAGTTTCATAACTAGAGAATCTCGATGATGGAAATTATTAGATAACAATGCAAAAATCTCGTAGAGAGAATGTAGAAAAAATTTAATCTTCTTTTGGTAACCATGACAATGAATGAAGGAAATTGTAATATTTTCTGTATAAATATTATGAACTATTGAAAATTTCATAGAAAATCTTTATATTAGAGCTTCCTTTTTATAATAACAATTGCTAGGCATAAGGAAAGGACTGAATATCTATAAAAGAGATTCTCATAGACATAAGAGAAAACTTTTCTAAATATTTGCTCTTTGAATGAGGATAAGAAAGAGGATGGTACAAGTCTTACCTAATTATCGATTTCTCGTTACAGGGTATTATGTTACTTCACTCTTATACAATTAAAACATTATACAATCCTTATCATCCTTATACCCTTAACACAATTCATATCTGTTCGGCACGATCAGTCAAAAACAAAAAAAACAAAAAAATGCCTCATGAAAAAATTTTCTATGGAAATCTTGCACCTAGTTAGGTATTAGGCACATGAAGAATATTCGGAAAATTGAACATGGCCAGTATGTTGGTGAGGAACGAACCCGCGACCAGCATCAGTTTTATCCACTTGGGTACTGGTGATAAAAAAACTCTGCAGATACAATTTTATTTAAAAACTCATAAATGAAATAAGTTATATATATATTTATTTTAATTAGTTTAATCGTTTATAAATCGTAATTTTTATATTATCAGTTAAATTAACTTTTTGTCTTTCTCTACTCGACATTTTTCTCTTTAATTTAGAACTTTTTTCAGTACGGTACAAGTCATACATAACATAAAATATAACAGTAACGAGCGATTATTTATACTGACATCGTCACAATGCCAAACTGCAATTTTTAATAATCTTTTAATTTAAAAAAATCACGTGACTTCCGGTTCAGACTAGAAATTTGCATAATCAAGGTCTCTGGTTTCTGATATAATCAAGCTTTCTATATCTGGTCTCGACTTTAATAGTGTCTTACCCCTGTACATCATACTTCTCTTGATAATAATCGAGGCATGCCGGTCATCTATTGTTCTGTATAAAATTTTGAATTGAAATCACGTGGCTTGTAGTTTAGACTGGAAGTTCGTATATAGTTACTTCTAGCCTTTACACCTAAGCTTCTCGATTTTCATTTATCTAATTCCGTTTTTGAGATTATCGAAGAACAGAAAAACAGATGACAGTAAAATGTGTATGTCTGCAGTTTAAAAATTGTAGCCAAAACACTTGGAAATCATGAGTCTGAAGGTGTTAGTTCTCATATTTTAATCAAACTGCAACGACGTTCCTCGTAAATTCATCGTTTAAAACTGCCAAAAAGAAAAATTTAAATTATTCGAGTAAAAAAGACAAAAGAGGAAGTACCCAATAAAGCTCTCTTTAATAGAGTTAAATTCCTTACAAATGGCAATGCTAACTAAATATGAAAAGATATTAAATCTTATTCGTGGTATAATATTGTTATTCATTTTATCTTCTCTCAAAGGACGACTGCAGATCACGCCTGAATATAAGTAAACACGCTTCTCCTAAATAAAATCTTAGATTCCCAAAAGAGATTCCACGAAGGGAGCCACCACACAAGATGATAATATACCATTCTAACATGTTAAGAACCAAATTTTATTAATATAAAAATCATGCATTAAAATTTATATAACGTTATGGCCAGTGACCTGTATTGTGCCATGGAAATTTCCATAAATTTCAGGTAGGGAATCGATAGTGCCAGTGATGAAAAAATAAAAATATGTTACTATGAAGGAATATGTCCTAAATTGTAATATTTTAATACAAAAATAATTACGATAATGGAGTATAATTTTGATGTTTACGGAAAAACTGATATTTTTAATTATGATTTTTATTTTATTTCATTTGAAATATATGCTTTCCATCTCAAATAAGTAGTGGCTTGCCCCTGTACATCATACTTTTCCTATTAGCAACAGAATTGTGCCGGTCATCTATGTAATCCCTTTCGAGAAAAAAACTTTTGAATTGAGATAACATACTTCCGGTTTGCATTGAAAGTTTGTATATAGTTGTGAGATCGAGGGAGGTAGGAGGAAGTCGTATCTCCCCTTTCTGGCAACAGGTCGTTGACCTTTCACTTGTCAGGATGGCTAAGTTTACGATTTCGGTCCCGAGAGTCTTCTTGTCGGGCGAGTGGATGGGAGGTGAGATGGGGTCGACGATAAGGCGTAAGCGATATTCGAGTCGAAGAGGACACCATTTAACTATTAAAATAAGATTTATTGGAAGTAAACAAAGGACACAATTACAAAAGTTGACTAATTTCCCTAATTCGCTTAGGGTTCGAGAGAGTGCTTACAGATTCAGTCCATACCTCATAATACGTTCCTTATCGAGTTAGCACTTAGATATCCAAGAAGTGTATATAGGTATCCGGGAATGGCACACTTTTACAACGTCACGACTGAGCGCGGTGACGCTGGAACTTAAGATCCAGAGCGGTAACGACCTGCGATGGCATTGATCCGGCAGAAGATAAAAGGACTCCCCGGAGGGGGGAAAGAAGCGGCTTTTATAATTTTAGGCTAGGAAAATCGGTCACGTGATCGATTGTTGATGGCGATTTGGGTCATAGGTGTTCCCGGGACCGAAAATATATGACGAATTCGGACGTTAACTATAAACTTAAGTTGCAAGATGATCTGTATACAGCTTAAGAACAATGGATAGTTGACAGTTATACGGCCAGGGACGCATAGTTTCTCGGCTAGGAATTTTTCTATCGAGGATGTTTATAATAGGGAAAATTATTACAATTTTGAGTCTGATGGAATTCCAGATCTCACATAGTTAACCGGGATTTTCGGCTCTAAGATTTCATATCTCGGTCTCGATTTTTATCTAACTCGGTTCTCAAGATTAACGAAGGGTAGACAAACAGTAGAATTGTATTGGTCTGCAATTTGAAAATTGCAGCCCAATAATCTAATACACTTTTGCCTCTCATCATCAACAATGTAAATGAATTAGAATGCAGCATTAATTGGAGATGTATTGAAAAATTATAGTATATTCATCCTCTTTTTCTGTTTTATGTCTGAATGATTACTAAGAGGAAACATTAGATTTATATTGAATAAATTTGTGATTTTTCTGCGATCATTTTCATAAAATCTGATAGATTTACCTTAACATTTAGGCGAATTCTACAGATAATTTAGCTTCTGCTTATTCTAAATTAACAGGAAAATGGCGGAATGTTCTCTAATTGTCACGCACAGCGTTTATTTGATATTTAAATGCGAGATTTAATCTTTATATTCAAAATTACTTAGAAAAGTTTACTAGTTTTGACACATTCCTCTCAAGAGTTCGATTTTACTACAACATTGTCGATGATATAACTGTAACTCACGGATTAACGTGTCATTAAATTATGCAAATTACGTCTTTGGACTAATTTACGTAATCATTAGTATCTATTATGACGTTGTTGAACGAAATTATTTCCGAAAATTCGTAAACAGAATATAAATATTTCTCTCAGCGTGGATATTTGATGGTTATAATGCTAAATGGAGAAATTTATCTTGGATTTCTGCTTACGTTCTTCAACTAAATGCTCATTTAAAACAAAATAAAACTAATGGATCCATATTTATTATACAAATTTGAGTTCTGGAAACAATTAGATAACACTCTTCCAGAACTTCATTATTCAGAGTTAGAATTAAATTCTAATATTCTAATTACATTAGAATTAGAAACAGAAATTTGAATAAATATTACAACTGCTTAAATAATATAAAACAGTAAAAACGTTAAGTGATATTACTTTAATTGCTTGATCCATGCTGTGTGCTCGTTGTAAAATCTTCAACTTAGTTTAAGAGAAGAGAGAAGAGATGTGGAAGTAAAAGGAAGATACAATATTCCCATTTGTAGTTAAAAAAAGAAGAGAAAGGAGAGGGATATTTACTTCGAAGGATCCGTTAAAAGAGTCAGTGCAAACAGCATTAAAGAAAATCTCTAGACGATACTTACAATTTTGAAGAAATTCCAGATGATCTCTTTTTAAAAAGAATTATACTGTAGAACAAGATATAAACTCTTACTTTCGAACGGAAGAAGGATATTATGCGAAACAATGCAACAAAAACTAATAGATAATTGGCCGACAAGTAATATTTCTTAAATCTAACACGTTTCGAACCCAAATAATCGATGTAATTCGTTTAAATTTCCAATTTTTTCCGAGTCTCGACAAGAGAAAAACGAATTACTTACACCCCAAGTGGGATTACAGCAGAATTCGACCAATCGTTTTTCTTCTTACATGTTTTAAGTCGTATCTTGTTATTGGACTCGAGAGACCTTTTACTGGATTCTTTTCGTGACTTTTAGTTGTTAAGTAAAGGCATTATCTCGATAACATAGCACTGATTTTTTATATGTATATTAAAGATTGTCTTGTGTATACAGTATTAATGCTATTTAAAAATATGTTATTTAGGAAAAGTCAACTATAGGAATGAGTACAATATAATTAATTTTATTTTGTAAATCGACGAGAAATTTAAAAATAAACTTTTGAATGTTTTATTTATCAGACTGAAGAAGAACTTGATGTCAAAATAAATTTAATTTATTATACTTAATCTAAATTACTTAATTTGCTATTAAACCTGCAATCTTCAATAATTACCTTTAAACGGCGACCACTTTTATATTCTCGTCAGTGGTCGTTAATCAGAGGTTAAAATTTAAATATATTGATATAATCTAGTTAAATTAATTGTTTTATATTTTAAAATTACTTTTCTTTATTATTTTAATAATTAAGTCGAACTTGAAGTAGTATTATTTAAATTAATTATAATTTATAAATTAAAAAAATTACCTGCTTCTAACCCTTGTTCTTTTATGTAGACAACTATTTCTTGACAATTTTTCCTTCCCAGTTTTACCTTTATTATGAAGCAGTTGTACTCGTTCCTGCAATTTTCAAGTTTAATTTTATAGTTTTTAATAATATAAAATCGCCTGATTTATCTATTCTACAGTCATTAAAATATACTTTTTAATAATATATCAATTGTAAATTCTTTACAAAATTACGTGCAAAAGTTTTTATACTGGAAACTAAGTTTAAATGTATAAGCCTATACATAAATATGTAATACTAGATGGTGGGCCCGGCGTCGCTCGGGCAAAAGTAACGATACCGAAGATTAAGAATATTACCTTACCCGTTTTCACAGAATTCAAGAATTAGGTCCCTTTGTTTCCAGACTAATTAGAGGATTTTTAGATGGGTCTAAAATTATGTTCGATTTCCCACAAAAACGAAAAAAATACCACCTGCGTATTGCACATCGCTTTCGCTTAACACTTCCATTGTTACTTAACACTTCCATTGTTACGTAACACTTCCATTGTTTGATGGAAGTGTTAAGCCTTAATCCAGTCCCTCTCCCCCGTGGGGAGGAATTTCGAAAAATCACTTCTTAGTGTGCATTCTCGTGACGTACCTTAACTGTGTACCAAATTTCAACTTCCAACTCCTAACCGTTTGGGCTCTGCGCTGATTATTATTATTATCAACTCGTCTCGATTATATATATAGATTATTACGAATTTATTTTAAACTTTTTTTAATGGAAGACTTACAGTGAAATGATATTCAATAAATAAAAATTAGAAAATAAATTTATCTGATATTATCTTTTATTAGCATCCTAGATAATCAGGTATAATTTTTACTATTCATCCTGAATAATCAGGTATAATTTTTACTATCATCCTGGATAATCAGGTATAATTTTTACTATTATCCTGAATAATCCAGTATAATTTTTGCTATCATCCTGGATAATCAGGTATAATTTCTACTATCATCCTGAATAATCCAGGTATAATTTTTGCTATCATCCTGGATAATCAGGTATAATTTCTACTATCATCCTGAATAATCCAATATAATTTTTGCTATCATCCTGGATAATCAGGTATAATTTCTACTATCATCCTGAATAATCCAATATAATTTTTGCTATCATCCTGGATAATCAGGTATAATTTCTACTATCATCCTGAATAATCCAATATAATTTTTGCTATCATCCTGGATAATCAGGTATAATTTCTACTATCATCCTGAATAATCCTGTATAATTTTTGCTATCATCCTGGATAATCAGGTATAATTTCTACTATCATCCTGAATAATTAGGTATAATTTTTGCTATCATCCTGGATAATCAGGTATAATTTCTACTATCATCCTGGATAATCCGGTATAATTTTTACTATCATCCTGGATAATCAGGTATAATTTTTACTATCATCCTGGATAATCAGGTATAATTTTTACTATTATCCTGAATAATCCTGTATAATTTTTGCTATCATCCTGGATAATCAGGTATAATTTCTACTATCATCCTGAATAATTAGGTATAATTTTTGCTATCATCCTGGATAATCAGGTATAATTTCTACTATCATCCTGGATAATCCGGTATAATTTTTGCTATCATCCTGGATAATCAGGTATAATTTCTACTATCATCCTGGATAATCCGGTATAATTTTTACTATCATCCTGGATAATCAGGTATAATTTTTACTATCATCCTGGATAATCAGGTATAATTTTTACTATTATCCTGAATAATCCTGTATAATTTTTGCTATCATCCTGGATAATCAGGTATAATTTCTACTATCATCCTGAATAATTAGGTATAATTTTTGCTATCATCCTGGATAATCAGGTATAATTTCTACTATCATCCTGGATAATCCGGTATAATTTTTACTAGCATCTTGATAATCATGGATGAAGGTTTACTAGATTCCGGATAATTCTGGATGATTATTTATCAGCATCCTGGATTATCTTGTATGATTTTTACCAGCATCCTGAATTTAAGTTTTAATTTTATAAAACTAAAGCTGAAAAACATTTTATATAATTTGTGGAATTTCGGGAATGTTCTAAAATAGAAAAGTTATTAAAATTATTATCATTCACTTTTATAATTTTTATTGGATTTTAATTGAAATTTTACAGCAATAAAATTGATTTAGATAACAATTTATACTTTGTTTAACATTATCAAATTTTATCACTTTGATAATATTAAACAAATTTTATCTGTCGAAATAAATGATCCATGCAAATACTTTAATTTTCATTTAGTGTGGGTACATTTCGTGGTGGATGGCGTACTCGGATATAGTAAAAGGCAGAATACATTGCAGCAAGATTAAGCAATTGACACCAAATAGAAGTGAATAGTGGACTTGATGCTACTACCTTTCTACCATTTGATTGAGAATAGAAAAAAAAGTGGATTTAGCTGTACCATTTGCATTTTTTGCCATATGGCTCATGGTAAATCAAGCAATGAAAATTTTCTGTGGTGCCCCCTTCCTAAGAACATGCTTATTTTGCCTAATGATCAATCCATTCATGCTTAAAGGAAACTCTTCTTACAGATTTAATGCAAAAATTTCTTTCTCCTTATCCGTAAATAATGAAGACATTTATTTTCTTTTAATAAATAAATGTCTTCATTATTTATGGATAAGGAAAGAGAAATATTCTTTAAAATATAAATGTAAATTATATTTGTTTATATGAAAATATTTTCAGTTGTTAAGTAAATATTTTTCTTTATATATCTAAAATAAAACTTATTAAGTCTAATCTTATTAAGTAATGAGATTTTACTGTTGTATTTTCATGTTGAAGTTAATGCTCGATGTCGTTTCTTTATTTAAATTTTAAATAATAATAGAAAAATAATCACGAAGAAAAGAAAGAAAATAAATACTCTCATTGTAATCAAGATAAAATTTATAAATATGTATTTTAATTTTTAAATATTTAAAATGTAAATAGGAATAAAAATAAATGAATAAAAGATGAATTATGCATAGTAATGAACCCCAATTTTAAAAAATGTACACAATTTCACAAAAATCATGAGATGTATAAAATGTAAAGCAAACAATATAAAAAATATAAAAAGTAGAATTATGAAGTAGAGAACACAAAACACTGGACAAGAATACGATCAGTTTTTGTAATTCATTAATGCAATACTTGGGCAATCTGCCAAAAGAATACTTCCTGTGGGCTTTCTAGAAAAACTGACCCCAAGAAAACCCCACGTGCCCAGCTGTTAGTGAGGTGCAAACATGAATAAAGTGGAGTGTTTTTATCCATTTGACCCTTTGCAGCTTGTAAGCACGTATCAGCTGTAAATCGTATAGAACGTGTTGACATAAAAATATAAAATACTTGAAAAATTTTATGTTGCCGTCATTGAAAGATTTGTGATGATGTGTTTCTCTTCCAGCATTTTCACTTCTCGCATTTCCAACTCCACCAAAAATAAACAGTTCAATTAAGCAAAGACAAATAAATTTACAGGTGAACACTCCATATTTAAATTCTGTTACTTATAATATATTTTATTGTTTAAACATAATTAATTAATCTACACTAGAATTAATATCACTTCTATTAAATAAATAATTCTATTTAGAAAACTTTTATTGATTATTATACTTTTTTTTGTATTAAAGCTGTATCTCTGCCAACATAAAAATAGTTGTACAATCGCTTTGAATATCTAATTGAAGGTTTCCCTCTTTGATATGTTCTTTATCTATTTTCTCAGCAATTTTATATATTATTCTTCAGAAAGGCTATATTATTTTATAATTCGATTTTATTCCGGAGTATAAATGTATATTTTCTCTTCGAGTTTTCCTTATATTCATTTTTTTCCCTTGAAAACTGTAAGAAAATTACAACGTTATCTCATGGAAGATGCATATTACAGCGTAATATAGAAAGATAGGGAGTGGTGTCAGAAGTGGGATGGGAATAGTATCTTAAATAAACTCTTCCCAGAGTTGTGGTAGTGGTTGCCAGATCTCATCAATTGCAGTGAATTTAATTCTTTCTATTTTTATTGGTGACATCTAGCAACCACTACTATAGCTCTAGGAAAACTCCATTTAAGTTACCCCTCCTCTGTTGTTTTATAGTACATTGTAACATGCATCTACAGTTTAGATGACAATCAGAGAGAAGGAAGAAACTCAGAATGCTGCAGTCATAAACATGGAGAACTACAAATAGAAGAAAACAACAAATTTAAAAAAGAATAAAAATGGAAATAGTAATTCAAATAAAAGCTCCTTTGTTTAAATTAAAAGAATGCAAAAGCTTGAATTCCAGAGGGATGAAGTCAATCATTTATTAAGATTTACTACCAAAAGACAGTTATATTTGTTAGAGAAAAGAAGCATTTTTATCTTAAATTATTGAAAAAAGAGAAAAATCATTTACAGTAGGATTAACTCCGATAATTCTGCAGTAAATTCTGAAAAAGATAAAAAAAATATCCTAAATATAGAATTTTCTTTCTTTCACTGTTTATATCAATATGTTTGCACATTTGTAGCTCGATGTTTTGATTTTTATTTCCCAATTCTAATGTCATGTGAGTGTTTTTAACTGTCTGCAAAACATCTGAAAAAGTCCAAACAACCTATTTCAAGTAGAATGAACTCTCTCATTATTTTTTGAATTTATATCTCATTTCTCTTTATTTGTTTCCATCATTACAGTTATTTCTTCAGCATTACGATGTATCTTGACTTCCTTTCATGACAATAATATGCTGATATCCAATTTTTTATTTAGATATTTTTCTTTTGTTTCTCTTAAAACTAGTGGTGATATAAAGTGACAAATTATGTTCAAATCATATAATTTATTGTAATATAATTATTAAAGTGTGATTGAAAGTAGTTTTTCGTTTTTTACGTCAAATTTTGTTTTCTACAAACTGCTTATAAATAGCAATAAAGGATAAGTTTGAAGGTTATTTTTAAGTTATTGAAGAATAAATTGAGTTCAGTTTAAAAACTGCTATATTTTTAATTAAAATTTGAGATTAGGAGAGCGGAAATAGAAAATAAATAAATTTTTACATACCTTTTCTGCTTTATATTTTACTACATCAAATTTTGTTCGTTGGGCACTGTAAAAATAGCCACTAACCTGGCACACGATTTTGCGAATCAAAATTTGTTTCAACACGTGGTTTGCCAAAGAATCCAGGAGAATTCAAAGTGAAGATGTGGTGCAGCCATACGAATGCCAATTTTATGCAATAACGTGTTCATTAACGTTTCTACAAGCTTTTCAATCAATCTTAACACAGTGCACTCAAGCACTGTATCACCGAACCTTTGGAAAAGTGGATAAAAACCACGAAAAACTGATACTTGGTCATGGGTTATCCCTAGGTATAATGGTTCTCACAGGCTGAATGTGTGGAGTTTTCCAGGTTTTACCCATGCTTAGGTATTTTATTTATAAAAAGTAAAAAATATTTTAATATTGCTGACGTTTTACAAATTACAAATAATTTATTTAGGATTTGAATTTTTTTAAATGTAAATATATTAATATGAACTTATGTGAATATAATGAATAAGCTATAAAATGTAATAACACCTGTATAAAACAAAGAGAAACAGGCCTAAACAAAGAAATAATTTCGGAAAAGTACAATTTTCTACGTTAAATAATACTATCAACTAGTAATCTATCTAACACGGAAACAGAAAACCTATTAAATATCTATTGTCTAACATCTGGCTCGTTAATAAAGCCGAAATTATGTGGCACAGAGCAGCTAAATCTAAATTATAATTAAAGTGCTGTACGTTAAGTATTGTTACACTTTTTTCTATGTACAGTATATCAATATAAAAGTCTTTTAACCTGTCTTTGAAACATAAAATATTTAAAATAAGCAGTTTTAAATACCGACTGTAACAATATTAAACACGTTTTCCTGTATTAATAAAGTGACAACCTCTTGTTAGTCCCTGCAAAAACGGAAAATTCTGACTGGTATGGTCGCGTTGTTTTTCACAACTTTTACCATATATTTTTTGCTTAATTCATTGTTGAAATGTTTTACAATCGTTCAAAACATTTAAGTAGTGGAAAAATTCTTTCCGCACATCGTTTTAATCTTCTTAAAGACATTTTAAATATTTTTATCAACACTAAAGGAGTGAAAACAATGGCTCTTATCCTATAGTTTTGTTATTTAAAGTCACGTCCCGAGCGAAAGAATTGCCTCCAGAAACAATTAACTGTTGACTGTCTTGCTTATAAAAAGGATAAACAGAGTTAATGGATCGACACTAATTAAATTGAAGAAGCAATTATGCTAATGAGCTCTCTCTATGATTCAGTACATCTTAATTCTTTCGAGTCGAATAATTTGAAAGATAAACTCAACAGAAAATATTTCATTCGAAAAGTCTTTAGGAAAATAAGAAAAAACCCAGCAACAAGTCGGGTAACTTTCGCAGCTGTTATAAGATTTTATACGAAATATAACTTTTATATTATGAATCATAATAAATAAAATTGTTTGTGGCGCCATCTGTTATAGTATTTTACTAATAACAAACTTTTATATTATTAATTTTAACAAAGAAACAAAAAAGCCTAATTTTGAAGTAGAAATGATTTTTTTAAGATGTTATAAATGTCTATAACAAGTAAAATTTTCATTAACTCGAAATATGACATCACACTCCCTTTACCATTCCCCCTCGACCCTTAACCTCGAAAATTTAATAGAATCAATGTCTCTCATATACAAGTCATTACGCCAAATTTCATTTCTTAGTCTTTAATCCATCGTGCAAAATCAAACGAAATAGACACCAACACACACACACTACGGGTATTCGTGTTTTGGGGGGTTTTAAGAAGTGTCAAAATGTCACGATTCAGTGGTTTTAGTGGTTTATCCACTCGGCCACTAGTAGACACACCAGGTAACAATATTTTTTTATTAGTGTTAAAAGCTGCATATCTCGTCCTGTATTTTGTTTAATTGTGACTGCCTTTTGTCGAAAATTTCTAAAATTTTGCAGATAGGTTTGTGTTTTAGGAGGTTGTTTCTGTTGATATTAAATTTTGGTGGTTTAAGCTGGAGGACGTGAGGAGATAGAGGGGGGTGGTATGGCATATATGGTTACTATTACAACTACTTTCGTAAACTAAACACGTTTATCCAGTACAGTACTCAGCACATCTGTGTGTACCCTGTACGCTACAATGTATCTTTCTGCACACACACATATGGACTTGCATACAATGGAGCGGACCATTACTTCGGAACGTAGCGGTAAGAAGGGGTTAAATAATTAAATAATTGCAGATGTGATGGTATGGTATATATGCTGTCTAATGACTAAATAAAACTCCAACTGAAATTTCATTTAGAGTCATTTCTAGACTGGGTCCCAATTGCAAAAGGTTTTGAGTTAAGAACGTTGACACTTGTAGAGAATAAAATATCGAATTCGGACAGATCTAATTAACTGTAATGGATCCTGAACAAACAGGAATTGCATAAAGAATGTTGTTACCATTGTTATTGGATGGAAGATGGAGTTTCGTTGGCTGGAAAATATGCAAATTAGTGAATTAAGCAATCTTTCTTCTTTTTTCTTTGTGGTTTAGACACCGTCTTTCGGTCAATTAAATGAAATAAAGAATAGAAATTTATCAATTCAACAAGCAAGAATTTAATAAACTCTTCGAATCCTTAATTTAAATAATATAAATAAAACAATTAAAGAAACTGCTGGAAATTTTAAGCGAACAGTTTAAAAATTAATTTATTTTCTTAGTTAAGAAAATTATATCTTTAAAATTTTTCTACAAACTTTAAACTATCTTTGTACAGTTCGATAACACTACTTCCAAGTGTTCAGAAATAGATAAATAATTAAATTTAATTGAATGAAAGTCAAATTTTGGGTGGAGTGTTTAGTTTTTTTTAAAACAATTAACACCGAAGTTTGAATTGGGGAGATGTAGTTATTAAGTTTTACTTTTCGAGTCGTTATATACGAGAGAGGGAATGTGTGGGGATCGGTGAAAAATCACCCCGCAAGGGTTTTAGATTTTTGACTCAGGACACCTTAAAACGTCCAAAAATGCAAAAAAAAAAAAAAAAAATTGGGGGATTTTTTCTATATGTGTGGATGTTAGGGTGTGGGGAGAAAGGAGAATTTCCTTCACCTACTTTGAAGCTTCATAACTTCTGTGCCTTTTCTCAAAAATATCTGAAATTTTGCAGGGAAGTTTGTATATTAGAGACATTGATGCTGTTAAATTTAGGGGGGTAAAGGTCAAGGGGTGGGAGTAGAGATGTCACATGTCTCTTCTCGAATCAGGTCGGTATTTACTCGTTATTAGCACATATAGTTCTTTTTTTTTAATTTTAAAACTCATCTTTTCCTTAAAAATTAAGCTTATTGCCATTTTATAATAATTAATTATATCAAGAATTTTGAATAAAAAATGGCACTACAGACAACTTGAACTGTTTGCCAGGAAATTTACCCAACTGGTTGTTTGATTTTTAAGAATAACTGTTAGGGAAAACATAAAATTCTCTCATCATCTGTATCATTTTCCCTTCTAATCAAGGAATTATCTTCGATTTTTCAATGTGTAACTCGCTAAAATTTATCCACGGTTTCGTAACATAAATTATGAAGGTAGTATCAAATTATAAACTTACTGTAATAAGTTAACTAACCACATATAATTTAATGATGAATGATGGACGAAACTATGATATAACATTATTTTAATTATAATGTGTTCAGCATAGCTTATAAGGTCGAAAACTGTTTCTGCTTCTCTCTATAATCTAAAATATTCTCTGATCTTTCAGTAATCTACTATCACATTTTAAAATGTAATTTAAATGATAATAAATAAAATATTAAACACTAAATACTCGTAATTATTTGATAAAAATGTATTAAATATGCTAATAAAGTAATTTAACTAATGATGCTATTAAATTTTGGTGGTTATAGGTCCAAGGGTGTGGTGTCTTATTTCGAGTGGGATCGAACTTAATATCCTACTGGTTATTAGCATTTACAATGTTTTATAATACTCATCTCGATTTCTGAAATTAAGTTATTTGCCATTTTATTGTAATTAATAATATAAAAAAGATTTTATTTTAAAATCTTGTAACAGATGGCGCCACACACAATTTTAGCATTTGCCGAGAAAGTTACGCAACTCATTGACGAATTTTTTAATTTTGAAAGTTTAAAATTAGTTTTGAATTTTTACTTTTAATGCTAATGTGTAGACGTACTTGTAAGAACTGAAAGTTTTAATTCTTAATGTTATAATACTTATAAAAATTATCTATATTTTAATGGTAAATTTAAGCTATATTTGAATATTTAAAGAAATATGAATGAGATGTTATCAATTTTTAAAAATAAAAACCACTCTATAAAATAATATTGTGTTCGATTAACACTAGTTTTTGCTTTGAAATATCAAAAAATAAACCTACTTTAAAATTTTTCCTGCATAAAAGACAGTGTTTTAGACAGAAAAATCCAAATTTTGTAAAGCGGAGAGGAACTAGCACGTGTTTACTTATCGATCCGAAAAACCGAATACATATTTGCACAGCTGGTATCCTGCCGAACCTATCTTCCGGTAATATAACATTGTATAACAGCGTTATATAAATGTATGTTTATATCTATGTTTGTCCTGGTTTGCAGAAATTTTTTAAGAAATGTGAAAATGTCGAGATTCCGATGAAACACAAACAGTTTCAGAGTTAGGAATAGATCGTGTGTGTATTCGTGTATTTATTTTCTTATATGTAGATATCATGAAAGATTACATAAATATGATGTTAACTTAGAGAAGATGCTGCCAATAACACATATGAAAAGATGATGCTCCAATAACAAACCTCATAAGAAGGTTTGCCCACAACGATCTTCAAAAGAATATGTTTCCCACAACGATCCTAAAAAGTGGGCTCTGCCCACAACGATTCTCAAAAATAGGTTCTGCCCACAACAATCCTCAAAAGTAGATTCTGCCCACAACAATCCTCAAAAGTAGATTCTGCCCACAACAATCCTCAAAAGTAGATTTTGCCCACAACGATCCTCAAAAGTAGGTTCTGCCCACAACAATCCTCAAAAGTAGATTCTGCCCACAACAATCCTCAAAAGTAGATTTTGCCCACAACAATCCTCAAAAGTAGATTCTGCCCACAACAATCCTCAAAAGTAGATTCTGCCCACAACAATCCTCAAAAGTAGATTCTGCCCACAACAATCCTCAAAAGTAGATTTTGCCCACAACGATCCTCAAAAGTAGATTCTGCCCACAACAATCCTCAAAAGTAGGTTCTGCCCACAACAATCCTCAAAAGTAGGTTCTGCCCACAACAATCCTCAAAAGTAGATTCTGCCCACAACAATCCTCAAAAGTAGATTTTGCCCACAACGATCCTCAAAAGAAGATGCTTCCAACAACAAAAGCATCAATATAAAAATAATCGAGACTATCAAATTGAAGAGCATCAATCTAAATTTCAGAAGCAATAAGAGGATCTGCACATTAAAATAAAGGTAAACTTGATGTATACTACGTGATGCAAATTATGGACCTATTCTGTTAAATATGAATATTCTAGAGCCTAACTCACTAAAATTCCATATTAATACCAGAAGATACATCTAGAAAACTAATTTAATCATATTATCACAACTCTGCAATCCGTCCTTTGAGATTAAAATTATTTTTCCTACAGTTTTAACTTATAACTTAAATTCATTAAAGGATATTTCAGGAATTTTGTAAATAACTTTAAACAAACTGCTCTACATAATATCTAGCGCCATGTTCAAGGGAAATGTTATAAATTGGTTAAAGCTTAAATGTAATTTTAAAGAAAGAAAATTGTTGCCATACCTTTTCAACTGTTGATATAACATTAATATTTAGGACAATAGTATTTGTATTTCTGTTCTTTTATTGTTAAAGTCGAAAGTACACCAGTAAATCCGGAAGAAATAAAATTTGAAAGAAAATCAACCATAAAGAGTCAGTATAAAAAGTATTGAAGAACATCAAAAATCCTTCGTTAGAGTAAATTCTCTCCATTCTGATTCCGGGAAAAAAAGTTAAAATTGTGTGTGGCGCCATCTGCTATCAAGTTTTATTAAAAATAACTTATATTACTAATTACTATAAAATGGCAAAGAACTTAATTTTGTGGGTAAAGGTGGCTTTTATTTTCAAAAGATTGCAACAATCCTCTAAAGTAGGTGCCGCAGAAAGATCCATAAGACGCATAAAACAAGATTTAAGGTAGAAGGAGGCAATTATAACCACATGTATATTTCATTTGTTCGCAATTTTAATTATTTTATATATCGCATTTTAAGAAGAGTCCACAAACGGCTGAGTGGACATAACCTATGAACCAACTTGTAGCTGGTCTTGGGTTTTCATCAGATTAATTCTATAGTATTTTAACACTTAAATAAGGGCCAATAGCTCGAAATTTTTTGGGTTTTGTTCACTTAAATAATGGCCAATGGCCAATCCTCGTTGGCAGATCTCCAAGTGCTTATCAAAGTAAACAATTTCAACAGGAAAGTTTTGAAAGATTAAACACTTTTAAACAATTTTAATGTTATTCCCGATTAGACAATGCATAATTATTATGAAAATTCGAAATTATTGACATATTTTCTTTCGAATATTATCAAAATAAAATAAAATTTTACATTACTGCTGCGAGAAATGGCAAATACAAACGAAATAAATGAGACATTCCCAAATGGAACCTTGATGCTGTGTCACGAAAGAATAAAGTTGGTCTCGGGAGCGAAATTTATTCTAATTAAGTGGACAGAAGTACAGCAGAGGAAATGTGAAACTCTCATTTCCAAGTTAAACCAAAGATTAGTGTCGAAAACACTATCTTCGATAATCCTACGACTCGAATTAACTTTGTTTCAAATTAATATTAAGTTTCTCATTCTTTGGGTTAAACTCTTGTCTCTTGAATAAATGAGCTATCAAGAAAATTTGTTAATCAAATTCCTAAGTCATGTCTAAGAAGCAATTAAGCTTTATAATTATCAAGCTGTAATGGATGCTGTCGGATAAAGATGCCCGCCACTAATCATTAAATATTCAAAATATCAGAAATCGCACATTTAAATGAATTTGGTGTATTAATCGAGATGTAAAATTAACTTTTTAATAAATTAATTTAAATATCAGAAATTTTTCTAAATTATTTTCTCTAGAAATGCTCGTATTCTACGTCACCAATAACGTAAAAATTAAAATTCAGATTTAATTGCTCTTCTGCACGGAGGGCATTAACAAGGCCTTACGCATCACTCGTTAAGCCAGGCCCGATCCATTAAATTATATTATTTTTCTTGATAATCATTCATCTACAGGGAATAATCCTTTTATCCAACGTACAGTACCTTCAGAGTCTTGCTGGAGAAAAAGTGATAGGAATAAAGAATAAAGGAGAAAAGATTTGAATCTTTCGAACTCTTGAAGCTTGTAGACAAGTTCTATAATCAGCTTAAAATAAGGATAAGAAAGAAGTGTTAAATTGCAACATTAAAAGACAGAAGATCCATCACAAATTCCAAATTCCTTGGGAGTAGATCCATCAAATGGCAGTAAAATCCATCGATTCTGCCATATCCTTTCCTATATAGGATTTAACTTAAAAATGTTATTTTTATTTCGTTTCTTACAGTAATCCTAGATAAGAGAAATGGATCCCGATTGTTTAAAATAGTGTCAATTAAATAAGAATATTTATTTTAATTGAAATTCTTGCACTTACTTTCGAAAATTTACTCATTTATCTTTCTAAGTTTTATAGTCTTTGATAATTCAATTAGATAATATCATGTTTATTATAATTTTTTTAATTAAAATGCCTTCTTTTTTAATGATAGGATTAATAGAATAAAGCAACGAAACCTATGGACTATCTAACAAGGTAAATATACTATATAGAAAACAGACAGACAGTCGTTCTATTTTATAAATATAGATAAGGCAGGCTAAAAACGGTTTTATATTCCAAACAATAAAAATATAGTGAAAATAGCTTTTATTTTTACTTTCTCGAGTGTTAACAGAGGGAAAGTATGGTGATAAGTCAAAAAATGACCCCAAAATTAATTCTGACAAAATATAATACTGTTCGGGTTGTTCCAGCTTTTGAGGCATTAGGGAAGTTGAAAGAGGGTGAGAGAAGCAATGGCCTCAAGTAACTAAAATGTACATTTACTGTCCTGTGTATTTACAATAATAAACTGTATAACACAAATAAATTGCTCCGGCTAAAGTTAATAGGAGATGGAACTCAGATATGTTTGCCCCATAGACTTAACATTGTACTGTACATTTGTCACTTTGCTACTCCCGAACAATTACACCTTTCTCAAATCTCTCTTCAATTACCTACAGAGAAAGAGCTATAATTTCACACGTGTACCTTACTTTTAGTCCCAGTAGTTTACTGAAACTAAATCCAACAATTTAAAACTCTCTTTCAATTAATATACAGATTTTTCGCTCACTTTTTACGTCTCAGAATACATGTAGATGCTACGTGAATACATAAACAAGTAGAAAACAGTAGTGTTTGACAATTGGATAAATTGTTTCATCGTAACAAGAGCGTAACTTCAGAAATGTAACAGTTTCACGTCGAAGATCCTCGAGATATGGAGTAACTGTTACTTTCTCGAGGTGTGAAAGAAACGAATTTCGAAGATAAACAATTTATTTCAGTGCTTCTATTTTTTTCAGTTTTACAATAATACAGAACATTTAATTGCAATTTTTTCGAAAATAAACAATGACCAATAAGCTTAATTCGAGCTTAGCTAAAATCTGGATTTCGGGTAACCACGCAGTGGAAAGAAAAATGAAACCTATTGGAAATCGATTCTGGAATATCCTCCTTGGTAACAAGCTGGAATATTCAGTTAAATGGCTTAAAGGACAAATCTAGGAGCCTGATAATTGAATGTTTGTCGTCCCGAACGACATCGATCTGCCATTTGCAACTTCCCTACAACTTTTTCATTACTACAAACAGAGAAAGTCTCCTTCCCTCTTCGCATCCTATTTATATAATTTTCAATAATGTCAGCATTCTGAAAAGTAGAATATATTCTAGAGTAAAAATACTTGTAAATTCATTCTTTTCTAGAAAATTTTCATGAAAATAACATAATTTTTCGGGTTTATGTACGGGTGATAAGTTTATGTCGTACCAAAACAATTAAATCTCTGTAAATGATAATTACTTATAGACAGTGTATATACGTCAAATTGTATCCATTGAAACAAGAATAAATTTTACGACATACTTTACCAAATAAAATGAAAATATACCTAAAAAATTTAGGGTGCAGTGGGCCGCATAATATATTAAGTGGGCCGCGGGTTGGACATCATTGTTCTAGGAACTGTTACTGTATGATTGTTGTCACTTATTTATTTCATAAAGACACACTTGTACACTTTTTTGATTGACAAATCAAGGGGTTTAAAGTGTACAAGTGGCATACAAAGGCATACAAAGAACACCCACCCATTTGTTGGGGTTCCTATGGGAGTCTTCACCCATAGATCTTATTGATTCATAAGATTCACTTATAATACTTATCACCTTTATTAACAGGGCTCTTCTGGAAACACAGCTGTTACAATTTAATTTTAATACAATTAGTGATAAAACATTATTTACATTTGTCACATTTCTTATTGTTTCCTTAACACTAAAAATCTTTACTTTTATAAGAAAATCTGACAGGCGGCTTCATTCTATTAAAAGAAAACATTCGTTTACTTCGTTATTGTTTCTTATATAATAAAGAAATATAATCCACTTTATTCGTTTCGACAACTCTTGATGTAGGAACAATTAATTTGATATCTTTTTCAACTCGTTTTTCTATTTACATTAAATGAATGCAAACAAAGATTTAACCTCTTTGTTCTGAGTTCTCTTTTCTAAATGACTGCTTTTGTTTCTCTTCTCCTTTAAGTGAGTATTGTAACTAGTGTTATTTTATACAAGATTTTAATCTTAGTTTTTGTTATCAAGACGCTTATTTTTCTTTATTTCCCACAGACACGCTGTAACCTATATATATACCAAAGGGGAATGGGCCCACAATGGATAACATCACTGGTGATAGCCGTGGATTCTTGTGGTGTTTTCGGATTTTATTCACGTGTCTATTGTGAAATCGTTATAATTCCGGGCTGCAATTTTATCATTTTTTAATTTTAAAAAATTACGTCACTTCCAGAATAGATAGAAGTTTATGTATAATATATATAATAGGGGCATCCTACATCTTAGTTTCCCATGTCTGGTCTCGATTTTTATCTATCTAACTCCGCTCTCGAGATTAAGAATGGGCAAACAAACACACGGACAGACGATAGTGGAAATGTACAGGTCTGCTATTTGAAAATTTTTCGAATAAAGAACATGTAATAAATGAATTAGATTGTGTTGATGGAATAAGGCAAAGCAACACTGAGGCAATCGAGAGCATACAGTATCACCAAAAGAATGACAAACTCTGCCAAGGAGAGACAGTACATCCCAACAGAATGGGGGCTATCTTCCAAGGAATTCTTTCTATAAGGCTTTATCAGAAACTGCCTCAATTAACCTGTTACACACCTATAGAAAACCCGGAAAATTTCACTCGTTCTGCCAGTCAGTCAGGCGCAAACCCGTGACTTAACCATCTGAAGTTTCCCAGGTTTCTTCAAGTGTCTAACACCTCAATAGTGACAATTTTTCGATCCTATCTCACCAGAAATCATCCGATAGAAGAAAAATACATCAAGTTAATTCAAACAATTCAAATAAATGCTATACAAAAACTATTGTATTAGCAAGACACTAGAATCATTTGCCATATTTAAAAACATGAACAAATCCCAATTGATATCAAAATCATTGTTTCTTATTCAGTATCTCTAGAGACATTTCCATAATGTATATATCTGGCTTTATATATTTAATTATAAAAATGTATTTTTTATACCAGCAATTAAACAATCATTTTTATAAAGAAAAAAAAAAGAACAAAGTAAGATAAATGAGTTCCACTAAGTATAAAATGATTGAGAAAAAATTTTAAAAGATTTATTTTTAAAATCACCTGTACAGCATAAGCATTGTTTATGATTAATAGCCATTACAAGGGATGGAGAAAAATAATTATTAACAAACATTAAAAAATATCCTGTGAAGATATGAATTATTTTCCTTCATTTATCAACACGAACAGATGGGAGTGATGCTTAGTATTATTTTTCTTTTCAGTTGATTTATTTGTTTCTTTTTTGTTATTCTATTGTTGCTTTATCACAGAGTGAATTATAAGTAAAATTCCCAGCATTAATTTCCAACTGGTAATACTTGTTGAGAACGAATTCTGTCAAACGAGACAGAGATAAAGACACTTGTATGAGGGCTTTTTAAGCGATTTCAACGTATCTATTTAACTCGGAAATCAAACTTGACACTTTTTTGACACAAATTTGACAAAAACTCGAAGATTTTTACATTTTTGGACCCAAGTGGCCTTGTAACATCGAAAACTGCATAAAGAGTTGGGGATTTTTCTGTATGTATGAATGATTGTATGCAGGATAACACAGTTTGGTTACCCATTTCAAGCTTAACAACTGCTGTGCCTTTTGTCAAAAATTTCTAAAATTTTGCGGGAGGATTGTATATTAGTGAGATTGATACCGTTAAATTTTGGTTGTTAAAGATCCAGGGGATGGGGAAGATAAGGAGTTGTAAGTTATATCTCGAGTAGGGTGGGATTTTATGAAGATTTTACTCGTTATAATCATTTATAATTGTTTAAAACTCTCGTCTATACACTGAATAATAAAGAATTAAAAGTTAAAAATCTTATAAAAGATGGCGCCACACACAATTTTAACTTTTTTGCCGCAAAAGTTACTCAACTCGTTGTTGGATTTTCTTAGTCTCTGATTCAACATTCATGTTTACCTTCTGTTCTCGAAATTTAATTGTAATTCTTCTCGTGTTGTAAAAAAATATTGATAATTGACATTATTCCTCATCGTTATTATAACATTCTTCACTCAGATACATAAAATTATGTATCTGAGAGAAGAAAAATAATAATAATAAAATACAGAGGTTAATAAACTTCTCTAGTTTCTTACTCTCTTCTTTGTTCTAGAGAAGAGCATAGAAGAAAGTACTTAAATATTTTCTTTTTCTTAGAGGAGAGTAAAGAACTCTTCTGTTAGGAAAAACAAAATACTTAAGTACAGTGAAGTACAGTACATTGATCCAATATTTGAAACATTGAACCCTTTTACTAGAATTCTGTAACAAAAAAATCCAGAAACGAGTTGGGTAACTTTCCCGGAAAAAAAGTTAAAATTATGCGTGGCGCCATCTCTTAAGGAAGTTTACTAGAAACAATTTTTTATATTATTATTATAAAATAGCAAAAAAGACGCTTTAACTTTGAGAGTAAAGACGAGTTTTACAAAAATAAACATTATAAATGCTAATAACAAGTAAAGTTATCATTAAGTCCGACCTTACTGGATATATGATACACGATCCCCTCTATTTTCTCATCCACTCGACCTTTGGCCGTTAAAATTTAACGGTATTAATGCCCCTGTCATACACACCTCCCTGCAAAATTTCAGACATTTTCGACAAAAGACCCAGGAGTTATTAAGCTTTAAATTCGGTAAAAATAATACTTGGAACAGAATTCCGTAAAGGTAAAAATAAACTGAAGAAAGTAAACCTCATCAATTAGAAAATCGTTTTTATTCGATACAAGTGATTAAAACAAGAGAATATACTAGAAAATAACTTCTAAACTATGATAGAAATCAATCATCTCGGAAGAACTTCATACAAAGATTGATCTACACTACAACTTCTAATCCTTTAAGTATTCGAGAAAGATGTATTAACCGTAACATTAATTTTTAACGTAAACCTATAACGTCAAATTTTATATATTTACTTGAATTGAATTTAAACTAGGAATTAAAAAAAATGAAATAAAATGAAAATAAAAGCCTTAAAATCGAGTTTTTAAATTTTTGATAGAGTGTAAGATTGGCTTTTCTGCTATAATTGGTAAGACAATAAACAGGTAGAAGAAAGTTGTCTGATTATATTTATATGTTCATATAACTGACGTTTATAATATCATCTTTCTCACATATTTAACATAATGATGCAATTTAATGTATAACATCGATAAAGAACTGTAATGTGATATAAGAGATTCAACGTAAAGTACAAAATTAGCCTCTGTGAAAAGGATTTTGTAAGAAAATCAGTTACTTTGTAGAGATTGCCGTTGATAATTCTTTAGACAGAGAAGATAAGAAACATTATCTTATCTTAGCTTTTCTTTATATTATTTGGAAACGTTTCAAGAAAATTATTACATTTTGCATGTACTAATTTCATTCTTGAAGAGTCCATGTATTAATCCTTACTTTTTATTAAGGGGTAGTAGTCCGATTCTGATGATCTTCCTATGTATTTATACACACCTTGAGAGCCGCATCTGTATATATATATACAAATATACAGAGGTTCTCACCCCCGACATATACATTTAAAGTATTAATTAGGACCCAGAAAAAGGAACATATTTTTGATGTTGGTCGTTGTTGTGTGTAATCGCTGTTCGAAAATTCGACTGTAATTAAACTTCTTGGTGTGAAATTTAAATGATTTCTAAAATGATAATTTACTTGTGTTTAATTATCGAGTTATACTTATAGAAATATTTTAGATTTAAAATCTTCTATAAATAAATGAAACTTCATTCCTTAAATGTAAGTTAAGAAATGTATGTTAGAAATCTGTCAATTTTTAAAAATTAATTTAAAAGTCGATTTTATTAATCATTTAATTGATTAATTCATTTAAATAAAAAATATCCGTGAAGTTAGTGACGAAACAACGGTTAATAAAGATTATTCATTAAATATAATATAAAATAACCAATCAACGACAAAAACACCACGTAAAGTTCGTTTTTTTAGTCATCTTGAATGTTGATTGGTTATTGAAATTGTTCGACGAAACTGATTAATTGTTTGATTGGTTTAAACAGAAATACGTTATAATGTAGGCGGTACCATTCGTAACTATTTTATTAGAAAAATATTAAATTGTTATGTCACTACAGCTAAGAATTATTGATTGGTTAAAATTTCATTGGACAACATTTATGTATAAAGTTAACCAATAAAAGAAATAAATTGGAATAAAATATATAAGAATTGGTTAATGATTATTTAAAATGATATCATATTTCAAACTTTTATATATAATTTTCAAGGTTGTATGAACGATTAAAGTCTTACATTTACGTAAATGTGGAAAATGAACAAAATTATAAATTAAACATCAATTCATTGTGACATTGTCACAATGCCGGACTAATTTTTAATTATATTTCTAATTTATTTAATTTAAATTATATGCTCTCCATCTCAAATTAGTAGTCTTGCCCCTGTACATCATACTTTTCCTGATAACAACTAAGTCGTGCTGGTCATCTATGTAACTTTGTTAAGGGGAAAATATTTAAATTGAAATCACGTGACAGTTCTTTACCTCAGTTTTTTACACTTTAAAATTAGCATTCCTTAAACATCTACTGAAATTTTTATTCATTACTCTCATTTTTAAAGATGAAATTCGGAATAAGAGCAGTATTTTTGACTAAACTCGGGATTTATACGTGCTTTAATAAGTAAAAATTGTTTCTACAAGATTAATGAGTAGTAATTTTACTTAAATTCTAAAAATAATACAAGAGTATTAAGTTCCTAAATACAGTTTATTTTAAAATATCTCGTTAAAATGTTTTAATTTTATTTAATGAAGAAAAATATATTTGAAATTTTAAGAAGATTTTAATTTGTATACATTCATTTATTAAAAAATTCTTTCTGTTAAATTGTAATAATAAAGCATTTTTGTCGAGAATTTCACGAATATTTTTTAAAGTATGAAAAAATATCTGTTGAACGATAAAATAATTAGCTAAAGAAGATATTTAGTTGAGATAATATTATGCAAAATGCTATTTTATGTTCCGAATATTAGTGTAAATAGAACAACAGCAAAGAAGATAAATAATTCAGTAAATTCTTTTATTTAAAAGTGATATTCTGGAATAAAGAATTCCGGAATAAAGAAGTTCATTACGTTTCTTCTTTAATTATTTTATCATTGAAGGATTTAAAAAAAAGTTGCACAGAGCCGAGACACTCCGTGTGAGCTGTGTTATCATCGTAAAAAACTAAACACTCAAAAACTCTTCACAGATAAGAAGAAATTGCTTATGTCGTGAAATAAACCCACTCCCAGTATATTTAACCAGATAATTAAATTATAAAGAAAATCAAACTTTAGAAAGTTTTTTCTGTAACTATTTTTCATTTAAATGCAATAAAATAAGCTGTTTTTATTTGCAAATCTCTTGTTCTTTTATTATAACGATACAACAGTTTGAATTATTCAGTTAATTAGGTGTAGAATAGGTCACGAACCCCTGACACTACTTGAAAAAGTTCTGTAAATATTTGTAAATAGTAATTTATTCAGGCGATTAGTAATTAGGCTTCTAAGATCCAATTCGTGTGCCACTAATGATTAAAAAAGTCCATATATACGTACAATGTTCGACTCCCTCCTTCCACATTGTGTACAATTATGTACTCTTTGCTACCTCCTCTTTCTCTAAAACTGTACACACAATTAATCTACTACTATAATCTAAATAATTTATTTTTACTTCTCTCAAATAGTATATTATTATTTATTAAAAAAATAAACTAACCTGTGTAAACCGGACTCCCACGGTATCGAATACTTTTTCCGATTTGGCAGGTTTTCGTTTTATTAAGGTTCCACTTCGGACAGGTTTTACTGTAATTTAAGTTAAGCTTGTTCAAAATTGCTGTAATTAATTAATTACTGTCACAAAATTTCGTATCAACATGTTAATTTGGCTCGAATTACATGAAGTATTAGACGTTATACAGTAAAACCTGTGTAAACCGAACGGTATCAAGTTTTTCTGTTTAAACAGGGGTACGTCCTAGACAGGTTTTACTGTATTACGAATTCTAACATATCAGAAAATGTATTAAGTTTAAAATTGCAAGACAATACCGGTAATATATTAAATTTATATACATAATTATTTGATATAGAGGATATCCCATAAGTCACGCAATAGACCTTTAGGCAAGATAGCTGTTCGGATGATATATTCAATATGAATGCAATTCTGCTGAAGAAACACATTCAGTCGGGTGAACAAATTATTCCACACACTTTGCAAGATGTCAGAGGTCAATTTCTGACAAACTTGTGATCTTCTGTTCAAAAAGTGGGAGCTTTCAAGTGACTAACAAGTAAAAATCAAGGAGATTTCGGGGCTGGTAGTGATTCCTACTTTATAAAATTAATGTTACTTTCACTAACAGAAAATAAAAATATTTAAGATTGCCTTCACTTATATATAGAATGAAGGCAATCTTAAATATTTTATTTTCTGTTAATCTTAAATATTTTATTTTCTGAAGTAATTTTCTAACAGAAGATTAAGATCGAAGAATCATCAGAAGAGTCGAACCAGCGTTTATATAATAGAGCACACAAATTAGATGCATATAAATATGATTTTTACGGATTTTTAAGTTGATTCTATAGGAGAAGGTTCCAATATAGTAATGTTCGTTCCCACCGAAAGAGAATGATAGAAGAGTATTATCAAGCAAACAGTAACTACTTTACAATCTGAACTTCTATTGACCTTTCAGGAAGGCATCAAAGAGAATTATTTTAATTCTGTTCCTCAACACTTGCTTTTAAGAAAAGTAAGTATTTAGAGAATAAAGTAGAATTGCCATTAAAAATTGAGTTTTCTAAAGCGTAAGAATATAGTTAAAATTTATAATCAATGTGTATACTATAGGCTATAATATAAAAATGTAAAAAATGTAGTTTAATATTAAAACATGTATCACAGACACGTTAAAATGTATAATTGAATATTTAATAAATTTAACTTTTGGTTTATTTTATTTTTAAGAAATGATAAACGAGCAATTATTTATTGTGATATCGTCACAATTCCGGGCACAATTGCAGTTTTTCAGATCTCAATCACAATGCACAATGCAATTTACTAGTATATTACCCCTGTACAGTACATCATACGTTTCCTGATAACAAGAGAGTAATGCCAGTCATCTATCTAACTCTGATCTAAAGAAACTTTTCGAATTTACACATCAACGTTCTGTTTATTTATTAAGAATTCTTTGTTTTAACAATAAAATAAGAAACTATATCTGTTAAAACAGAATATTTTCTGACTCTTATACTTTTATACACAAAAAAATCGAACTGTGCTCCCTAAAAATGAAAAATAAATCCTTGCTCATCATACACAACCTTACACTTTCACTTTCCACTCAGTAGGCTTTTTTAGGCTGCAATTTAAAAAGATTGTAAACCTATAAATTACCAATGTAGTCCATCCGTTTCTCTTTCCTTAATCTCGATAACGGTGCTAGATAAATGGAGGACAGAGGCTGTTAGATAGATGACTGGCACGACTCTAATGTTAAAGGAAAAGTATCATGTACAGGCGCAATAAACTAATGATTTGAGATGGAGAGCGTATATTTTAAATTAAATTAATTTAAAATATGATTAAAAAATGACCATCCCTCCTAATGTTTTTACATTTTTAGACTCGATAGACCCTGAAAACTCAATAAATGCAAAAAATCGATGTTTTTTTCTGTATATATATACATGGATGTTAGTGTGTGTGTGTGTGAGATAGATGCACGATTTCGTTCACCCAATTTGAAGCATAATGTCTGCTGTTTCTTTTGTCGAAAATTTCTGAAATTTTGCAAGGGGTGTTTGTATATTTGGGAAATTGATGATTTTAAATTTTGGTAGTTAAAGGTCGAGAGGGTGGAGAGAAAAGGGAAATTACGTGTCTTATCTCAAGTAGTGTCGGATTTAATAAAGATTTTATTCGTTATTAGCATTTAAAATTTTTATGAAACTCATCTCACATCTCTACCTTAAAATTTAGGCATTTTGTCATCTATATATATAATCGAGACGAGTTGATGATAATAATCAGCGCAGAGCCCAAACGGTTAGAAGTTGAAAGTAGGTACACGGTTAGGGTATGTCACGAGAACGCACACTGAGAAGAGATTTTTCGAAATTCTTCCCACGGGGAGAGAGACAGGAATAAGGCTTAACACTTCCACCAACAATGAAAGTGTTAAGTAACAATGGAATTGTTAAGAGAAAGCGACGTGCAAGAC
Source organism: Centruroides vittatus (assembly GCF_030686945.1). Taxonomy (NCBI): domain Eukaryota; kingdom Metazoa; phylum Arthropoda; class Arachnida; order Scorpiones; family Buthidae; genus Centruroides; species Centruroides vittatus. The sequence goes on along the minus strand of NW_027121750.1, from coordinate 518,511 downwards.
GCAGATGCGGTTCTTTTCGTTTTTGCGGGAAATCGAACACATTTTTAGACCCATCTAAACATTCTGTAAGGGGGATCGAATTCTTTCATTCTGTGAAAACGGGTAAGGTTGACTATCACGTAATAATCTTAATCTTTGCTATCGTTACTTTTGCCCGAGCAACACCGGGCCTTCCCGCTAGTTTTATAATAATTAATAATATAAAATTTTTTAAAATAACATTGTAACAAATGGCGGCACCCAAAATTTTAAGTTTTTTTGCTGAAAACTTACGCAACTCGTTGCTGGAATTATTTAAAGCAAAAATAGAAAACCTAAAGCGATTATACACATTATGAACTATAGACCTGCAAATTTATAAAAGTAGATGAACTGAATCATTTAAATTATTTTCCGCATTCAATGTTATAGAAGTAAATACATACGAGAGCATTATATTGAAGGTTATTATGCCTTTGTATCCTTTATCGTAACTTAAATTTATCTTTGTATACTAGTACATTTATTAATTAACAGGACTTATTATACTAGAAAATTATGGATGCAGATATTTAGTCTTACATATGAAAAAATATTTTTTATTTAGTTCACCCGAACACATACACTTTAAGCTTGTGTTTCGGACTTGTTTGTCTCTCCTCAGCATGCAGTCAAAAAACACTTTCTATAATTAACAATTAAAATCTTCTTTTGTTACAATTATAATTAAAAATTAAAATAAACGCATTAATTTCCCGACAATAAAATAATAAAATTCTTACAGTTTCTGTATTTCCGAACTGCTTTAAAAATTTAAATATACTTGTAATCCACATTAACCATATAATTCGAACCGTATACCTATTTTTTATACATCATAATTAATCTTATTAAATTTATAATTGTAATTTTATCTAAAATTTCTGCATTAACTACTTACATTTTTGATTATTTTTTTTTACTTAATCTATATTTACAATTCATTCTAAATCATATACTTTCCCGTCCCCCCTTCTATAATGCTTCTCCAGGATTGGTGGATTTCCCTTCCGAGTATTGTTATTTATTCTTTCTGTTTGTCTGATTATATTTATATGTTCATATAACTGACGTTTATAATTATTTTCTTCTTTTTTCCTTATTTTAACAGTATTTAAATCAATTTCACAACCTTCCATATTACAATGTTCAGCCACTGCCGAATTTGCATATTTTCCTTTTATTGCTCTAATATGCTCACTTAATCTTATTTTTAATTTTCTGTTTGTTTCTCCAATATATGTTTTCTTTGAGTTACAATTGCAATTAAATGAATATACAACATCTTTTTAAAATAAACAGACTAATAATAAATTCGAATATAAATTATAAAAAGTACAAATTAAAGAAATTACAAAGAAAAAACAAAAAAAAATAAAGAAGAAACAGGAAGAGAAAATTCCGGAAACAGAATAGAAAAACAAGAACAAAAGGACAATTCTGGTAAGTTTTTCTTAAATAAATATAATAAATTAGTCAAAAAATAGGATACCCGACTTTAAAATAAAAAGAAAAATACGAAAGAAAACTAATTTTAAACATGACAGAGGTCGAAATACCAGAATTGATCAGAAGAACACTAAAACAAGGATTAGACTATAATAAGTCAAAAATACTGAAAATTGAAGATATTGCAGTTTTTACAGAACACTTATTATGGAAGTTTCTAGAAGAGGAGAAAGAGAGCAAATAAGAGCAGGTATGCAAAACATAATCTTGATTAAGTGTTCATAATGAAACAAAAAGAGCTCTTTTGTTTCATTAAATGAACACTTAATCATATATAGAGAAATGACAAAAATGCACAAGATAATATGGTTAAAAGCTTTTAAATTAAATTGGACAATTCTCTCTATAAAGATAATTGTATTTTTGGACAGCTTATGCATCATACACCATACAATTAATCATATTTTTTTGGACTGCACTATAAATCCACATTGTCATTTGTCTCTCCGTCCTTAATCTCGAGAACGGTGTTTGATACATGAAAATCGAGACAAAATATGGAAAGTACAGCCCCCGATTAATTACTTCAAGGGGATAAAACCAAACAAATAATAATAATGGAAAAAGATAAGAAAATGGAAGTGATCAAAGAATTAATCCAAGAAGGAAGTTATGAACAACTCAACAAAGATCCAGTGAATGGTCTAATAAAAGCTTTAGACAAGGAACTAAAGAATTTAAAATTACAATATATAACAGAAGAAGACATCAAATACATAAAAAGAGAAGACAACAGAACACCGAAATTTAATATAAGGGTAAAGACACATAAAAATCCTATTAAATATAAACCTCTAATACATGTGAAAAATTACATATATTATAATTTAGAATAATATTTAAAGAATAAATTAAATTTATTAGAAGTATCTAAGTATAGTATAAAAAATGTGGATGAATTATTAAGTAGATTAAAAAAATATAACTATTAACGAAAATTTGAATTTAATATCACTAGATGTTGTCAATATGTACCCTAGCATTACAATAGAAGACATAGAAAATTCGTTAATAAAAATCAAGACACCAAATTGGATAATTAAATTATGTTTAATACTAATTAAAAATAACTATTTTCAGTTTGATAGGAAATTTTACACCCAAACAGAGGAAATACCTGTGGGCACATGTATAGGTCCAAAATTGGCCGAAATATCAACGATGCAAATAGATGAAAAGATTAAAAATATAGAAGGTATTGAATTTTATAGCAGGTATGTGGATGTTTGCATAATAATTTTTGATAAAAGGATAACAAATGAAAATATAATCATAAATATGGCTAATACGATCAAGAGAATATTAAATTGAATTAGAAGAAAAAACAGAACAGTATAAATTATCTATATGTATTTGAAAGAATTAAAAAAGTTGTAAAAAGTAGAATTAATTTAATACCTGAAAAAATAAATTCAACTAAAAAATATTTGTGTTATAGAAAAAAAGAAAATTATGATATAATAGAGGAAAAAGGCGTTGTATATTCATTTAATTGCAATTGTAACTCAAAGAAAACATATATTGGAGAAACAAAGAAAAAATTAAGATTAAATAAACATATTAGAGCAATAAAAGGAAAATATGCAAATTCAGCAGTGGCTGAACATCGTAATATGGAAGGTTGTGAAATTGATTTAAATACTGTTAAAATAAGAATAAAAGAAGAAAATAATTATAAACGTCAGTTATATGAACATATAAATATAATCAGACAAACAGAAAGAATAAATAACAATACCGGATGGGAAATCCACCAATCCTGGAGAAGCATTATAGAAGAGGAAGGGAAGGGAAAGCATAAAAGAAGAGATTTGGAATCAATTGTAAATATAGATTAAGTAAAAAAGAATAATCAAAAATGTAAGTAGTTAATGTACAAATTTTAGATGAGATTACGAATATAAATTTAATAAGATTAATTATGATGTATAAAAAATAGGTATACGGTTCGAATTATATGGTTAATGTGGATTACAAGTATATTTGAATTTTTAAAAAAAGTTCGGAAACTGTAAGAATTTTATTATTTTATTGTCGGGAAATTAATGTGTTTATTTTAATTTTTAATTATAATTGTAACGAAAAAAACATTTTAATTGTTAATTATAGAAAGTGCTTTTTGAATGCCTGCTGAGGAGGCACAAACATGTCCGAAACACAAGCTTAAAGTGTATGTGTTCGAGTGAACTAAATAAAAAATATTATTTCTGATGTGTAAGACTAAATATCTGCATCCATAATTTTCCAGTATAATAAGTCCTGTTAATTAATAAATGTAATAGTATACAAAGATAAATTTAAGTTAAATTATATTGAAGGAATTATCATATGGAATTAACTAGTAACGTAATATTAGCAAAGACGAATTCGTTAACACAAAATGCCATTAAACAGATGCGCTCGTAAAATTTTAAAACTTCATAAATATATTGATGACAGTAATATCCATTAATTATAATACTTAAAACAGATTATATTTAATTATTATTATTATTATTATTATTATTATTATTACCATTTTTAATTAAAAAACAGGTTTATATAGAACACTCTAAGCTATTATTTTTAGTCTTTTGTTTCATTAAATAAACACTTAATCATATATAGAGAAATGACAAAAATGCACAAGATAATATGGATAAAAGCTTTTAAATTAAATTGGACAATTCTCTCTATAAAAATAATTGTATTTTTGGACAGCTTATGCATCTTACACCATACAATTAATCATATTTTTTTTGGACTGCACTTTTGAAATTGCAGAACTATAAATCCACATTGTCATTTGTCTCTCTGTCCTTAATCTCGAGAACGGTGTTTGATACATGATAATCGAGACAAAATATGGAAAGTTCAGGCACCGATTAAATATATAAGAACGTGAATTTAATCCAAAAATTTTCCCCTGAATAGAGTTACGTAGATGACCGCATGACTCTGTTGTTGTCAGGAAAAGTATGATGTACAGGGGCAAGACTGTACAAATTTGAGATGGGGAGCATATTTTAAATTAAATAGATCAAGAAAATGATCAAAACTGCAAGTTGGCATTGTGACGATATTACAATAAATAATTGTTCGTTTACATTATACACGTGTTTCAAATATTACTTTGTTATCATCACAATACAAAAGGAATCGATTTAATTACACAGGGTTTGTTTTTATTTGTTTATAACAAGGCGACACTGGCAACACACTCGAAATCATTTTCTACAGAAAACTGGCCAATAGATTGGTGTAAAAATGTGAAGAAAATCCGGAAAATTAATAGGGGCAGTTTCCCCCAAGGTCCACTAAGAGGCATCTTCCTTTGGTTGAAGGGTATTAAGAGATAACACTATTTGCAGATAACCTATTTACTGCATATCTTATTGTATTCTAAATGACAACTCTGATTTGTTCAATCTTCTTGGACATAGACTTTATTTTTTTTTTTTTTGAATATTTCATAAGAAGTCCATCTAATGGCTGTTTGATAAGTTTATTTCGTGACTTGTCAGATAGCATTCAAAAGGAACATATTCTATAAAAGAATTTTCCAAATTGCTTATCTCATTTTCCTCCAGGGACGTCGACATTGTTTGGAAAGATCCCATCAACAACGTATACATCCCTTCCACTTTAATAATAAATTCGATCAAGTTTGATGTTTAATATCTGGAAATCCTATTATAGCGTTGGTTAGCTTATATCAAACCCCATTAACTGTCGAAAAAGTGGTTTATAGAGAACTTTGTGCACTTTGTTTCATTAATAAACTAATTAACAATTAGAAACAAACAATTATTTATTGTAACATTGTCACAATGCCGAGCTGCAACTTTTAATTTAAAAAATCATGTGACATGTAAAAATCTAGACTGGAAGTTCGTAAAGAGTTCACGATATCCAGCCCGTATGCTTTCCATATCTAGTCTCGATTTTAGTAGTGTCTTGCGCCTGTACATCGTACTTCTCCTGCTAACAACTGAGTCATGCCAGTGCTGTATCCAGCTCTTTTCGAGAAAATTTTGAATTAAAATGACTTAATTTCCGTTCTGGTCAGGAAGTTTTTATATAGTTAATTAGGACCTCCCTCTATTATGCTTTCCATATGTCGTATCGATCCCATCTATAAGTCTGTATCCGAGATTAAAGTAGAACAGACGTACACACTGGCAGACCACGATGTGAATGAATAATCTCGTAAAACTTCAATAAAGATAAAGAACAACACATCGATATTAATTCATTTATTCCATAAATATTAATTTGATCAACAAGTTAGTGAAGTCACCTGTTTCCTTAGCAAATTGTGAAGAGTTCGCTCACTCATTCTGTTCTTGGTCCCCTTTTCTTTACGTTTCTTCATGAGTCGTGTGTCATCAATCAAAGTAGTCAAGACGTACTTTAGGAAAAGGAAGAGAAGAAAATCGTGATGAGAATATTTATAAGAATATCGAAAATCAATTAATCCTTTCTGATAAGAAGACACTCGATGTTCTACGCAGAAAAATTCTATTTTAGAATTCCTCAGGAACAAGGCCTAGTGGTTTAATCTGTGTTAAGTTAGGCTACGTGTAATCTGCCTAAAAACTGTTGAAACACCCACTTTTCTGGCTTTTATGTATATAACAAAGGAAAGTATTGTAACTGTGGTAAATTTCATCCTCTCGTGGTTTTTCGTAAATCTGCATGTTTTCAGACCTATCGAAAAACCAAAAACTTAAATAACAGAGAAAATAATTCCGTGTATATGTACTGTACACGTATTTGTTTGTTCGTTTGTGCGCGCGTGGATTAGAAGACGAAATTTGTTATTTAACTTATACGTAAAGGACATCAAAATTTTGGAGTGAGGAACTCGAGGGAGTATGGAGATAGAGGAGTCACGTGTAATATCTCGAGTGTGGTTGTACTTAACGAAGATTTTTACACATTTACAATATTTTATAAAACTCCTCCCTACACTCATTTTTACATTTTATAATAATTAATAATATAAAAGCTATTTTTTCAATAAAATCCCATAAGAGTCAGTGCTGCAGCCTAATTGTGTGCTAGTACGTCTTAGTGTTTTTCATTGAGAAAGTTAATCAGCTCGTTGTTGGATATTTTATCTGAATTTTTAAAATATCCATTATGTAAAATATCTTCCATACAAATCAATAACTTTAAATAGTAGTTAAATATTGAATTATTGCAAAATACATTTTTGCTCGTGCAAGATATGAAACTCTTCGAGACTTTACTACGAATCTAGCGTTTATAAAAGGAAGTAATTTTAGAAAATATCCTTTCTAAGAGCAAAAAAATGAGTAAAATATGCATTCTTTATAACCTGTTTGTTTGGTCGAAAATGCATCTGAGGGAAGACAATTTTACGCGAGAACTTTCATTTAACTCTTGTAATATCCAGTATTTCTTTTTATGGAGGACATTCGGTATGAATATTATAAAAACTCTAGCAAAATAAACGTTTGTTCTCATTACATCACTATTGTACTTCATGGTTTCCTGTGCCATACATCTCGACATCTCTTTAATATTTATAAGAATGCTTGCTGCAAATCACTGAACACTAAAAACGAACTAATATATTATCATTATCATATATTAAAATTTAAAAAAAATAATAAAATAGAGAGAACTTTCAAAGATTTATCACTAAACAATTTTCCGGTTGTAGAAAAATGTAAGAAAAATTTCCAAAATGTTTCAACCTTTTTATATTTTACAGTTCATGTTCCTAATTAGTTATTAATTAAGTACGAACATAAATTAATCTGCTCCTTTCGAAATTAATTACATTCATAAATTCGAATGTTTGAGTAATTAAATTAAAAATAAAGATTGCACGCTTTAAAAATGCCATTAAAATTTAATTAAAAGTTCTTCTATTCTTTATTCATTAGAATAAAAATACGAGGAGAAAAATGCCGATTACTTGATGATATACAAGAAGACATTTTGATTTTTTATCTTATAGAAAAAAAAAATTATCGCGAAGTTCACTTCTTCAAAAGTGTGTGTTAAATCAATAAAAAATAAAATAAAAATTGTAATTATTTTATAATGATATCCTGTAGTTTTCTAATCATCTTTTAATTTTCAAATGTCACGCTACATCTGGTCCGAAACGGTATCGAAAGCTCGATATCTGGTCTCGATTTTCATCAATCTAAATACGTTCTCGACATTAACGAAAGACAGACAGACAGACAGACAGAAGACATTGGGAATGTATAGTGGAAATTGTCTGTCTGCAATTTAAAAAATTGTTTATTCTAAAATTAAATCATTTCTAGATTAAAACAAGTAGATATACTCTTTACATCCGACTTGGAGAAATTTACTAGCACAGACAAACGAAAAACTTTTATTCTTAACAGTTCTATTCTCAAAAGATTCAAACAATCGAAATGTATTTCGCCTTTACAATTCGGCCTAATCAGTGGATACAATTAACTGCCGGTTGCTGTTTATTCTTATGTCTGGTGATCTCTTCTAGCATGCATTTAAGGATTTATGCATTTTGAGTCTTATGTTTAATTTAGGTAATCTTATATTATTAAAATTTAAGATATTCTTTGCTTGTTGATTTGAAAATTCCTTTTTGTGTTTCTTCATTAATTTAGTAAGGCTCTTTTTTTATCTCCTCCATGGGATCTATTGGTGGTAATTCATATTCATCTGCTGACACTATTTCTATTTTCTTGGATAATAATTCTTCTCTTTTTAATATAATCAATTGATGAGATTTATCTGCCTTAACTATGGAAAGATTAATTAAATTTTTTGAAAAAATATAATCTTTTAGATTTATTAATTACTTTATTGCTTTTTTATCTACTATATAATCCCTTTTAATAATATTATTTTTACCTTTATATTTGACCAAGTCTTTACTCAAAGTAGTCCTTACTTTCCCTTTTCCTTCGTTGTTTCCAGGAATTTTCCTTGTGGCATTTTCAATTTCAGCTACGATTGGAATTGATTTAGAATACAATTTTTAACATTAAGGGTTTTAAGGACACAGAAAATCTAGCATTTTTGATTTGATTTTATTCCTAATACTTGTTATCATTACCTTTTTATAAGTTTTCAGATTGGTTCGGGTGATATAAAGAGGGTGGAGCAACATCTCTTTGACGAATGATCCGATTTTGCTGAAAATTTCTAAAAACATTTACACTTAACACACGAACCTCTCCGCAAACTTTCATAAATTTTCGGCAAAAGGCACAGGAGTTATTAAGCTTCAAACCGAGCGAACAAAACTGTGCCTCTCACAATCACACACACCAGTATCCATATATATATAGAAAAAAAACTCATTTCGACATGTCGAATTCCCGAGTCTAACAATGTAAAAATATTGGACGGTCAGATTTTTAGAGATATTTATAAAAGAGGGAAAGTATGGCTAAGTAAAGCTACTTGAAAGAATTTTAAATGAAGTTCTCCTTGTAGAAAAAAATAAAAATAAAAGAAAATATCGTCGATAACAATTGGAAATCCTCCTAACTTTCAGCACTAAAATAAAACATTATGATTATTATTCCCTGTAGCAACATTACTCCAAGTAATTTCGATCGAATGTTGTATCTTTCTGATTGAAAAAAAAAAAAAAATACTTGTACAAACGACCGCAGAAACCTTTCCGCATTAAATGCAGAATGGCAAAGGTATTGATCCACATATAAAGAAAGATCAAACAGTATAAAACAATTCGTGTCACTCACAATATTTTCCTCCTCCATCTCTAATATCACTTCCTGAATAATCTCTTCGATATGGACATCAACAATGACATCGAATGCAAACTTTAAAATTAAATTTGGCAGCTGCAAAGAAATATTTATTAATTTAATTTACAAAGTTTCCTCCAGTCAATCTTGAAATTGCAAAATATCGTACCCTAGAGGAAGTATTAAAGTAGCTTCAGTGTGGTAAATCTATCGAATGCATCTGAATAATGAAGAACCACCAAATAAAGAGGAATAAAATGGAGTCACGACCTCTTCACTTTCAGTATTTTAAGCTAATTATACGCTTTATTGTTCTCAGATTTATTAAAAAGATTACAGATTTGTATTCTCTTCAAACACGATTGAAAGTTTTAATGACCATTATATGGCTGCTTAGTGTTCTCCTGCTGAATGGTGACCTCTTCACCACTCTACCAAATTGTACATAGTGCAGGAGTGAGTTTAAAGTAAGCAAACCAGTGTAATTCGTTTCATTTAACACAGATTATGCCATAGATTTGATTACTTGGCTACGTGTTTCTGGAATTCACCCCAGAAGTGCACTATTTACTCAGTTTAAGATATGTGTCAATCTGTATCAATATCTCTCGCAACACATATTTAAATTAATGAAAGTAAATTTAATTTTAAAACTCTATATTAAACAATTGTATACTTTATAACATATTGTTTGAAATGTGTTGTGCTTTACTCGTTTATGCAAATTTCATAATATGTATGTTCGTATAGTGCAAGTGAATCGGGTATAGAGATATATAGTATGGAAAATACGAAAATATAGTCGCTTGTCAAATAAGGGTAATCATTGTTCCTGTTGTTTCAGGTGTAATAATGAGCGGAAATAACCATGCTGGCTCCCGGAACTTCTTTACATTCAAAAACACTGAAACACTGTTACAATACCTAAATGCCCCAGAAGGTGTGGATGGCGACGATAAAATTGCTGTGTAGCTTCCCGTATTGTACTATTTTCCATTTACAGCTTGTATAAATAGTGTTTTCAGATAAAGATCTGCCAGATATAGTCATAATCATTATAACACTTTTTTTTTCTTTAAAATTTAAAGCCTAATATGTGATATGAATGTGTATCGTGCATTTTATCGCTTCGTTCGTTAAATATGGTAAAAAATAAATAAAATTTTAAAAATAGATGAAATACAATGCTTCAATCACAGCACCTTGAACTCGAGTCTATTATAGACTAGAGTTTCCTGAAATCACAACAAAAGGAAACACTATCATCCAACTTAACACCGTGTAATTAATACTTTCTATAGCTCTATAATCACCAAATGGGTATTGATTCTACAGCACACAGGACGACGTCGAAATGAGAGATAAGGTGGTCCAACTAACGACGTCATAACACCAGTCGGAATGGCCTCCTTCACAATATATTGAAGATCATTACGGCCAAGGCTCATACAGCCAAGTTTAATCGCAATCGATGTTTTAAGATAGGTTATTGCACCGAATTTCAAGATCCTGTTTTTTTTATCCGTTTACGCCTTTCAACACTATGTACTGTTATTACCAATCTGAGACTAACACAAGTAATAAGCCAATAGCACAAACCATTAGGTGTTATCGAAATATACAAACAAGTAATATCACTCCATGACAGATTTATTTTACGAACTTTACTCCTGAACACATTATAAGTTCGACCCTGTCTTATTGACCAAGATTTTAGGTTTGGTTTGGCTTTATTTTTATACAGCAACACGACACGTGAGCGATCTTTCGAGGAAAATGCCTCCTGGGGGTCTTTTATAAGAAACTGCCCCTATTTAGGGGTTACTAACGTCAAGAACACACAGAAAACTCCACGTGGCTGAAACATTTTCCCCTAAGACACCTCAGAATAAAATTTCAGAAAATTTCGAGTAAAGGTACAGAAGTTATTGAAGTTCAATTTGGGTGAACAAAAACGTGCCACACCATAGGAACCTCCATACATACCGAGAAACCCCCAACCTTTTTGCATTTCTTGATGTTTCAGGGTCCCGATTCCAAAAATATTTAACAATATTATGACTATAATAAAAGAAATTCCTTTCGAGGTGTATTTTTACAAGAATTTTTTTTATTATAATCAGTGCAAAATCCTCAATTTAAAGAATTCATGAATAATTGTAAATCTAGTTAACTTTTTCAACTTTCATTATTGAATATTTTTGAAGATATTCAAGAAAATTATGTTTAATTCCCTAAATAATAATAAATAAATATAGTGGGAAATTACATTACCATTAATTTATTTATGTTATAATGTGGAAATGATTGCAAATCACTTCCGAAGATAATTATAAACAGTTCTCTCCAATTAACTGTCAAAATTCCCAAAGGATCGACACGTAGAAGGATTAAATTAAGAAACGTTTATTATATTGATAATGTATGATTTAATAACGTTCAATTAACTGCATGGATGTAAAGTTTCTCTTCGAAACATGTAACGAAGTAAGAGGAAGAGCATTTTTCTTCCTTAAAATATAAAGTATATTTATGTATATCCGTCGACGAAGGAATTAATGTATTACATCCGTAAACGAGACATCACTTTTTAACATTTTTTAATAAATTGTGCTGTGTAACGAGTAGGAATTTCCAAATTGAAGTCAAATTTGTTCTCCAATCACTTTCATTATTTATTCCATCTTCATATCTTGTATTATTAGACCCTGGAGAGTTCTTTTGCTAACTACTTTTCCTGATGTTTATTGTTTAAACAGGCGTATTAACTCAGTAAATATATCGCTGATTTTATTTACCTAAAACAATCTCGTCTGTATACACAATGAAACTTCACTTATTTATTTAACAATGCTAATAAAAACAAAAGGAAAGAGACTACTGGGAATACCGAAAGAAATATTCAGCAACTCAATAGGCGAAGATTAAAATCTGGTTGCAACAGAGATTCTTCAATCACTGTTTAATTTTTCTTATATTTATATAAGAAATATATAATTTCTTGCACACAATTGAAAACATTCCATTGACAGTTGTATGTTATACTTGTAGGCATAATTACGAACTGAGATTTATTTATACAATGGACTATGTAACAGGGGAGTCCAGGTGATCCTTAGAATCTTTTTTAAAGTGCTTCCTCTTGGAAGGACTTTCTATGACAGTCCTCCTTCTTGGAACATCATCACTCATGTGTCGTGTTGCCTTAATGCAGCAATCTAATACATTCCCCCTTCAATTGACTTTTGAAACGAATCGATAACCTTGGTAAATTTACATTTAAATGATCCAATCTCATTTAATAAAATAGTGCAATGTTGTTGCCGTATATTTTCTGAATAAACAAATGAAATTATCCGTTATAAAATCCGTAATTTACGAGAAATGTTGTGACCTTATAACCAGAGATAAACCACACGATTCCCTTGACCTTCAGCCACCAAAATTTATAAACATATGAACCGCCCTGCCAAATTTCAGAAATTTTCGACATAAAGCATAGGAGTTATTAAGCTTCAAATTGGATGAACAAAATTGTGCCATACAAATATTCATCCATACAGAAAAAACACTCCAACTTTTTTGGTTTATATGCAGATAAGCGGGTTCTCCAGCCCCTAAGCATTCCATATCAGGTCTGTATTTTAACGGTGTCTCGCCCTTGTACAGTACATCATAGTTCTCTTTATAACAACCAAGTCATGCCGGTGTTTCCCTATGTGGTCTCAATTTTCATTTATATAACGCCATTCTCGAGATTAACGAAGAGCAAACGGACAGACGAAACGACACTGGAAATATATGTGTCTGCAATTTGAATATTGCAGCTCAATTAATTGTTACACATAGTAAACCCAGACAAAAACGATTTTGTTTCAGGTTTGGTCATACTTTTGTAATGTTAAACCAATATACAGGGATGATTCAAAAGTCTCCATAAAACAAATACATGAGGCGATAAAGATGCCTAAGTCTGAAATACCCGTTTTTGACCTTCCGGTCAAACTCTGGCACAATGAGCAAGGATTTATCTATCTGGTACCCTGCCCAGCTAAAGATCATTTGGATCAGAAACTGGTTAGCATCTTCATTCAGCAGCTGCCAACGTCAGAAGAACAACCAATATAATTGCCTCACGTAGAAGCACGTCATAAAGTAAACACTTCACTGTTCTTCATCCCGTTTTGGACAATAGCCCTCAAGAGGTGTCATAAAACTATTTACGACGACTTCGTGATACATCCGCAGAAAATTTGGTGTCCCGGTTAATGCGACCCCGGATAATCAAGACTGTTACGTGCAGAACTTAAAAAAAATAGGGGCTGGTTTTCCATGGAAAATTCTTTCAGAAAACAAATAGTTGTGACACAAACGATTGTTTTAGGGATTATTTTATTAAAACACATATGCCTTCCGCCTTGTAGGCAATAAACGGGGCTTTTTTTTCAAGGTCCACTGTGGATTCGGCTAGGATCACACCCATTGTGAGCCTAGCCGAACCCACAACGTTATTGCTGATATGCATTTTAGTTTGAGTATGAACAAACTACTTCCTATTTCGTCTTAAATATGGCATTATTCGTCACTTTGTTGAAAAACAAAATTGGCGGATTTTGCTCCTCTTGTAGATCTTAATACCAAATTGATTGGAAACGGCTACCAGAAAATTCTCGCATATTGTGTGGAGTTTTCACATTGCTCTACCGTTGCGTGACTAGTTTCATGATGGCTCATTCAGATGACAATGATTTCTTACAATAGGATAATGCACCTCAACAAAGGCCAAGCAGGCATCAGATAATATCAAAAGAACATTTTCAATGATTCTATATCCTCCTAGGTACCTTGACCTGAACTCCACCTCTCTGAGATGCTGTTTGGTAGAAATACTCTTCTCCCTCTCATCATGAGGGATTTCGGTTTGCTATACCTTTACAGCAAGACCAACGTCTCGTGGACTCTCTCCGAGCGCCTATCAAGAGTGGAGCTGGACATTAGGGACAAAGTAATGTAGTAAAGACACAGTATTTACAGTAATGTTTCTATTAAAAATTTTTCGTATCTCAGTGTATATAGAAACAAATGTGTTTATAGTACTCAAAACTTCTTTGGAAAGTCTTTGGCTTACTGTTTACTCGCATGGATCAAATAATATTGAAGACATTTGATATAACAACATCAAATCTGTTCATTCAAGTCAATTATGTTAACCTCTACCTAGGAATAGCAAATAGTCAATTAATAATTGTATTAATAAAAACATATTTCTAGTATCAAGAAATTTAACACAAACAACCTTTTCAGAAATGTCAACACAAATTTGCATAAAAAAGGAACAGGTCAGAATAGTTTAGTTGATGTTTAATGAGGAAATTCTGTTAAAAAATAACTTTTATATTATTAATTATCATAAAATGGCAAAAACGATTAACTTTTAGAGTCGAGAATGCTAAGAACGATTAAATTCTTCATTAAGTCTGACCGGACTTGAGATATGACACATGATATATCCCGTATATCTCTCCACCCTGTCGACCTTTAACCACCAAAATTTATTAGCGTTAATGCCACTTCTAGACAAGCCAACGTGTCAAATTTCGTTTTATAGTCATAACCCCAACCCGAGAAAGTAAACGAAATAGACCCATACACACAAAGAGAGAAATTTCCATGGAGTTTTCCCATTTATTTTTACATTTTTGGGTGTATGGATTATAAAATAGTTATTGCACGTCTAAATTTGAATTTTTAAAATGAAATTGAATTAATTTTTCTATATTTCCATTCACATTTACAATCGTTAATGGTAGTTAAAGAGTAGAAAAATTCCCTTCATGAACTGTATTTAATCTTCTTAAATTCTTCCGTAAACACATGAAAAGATAAACATTAAGTCAAAATAACAGTAAAATGTTCTTCTTTCACGTTTTACGCAATTAAAGACACGTCCGGGACGAAATAAATGACGTCAGAAACAATTAACTTCAGACTTTAATGCTTAAAAAAAGCCGAACAAAATTAATGGAACGACACTAACTGATCCAAAAGAACAATTATGTTAACGAGCTTCAGGATAAATTCTAAGAAGTCAAATGATCTTGGAGAAAGATTTTCTTCCGTAAAATCTTCAGGAGCAAAGAATCAATACGTAAAAAAATATATTAATCTCAATATTAGCATGGAGACGAAAACTAATTAAGATGCAAAGGGCATTTCGAAGAAAAATGTAATTCCCAATGGTTAAAAAATAAAAGTTTTACATTGGGAATGACTTTTGATACCCTCTGAAATATTCATATAGCTGGAAAATCGAATGGTAAATATAAATTTCCCGAATTTATCGTTATTTATGTACTTAAAAAGTATTTTTTTGATGAATTTTTACCGCATAATTTCGCTCTATTTTTAATGCAAGTCGATGTTCGTTGCTACCTTGTCAATTAAATTAAACTTTTTCGTGTTTCTAATGTCATATTTTTTTAACGATTTATCATCTAGTTTAGTGGTATATATTACAAAACTACTAGAAAATTAATTAAAGAATTTATTTCGTAAAAAATAAAACTGAGTTTTTGTAATCAATTTACAAAAGGAAAATATGCATATAAAATAATACCTGTGTTAACCGGAATTGCATGGTACCGTTTATGCAGGTTCCGTTTTCGACAGGTTTTACTGTATATTCAACTGTATAATCCTCTATACTTTCTAAAGAGTACGTCTCTACAACGAATACTAAATTCAGTTTTGTGGAAACTTCACACGCTTAGTTTTCTCCTTCATCCGTGTTAACAATGGCAGGTTAGATGACACTACACTACTAAATACTTGCTAATGAGTTTGCACCTCACAAATGGATTGACCGCGTAGTTTTTTCCGCATTTTCTTCACGTGAGTGATAAGAGTTAGTATCAAGGAGGCACCCCTTTGTGTTTCGGTGCCTTCCATGTACCATGAACCTATTCTTACGCCCTTAAATGAGCAACTATTATCAACTCATAATGGTAATACCGCCATAATGGAATCCATTTTTCGCGTGAAAGTTTCCAATGCCCTACAATGACACGAATTCTCACAGATCTTTCGTGAAGTTGAATTTAATAAATTGCTCAGAAAAATCGAAAAAATAAGTACAAACAAAAGAGATTAAAGGTTCAAAATTGGATTTTCTTGCAAAGTCAGAGAATAAAACTGTGCAAACCTATCATTTATATGTAAATCACGCGACAAAATGAACCTTTTTTCCATGCATCAAAGATTGTTCGAATGTATTATTCGATTCGATAAACATCTTTACTTGTATATTCGAGAATTCTCTCATATCCCGTGATGTATGACAAGATCGATGCTAGTAGCATAAATATTAAAATCAAGAATATGAAGACAGACTGTTTTATCTTGTAGTAAAATTCGAGATGTTCACTACTTTATGACGAATGAAAGAATCTATTCTGATCAGAATATAAATATTCTAAAGATTACCGTATTTACTGGCATATAGCCACACGCCATTTTTCAAAGGAAGAAATTAGTACATTTCTAATTTATTTTGTTGAAAAACAAAGTGCTGTTTTATGCAACTGGTGTATAAAATGTATCTAGGTACCGTATATAAAGAAATAATATTTTGGTGCAATTAACAGAGAATATTCAGGTAAAAAACAATGAATATTCAGGTACAAAACAATGAATATTCAGGTACAAAACAAAGAAACTTCGTGTACAAAAACAAAGAATATTCAGGTACAAAACAAAGAAACTTCATGTACAAAAAACAAAGAATATTCAAGTACAAAAACAAAGAAATTTTAGGTACGCAAACAAAGAATATTGAGTTACAAACAACAACTAGGCATTTCCTAATCAAAAATATATTATACCTGCCGGCGTATAAGATGTACCCCATATTCAATAAGTATTTTTATAGTATAGAAATAATGTTCAAATTTAAATATTACAAAAGAATAGTTTTATCATAATTATTATCAATTCTTTTTTTAATCTAAACTTTATACTTGCTTATAAATGAATTATTAATTGATTAAAGTTTATATTTAATTTAAAATAAATAAAAGTATTGTTGTACTTTTTGAATTTCTGCCATTACATGTGATTTTATGGTAATAAAATGGAATCATCAAGTTCACTTTGAAATCCATTTTTGCCACTGTATATGCAACACATGGGCGATCTGCCAAGGCGGGTTGCCTTCAAGGAGGATATTTATGGAAAATTGACTCCTATTTAGGTTTTACACAGGTAGTGGTGCATTATAAATTGATTGTACCCCAAGCAAATTTGAATTAAAGGGTTCCATGTATAGTATTGGATTCAAACATTTTTGCCACAAGAATTTTGGGGGAATCTTTGTTCGTTTTTTAAAGTGACTTCTGCGCTGTGCCAGTGCACCCTGCGCCTGAACCATACCGGTAATCTAGGGTCCCCAGATACGATTAAAATTTACATTTCAATATTGAAAGTACCGTGCAGTAATGGGTTTATAAATAATTGGTTTGGGGTGGTCCATTGTTGGTGAGGCTCCAGGCAATTGCCCTTTTTACCCATAGGATTACGCTCCACTGTACACACGTGAAGAAAACCCGGAAAACTCCACGTGGCCAGAACGTTGGCCAGGCACGAACCCACGACCTGTGTTCGGTGCGCAAATAAATGGAGATAAGTGACTTTTTGAAACTACACGGGAACAGACCAATAAAAGATTTTTCAAAATCGACTGGTGAAATTATATTATTATTATTTTTTTTAATAAATGTATCTTATTTCATTGTAAAAGCTTAATTTTTTAAACTATTATTTGGCATTTTATCTACAATTTCTATTAATATTTTCACGATTATTATTTTCGGTGGTCATCAATCATAAAATATTCAAGCAATCCATAATTTATTTCGAAGAAAAAACAAATTTCGAGTTAGAAAAATTGGGAAATTTTACAGAAAATCAGTTTATTCTTAGAGTTGTTCTTATTTTTAATTCAATTGAAAAGAGTGATCGATTTTCAAAATCTTTCCTTTTGGAAAAGAACAAAAATACAATAAGCTCTGAAAAAAACACAGTAGAGAGTAATACGTGAAGAATTTACAAAAAGGAAATTCAGTTGAGAAATTTGAACGGATGGCTGCATTTTTTTCGAATGATGAGAATCGAATGTGAGAATTTTTTAAACACTTTTTATATAAAAATACAATATATATGGTATCTTATGAGAGTTCTTTTGGATAGGAATGAGAAAAATAGCAAATTGGACTAATGGTTTTTCATTTGTATCATTTATTCTTTTTATTTTGCACCAAATTCGTCTGCAGAGGTGGAAAAACGGGGCACGTGGAGTCGAATTCCATAAATTATAATTGCAAAAATAATGGAGATAAACCTTTTACCCGTCTTTAATTACTTAATTTCGGGGTTTTTTAAGATTTATTGATGTAATAATTTGCCTGCAAACGTGGAAAATATTGTGCAGACGTGCAATAGAGTTGATGATGTATGAAATGTGTTCGTATTATTTTCTCATTTCGGCACTGAGAGGAAAACGTGTATTGTAATACCATTGTGATTTCGGCTATGTCCATAACGGGGTGAAGAGCAGGATTCGACACAAAAGCGGGTTTTCGCTAAGATGGTTTGGTCTGTCTTTGACTGGTTTTTTCACATTTCTAACACCTAAACAGGGCTAACACGTAACTCCCTGGCTTTATTGAGAGCAATTTGAAAAAAAAATTATAGCCCTATAAATCTCCACTGTCGTCCATCCGCTTGTCTGTCCTTCCTTAATCCCGAGAACAGAGTTATATAGACGAAAATCGAGACCAGACATAAAAACTGACTTGAAAATACTGTAGGAATATTTTAAAATAAACAGTTGAAATTCAGAAGTTGTTTATAAACTCTTACATTTGAACTTTAAATTTTTTGAGTGTTAATCACTTAAGAAAGTAAAGATAAGAAGGATAAAAGTACGGATGTCCTTAAAAAACAGTACCTTTAAATTAAAGAAATGAATGTCTGCTCATTTCTTTCATCCTCCCAACTTTCATTTTTACTTTTTCTGTTCCTAACTTCAGTATTATTCATAAAAGGATATCTGCTCATACTACAAATAGTATTATAATAAACTAACAAATCTTAAAGAAGACAGCAAATGCTATTGTACAAATACAGTGGAACTTGAAATAACGGCAACTTCAGTCTGTCAGGAACTTCTTTTAAACTAAAATGTACTAAATAACCTGCAAAAAGCGTCCATTATTCAAATGTTTGACTGTACTTACACCTGATTTTAATCGTTTATCTGTCTACCTGGTAAGGTTTCAATCGAGGTATAATAACTCGAGTGATAATCTTAGAAGTGCCAACAATTAAAAATTAGCATTGTATTTCAAAATAAATTAAAAATTTATAGAACAATAGCTCACTGTTTTGATGCTGTTTGATACGGTCAATGCCATTTCGTAAATAGTGTGGTGAACAAATGCAATTTAGCAGGGACGACTAATGGTACAGGGCTGCATCAGTGTATTCTCAGCATCGTATACTACGTCATTTTTCTTCAACCGTACTACTAATTTTATTAACATATCCCTCGTGTTACAGTGAAGAATTTGTTATACTGTCTTCTAATGGCTGCAATTTCGCACCATGTAGCAAACTCTTTATTGATATACGTCGATAGAAAAAATCGAAATTTCCGATCGACCTACCAAACATTATTTTAAAAAATCCTTTACGCTATTAAGTACAATTATCTTATTATAATAATGAAATATAACAAGGCAAAAAAGCTTAATTTTGAAGATAAAGATCGGCTTTATGAAATATTGTTAGAGTTAATAACGAGTAAAATCTTCATTAAGTCCGATTCCACTCCATATATAACACGTGACTCGCTATATCTCTTCAACACCTTGACTTTTAACGACCAAAATTTAACAGTTTCAGTGACTCTAATACCCAAACTGCAAAATTTCGGAAATCTTCAACAAAAGGGACAGGAGTTATTAAGCTTTAAATTGGGGGAATATAATCGTGCCCTCACACAGTAACATCTATACATACAGAAAAAATTCGTCAGAATTTTTGCATTTCTCGACGTTGAAAAGTGTCCTAAGTCGAAAAACGTATAATTATTGAAGGAGGGGGTCATATTTTGACCAATCTCCGTACTTTCCCTCTGTTATATATAACAACCGGAAAAGTAATAAAATTCATAATCAACTCTACCACTTTTTCTGTGGCAGAAAAAGAATTCCACATTGTTTATAGATCCGTTGGGACAATAAAAACTTATTACATTGTAAGGTATAAACATTATTATTCGGATAATATAGATCCTTTCCAAGCAACTGAATAAATAACATTCATGTAATAAAGTAGAATAATTCAGGATTAAGGCGATCCGATGACACCAGAACTATAAATTTTTAAGGATTTTCTTTATATAAAAGAACTAAACAATGAGAAAAAACAATTGTGATTAATAACTGTTATTTGGGATCAAGAACAATAATGATAATAATAACAATAATAATAAATTTTAATAAGAGAAGGGAATATCGTATGACGTTACAGATTCTTTACTTTCATTAATCAAACAGAAACTAGTATTAAGTGTGTTTTGCCAGTTGTTATTCGTTCTATTTGTTATTCTTTTGTTATTTTATCGAATTAGAAAAGGTGAAACAACCTGACGACATTAATTTTTAATTCTTTTACTTTTCCAGGTAATATATATAACAGAGGCAATCGATCAAAAAATGACCCCCCTCATCAAAATTTTTACCTATTGGACCTCCTGGGAAGACCTGGAAACGTCGGAAAATTGAATATATATATATATATTAGGAAAGTTCTAACTGTTCGGTTCTTAGTCTGGATAGGCAAGACTTTGTTTACCCTCTTTGAAGTTTAATAACTTCTGTGCCTTTTGTCGAAAAATTCTGGTATTTTGCAGAGAGATTTCTGTATTAGGGAGAGTAATGTTGTTAAATTTTGATGGTTAAAGGTCAAGTGGATGGGAGATACAGGTGAGTCATGTGTCTCGAGTAGGGTGGATTTAACGATGATTTTTCAGGAATACCGGAAATATACGTCACTTTATATACTTACCCGGGCTTCCGGTCCCTAAGATTTTCATATCTGGTATTGATGTAACAAGGTATAAACTATAGAAAACCGTTTGGAATAAGAATAGATTTTACTGTTATTAAATCTGATCAAGTGTTTGAATCAAAATTAATTTTATATATATATATATTTATAATTAAAAAATCATTTTGAATATCCCGATTTCTTTAAATCTGTATTCATATTCGTTAATATTTTTACCAAAGAATTATTTAAAGGGGTACTCTCCTTGTGTTTTGTAAAAAATACACATAAACTTTCCAATAGAGAATAATAAAATGTCCGCTCGGTTCTTTGATATATCGTAAAATATACAATGAATTACAAGATATTTTTGTTTTATATTTTATGGAAAACTATAAACAATGAAGAGAAATGCCATTTTTAAAGTAATAAATGAATGGATACCGAGGTATATTTGTTTCAACTTTTATAGGAAAACGTAAACATATTTCCTAAAGTTTTTTTATGTGCTATTCGTTATTATACGTGTGCAGTTTTTGTAAAGAGGGTGAAGCAAAGGTATTTCTGATAACGTTTAACCCCTCCTGGGGACATAAAAGTGTTTTACTGACACATCCCGAATAGAATATCGCTGATCCCACGATTTTTCCTACTTATATTCTAAATACATGCATTTTAAAGATGCAAAAACAATGATAAACACAGCTGAGTTTCACCTTTAAGATAAGAATAAGCGAAACAGAGCAAAAATTTACTCCCAAAACAGATAATTTTCTAGTTGTACAGCTATACATTATCACTGTTAACTGTCTATCTGTCTGTCCTTCGTTACATTCAAGATGTTAGTTAGACAGATGGAAATTGAGACCAGATGTACAAAGCATAGAGAGAAGATACCTCGATTAACTACACACGAACCTTTCGGTCTGGACAGGAAGTCACGCGATTTCAATTGAATTTTATCTGAAAAATGCGGTTAGAAAGATGAGCTTCGTGACTCAATTGTAATTAGGAGAAGTGTGTTGTACAGGGGCAAGGTCCCACTAAAATCCAGACCCGATTGGATTTAGATTTATTTGGTTACGACAATGCAAAACTTGGGCTATCTTCTGAGAAGTCCTTTATACAAAACTGGCCCTATTTAGGTGTTACTAACGTGAAGAAAACACGGAAGAGTCAACTTGCTGGGCAGGTACGAACCCACGACTAACTTACAGTTTTTAGTGGTTTCATCCACTCGGCCACTCTCGTAAGCTCCAAAATCTAGATCAAATATAGAGGGTTCGAAAACCCACATTAACTCTATAGAAACTTTTGGTCTAGAAGGAAAGTCGCGTGATTTTCTTTTAAATAAGTTAATAATATATTCATATATTTTTGCAAAAGAAGATAGAAGAAAACGCCAGGTGATGTTAGTCTTTTTAAAACAACATACTCCTGTCAATCAATATTTCTTCCTGAAAAATAACTGTAAAGTATACTGGCAGAATATCTACAGCACTAAAAGTACAAACTGATCAGGGCAGATAAATATAAAAAGCAGGAATTTTAAATTACTCTGTTCATCACACGACAAAAATTTATATAATAGAAGTAATTAGGATGGAAAAAAAGACTTGTAACTTCACTTAAAGGACACAAGAATCATCAAATTTTAGTCTCCTGAAGAAAAAACAGAAGCAGTAGAAGAAAGTCCAGATACGAGTTGCGTAACATTCCAGGCAAAAAGATTAAATTGTGTGTGGCGCCATGTATTACGAGATTTTACTTAAAAGACTTTTTATGTTATTAACTATTATAAAATGAAGAAAAGTTTAATTTTCAGGTAGAATTGAGTTTCGTAAATAGATTTGTAAACGAGTAAGATCCTCATTAAATCCGACCATACTCGAGATAAGACACACGACTCTCTCTATCTCTCCACACCTTCGACCACCAAAATTTAACCGTAGCAATGTTCCTAATATCTAAACCTTCCTGAAAAATTTCAGGAATTTTCGATAAAAGGTACTGTACATAAGTTATTAAGCTTGAAAGTGGGTAAACGAAATTGTGCCTTCTATTCACACACGCATACTAAAATCCATATATACAGCAAGACAGTCGAATTTTTTTACATTTCTGGTAGTTTTAATTTCTCCTGAGTGCGTAATTTGTATTAAATAAATTGCATTATTTTGCACCATTTTCTCGTGTAAATTTCCCATTATGATAATGGAGAGTTCGTGTAGGATGTTCTTTAATCAATTAAAATTGAATAATATGGAAAGTTTAAGTAGTAACTCGCGATAGCGACGACACAAATTATAAATCCGCAAGTAATTTGAACGAAATATTACATCATTCTAATGATTTAATTGTCTTCCGGACAAAGATTGATTTAACGAATTTACCTCGACGTTAATTTCACAATATTGCTTCATTTACGTTGTTTATATTAATACAAGTACTCTATATTATTATTTACAACTCAAAACGTATTCAGATTTGTTTGAATTTGGATATTTTTTCACTTTAGTAATGTGGCAATTTTTAGAAGGCCATCAGTTCTGAGAACCACAGAACCCTATGATTGACGGCTGGTTTGCGCGGGATTAACGGATTGGCCACGTGTTTTCCGGTTATTCTCACGTGTCACGTTTAAGTGTTACTAAAATTGGCGCCAGTTTCCTGCTGAGAAGCACCCCCACGTCAGATGGCCCTCGTGTTGCGTTGCTTTTCATAAAGCACGAATGAAAAAAAATATATTCATTTTTATGGTTGCCAAGGATTTCTCGAGACATAATTTTTGATTTTCTGTAAGGAAACTCTTTTCGTAGTGATGCACAAACGTTGGCCGCATGTAAAATGTACACTTGACTACAGTTTAAGCCTTTTATTTTAGTTTTATTTGTAAACGGTAACTGGATACAAGAGCGATCTGCCGAGGGGAGATGTCTCATGAAAGAACTTCTGTGGAAACTGAAGAATTGGCCATTATTGAAGTGTTACAAACGTGATGAAAACATGGAATTAAATTAAACATTTCATTCGAGCGATTAAGGTGTTAGTCTACTCATTTATTTCTATATATATATATATATATATTTATTTACTTTAATGAAAAATGTGATAAATCTGTACCATGTTATCATTACAATTGTTAGATTATAATATTCAAGTATTAACTTGCTATTATAATTTGTAGTTTTGCTTCAGTTTCCTACCTATTATTATAGCTTGGTATATATTTTTTATCTACCATTAGTTTTCTTGCTTAGCTGCATGGCACTTAGTACCTAAAGTTTCCAGCTATTCAAATTCCTTTTGTATATTTATAATATATATTGTGAAAAGAAAAAAAATTAATTTATATATTCTACCATTTGGGATCGTTTATTGAAAATATTCACTTAATTCAAGAGAATTTGTTGAACGAATACACGAAATTTTGCTATATTTTCTTAAAAAGAATTCCTGTACGATTTTAAACCATGAAATATCTTCCCCCCTCCTCTTAAGCACTTAAATTCAATCAGGTAAGATCAACAAAAGTTTTAATTTACATAACTCAGCCTTCATTTTTTTCACTAGGACAAGGAGTGACCTTCTAAAGTATTTTTTCGACACATAAAAGCAAAAATTTTACACTTGAGATGTGTTTGTAGGGAAAATTTCTGCTGTCAGAAGGCTCCAGAGTGTCATTCAGATTGGATCGAGAAGTGCTTTTAACGGATCGACACATGGCAAATGGAATCCGAAGCTATAAAAGAAGTTTAAAGTATTGTAAACATACGTGTTATTTACGTTTGCTTTAGTTTGAATTTCCGAAATTGAAGTGATGGAGATTCTTATCTGCCAGCGGAATTTAATTTCGATTAAGTTATGTCCTGATAATTATCCCAAAATATCAAGTTGTACCGATAAAAACTCTCTTCGACTGCATGAAAGCGGTGTGCATGGACCCACGTGGGCCATAATGATTCCTGCCGGGAGGACTTTCTATGGAAGGAGTAAACCTCATAGAAAGACTTTGTATGGGATACTGCCCCCCATTTAGGTGTAGTAACCCGGAAGACTCCACGTGACCAGCCCGTTTGCGAGGAGCGAATCCACGACTTCGAAGCTTAAAATAGTGTCTTAAACAAATTTATCTATAAAATAAAGCTATATTAGTATTTAAAACATAATTTATAAATAACTTGTGGCATAAACTGATCATAGATTAGTATTTCTGTTTCATATTTTTTGAGATTAAACTGTTAAACTTGGCTTAAGTTGCACGACTAATAGTGAAAACGTAGGGCTAGGTTTATATTTATAATTGCTATAATATTTTTGGTTAATGTTACCTATGGTTCCAAGATGGCGAGTCGTCTCCGATCCCAGCAATCCGAAGACATGGAACAGTGAGGACGCACGTTCTAACCTAACCTAACCTTGTCTAATAAATTACCATAATTATTACCAACAAAATTATTAGAATAAGTTAAGTTAGAACGTGCGTCCCCACTGTTCCCTGTCTTCTGATTGCTGGGATCGGAGACAAGCCGCCATCTTGGAACCATAAGTAACATTAACCATATTTTTATATTGTCAACAAATGCTTCTGTTACTCTTTCCATTATAAATCCACAAAAAGTAATAATTATTAATCATCATTCAATATTCGATGATTATTTCAATCATCATCCTTTACAAACTGCCTCTAATCTTTCCAAAGAATTATAGAAAACACAATGAAGAAGAATAACTTAAATACGATTTAAATGAAAAAAACGAAAAAATAAAGAAGAGAAACTTTTAAATTTCTCATTAATCTTATTTTAAAATAATTCTACTGCAAAAATTTCGCTCCATTGAAGCATATCAAAAGACACTTGATAAATCAAAATATGCAAGGATTAAAAGTAAATCCACAGAAGAAAAATTACTCAGATTATAAACTAAGTTTCAACTTTATTTATAGTAAATAATACTCGTTTATACCATAACATAAATTTTTTTTCCCTTGATAAATCAGTCTTGTGTATTGGAAACTTTAAAACGATGGATGCAAAGTAATACTGTATTATCATACACAAATCAAGATAAATACCTTAGGTTAGGAATTCGTTCGTAAAAATTAGGTGAGTAATTCCACACCAGAACACACAGACCAATATTTAATCCAAAAATCTGAAGCAGGGACGTCGAGAGGGAAAATTTAGGGATTTTTCCGTGCCCTGGGTAAACATGAGGGCATTTCTCTTTGTATAAATTAATTTTTTCTAACAAAACAGAAAATCTTTAAAAGCGCATTTTATTAATAAAGAAACATTTTACGTATTTCATTTCTCCAGAAAATATAATACAAGGGTCCCCCATTCTACCCCAACCTCCATAAAAACGAATACAGTTAATCATGGCATCGATAACCAATAAAAATACAGAGGGCGTTGCTTAAAAGCTTTCAATTTATATCATTTCTAGTAATAAGGCGGGGAAGAACAAGTCACGTAATTAAAACTGCCAATCAGATTTGCGTATAATTCGGCTAACGGCGAGAGCCAATAATCTAATGTGTTCGTAAAAATAAATGACATAAGAATAGCTTTATACAATATTTCTAATATCTACAGATATCTATCAATTAATTTTACAATAAATAAATAAAAGTCAACCAGCAACGAATTGCTTAACTTTCCCAGCAAATTGCGTGTAGCGCCATCTTTTATAATACAGTATTTTATTTAAAAGACTTTATATTACTAATTATTATAAAATGGCAAAAATCTTAATTTTTAGAGTAGAGATAAGTTTAATTAATAAAAAAATTGCGAATTCTAATAACGATAAAATTGTCGCTAAAGAACCTCTACACGAGATATAACATAGGCTATATCTCGTGTATATTTTCTAACATATACATCCCCTATATTTCCTAACCGCTCGACCTTTAACCTCCAAAATTTAACAGTATTAATCCCCAGAATATCTGAAACTCCTAGCAAAACTTCAGAAATTTTGGACAAAAGGCACAAGAGTTATTAAGCTTTAAATTGGGTAAATATAATCGTTCCCCCCACACACATTAACAATAATACGTAGAGAAACTCCCTAGCATGTTTTAAATTTAAATTATTGTAAAACTTAATTTATTATATTGTTATTTGTATAAAATAGTTATTATTTTTTAAAACAGTAATTAAATAATAATTTTAACACCGTGAATTCAATAGATTTATTTTCTCTGGTGTTAAGTAAGTTACTCAATTACATTCATACGTTTAAAATTTGAACGAAATTATTATTATGTATACATTGCAGATAACTTCTAATTATGATTAAGTATACATTTACATAATTACATAGATTGTCACGTTGAGAAATGATTATTATTAAGGTATCCTCGTAAGTATTATATATTAAATTTGTGGTAACCTCTAATGTCAGACAAGCGAATGCATTAAAGCACTAAACGGATATTATATACACGAGTGAACATCCCATTATTTTAATTTGGCTAAAATGTTGCTATATTAAACACGTTCGGAACTAAAACGTCTAACTCAACTTAACTATCGTCAATATACTGAATTGGGCTTACACAATTTGTAACTATAGCATTACGATATGGCAATAAATAATCACGTGATTTGTTAAATTTACATTGTAGTTAATTATTTATAAACATAGGGTGGTTCAAAAGTCACTTCACACATACACTCAGCTGAATAAATCTAAACACAGACCCACACACACACAACACACTGGTGAATATAACAGTTGCAGACTGAGTTTAGAATGGTGTATTTTTTTGTTTACAAAATTGCAGGTACACGTGATTTTTTAACTTTGTGTTGTAGTTAATTAAGTAGTCATAAACAGTCAGTTAACTGCATCGTTTGCGCTTTACACACACAAGCGCGAACCTATAAAATCCTAAACAAATACAGACTAAGTTTAGTATCAATAAATGGTTTTTTCGTTTACAGAATTGCAGTAACAAATATAATTTGAACACGGTAACTAATGTTTAACAGTTAAAAAATTTATTCCTAACGGAAACTATTAATTATTAATTAATTAACATTTGTAACAACAAACATACTTTTATAAACATGTTTAGGACAATAGTCGTTACGTTGTATATTTGATAAGCGTGCACTTAATATAATTACAGACGATTGGTAAAGTAATTACACGTAAGAGGTATTAAACTGTATTGTTGGACAAATATATAGAATGAAGTATTACGTAAAATTGTATTATTATAACTTAAAACATTGAATGAAAACTAAATTTTAACTGGAAATTTATTGTTTACAGAGCAGAAATAATAAAGAAAATACAGCAATTGTCGTCACTAGAAGGGTTAAACCAGTGAGTCTCAAACTTTTTTAATCCACCGCACCCTTTGTTCCATAAAGTTATACCCAACGCCCTCTAACTCATTTTCCCTTGTGTGAGAAAGGATTGGAAATATTCGTAGGAAAACTTTTCTACGAATCTCACACTTTGTGCCCTTACCGTACGTTGTTTTCAACATCTGGAAACCATTAAACGCAATGTTTCTTCTTTCCATTTAACAGAGGAAAGGGAACGGCTGTCAGTGACCCAACATTTGCCTTTGGTCACCGTTCAGTACCCTGCCTCCAGCGCCCCCTAGATTAACTCACCGCCTACAAGGGGGCATTATCGCCCACTTTGAAAAACGCTGGGTTAAACGAACCTTACTACGCTTTATATTAATATATATAATATATATTTATTCACAAAATTGTATGGATTACTAAGCGGTAAAGATATTTGGTACCGTACGAGTCCGGTTTAGACAGGTTTTTACTGTATTTTGTGTGTATTTGCAGATAAATCTTTATTATTTACAGTTAAGAAAATAGAAGAAACTAAGATGTCCTCTGATAAAAGATTCTTCCAGCGAAGGAACTCTCTTT
Source organism: Centruroides vittatus (assembly GCF_030686945.1). NCBI lineage: Eukaryota > Metazoa > Arthropoda > Arachnida > Scorpiones > Buthidae > Centruroides > Centruroides vittatus. The sequence goes on along the minus strand of NW_027121750.1, from coordinate 489,227 downwards.
TGTTCCTGGTGATTTGACAAAACGGAATTGAAAACGAGTTGGTTTCTTTTATATTTTTAAAAATTGCATAAATACCGTCTACCATTTTTAATTAAAATTACAATTTATTATTTATAATGTCTATAAAATCCGAATTTACATTCCAGATACCGCTGTCTTTCGCGTATTAAATGAATGGACTACTTTCTTTCAAATTGGCACGACTCTACAAAAGACAATTGAGGAATTAAGAAATAACAAAGAATGAAATTGATACTAATTTAATGAAAAATTAGCAATTTTAGCATCTAATATTCAAAATTCATTTATGTTGCTGCATAGCCAGCATCTAGGCGTTATTGAAGAGAGGAGGGTGCGAAATGATTCTTAATCGTTTACACGAACTGCGGATGAATAAAAGTGAAATTTACGATAAAAATTAAATTATTTTTTTAAATACTTAACCTAATTTAGATTTCTTTTAATGCAATTGATAATAAAAAAAGAATACATGAAATTTGAATTTTTTAACCTATCTCAACTGAAAGAGGAGAAAATTCTCTTATTTTTCACAATGTAATTTTAATAATATCCCCAAAAACTGCTGTTTATTACATTTTCCTTCTGGTCTTATTTGAAAAAAAATAAATAATTTAATTTTGATCCTTGTATTTTATTCTATTTTTGTAACAATTTGAGAAGAATCAGCATATTTCACTTGACTTTCTTTACGAATTTTTCTGTTTTTACCTTACAAAACCTTATGATATACGTGTTTTATAAAGTATTAGCTAGAAATTTGTTTTATTTTTATAAACAGAACCTTAATTTGTGTCACTGATATATAAAAAATTAAAATTCGTTTGACTAAGGTTCCTGTAACGGTTTATCAAAAATTAATTAGCCTATACAGCTGTATGAATTTTTATTCTTAATATTTCAGTCTACGCAGCAATTAAGACTTTCCTATTATTTCTACTATTATTGTTTAACAATTAGTATTGAAGAATACGATTATCTATTGAGCTTGCTTGCGATATTTCTTATTTTACGTTGATTGGAAGAAATGAACTGTAAAAAGTTAATTATTTATCTATTTACATTAAATATTCTACATTTTTTGACTTATTGCAGGTGTACTTATATATATTTGCACTTGAAAACGACAAGAGTAATGACATTTCATCTGTGAAAGGATCAGCAAAGATGGCGGAACGTGTCTCGATGTATCGAAAAATTATAAATGCTTATGTGGATTATTTGGATTTAAATCTAGCGCTATATCGAGGTTTACTGGAAGAAATTGCGTTAAACGTAAGCTATATTCTTGGTCCTTACTTAAACTCGTAATACAGGATAAACGAAATTGGTTGAAGTGTGTAAACACCACTCTGTTCCACGAAAACAAATCAAATGGAAAGGGTTGTTAGCGTGGCATATGACCGTATACTAATTTATATTACAACACAACTGTTGTGTACATATTGTTTACACAGCAAACACTACCCATAACAATACATAGTGTGAATGAAAGTAACGAAGCTATACAAGTAATTGTGTTCTATGCGACGAAATTTAAATCAGGATCTAATAATTTCGTGAAAATAGAAAACTTTCCTTCATTATTCGAAGTGACGAATCCCGAAGGAACCATTTCCTCTTTGATATTCAACAACAGAGGCTCTGTCAAGCTGTCCCTTATGCAAACAGGTATTCACTTTTAAAATATTTACAGTACATACATAATTATGTTTACAATCAGCACAGTCCTATATCAAATCATCAATATATAATCAAGTGTTTAAAATATCCGTCAGAAACAGTACAGGTACTGTATGTTCACCATTACAGAAGTAAGTAAAACAAAGAAACAAGTTACTAAAATGTTATAAACGTGAGTCCAAAAATAAGGAATTTCCGAAACGTCGTTCTTCATGGTGACAGCATACATCCTCCATAGTTGGCGAATTAAAAAACGAGACACTTGTAGCATTTTAGTATGAATGTATCCCGCAATAGATGTTCCAAAAGTACTTGAATTGAGCTCATGTTGTAACACTAACCATTAGTGTATCCATTTTATATAGTGTCAGTACTTCAATATTAAATACGAAACTGTTTTGATAAGGATATAAATACACTGGATTATATTTATGCAACTTCAATTGAAACAGAAGATTATAGCATTAATTTTAATTTCAAAATTTTCCTAAATATCTAGATTTCAAAAAAACTTCTGTACTTATTTTGGGTTTCAATACAACAAACTAGAAAAATAACATTGGGAACATTACAAATAATGATATCGTCTGCAATGTTTCCAGTTTTATTTTTTTCTAATGTTTTATAATACAGATCACAATTTAATCGCTCCACATATCATTTTGAAGATTGACACGTGACCTATAATTGAGGTGTTCTGATTAAATTTGTGGCAATGAGTGGCAGAAATTTAAAATTATAAATGCCTTTTTTCATTATTTAAAACTCGAAATTCGATTAATTAATTTTCATATTAACAATTCCGCCATTTTTCTGCTGACTTGGAACAGCGAAACAGGCAAAAATTATCTTCATTGGAACGATAACGAAGTGGGAAACAGAAAACATTTCAAAAGATATTATTATTGTCACAATTATTTATTGTGACATGGTCACAATGCCAGGCTGCAATTTATTTAATCTAAAATATATGCTCTCCATTTCAAATTAGTAGTGGCTTGCCCCTGTACATCATTCTTTTCCTGACTACGAACGATTCATGCTTGTTATATAACTCCTTTCTCTAGAAAACTCTGAATAGCAATGACAACACATCCGGTCGGAAAGTTTGTATATATGATCGTATATATAACCTTTCCATATATGATCTCGATTTTCATTTATCTAACACTGCTATCGAGATAAACGACGGACAGGCAGTGGGAATAAATATATAGAGTTCTAAGTAACATCCAGCGTAATATATTTTCTGTTACTTAAATTTATATTGAATATATAATATAAGCGAATGTAAAGGATGGCCCAAAAATCAGTTGACAAATATATTTTTAAGTATAGGTATTTGAAGGTGGAGGATTGTCCTCCACCCTCATCATAATCTGAAAGATCTCTATCTTACGACCTCAATAGACTGTTAGATGATGTCTAATGAGTAATTTAACCTTCGACCTTAGGTTCAGGAGCTTATTTTACACAAAATATTACACTAACATTTTTTTTAAATAGCATTAAATTAAACATATTTAGCTCGACACGATCTACACGTTTAATCAATAGAAAGTTACTTTCTTATGATAGTTTCATTAGTGGATCGAGTAAAACATATCGATCTTTAATTTGGATAATTAGAAATCAAGATGAATGATCTGTCTTTGATAATTAATGAATCTTATTACGTATTCGACTAATGATTCCTTTTAAATAAAAAAGGTTTAATTATAATAAATCAAGTGGCACGAAGAAGAAGTAAATTAAACATTAATTGCATTGTAATGTAATAAAGTAAAAATCACGTTCTTCCAACTGTTATATATATATAAAGCAGGAAGAGTATAGCGATCGGACAAAAAAGACCCCTAAAATTTTTACATTTTTGGACCTCGAGGACTTTGAAATGTCGAGAAATGCACTAAAAAATTTTCGAGGGATTTTTCTGTATGTAGAGATGCTAGTGCGTGTGTGGGGCACGATATTGTTCACTCAATTTAATAACTCCTGTGCCTTTAGTCGAAAATTTCTGAAATTTTGTAGGGGGGTTTGTGTATTAGAGGGGTTAATGCTGTAAAATTTTGGTGATTAAAGGTCAAGCGGTTGGAGAGCTACAGGTGGTTAAGTATCGTACTTGAAATGGGGCCGGACTTAATGACAATTTTACACGTTACTAGCATTTAAAACTTTTTTATTATAAAACTCATTTTTACCCTAAAAATTAAAGTTTTTGCTACTTTATAATAATTAGAAATATAAGAAGTGTGTTTTAATAAAATATCGAAACAGATGGCGCCACACGCACTTTCAAATTTTGTTGCCTGGAAAGCTAATCAACCTGTTTCTGAATTCTTTATTTATTCAATTAATAAATACAATAATCTAGCATTCATTCTTATTAACATAGAAATTGAATATGTGGGCGAGGAAGTCTTCCTTACATTAGTTTGTCCACGGTAAGAGAACACATGTAAACCTGTTTAAAACGAAAAGTTTCCAAACCTGAAAAAATTATTCGACGCGGTGAGAGTCCGACTTACACAGGTTTTAATGTAGTTGGACGATATAAAAGGAAAGTGAAACAGGAGTCAACCGAGGATATACTACTGATAAGAAAGATTGTGAGCACGAAAGGTGTGGGAAAAGGTGTGAGACGACAGATAAAGGGTGGTAGACAATAATCTAGAGAAATCTGTTAAATAGATAAATGTATGGCTGTGATCCCTCTTGCCTCTTGTCCACATCTTTTGGGAAACGGGTGTGAACACATTGTCATAGAATGTTCAATGTAATAATGTAAATGGCGCGTAGCCTGGTAAAGTAGCTTTAATACGAATAGATAAGCGAGCTAATTTGAAACGAACCACGCCCATCCGGCTGTGTTAAAGCCATTTTACCAGGCAACTTGCTTTAAAAATGAAGTACTGTACTTTATTTCTCTTTAGAATTAAAGAAGAAATAGAGAAATTAAATAAATTTCTACATTTTTGACTCAGAGGTCGTTGAAAGGTCAAGAAATGCAATAAAATTTCGAATTTTTCTGTATGTATGGATATTAGTGTGTGTAGGTGCATGAGTTTGTTTACTCACTCTGAAGCTTAAGAACTCCTGTATCTTTTATCGAAAACTTTCTGAAATTTTGCAGGGAATTTTTACTATTACTGACATTAATGTTATTAAATTTGGTGGTTAAAGGTCCAGAGGGTGGGGAAATTCAGAGGGGCACGTGTCGTATCTTAATGATTTTACTCGTTATTAGCATTTACAATTTTTTATAAAAACTCGCCTCTACCCTCAAAATTAAGCTTTTTTCCAGTTTATATTATTTAATAATATAAAATGTTTTTTTTAAAAATAAAACATCATAATAGATGGCGCCACGCGCAATTTTAAATATTGTCACCGGGAAAGTTACGCAACTCGTTGCTGCCCCTTTTTTTAACTGAGTGAGTCTATTTATGCAAATTATATGTCCCATTTTGAATTTTCTACAGTATTTTTGCATTATGAAATACTTAGATTATACATACATTTATCATTGTAAAAGGTTTGTTGTGTATTTAAAATGAAATTTCGCCCGTGGCTGATCTTAACAAGAATTTTTAAGCGCGTATTCGTGTTAATTTTTATAATCATATGTTAAAACACGATATACGTCATGTATAAAGTATTGCATGGAAGAGGCCAGATATTTGTATTAATTCGTAAACTAATATTTATTTTTTCCCTCTCATGTATAAATTTAGAAAGGTAAAGGGAAATATTTACTTTCCTCAAAGAGAAACTTTCAATTAATATTTACTTTATGGATATTTACATTTATTTTATTAATCGCTAACTGCGGAAAAACACCGAAGACACGTGTACAAGCAGAAGTAATAAAACAGGAGATAAAAGTAAACAAAACTATCGACATATTAAATGAAGTTTACTTTGTACAATGGAGAATTTCCGTGTTAAATTTGAAAATAATCCAAATTCGACAGACAAATAAAAATTTCTTTATTAACAGATAATAATGCCATTATTGCTTGTAGTAACGATATTTCTAAGATTAGTTCGAGTCTCCATTCTTTTGTATTCGTGCTTTAATATTCATTTAATAAATGATCATATCGGCATTAATTATAAAATGACAGAACATATCGATCTTCTTGCAAAAATAGAAGGATTATAAACAGCGGTTTATGTGTCATTCAACCGCTCTGGGAGATCCAAGATCGAATCTGATTGATCAATTTTTCAGGGCTCATTTCTAGTCGCCCCAAGTGTGGGCCTGGACCCATAATGCGTATAAAAATGTTTTCTTAGTGCCCACAGGCTGAAAGTTTTAAAAAATTCTCTTATAAAGGATAAATAATAGGAAAACAATTCAAACTAATTATCTTTCCATTTATTTTGTCAGATTTTGCACTTAATTTGCTAATTTACTTGTATATTTCTTGTATTGTATTCTGTAATTATTATGTATGTATCTTGCCTACTAGATAAATTACGTTGTAACTGTATTGTGCCATCTTGTTTTTATTGCATTATTGGGCTGCAATTTTCAAATTGCAGATCTATACATTCCTACTAGCGTCTGCTTGTCTGTCCTACGTTGATTTCGAGAACAGAGTTATGTAGATGAAAATCGAGATTAGATATGGAAAAGCTATATATATGGCAATATATGGGATAAATTAAAAATTTTCATTAATTTACATTAATAATTCGTAAAAAACTCGTCTTAAAAGAATAATAATCGAGAGATATTGTGGACAACAGTATTATTTTTGTGACAATCATTCTTCGAGAAGATACGTATTAACAATAGTACACCATAGATTAGGAGTATTCAGGAAAAGTTTGGAATGGTGGCAGTAGTTCCCAAGACGCCAGCTTACAATCGTTCAGAAACACTGACGTCTACAGAATATAGGATTGATCTTCTAGAAAAAGGGGTTTCTGACCATGACACAAGACATTCCAAACATCGCACAATAGTTTACCAGGGTTCTGTGGCAGCATCTGTCGGTATCGATTTTTAAGTATGCCTATTGTATTCCAGTATAACTTCAAAATATTTTTGTGTAAGTACAAATTTTAATGTGCCAAATCAAATTCGAAAGGATAATGAAAATAGAAGATTCGATATAAAAATATCTTTCGTGATAAATAAAGAAAAATGCATAAAATTACTAAAAGAAAGTCCGAAAGGTTTATTTCTTTATATAAAGTTTCAATATTAATTAGTTTTTAGTAAAACAATCGTGGTTCCAGTCCAAATCAGAAGTTCTTATATTGGTAATCAGGTTTCAGGCCTCTGATCTTTCCATATCTGGTCTCGATTACCATTTATCTAAATTCTCTTTCTATAATCTATCATCTCTTATTTACATGGTATTTTCTAATGATTATTTTTATTATCCTCTACTATAAGTGAACATTTTTGTCTTGTTAAATACAAAAAAATAATAAAATAATAAAAAAATATCATTTTACAGTTTAAATTAAATTTGCCTGGAATTTTCGAATTTCATCAGTCAGTCTCTTTTGTTACTCTCAAGAGAGAAGTTAGAAAGATGAAAATCGAGACCAGATATGGAAAGCTCGGTAGCTGGAGACCTGATTAACTACGAAAACTTTCGGTCTAGACTGGAAATCACTGAATTTTTAAAATTAAAAGGTGACTGAAAAATCACAGTATTATTCTCTTGAAATAAAATAAAAATGATACTAACAGTAGTTGATACCAAGGACGACAACTAATAGCAACCACACAAACAGAAAATAGTTATAAACAAATCAAAACTGTTGCATTTGAATTATGTTATGCATTTTTTACAATTTTTCTCCTAATTACACCTACATTGTACTATAGTGATTACAACTCTAGTTTGAAAAATCAAAGAGTAATTACGTCCCTCAATTATTTGTTATATTACTTTACACAGAAACACATACCCTATATATTTCAAACATAGTTCACTAGTAGCCTAGTGGATAAAAGCAGTGATCAGTGGTTTTATCCATTCGAATACTTTAAGACTGGTTTTAAATTGTCGTGGGTTTGCATCTAACCAATGTGCTGGCCAGGTTTACTTGGTCATCTTCAGTTTCTAACACCTACTTTCTACAGTAAGTCAGGAAGCATCCCCATGTGTTGAATTGTATCCCATTAAACCTTTAACTTATGTAAATCTTAGCACACAACTTGTACTAGCGATATTTTTCAAGAGGTTTATTGTTTTCTACATCTATGAAAGCTGTTTTAATATTTAAATATTTAATTTTTCGCTATTTAGTAAAGTAAAGCAATCGAACTGGACCTTTATTATCCATTCGAACATAAAATTTCTATTTTGAATTTTCAAATTTTTAAGCAATTCGAGTTCATACATCCATTTAACTCGTTATACTTGTAGCCTTCATTGTACAAACAAATATTGACAGTCACAAAGGCGTTAGATTAGCATCACTCCATTGAGACCGCAACTACGTGGAGTAAATTATTTTAATTAACATTCGACTAAATTGAGATTATTGCAACTCGTAAATTAATTTTACCTAATTACTTTTCCTTCTTAATAATTTATCATTTTCCCAGTAAAACTTATTTATACTTAATTGATAAAGATACCGAAGAAAATTTAATTAATATATACTAACTCTATTAAAACTTATATATCAAAGTAGACAAACTTATTGTGGCTTAGTCACAATGCTGACTGCAATCGAGAGCATATATTTCAGATTAATTGAATTAAAAAATAATTTATATACTCTAAAATATATGCTCTCGATTTCAGTAATATCTTGCCCCTGTAAATCGTATTTTTCCTGATAACGAAAGAGTCGTGCTAAGTAACTGCATTTTGGAAAAAATTTTTGAACTGAAATCACATGACTTCCGGTCCAAACCGGAAATTCGTATATAGTTAGTCAGGGCCTCCTACTCCTATGCCTTCCATATCTGCTTTCGGCTTTCATCTATCTATCTTGAAATTAAGTAAGAGCAGACAGATAAATAGACACCAGTGGGAATTTATAGGCTTTTAATTTGTAAATTTGCAAAACAATAAGAAGCAAGAATTGGCCAATGTTATATTGCCACTGCTAGCTATGACGTATATGCCGCGTGTTTCTAATTACACTTCTGATTGGAAACTCGAATATGGACACTTTTAATCACGATCGTAATTAAAGTGACCTCATTAAATGCTGTCTGAAGGAACATGTAGAATTCCAAACTTAACTAGATTTCGTATGCTGACGTTTCTCGACATGAAAAACAGATTACTGCGGGATAAAACTTAGTTCTGAAAACCAACATTTCGGAACTTTTGGCACTGGAGCTGCAGAACACACTGCTCATTTTCGACCCACTAATCGACCAACTCACTTCGACCAACTCACGAGCCCACTAATAGTATTGGCATTCTATTCACAAAACAGCTATATTCAAGCAGAGTCATGATCATCGCGGTTAATCTGCTGCAATGTGAATAGTATTATCCTACGTATTTTTACGTCCGCAGTGCCATTATTTCCGTAGTGGTGAATTTTGAAACTGAATTTCTTCACCAACAAAATGTCTTCCGTATGCATGGAAACAACAGCATGCAAAATTTGGGTGAATTTGGAGTATTACATATCTCTCCGTAGCGTTGTATAACAATCCTTTAATCAAGATAATATCTAAATACAGATCTATGTGTTAATCTATATGTATAAAAGGTAGAAATATCTATGTACAGAAAATTCTATTTATAGTAATTAATGTAATAATATCAAATAGGAACAGCACCCAATAATCTCCGAGTAGACAAAACCAGCAAACACTGTAGTTGGTCGAGCGTTCTCACCCGGCCAAGTAAAGTTTTTTGTTTTCTTCACGTGTCATACATTGAATAGAGGCCAGTTTACTATAAAATTCCTTCCGTGAGGCACTTCCTCCTTAGCAGATCGCCCAATGTTGCGTTGTTTAGTCAAGTTTGTATAAGAACGAAGTATGTGTTATGTAAAACCGCGTGTAAACAACTCGTGGTAATGGATAACCTGTAAACAGTCTTTTGATACGATCGTTTGTTAAAGTAAATTATTCAAAAATTTACTTTACAAATGTACAAAAGACTGTTTACAGGTTATCCATTACCACGAGTTATTTACACGCGGTTTTACGTAATACGTAAATAGTTTTTAATTATTTCTGAGATAATTCAACACGGTTATTTTACAACAGTAAATAAAAAAAATTACAATACCTGTTCTTGTGACGTTCTCCCTTGACTCCTCTTTTTTTCTGATACTTCTTTCTTATTATTTTCTATTTTGTAACTAGACAAAGTATTATTTCTGGAATAAAAACAAATAGAATTTTGTTACATAATACAAATATTAGCCATTTTGAACATAAAAAAATATGATTTATGTTTATTTATATATTTATGAAGCTAAATCTATCTTTCGGTGCACACACCATCAAAGAAACAACCATACCAGTGGAAAGAATTAAGTATAGTGGAAGTAATACAGGATTATCAATGTAAATGGGTAGAGCATGTTTGCAGTATGGCAGAAAGTAGATTACACAAACGTTCATATCAACCTAGAGAGTAGCTAGATAAAAGTTTGGTTTAGTTTATTTCCATACGACAACACACGTGGGCAATTTGCCGAAGTGAGGATGCTTCCCGGCAGTACTTTTTATGGAAAATAGCCCATATTTTGGTGTTATAAACCCGGAAACACTTAGCCAGCTTATTGGCCAGGTGGGAACCCACCACCAACTACCAGTGTTCGGTGGTATCATCAACAATCAATTCAAAAAAAGAGCACGGAGAAGATGAAGAGAACAAGACCATTCCAGTTTGAGGGGGGAAAAAATACCATACTCGTGAGTGGTGATGATAAATCTTCTCTTCATGAATGTAAACAAATTTCTAAGCATTTCAGGAAGATATATTTAAAAATTATTCTTATTTACGTAAACAATTTAAGCAAAAAATCATTACTTTATAACTGTAGCGTGACTTTTTACTATAAATCTTGTATACTGAAAACAAATTCTGTATATCAAATGAAATCTTTAAGGTTATCTTTAATAAATTTTAAAATGTAAATTCGTTTAGCTCAGAAATTGAATAACAGTCTCATACATTTGCATAAAATTTCACGTATAAAATATTTAAATATTTCTCATAGGAAATATACGTAGTTTGAGGGGAAGTATACATTATACTTAATACGTTCTTCACTCTACAAAACTAAATTACTAAAATTTGAATCAAACTCTAATTATCTATCTCAAAATAGTGAAATAACAAGGTTCAGAAACTAATAAAATCTCACACAGTAGTGTAACTATAACAGATATTAGGTGGACCTTTTATCAGTACGTGCAAACTTACATTCACCCCTTTATCACTGTGAATTGTTAGATGCGTGTATTACATTCAAATCTGTGGTCTGTCCTTATTTTATTCTTTCTTTATGTATTTACAAAGATAAGACTATTCGGTCCTTAATATCACTAATTATGTGGACTATTTCGATAAATTTAGTTTATTTAATGACTTCAAGTTTAGAATAAAATTCGCTTTACTCAAAGTTTCTAATAGGAATTTCAGGTTTTTTATCATTATTTTAATCTCAATGCGTTTTTAATTAAGAATTTATATGTTTAAACACAGAAATTTAATTGCAATATTAAAGTAATCACAAAGAAGTTCACGTAAAAAATCAATAATGTCAGAAGACTTAAATTCTCTCGATAATCTTCTTAACTGCCCTCATCTTAACTTTCATATTCCTTCGTAAAAAATCAATTTACGATGTACTAAAGCTACTTCTAGATGTTTATAATCCCCATAACACTTTAATTTCACTCCTCTTACGTTACACTTTCTGGTTCCTTAACTCTTCTCAATTATTACAATTTATGAATTTTATCGACGAGCTTACGGAAAGACTCCTATATTAAATTTTTCTAAATTTTGAAAAGATTTTTTTAAGAAATTCTAAATTAAAATTAAAAAACTCCAGCGAAGAGTTGCGTAACTTTTCCGGCAAAAAAAAAAGAGTTAAACTTGCGTGCGGCGCCACGACGAATGAAATATAGGAGAAAAATTTAGATTTTAACTAGTAATAATATTAAATAGAGCCTCATAAAAAGAGGCCCTATAGGTCAAATAGCTTAAGAATCTGGCCAAGCAATATGCCATGAATAATGTGCCATAAAGCATTAAAGTCTTGCAATAATCAACTTCCTTCTGTCAGTTAGACACGAATAGAATTATACAAAATATTTAATAACTATAAAACAGAAATAAAATTAATGCTAATTAATTAACATAAACTTAAAATCGATAATAAAATATTGACTTTCTGAAGGTAAGGGATGTTCGATTTCTAAAATGATAATGGCTGTAAATGTTGTATATCAGTGATCAAGTGTTGTCCACCAGTGATAAAGTGGATAAAACCACTAAATACTGGTAATTGGTTCGTGGTTCGTACCTCGGGCTGTTCACGTAAAATTTATCGGGTTTTCTACACGTGTCTAATATATACCGTCTTGTGAAACATTATACAGTAAAACCTGCTTTATTGTATACAGTAAAACATAAAAGAAACATCTCTCGTTGTTTTTTCTAATAATAATAATAATCCAAATTTATCGTTAAAAATAAACAAATATTGAAATAATTTTTATTCCAATTTATTTATTTCAAAAGTAATAACAGTGGTAAAAAAATTATTTTCAATGCATTTATACAATTAAAAAAACCAACGAAAACATCTGGAGTAATTTCGAAATACCTTTCGGATTTACTTTAGATTTATACAATATTTCGGAATTTCTCCTTCTGAGAAATTGATCTCTAGAGAATTTTTCTAAATTGCACCGAGAAGACTAGGAAACAACGCCTTTCTTTAAAATAAAACAATTTGTTGATTACCTTAAAACTATTTAGAACAATACGCTTATAAACTCGTTATAATCAAGTACCAAAAATTTTCTGTCCTTTCCAACTTAAATGCTGTATCTTAGAAGAATACCGGATGAGACAAAGAGTTTCTATAGGAGCAATCGGGGCAGAACCAAAATCACTTCATTGTTTTTGCCACTAGGTGATCAAACTAGCGATAATTGCAAGAACATCTTAATAGACCGCTACAGGGCATATCTGTACTATCGATTTTTTTCTCTGAAGTTTGCATTTCTCGACCTTTTGACACTCGATTAGCCCAACAATATAAAAAACCGTAAAAAAATTCTGCATGTGTATGTGTCAACGTCAATTTGGGCTTTATAGCAACGACCGTGAACTAAAATAAGTGAAATTTGGCAGGAGTTGCAGTTACAATGCCGAGCTGAAATGTCTTGCCCCTACACATACAGTTAATCGGGGTTTCTTGTTCTTAATCTTTCCATACCTGGCATTATCTTTTATGTATCTAACACCGTTCTCGACATTTGTCTATATATTTATACAAAATAATGGAATAAGTATGGACACAGCGATTGGCCCTAAATTAGCTGATATATGTATGATAAGAGTTAAATAATAAATTAGCACGGTTAAATGGAATAATCTTTATAGCGAGGTATGTTGATGATATAATAATAAATATATGATAATCTAATGGTAAACAATACTGTAATTTGTAATTACGCGAATACCTTAAGTAAATCTTTAAAATTTGAATGTGAATAATATGTATTTATTAGTTAATTTATATATTGTACTACTATTTTATTCTTTTATGCTTTTCTTTAGTTGTGTGTAACCTAAAGAGGGGTGTTTTTTAGAAAGGAAACATCCGAAATGTATAATTACAATAAATATTAACCTCGAAACACCTTATTATCGGTTCTTTGTTTCTGTTTAATGTTGTTACAGATTTAAAAAAGGGTGATAAATTTTATATGATTTTAACCTTGAAGATTTAAAAAATTAAAAATCGAATTTAAAATTTACACCGTTTACTTTTGCGCTGAGAAAACTTATCACGTATTGATTTTACCAAGAAACATGAAAATCCTTTCTATACTGAAAGTCTACATAGTATTTTCACATTTTCTTTATTTTCTACACGTGTTTCATCGAAAACGAATTACTTTTAAAGAAGTGTTTACATTGTTATAGACTGTAAAAACGTAATTATCACAGTCTACGAGCCTGCATAATGAACCCTACTTAAGATAATTATAATAACAAAAGATTTTATTCAAGTTTGTTTTATACAGATGCATTGGTTTCATCAGGTCAGGATACACCAATACGTCAGTTTGATGTAATTTTTCTTATTATAAAATTTTAATATATATTATTGTGACATCGTCTTTTGCAAATTGCAAATTTCCAAATTTGCAATTTTCTTCTGGCCTTTTTGGGCTACAATTCAAAAAATGTAGCTCAAAAAAGGTTAATTAAAATTTTTCTAAATAGCAAAGCGATATAAAGATTTCATATGATGCCAAATATGCCGGGCTGCAATTCTTATTCACATTTTTAATTTATTTCAATTAAAATATACGCTTTCCACCTCAAATTAGTTGTGGGTTGCCCCTGTAAATCATACTTTTCCTTTGACAGTAGAGTCATGCTGGTCATCTACCAAACTCTGTTTAGCGAAAATGTTTCAATTCAAATAACGAGACTTGCGGTAAAAACCGGAAGTTCTTACATAGTTAGTCGGGACTTCCTCTTTCTATCGTTTCCATTTTCAGTCTCGTTTTTCATCTACCTAACTCCATTCTCGAGATTATATAAAAATTGCAGGCCAATAAAATGACTTTTTACATCAATTTCTTGCCATTGTTAAATCAAAAATAGTTTATAATCCATTATAAAAACGTAACCAAAGAAAATAACATACAGAAAAACAATAAAATTGTTTTACATTCTTTCGTAGAGAACAAAAAATAAAACTGACAAGAGAATAAATTATTTGATTTTATATTTGTTATTTTGTTTTCCTTTAAATTCAACGTTTTTATAATAAGTAAATTACAGAAGGTATGTTTTCTAGAAACATTTCAAGTCTATACATAAAAGAAAATAAGCTCCTGAATAAAAAAAGTAATCCAAACAAAAGCTTTCTATTTCAATTCAAAAGAATGTAATGTGGAATTCCACGGAGATGGAGTCAGTTATTTATTTCGATTTATTTTCAAACAACATTAGTATCTGTTAGATAAGGAAAATTTATTTAATCGAATCTATATCTAGGCAATTTAATTAAATAATACAAAAATTTATAAAGCTATTAATTTTTTTAAATTTCTTTATAAGATGTATTTATTAAAGATACATCCTGACCAGAAGTTCGTATAAAATTAATCGTGCCCCTAAGCTTTTCATATCTGCTCTAGATTTTTTTTAACGAAAGGCAGACAGATGACAGTAGGAATGCATAGAATACATAAAATTCCTGTGTTCTGTATAAACAGTATTAAAAAATGATAGATCTAAAGAGAGAGAGAGACATTAAGGAAACAGATTTAACACGTGTCTCTTTCTATTAAGATGTGACAAAGAGAAACAGAAAGATGTGAAATTTATTTCCATTTAATTAATTAAATTAGTAATAATTTTCAAGGTAAATAATTAGCAATACACAAGTAGTTATAACGCACAGTGTATGTACACTGATATAAAGAATAAAGATGTATAAACATTGATTTATTGCATTTTATCTTTATCACTTCGCATCCTCTCAGATAAAGCAGTTTAATAGCTTCATATAAGACATTACTTATAAATAAAACATCCAATTTTTGTGTTTTCATGGTCGAACGACTCTCGATTTGATGTATTAAGTGAAGTTATTTTGTCTCCTGGGTTAAAAAAAATGACAGAAAATATGATTTTAAGAAGGAATAAATCGATGTTTTCATAAATAAAACGATAAAAAATATCACCTTTGGGAAGATCTTTTTCCGAGGAAAACAAAATGCTCGAAATGAAATGATTTTCGAGTGAAATCAGCTTATAAAATATTGTAAAAGTTACAATTAAAGTGGGTGATCGGTTAACGAACAAATTCTTTAACCTCCACAAACGGAAAAAAACATGACAAATAAAAATGCAAGACTGTGTATATATGTATTTTTATTATTACATATAAATAAACGTATAAAGAAAGTATATATTTTTTTTTATTTTTGAATGTGTCCAGAACGAATTAATCAAATTCCCATAATAACCTATGGTAAATCGATAATTGGTTAACAAACAATTTGGATAGCGAACAATCTTGAAACAGATTATGTTCGTTAACCGATCACCCACTGTATATTGTATAAATCATTAAATATAACGAAAATTAAATAAACATTTTTTAACTTATAAAAGTTTATACATATTTTCTTAATTAAAATTTGTAAAAGACAAATACAGTAAAGCCTAGATTTAACGCACCTCGATATAGCGGATAAAATTTTCGGTTTCTATGTCGTATAAGAAAATTAACACCCTGTTAATTGGGCTGAAATCTGAAAGAAAATTCCCGATGTTGTTCGTCTGTCCTTCCTTAATCTCGAGAACAGAGTTAGATATGTGAAAAGCGAGACCAGATTTTTTTCGGAAATGTAGGAGCTGGAGAACCGACTGATTATATTCATACCTTCTAAATGGGAAGACACGTGATGTCAATTCAAAAGTTCCCCGAAAGAAGTTAGATAGATGACCGGTACGACTCGTTTTGCTAACAGGAAATGTATGATGTACAGGGGCAAGCCACTACTAATTTGAGGTGGAGAGCATATATTTTAAATTAAATATATTAAAAATATGGCATTATGACGATATCACAATAAATGATTGTTCCTTTCAAAATTCTTTTTACGTTAATTAGATTAACAGATTAGCGTGATTAAGGAAAATAGACAGACAGACAAATGGGAAACACTAGTGGGAATTTATAGGTCCGCAATTTTAAAATTGCAGCCTAATAATATATATATGTTACCCGATTTAAGGCCAAACTATTTTGTCCTACGCGTGTCAGGATATACTAGTTTAGCCTACGACAATCTAGTTTGGCCTAAATACTTTAGGCTTAACTAGTTTAGCCTAGGCCGAACTCATTTATGTACTAAAATAGGTGCCAGTGTAAAAAAAATGATTTTGTGTAATTCGAAATATACCACAGTACATCGTGTAAAAATAAATAAAAGATTAAATATTTTATATGTTACACTAAGAAGCACAAATAAGTTCATTTTTAATTGTAGTTTGACTCTAAAAGTTATTTTGGTTGAAGTGTACCTAGGTAACCCCAATGGTGGCATTTCCGATGTTCGTGCTCCTGATAGACTCCTCTCGGAGGGGAGCCGCCGGCAGGCCGCCCAGTGTGTAACGTCACTAGTTATTGATTGACGGTAGTTCTTGAACATAAGAAAAAAAGGAAACGTCTACTAAAAATGTAGTTAACCTAACCAAACCAACCTAATCGAAGCGCCACCATTGGGGTTACCTAGGTACACTTTAACGGTTATTTTTATTATTTCTTTTGAATTCTTGAAAATATTTTCGTACCTTTATATTTATAAACCTTTAAAAGGGCATGGCTTAATTAAAAAAATACAAACTGATAAGTACTGATTAGCTTATTTTTATTTTATAGTTTTGTACAAGTATTGTGTCACTTCTAATCAATACCGTTTTTTATAATTAAGTAGACTATGTTTGAATAAATATTGTTCATCTAATTGATTGCCTTTTAATTTTATTTTAACCATTAATATACTTGAATAATAGCTAAACTAGAATATCCTGACACGCGTAGGACAAACTAGTTTCGCCTGAAATCGGGTTTGACCGGTAACATATACAAGAAAGTTTTCTGTGAAATTAAACTTCTCATACATGCAAACGTATATACGTAAGTAAACATAAATAAATTAACTTGTCAATTTTTAACACGCGCATTTGGAAAACCTATTTTATTATATAACGGACCCCACACAAAACTCAGTCCGTTAAATCGAAATTTTGCTGTATTTAATGCAGTTCTAAAGAATAATCATAATTTTTTTTTTCAAATTACGGTTTATAACAATTTATTTATATATAACAAGTATTGCATAAAAAATTTATATACTTATTTTTTGAATAATTTCTGATCTTTCCACAGGGTTTTTTTATGTGTCTAATACCTAAATACGGACCAGTTTCCTGGGAGGCATCCCCTCCGCAAATCGCCCACGTGTCCGGTTGTCGTGAACAAATAAACCAAAATTGCCTATTAACGAATGAAAATTCTTCTCTAATCAGAAACTATGCAGAGACTTCAGTCATTCGAATGATTCTTACTATCTCATTCTGTAAATCGATAGGAAATGGGAGTAATTGCGAAGAATCTGCCAAGTTGGAGTAATTAACTATCATTCCGTTCCATCCGAATTCATCGAAATGATCAATTCCTGTTGTTTGGCTAATGTCCTATTCACTCCAAACTTGACAAATTGTGTGCCATTGAGATCAGCATTAGTAAAACTGTAAAAAGAAAAAAAAATAACAGAGCGGTTACGTGATAGATAAACACAAAATTTTCTGTTCAATCCAGCGAATGGAATACAATTCTTCAGAAAATCTATTAAAGTCATTGTGTCTGAGTTATTCTGTCATTTAATTGGCAGAACAACTCAGTTTGTCCACCACTAGACGTAACTTTCCAGGAAAAATAATTCATATTGCCAATACCAAAATTAGACTGCCATTTTTTCTTCAAAATTGCAAACACCGATTCGGACCGAAAAACGAGCGAGCTAAGAAATAAATTTACCAATTATATTAAAATTAGTTTTGACATAAAAATTAAAAAAGAGCTCGAAATGTTCCTAAAAAGATATTAGAGAGGAGGTTAAGATCATTGGAAAAACACTTAATGGAGCGAAAGTAAGACACTTGCAATCGTAAGAACGAGTCATGACAACGACCTTACGACAATGTCAATCTACTTTTATTTTCTCTTCGACTTGTGTCTAGTCGTTAGCTTCGAATTAGCTTTTTTCTAACTACCCCTAGATGTTGGCTTCGCTTCATTTGCTTTAGGAACGTCTAACAACCTTGTTACTTTCCTGGTGTTATATATAACAGGCAAATTATGGAGATCGGACAAGAAATCATCTCTCGCAAGCTTTTTACATTGTTTGAAATCAGGGAACCTTGAAACGTACAGAAATGCCAAAAAAATGGAAGTTTTTTCTGTATGTATGGATGTAAGTGTAGGGAGCACTGTTTTGTTCACCTAATTTAAAGCTTAATAACTCCTGTGTTCTTTGCCAAAATTTTCTGAAATTTTGCAAGAAGGTTTATACCCTAGGGGGGTTGATGGTGTTAAATTTTGGTGGTTAAAGGTCGAGGGGGTTGAAGAGATATACGGGCTGTCATATTACGAGTGAGGTCGCATTTAATAAAGATTTCATTCATTATCTTTTAGATATTTTAATGAAACACATCCCTACTCTCAAAATTAAGCCTTTTCCATTTTATAGTAATTAATAATTTTAAAATATTTAAACAAAAGTTTGCACAGATTGCGCAATGCACAATTTTAATTCTTTTCGCCGGGAAAGTTAAGCAACTCCTTGCTGGATATTTTTTCTTTAAATCTACCTCAAAATATATAATCTACACAAATATAGACGAATATATACAAGTAAAGCAGATGACAGTAAGCTGATTTCTTGTTTATATATGGCAACTTTTAAACAAATTTTCTTTTCTGAAAAATTACACTTTTTAATTTCTTTACCGTTTGCTTCTGACATTGAAGCAAAATTAATTTTCTCGTGTTTATAGTAATTTCCCGACCCATTTATCTTGTTTAATTCATTAATTATCTTGTAAATTCCCAAAGACAATATGAAAAGAGAGATAAACTCTACAACTGCTGAATAAGGAATTTATTTCTGAAATGATCCCAACCAAAGGAAGTGGTTTTTGAAGAAGACAATACTTTCCTCCCTACTGAAGTTCCTGTCAAGATAACAATCGTGTTACAGACTTATCTCTTATCCTTCTTGATAAATCTTGCGGCTGCCGTCTGCCGACATCTCTTTTGTTTGTCGACAGATTTCCAAGATGTTACAGAAGATTTATTTACAGAATTCATCCCAAAGTATTTAGTTTTCAGTTATACAACGGATACAGTTACCCTCTTCATTCATAAAACAATCTTATTTTTCATTTTATACTGTAAATTCCTTTGAAACGAGCGTGAAAATCAATAAAATATCTCTCTTACTCTATCTCATTGGGTTGGAATTTCCGAATTTCAGACTTATATATGTCTGTTTGTTTGCTTTTCCTTAATCTCCAGAACAAAGTTAGATGAAAATCGAGACCAGATATGGAAATCTTGTGATTTGAAAAAAAATTGATGTTAAAAATTGCAGCATGGCATTCTGACGATGTCATAATAAATAATTGCTTGTTAGTTTTAACATTTCCTAGCCAATGTACGGATTTTATATACAGAAATCGTCTCGACATGGAAGCCAATAGTAAGGCACTTAAAATTGAACAGTAAAAATTAATTATATCCATTAAATTTAGGGGCGAAACCACTTCAAGTATTGTTGCAGTTTCGACCCCTTAAAGTTGGCACTATTCAATTTTTCAAATATAAATAATTCCTACCTTAAATAAGCCAAAAAGTAGTAAAATTCTTTAAACAAATTTTAAAAACTGTTTATAATACCAAATTATTTTCAGTTCTTTCATATAGGATTACAATAAAGAATGAATATTAACTTCGAATGATGCCCTTCTTCACATTTGACTTAATTAAAAACACATCCCGGGTGAAGAAACTACTTCAGGAACAATTAACTCTCGACTTTCTTCCGAAAAAAGGGAGAGAAAACAGAATTAATTGAATGATACTAACTGATCCACAGGAGCAATTATGCTAATGACCCTGTTTGTTCTTAAATTTTCAAATTTCTTTCACTCGAATATTTCAGTCACAGAATTTAATATTAATAATCTCATTTTAATTGAAATTAATTTTTAAGTATGTGAAATTAAAGCAAACAATGGCTACTTCTACAAGCATCTTAGTGTTAAAATAATGGAGAAGTTTACATTTAGAATGGTTAAATTTCACTTCTAAAAGATCGAAGAAGTATGAAAAAATTCTAGAATTTTTTCTGAATTTAACTAGAAAATTTGCATACACTCTCTTTACATTTATTTTATCACACACGATTCAAGAGCATCCTTCAATTAAAAGAAACATTTCTATGGAAGTACTCCTTTGATATTGAACTAAATAATATCTTATTTGCCTGAATTATTAAAGGAAGTTTAAAGATATTTAAGTGTCTCATCGTTACCATTAAATTACTAAAAAGTTTATAAAGAGCCTTTGCGAAATTTTCATCAATACATAATTGAATGAATTTCTTTTTTGGGGATAAAGAAAAAACAAACAACTCTTCTCTACTCCCAAAATTAAGCTTTTCGCTGATTTACACTAATAATTTAAAAAAATTTTAAAATAAAATCTCCTAACAGATAACGCCACAAGCAATTTTAACTTTATAGCCGGGAAATTAAGCAATTCATTGTCTTTTTAAATCGATATCATATCTTAATGCATCGCGGATCACATGAGTATAATAAGAAAAGATATAATGTAATATTAGGTTTTCAATTCTTGAAGGAAAAGACGATTTAATCTAATTTAAAATTGTCCCAAGAAGTGTATACTAGATTACTAGATTCGTGTTTTCTTCTATTGTACACATTATGGTTATAGAAGTAATAAAGATGAGAGACTGGAATAATGAACGAGCGGCAATTTTTAATCATATTCATAATTTAACTAATTTAAAATATATGCTCTCCATTTCAAACCCCTGTAAATCATACTTTTCCTAAAAACAACAGAATCGTGCCGGTCATCTATGTAACTTTATTCCCGGTAAAATTTTTGAATTGAAACCACGTCACTTCCGGTCCATACCGGAAGTTCGTATACAGTTAATCGGTTCCCCCTACCTTCAAATTTTCCATAAATTTCATCAATATAACACCGTTTTCGAAATTAAGGAAGGGAAGGGGAGACGAACTGAAAATATGTTTCGAGTGCACTTAAGTAAACAATTTGAAATTTTCAAGTAACCAATCAATAAAGAGAAAACTTTATAAATTTCTATCAAACAACACTACAGACTCGAACACCAAGAAATTTACCAGATTACAAAACATCTTGGGATAATAAATTAAGTTAAAGTCTATGTATTTTTAATGAAATATTAGAAACTAATATAATTATCGATATATTCACGTATTATAAATTCAAGTAAATAACAATTTACATATTTTTTCCTTATTATTAACTATGTTAGGAGGGAGAAAACACTGCACTTGACAGTTCGATAGATAACATACACGTCACGCCATAGAAGCCTCTTAACTTTATCCTCCTCCTTTTCGTATAGTGTTTTTTAAGAATATTTATTTTGATAAAAAAAGAGTTTAATTTTGAGGGTAAAGACGACACATGACCCTTCTATTTCTTCACTTCTTCGACCTTTAACCTGCAAAATTTAATGCATCAATCCTCCTAACAGATAAACCTTCTTACAATACTTCAGAAATTTTTGACATAAAGCGCAGGTGTTATTAGGTGTAAAAGAGGATAAAAATAGATCGCCCCCCACATAAATACAGGAAAAAATCCCCAAATTTTTCGCATATCTCGACGTTTTAAGGTCCCCTGAATCAAACGTTTAAAATTTGGAGGGAGAATGATTATATCGCCTTCCTTAATAGGGCCACCTTCGTAGAGAGTCAGAATTATTTGTGAATCACGCACATACAGTTTAAAAAGAATAACTTTCTGCTTTTTCTGCGCACAGAGTGGCGTAAATTTCTTTTTCTATATTCAAATTATACCTTTTTCTAAGCAGATTAACTTAAAAAATACGTGAAAATTACAAAACGTGGCAAAATTACATTAAGTAAAACCTTCCTGGAAAACAAAATCCACAAAACGACAAGCCTTCAATGTGACTTATGTAAAACACTTAAATAAAACACTAAATCTGTGATGTAGTAACAGGCAAAATGATATAACATAAAACATTAATGTGCAGCACTAAGGAATCGATCGATCAATATTAAAATAGTCATAACCGAGGCCAACTTTCCTTCAGAATAACAAACATTCTTCTCAATATTTAAGCACAGTTGAATCGTTAAACATTAAAGTATTCATCCACATCTTGGAAACAATGCAAACACTTCTAGAAGGAACAAATTTTAAGAGATTCGAGTTATAGTAGGATACAACAAATTCGATCTGGCAACATTTAATTAAACATACAGAACGTTCCTTCTTTACTGTTATTGTTAAAATAGTGGACAGATAAGGCAAAGTTTAAAAAGGAATATATGCAAATTACTAAATTAATTTCTGTCCCTTTGTTGTGGTTTATCGAAGAATGACTCAGAAATTTATCTTTTCTACGTGAAAAAATTTTATTATGTTTCAGAATTTGTAATGGAGATTAACAGAATTGCTGGCGATTTCTCAGGTGAAGATCTTAATTAATTATTTCCATCAATTTCAAACGGAAGCTATTGTAAACTACTCTTTACTTTGTTACATTTTATTGTGTGTAGTGTACGTTAAGTTTTCAACGAGAAACTCACCAGAATTCAGAAATTTATCCTTTGATTTAATTAAAGAGAGTAAAATTAAATTATATATGAAATAAATTAGCAGTCATATAATACAACACCCTGTAATTATCACCTCTTGTTCTTGCACAGAACAAGAACTGTAGATGTGTCTATCCGTTCTTCCATCTTGCATGCTCTTACATTTTGATAACCTTTATATTCATACCGTTATGACACATATCTTCTTATTTTTCACACGTTTTTCTCCATATGTTTCTCCTAATAAACAATTTTCTATCAGAATATAGCGAACAGAATTACTCTTTCTTCCTCGATAGATAGGAGAAGACAAAAAATTCACTTTATTTAATACTTCTTCATTTATAATCTCTTCTATAAACCAATTTCAAGTCTGTAATATTTTGTGATTGAAGGATCTTACATGTAAAAGAAGTTCTTGTATATATTTTTTTTGTCAGGAAGTGTCACCACAATGTCACTTATCGATCCTCAAAAGAAAAATATTTCGTCGTCACAGCTGATGTTTTGCCAAACTTATCATCCGGAAATACTAGAACATACCAAGATAACACTGTTATATAAATGCTTACACCAATGTCCATCTTTCCTGTGTTGTACTGTCGTGTGACATTATCGGCTTTAGTCCATTCAAATACAGAGAAAAAGGAATTTAAGCTTTTCGATTCGTTAAGAAAATATTGTTGTGTCGCATGGCTGTTGTGAATTTACCATTTCTTTAAGAGGATTTCAAGCCTTTAACCTTAAAAAATTAGAAAATTCTTTCAATTCCTTCTTTGCAACATACCTGTGCTTACAATTGATGTATGTAGAATTATTTTTAAAGTGAGATTAATACCGAAAGGAGGAGTAGAATAAAATGAAAGTTTCGGAAAATCACCTTCATCTCCAGATGTTAAAGTATTTAGGATGAATTCAGCCCTATTATATCTCCCCACCACCTAAAATTCAATCTCATGGACACACTGTATATAAGAGTCAATACTTGAAATTTCAAGCTTTTGTAATTACGTACAATACACTGAATATCAGGCAAAAATTATCACTAGTGTTAAAACTTTCACGCCCTTTATCTCGGCTCAATCCAAACGATGGGCACTAGACTGATCACTTTTAAATTCGTTTTACAGTCCACTCTTTTGTGTGTAAATTTGTGCACGAGACATCACGCCGCACACTACACAAAATCATAGAAACAGTACGACTTTACAAGAGGAAATACATCTCATTACAGAAAGTAGCCATACAAGACACACACACAGCACATAACCGCAGTAACAGTTGAGAGTTTGGCCCTACGGATCACTAGAAACAACGCATATTAATCGAATAGAAAGCATTCCAGCAAACAAATAATAGAAATAATTATACTAAATTTGTACATGATTTAATGAAGATAAGTGCAACAATATTGAAAGAAAATGAAGATAATACGCATATTCTAACAAGTTTTATTGGATTGAAATTAAGACGGGAAGATTTAATAAATCTGAATCTAGTCGACTAAAGCTGGGAGATTTTACACGATCGGAACTAGCGTTAACAACAATACAAGACATTTTCTGCATCCATAGACTCTTCACTACATTCCTTCTACACGCTGTTGCAGGTTGTGTTTATTTCATCACCAATTTTTACGATTTTGGACTCAGAGGACTTTCAAATGTCCAGAAATGCAAAAACATTCAGGGATTTTTTCTTTTCGTGTGTCTCTTAGTCTGTGTTTGTGGGGGGAGCACGATTTTGTTTTCCCCTTTTAAGCTTAATAACTCCTGTGTCTTCTGTCGAAAATCTTTGAAATTAAGCAGGGAGGTTCGTGTTCTAGGGAATTGATGCTATTAAATTTTGGTGGTTAAAGGTAGAAGAGGTGGGGATATAAAGGCGAATCGGGTGTCATATCTCGAGTGGGGTCGTCATTAACATTTACAATATTTTATGAAATTCATCTTCACCCCAAAATTAAGTTTTTTGTTATTTTATAATAATTAATAAAAAGTTCTTTTTAACAAAATATCATATCATATCAAATATCATTTTCAAATATAATATTTGGATCGGCTGTGTGCTTTATGTCTTATTACTATAAATAAATATGTGAGCGTTTGGCTCCTAGTAGAATTTACAACATAGATAAATATCAAGTATTCATTGATTTCTCAAGCAGCTTTCACTTATTTATTTATACAAAATATTTGTTGCATATTTCTATTATTTATGCAGAAATCATAGCCAAACTATGGAAATCTTTCACATTATTGCAGTGTGTGGCCTAATGCAAATATAATCAGGACGTAGGTAGGAAGAGGATCGATGCCAACAACATAAATCTCGAGAGCATCAAAGTGACAAACAAAATAAATGTGGTGGACAAGAAGAAGATCGTCCACTTCAACAATAGATAAAGCGTGAGGTGTGCTTCGTGAGTCAAATGAAGATTTTATTCTCGTAGATACATAAATATTCTACAATCTACTTGACTAGAAATCTAGAAAGTAGAAGGATCAAGTTAAATTGTGAGCATCCTAATCACTCTCATTTATACCTCTAGTTTATAGTGTATTATATATAACAGAGACAGAAAAGTTAAAATGATTTTTGCTTCTATCGATTCACTAAATTTTCTTCATTACTTTTCTTGCAGCATCCCTACATCGAGTGTCACAAAGAAGAATTACCAGATTGAGTGTCACTGTTAGAAATATATTTAAAAAGTCTAGAGTATGAATCTGGTTTGGAATTGTCTCAGTTGACCATCGCTAATCTGGCACCATTGATACCCGTAGGGTGCCGGATAAGTGATTTTGCCGGTTTATTCATGACTAGAATAAAGTTAACTCAATAGTTAAGCATCTGATTCTTTAAAATAACCTGTGAATCAGTACAGGTACGTTAATAAAGAAAAACAAACATTAAATAAAAATTCTTGTCAAATTATAGTACATCTGGCAAAGTGAGAACCCCAAACACTAGCGGCGGGTTGGTACTGGGACACTGGCAATTTGAAATTACGCTAGCCGAAATTAGTGCCGGATTGGTGATGGAACCAAATTACTTATTGCCGAATTAGTGATGGAACCAAATTACTGTTTGCCGAATTAGTGATGGCCAATCTGTATTACTACAGTAACCATTAGGATCACGTGCCTAGTGTTTCAAGTTATATACAATTGTATGTAACTTAAAAATTTTAAGGCCTGTTGAAATGACTAACGTATAACCCGCAAATAATCCGGCATAAATAATCCGGCAAAATCACTTATCCGGCAACCTACGGGTATCAATGGTGCCGGATTCGCGATAGTCAACTTAGACAATTTTAAACCAGATTCATGCTCTATTATTGGTGCTTCAGAAGGGCATTGTGTGAAACGTTTTATTTTTGTTCTGGCAATTTTTTGCGGGGGAAAAGCCACGGAGGATTATAATACGCTTCACCCGGTTAGACATACGAAAATACAGGAAAAAATTTTTAATTAATTTTTAAAATTACATTCCTACTTTAATAGAAAACATATCAACAGGTTATAAATCAAAATGTTTATATTTTCTAATAATATTTTTATTTTTTTAAAGGGTCATCAATCATAACACATCCGTATATACGAAAAAAAAACAAGTTTAATTTTAAAAATTTCCCTCTTTTCTATATTTTGTAGGGATAACTTATTGATTTTTGGAATCTCGTGTTCGAAAAATATCCCAAAAATCTACTAGAAAAATTACAAAATACAGACATGTTTAGTCGGAAATTTTGACGTGTGACGTAAAGATATACAATACACTTTCCAGAAAGAGGAAAATCGAGTGCAAGAGTTTCTATTTTCCCTGTTTTGACAGCAAAGTACGACCTGTGAATTAGTTATACAATAAACACTGCAAAGGAACGTATCAGTAACAAGTTAAATATCGATTAACAGTACATCTCGATAGGGTAAGACCGATAAATCAAACTGCTGATTTGTGTATCAGAAACGAATTCAGAGTCACAATTCTAATTCCCAAAAATAAGCCATGAATTTTTTAGAAAGTGGAAGCGATAATTAAAATTTGGGCCATGAGAATCATTGATAAATGTGTTTTCTCTTTGGAAAATACATAGATAAGAATATACATAAACTGAATAATCTTAGATGAATCTTACTATTAAAGAATAGCTTTGCATATCTGGTCTCGATTTTCATTTATTTACAGCCTGACAGTTTTATATACTACAATTTGAATTGCAGGCTAATAAATAATCCAGAGGACAGACTCCATTTGTCATATTCTCTTCTTAAACTTATACGTAACCGAGATACAACAATATTTTGGAATATTTATTGTCTTGTGTACAAAAATAGTAAACGAAAAATGATATTTTCCAGGTTATAAAATATTTTAACAGTTCCATAAAATGATTAAAAATAAAGAAATTAAGCTTTCTTGAATTTAATAACAATATAAATTACCGTTATTATTACTCCAAAGTAAGGAGATGGCCTACAATTATCTAAGAAAAGAGAAATATTAAGATCTGGGAGTTAGAGCTCTCAGAAATTACTTTAACCTTATAAAATTCTCTAAAAAATCTTACACTATATGTAAAAAACACTTTAATTCATTACGACATTATACGCTAAATCGGGGTTTTCCATCCTGATCGCTATCCATCCTCGAGGGGATCATTCGATTTAACAAGGGGTCGCTTAGGATTTTATTATATATAAAAACATAATTAAATATCATTTTTCTTAATAATACTAATACTAATAATAAATAGGCCTATATATATATATACGTGTGTGTGTGTGTGTGTGTTTATTTAACTCCTATTTAACTTTTAATTTAGCTCTGTTTATAATTAATTCATAGGTGTGCTTTATACCAATATAGAAAAAGTCATCGAATTAAATCTAACGTAAAAGGTGTGAAAAACAAACAAGGTTGAAGTACTGTCCTATATGGAGAGCTGTCCTGCTGTCCTTAAATGTATACCTGTCCTGCTGTCCTTACACGTATACTTGTCCTGCTGTCCTTAAATGTATACCTGTCCTGCTGTCCTTACACGTAAATGTGTCCTACTCTCCTAACCATTTTGCTGTTCCTATTTACTAAAACTTTACAATTTACAGAATAATATTTTTATAAAGTAAGTTGAAAAAAATACATTTTACCTTTTCCTTATTTGTATTATTCGAATAATACTCCAAAACATTATAATAATGCCTAATAATTATTCCCTATTGTTGTAAATATCGAGAATTATTTAGTACAGAAAAGGCTACATAACAATTGAATTTATTTTAAACTTTTAATAATAATTACACGATAAAATTTATGGAGTAAACTACGTTATAAACCGCATAACAGAGATACTTTAACAGAAGAAAGTTCTGTTAAAACACAACCCCAAGTATTCCCTTTATTCGCACAACAAATGCTTCCACAAATCATTGTTCGATGGCATTTTTCACTTAGTTTTTTCACAGAAATACGAAAGTAATTTACCAAATTACCTACACAAAACACAAATTTTTATACACTATTTAACATAAATAACTGTAATGTTTTTCCATAATTTATAGTTTTTTCTTCCCTTTTCAACAGATAAATTTGCTTTCAGAAGTCGTTCCACAATGAATAACGTGTTGGAAACTCATCCAAATGCATTGAAATCTATTCTTAATAATTAGAAAACTGTTTATTTAAAAGAAATGAATATAAACGGTGGCTCAAAGTCAGTTAACGGAAATAAGAAAATGAGTTGCACAACTTTCCACGCGAAAAAAAAGTTAAAAATACAGAAAAAAAAATCCCTAACTTTTTGCAATTTCGGACGTTTCATGGTTCCCCATTTCCAAAAATTTAAAAATTTTTGGGGGCATTTATTGACCGATCGCCATACTTTTCCCCATAACATTCGGGAAAGTAAAAGGGAAATAAAATGAAATTTATAAGGGTCTAGGGAATAATTTTTCATTGTAATATATAAAATTTTCCACATACAAATGCGTTATAACATTAAAAATTTCAAGAATCGGAAGATTCAATAAAATTTTAATGCTGTTCTTAATTAGATAATGCGTAATTATCGTCGAAATCTAATTTATTTAAGAACTTTCTTTCCACTTTATCAAATTAGGAAGCATTTTATCATCCTGAGATAAATAACGTGCGATAAGAGTAAAAATAGTTGCGACATTCTTTAATTTAATCTGTCTTTACGTCACGGAAAAGAATTCTTAAAGAATAAATTTGGTCTCCAGAGGAAAATTTACTCCAATAAACTTATGAGATATACAATCAAAGAAGAATACACGTTTAATAAATGATGACGTGTTTCGGAATGATCCTACTTCCTAAATTAACTTTTTATTCTTACTGGGCTGCAATTTTCAAATTACAGACTTATACATTTCCACTGTTTGTCTGTCTGTCCATTAATCTCGAAAATGCAGTTATGTAAATGAAGTCGAAACCAGATACGAAAAGCTAAGGGACTGGAGGTTATAGTTAACTGAAAATCGAGACCGGATATGGAAAACTTAGCAGTACCGATTAACTAACTATATACGAACTTCCGGTCCTAATCGGAAGTCACGTGATTTCAATTCAAAAATTTTCCCCTGAAAGGTGTTACATAGATGACCGGCACGACTCGGTTGTTATTAGGAAAAGTATGATGTACAGGAACATGACAGTATTAATTTGAGGTGGAGAGCATATAATTTAAATTAAATATATTTAATTTAGCTTTTCTGTTTGTTTCTATATCCGAACGACCAGACAGGTGTGGGATACAAAAATATTCTCGTTTTTTACCACAATTCTCTATTTATTTCCTTTCTGGCACATCGATTTTCCTTTCTCGTGAGCATCGGAAAAGTTTTTATTCCTCGACATCTTCAGAAAAGAAAAAGTTCTACAATTTTTTTCTCACTGAAAAACCTAGAAATCATTCGACTTTATTAAAGTAGAAAGAAGATTAAATTTCTTTGTAAGTCTTTTTTTATCTTCTAATTTAAACATTTATAACTGTTAAAGATTAATTTCGTTAATCCAATATCCGTTTTTACTGTTTCTCCCCTTGCTTCTTAAAGATTAAACGCTTGTAAAATATTAAAAATCTAAGTGATTAGTTTATCGAACGTTTTAATAAATTCAGTTTAAAATAGAAATTGAGTATAATAACCAAATGCTGGCAATCTTATTCGGTATTCTTTGATTACACCTCTAATATTTGCTACCGTTCTCTTTATAATTGTTCAGATTGGTTCCTGAGATACTAAGGATGTGGGGTCATATCTCGCAAACCAAGCTTCCAATTTATCTGAAAATTTTTGAAAAAGTTTCCCTCTAATACGCACACCATCATGCAAAATTTCATAAATTTTTGACAAAAGGTACAGAAGTTATTAAGCTTTAAATTGGGTAAACAAAATCGTGTCTCCCCCACACTAACATTCATATATACGGGAAAAATCCCAATTTGTTTGCATTTCTCGATACTTTAAGGTCCTTGAGTATGTAACACATGTAAACCATGACTCGAAAAATATGTAAAACATTTTTGGGAGGTCATTTTCTGACCGATCGCATACTTTCCTCTGTTATATATAAACAAGTTCCAACTTACTTCAGAGATGTATCGATTGCCAGAAAGAAATATCTGTTAATTTCTCTTATTTTAATTTACAGACTCGCTAATTGTAATTAACATCGTAAAGCTTAATCTCCTTAAATTCATGTTAATTAAAATTAAAATTCTTTCCATCAATTTGAATTATTGAATGGATGAATATTTGAAAGTGCACCAAAGTATGTGAAGAAGGATCCCATTTCGAACAATCTCTGTACATTTTATAAGGATTTAAGTATTTGAATGGAATAGCCCATACGATTTTACAATGATTAACTGAATTTTAGTTTACCCTGTGCTTTATTAAAGAAGTCTGAAACTAATTTTGATCACATAAAGTTAATCTATCAACAGCTTCTATCATCCATTCAATCACTGGAATTATCGGATATCTAGCAATAATAAGTAGACATCTGCCGAAAGATGACATTTGGGATAATAAAGCTAGATAATTGGATCGATTGTCATCTTAGAAAATCCTCTAGTGGTATCTTCATAATGGCCAACGACAATGGAAGGCATAAAGTTAGTCATATAGGATAAAATCTTCAGAAAAGTAAGATTATTCGTGTCTTAAAAATGAATGATGACTCCATGAAAGATTTTAATGAGTAGTTTACCATATAAATTATTTATAATCATAAAAGAAGAGGTAAGAAGGACGAGTTTAGATCGATAGGGATTTGTCAACCTTCCATCCTTCAAGAGGATTTTATCAATCTAAACACGAAGTGTAAGGTAAAAAGATGAATAATATGTAAAAATTTTTTACAAATTTATAAAAATTCTCATTATTTATCATAAACAAATGATTTTTTAAAATGAAACTTTCGATATTTTTAATTAATTTTGATTTAAAAATCTATTTACTTAGTTTCATCAATAAAGCAAAGAATCGAGAAGTGGGACTTCAGTTCTTTGTGTTCATTACAATCCTTCGGGAGTTAAAACAATTAATTTGATTTTTTTACTTTCTTGATTTGTTTATAACTAAATTAAGAGAAAAATACACAAACAGTTCTTTTTTTATTCTTTCCATTGGTATTTTCCTGTATAGAAATTCTGAGAAGAGCCAAACACACGAAAGAACGAACAGATACTGAAAAGTTACACACTAAATCTAAATTTTCTTTGTCATTTTCGGCAGGATGGTCTTAGACGATTCTAACTGTTAACACGTTCTTCCCTTCTATTAAATAATAATACACTTAAATATGTGAGGCCTTCAGCTGTAGACGTAACACGAGGCCCTAAACTGCAACTCGTTTATCTGTATGTCAAAGCGGTATAGAGCATGCAATGACCTTTTAATTAAAAATAAGTGTTTAAATATCTTTATAGAATTTATTGGTTTATGTTAAAGGACAAAAAAACAAGGTACAGTCTTAAATAAATACAACTTGTCTATAACGGAATGGACTGTATCGAACAGAATTTTTCGCTTTCACTTGTTTCTGTTCTCTAGAGAACGTCGTGATTTTATTAATTCAGAAAAGTGTGTTGAAAATACGTCACAGTTCATATTTACAACTGCTTAATATAAGTGCTCTACGTTTTAAACACGCGTTAAAAATACACAGGTTATGTAGTTCACAGAGAAAGGAAAAAATCTGCATGAAAGTCTTCATTTATTTACGATTTTGAATTTAGCTGCTGTTACGCCGAAAAATTCCGCTTTACACAGGTCCTTTTTCTCATTAGACAGGTTACCAGCTTGTAATAATATTTTACACAGATTTCCGTTTTATAGGGGATCTGTCTTAAACAGATTTTGGTGTAGACTACGTATATCTGTACGAGGAGAATATCAACTTTAATCTTAATCGATTTCGAACGAAAGATGTAAAAATGAGCGAGTGCGTGTGCTTATACCTTATTATATAATAAAAAGTATTGTAGTTATTGTATTATGGACACCTCTATTTGAGATAACTCATTATAGGAAGTACAAGAGTTGCAGTAATGCGATGATGTGTTTTATAATAGATAACAAAGGAGTCATTTCGTGCATCGATCTCTTCTTCGATTAGGCTATTGAGTTACACAGCAATCTTTTCAACAAAGGAAATACTGACCAATTGCTGCGATTTCTCACAGACAATTCGATGGTTGTCAACCCATTTCCTTACAAAAGTCAACTAGAAATAAATTTACTCTGAGAAATTTGATAACAACTTAAGTTAAAGATCTTCATTTTCGTAAGTCGTAGATGTTTCATCACACAAAAAGAAAAGTAGAAGAAATTATAGGAACGTGAATGAGCATGAAACGAAAACAATCAGAATTTCTTGATATATTTTCTACTTTAAAGTTAAATATACATACGGGACTGAACTCTGGTTTTTTCAAATCAAACATGGACTCAGACGTTCAATACAAGTATGTGATTCATTGTGTACAGTACGTGTAAAGATTTACAGATGCACTCGACACTACAACTCGTTCAGAAGTACGGTACACTCACTCCACCTGTATAGTGGCGGCCTACTCTCTCTGAATATCGTTAGTGTTGCCATTACATTTCATTTGAAGGAACTGAGTATTATGTGGAATATCTCCGTATAAAATAAAAGTGTGATCATGAAACACGAACGGAAGGATTTTTTATTTTATTAGAAGCAGTCGATTAAGGAATGTTCTACATTGCATGTTATTCAAATGTGTCACTCACATTTGAATAACATGCAACTGCTCATTCACGATGAATCACCTGTACTTAATATAAATAAAGATGAAGACTGAAGATAAATTATGTAGGAGGATTGAAAAAAGGTAGAGATTTCTATTTAAAAAATACTAATGTGTCAATATTTATCACTCAGTTACTATTGAAAACCTTAGAGGTTTTCAATAATTAAGTAACGATTTTTAATTCTTATATCATAAGTTAATACAACAGCATATAATGAAATTCGAAAGAAATATATAAGAGTTATATTGATTTAAAACATTCAGCAACGAGTTGCGTGAATTTCTAAAAATATTGTAAATGCCATTAACGAGTAAAATTTCCATTAAGTCGAGATACGATGTGAGACCTCCTCTATCTTCTCACCCTCTTGACCTATACGCATCAAAATTTTATAATGCCAATTCCTCTTATATACAAGTTGCCATGTCAAACATTGTTTCTTAATCTTTACCCCATTCTGAGATATTAAACCAAATAGACGCCAACACACCCACACACACATCGGAGGTAATAGTTCTATGATATTTTGAGTTTAGGGGTCTCAAAACACCGAGATTCTAAAAACCCGGGAGGACAAATGTGACATGATTACAATATTATATAATAACAGCCGGAAAAGTTACTCGTGTTACGTTATAACAGACAATACTGTTATCGCATGCAACTTCGTAGCAACTTAAAATATCCTATGCGAGAATAACTTGTTTGTTTGTACTCTATGAATCAATTAGCTTATCTAACGTTGAATTATAGAGTTTGAAGCTTCTTGCTTAATATACAATGCCCTTTTTTATGGCTTGTGCCTTCTTTTTATAGTCTGGGGCTCCCTGAATATTCTGACAAATTCTAAAGACGTTAATATCTGTGCAGTATTTAGTCTTAAAACAGCCAACTATAATATACTCAGGGGGCCAGAACATTGAGGCACTTAAGGCAGGTGCCCTCTTTTTTATAGTATAAAAAGTATAAATGTATGGTTACAGTTACCACGTGATAAAAATTTGGAATTCTTTACATTGGCAATTTAATTCTCTACAAACAATGCTCTGTATAAAATGGATAGTCACGACTTACGATAAACGATTTATAAGTCACGTATAGAATAGAAAAATTCATTGAATTGTGGCGGGTAAAATCGGCATTCTGAGAAGATAAAAGCTGAAATTTTTAAAAACTAAAAATAGAAACTATTTCAGAAGTCATCAATCAGAAAAGTTTTTGCACGATGGAGGATGACTGAGATACGAAAATAAAACGAAAAGATAACATTTAAGGTGTAGGAAAAATCAATCATTTCGAAAGAATTTTAAATGAAAATAGATTTTCGTCGTAAATTTCGAACGTCTAAATATCATAAAAATATTAAATACAGGGTAATTTTTACTTTTCCGGCTGTTACGTATAAAAGAAAAATATGGATCTACGAGATTTCTACATTTTTGGATTACTGAATTTTGACGCTTTATAACTCCTGTGATTTTTGCCGAAATTTTCTGAAATTTTTCTGGAATGTTTGCGTATTACACCGAAATGATTGTAGTAATTTGCAGGAAAATCGGCTTATTGGTTCGCGAGATATAGCCCCACACCTTTAATATCTCCCCAACCAATCTGAAGATTTATAAAGGTAATGGTAGCAATTATCAGAGACGAAAACAAATATAGAATACCGGGAAAATACAGAACAATATCTAGAAGGCGTCACTAAAGCCAGTTTAATTAATTACAATAATAAAACCTTTTAAACATTTTATTACTAGTACTAAACACTAAACTTAAATAATTTAGATTTGTTCTATTGGAAGGGATTAGATTAGCTTATAATTATTCAATTTAAGAAAGTTACTTTATATTTGTTTATAGGTTTTTCATATAGTTCATTGTTTGGATTGGATTTTTAAATTTTCTTTTATAGCCTGTACTACTTGAAATAGCTATTAGAGACTTCTGAAATTTCTCAATTTGCATTATCACTCACTAGTCCCAACACACAACACTTACTCTTGCTTTTATCTGCGTGTCATCTGGTGTTATTTGAAAATCATCATTATTTTATTTACCTGTGTTACTGTGTTTACGTGTGCCAATAAAACACGATGATAAAGATATATTGTTTAATTTTATTATTCTCAAACAAAATTAATGGTAACAGAAATAGTAAAAATATAACAGAGCCTTTAAACAGAATAAAGATTATGTTTTATAATTTATAACCAGAAGATGCAGAGATAGATCCCAAAAACGATCATCCCACGATTTAAATCCTTCAAATATTTCAGGGTTTCGAACAAAAATATGAACAGAATTACAAAGAAAGCCGTAATATCTTCGTAATATATAAGTAACGTAAAATAACCATATTAAAAAGACATGTGAAGGAAGCGATCGTCGCTGGAACTAGTGTGAAGATGTGCTAGTGTTTGTAACACGTCATATCATTTGCATATTTTCGATTAATTTCTTTAATTTTCTACAAAAATTAAGAACATTCCAGATATAAATGTATCCCTTCGCGGTATCATTTGAACACATTTCAAAAACATTTTCAACATTTTGCCGTTCAGTACTTTCCCCTTAAAAAGTGCGGCAAAGAAACATTAATTCGAATTTTTATAATAAAAATTTAAAAAGTATTAATTACTATAGAATTTATACTTCACGGAATGTACGACGAAATCATAAAATATTTCAGAACTGTTTATTAAAATTTTACATTATAAAATTTAAATTAAATTAAATTTTAAAATATATTGAAACTTTATACTTTCAGAAAATTTTTGAATTAATTAGTTGAAGAAATAAATAAAATTGTTCAGAAGTTTCGCGATATTTTGCCAAAAAACTTCATTAAAATTCACGAATTTATTAACAACGCTTTTATAAATTAAGGAAAAGATCTTCAGATTATTATCATTTAAAAAAAATTTAATTTGGTTGATTTACTAAAGATAATTTACGCTAGTGACGTAAAACGTCATCTATTCTATATTTAATAAATTTGTTTACGTAAAATTAAACTGTAAAAAAACCGATTTAATTAACTGAAGTAGAATTTACTTTCAAATAAAAAATTAAACCCTTGGATTTATGAATCTTCGCGAGAATATGAAAGGAAAAAAAATGTTTTATGCTATTAAATAAAAATGATATATTAATTCTATATAAATAAATTAAATTTTATTTAATAAGAGGCTTAGTAAGCGGATTAAATGAAATTAAGTTTAGCAAATATAATTAATTTAGAGACAAACCAATCAACGAGAGAATTCTTATTTAAATTTCGAACTGACAACAGACTAGAACGTTCATTGGATATTGAAATGTTCGGATGAAATTGACTAATTATTTAATTGGTTTAACTTGCTGTTAACTATAGAGTAGGCGGATCGAACTTAACGATTTTCTTAAGAATCGTAGTTTCAAAAATTAAAAATAAAGAAATAAATTGCGTAACTTTTCTGGCAAAAAAGTTAAAATTGTATATAGCGCCATCTTTAACGAGATTTTATTTTAAAACAATTTTGAATATTACTATTAATAATTATTATAAAGTAGCAAAAAGCTTAATTTTGAGGGAAAAAAGTTGTAAGCGCTAATAAGGAGTGAAATCTTCGTTAAGCCACACCCCACTGCAGGTACCACATATGACACCCTCTGTCTTCCAACTCCTTAGACCTTTAACTACCAAAATTTAACAGCATCAATGCGCCTAACATACAAACCTCTTTGCTTAATTTCAGAAGTTTTCGGCAAAAAACACAGGAGTTATTAAGCTTCAAATTGAGTGAATAAAATATGTAAGTCGTTTATTTAAAAAGTTTGTATTTGTAAAATAGCCTAAAATAAGAAAATGGAGATTATTAATTTTAATTTATAAAATCACAACCAATTATTTTCGTTTAAAGAAGTCATTTATCAGCTGAATATCTCTCATTAGAGTGTTTTGGAATAATGCCACTCTCGACATTTCCTCGTTAATTAATCAAAATATAATTAGGAATGAACGTGAATTAATTTCTGAAATAGCCAATTTACGAAATACTCTCTCTAGAACGGAGTTAGATAAGATGGAAATCGAGACCAGATATGGAAATGTCATGGACCGAACGTCACGATTAACTATATACAAATTTCCGGACTAGTGATTTTTTAAAATTAAAATATGATTAAAAATTGCAGCTTGGCATTGTATTATTTTTCTTCTTTTACTCTGCTGCTAGACTTTTCTTATAAACAATTGTTCTTCCTGAGACTTCTTTGTGTTTTGGCATTCCTTTTCGTATACTTTTAAACACTGTTTCGTCAAAATTTATTATTCTAATTACGTGGGATCATTGGATGGGGCAAAATAATAAATAAGGGACTTATGTATTGCCTTATCCCATTATTTGGAGGGGGATACTTCCGGGGAAGACATACTTCGTGCAACTGTCCCTATTTGGGTGTTAGACACGTGAAAAAATACGGAAAAATCGCACGAACTCGCGACGAACTTCCCGTGTTCACTAGTGTTATTCACTCTGCCAACTCTACTTACATAAGAGAATGTTTTAATATGTATGCAGTAAAACCTACGATCAAAAGGAACATAAAAATGACCGTTGTTCAGACGTAATATTATAGAAACGTTCACGAAAAACTGTCTCAGTTTATAAATATCTTTTTTAATATAAACACTCCAATTTTCAATAACGGCTATTTATGATTTAATTGGTAGAGGATAAACTTTAAATAGAAATAATTGAAATGAATCTCAGAAAATAAAAAAAATTTTGCATAAGAATCGTAAAATAATCAATTTTGACTTAATATTTTCTGAAATTACTAATTTTTTACATTGAATAGTCTTCATCTATCGAATTTTGAACGTGAGAACAATTAACAATTTGTTTATTAATTAACATTCCGTATTGATAAACGCATCGGGTGTTAAATAATAATCGAAAATCTTTTGGTAGGATTATCCATACATCACTTTTATTACCTCTGAATAATAATAATAAACAAATACATCATGGGAACGTATCAGGTGTTCGTATCAAACTCCATGTCCTGATATCAAATACACGTCTTCTGTGAATGCTCGCGTGTCTGGAGACAATTCGCTGTAGTTTCAATCTACGTGATTAATTCGCTGTTTATCCAATTAAATTATTATTATTATTTAATTACGTAATTGATAAATTCCTACCAAATATTTTTTAAAAGTTTTACCTTCACTAAAGTGGTTAAATGTTATACAGTCAAGTATTGGTTCGAGTAATCTAATGGAAATTCTAACTTTTAATTAAAATTAATGATGATAATTCTGTCTAGAAATCCGAAACTTTTAAATAATTACTCTTAATTTATTAATTTTCAATGAGAAATTTTATATCTAAGATTTCATTGTATGTCAATAATAAATATATAAAATTTCATTAAGAAAACAGCTTTAAAGTTACATTCAAATTATTTTTCTATAAGACGGCAATCGATCTTTGACCAATAAAATATCACAGCAAATACATAAAGCAACAAACCAAAGTAATATTAATAAATGGAAAAAAAAAACGGGATTAGTTTACAAAATTAATTGTAAATGCCAATATCCGAAATATTACATAGGTGAAACTGGGCAGACGTTGGAATCACGTATTAAGGAACACGAAGCAGCAATACGGTTAAAATATGACGCCTCCCCGTGGTTTACCCACATAAAAAATAGCAAGTGCCAAATAGACAGGAATAATACCAAAATTTTACACTATGAAAAAATTATCTATAAACGTAAATTTAAAGAGCATGTAGAAATAATAAAATATAATAGTAATAATAATAATAATAATTTAGTAAATATATCAAATGTAATACAGATCGACCAACAATGGTATAACCTGATAGAGTTCGCAACATGCCAGTAGTTTATATTAATAGAATCATATTGTCGTGGACGGGAAAAAACTGTACCGAAGGGATTATTTCAAATGTGTATAACATATGTGGTAATTTTTAAAGAAATGTGTGAGGTTTTAGAACATTTTTCTGAAAGGCCTGTACGTATGTATAATTGATTGTTTAAAACTTTTGAAATTTATATTAAAAATAGGCTAGATACTTTTGTAATTATTTGTGTAGCATTGCTGTAGTGCACTGTTGTAATGAAAAACCGTATTTTTTAAGGAAATGTGAACAGAACCCGAAAGTACTGTATAGGTGTAAAAGGAGTGTATGACGAACTTAAAGTATTGGAAAAATGGTGTTTTAAAGTGTTCCTTGTTTTTTCTTCTCGCGTTAGTTTTGTTACATGCAAATTTTGTTTTATAGCACTGAAGAGGGGTCAGAGAAAATAATACTGATCCGAAATGCATTTGTAAAAAGGCAATAAAGGATTTTGAACCTGTTAAGCTGTGAGGCAGTCTACCGTCAATTTTTCGGATTAAAGAGACTATTGCTAGATCAACATATAATACAGCTACCATAGAAAATTTAGTAAGTATTTTACTAATTATATATTTTTATATCTCATGTTATAAGGAGTAAATGCTTTGTAAAACTTCTCCAAATCGTCTTGAAAAATCCAACAAGGAGTTGCGTAACTTTATCGGCAAAAAGTTATAATTAAGTGTAGCGCCATCTGTTGTGTTATTTCCTTAAAAAGACATGTTATATTATTAATTATTATAAAATAGCGAAAAGCTTAATTTTGAGGGTAAAACTTTTAAA
Source organism: Centruroides vittatus (assembly GCF_030686945.1). Taxonomy (NCBI): domain Eukaryota; kingdom Metazoa; phylum Arthropoda; class Arachnida; order Scorpiones; family Buthidae; genus Centruroides; species Centruroides vittatus. The sequence goes on along the minus strand of NW_027121750.1, from coordinate 448,852 downwards.
ATTTTTTTAATCAACCTAAACAATTTCATTTTTAACTTAAATATAAGTGTTTACAATAAGAAATTAAAGGGATTGGAAGTAAAAGTCTCTGTTGTAATGAAAATAAAGACAATTCAAAAAAATAAATTTGTGATTATTTATAATAAAATGTCTTTATAATACACACCTACAAAATTTAAGGGCGTACAGTACAGAGACTAACGTCGACAAACAATGCAAGAACACTATTGGAAGTAGGAGGAGATTGAGTAGAATATGCTTAACAAAACCCAGCAGAGAGACCTGTCCAATTTAAACTGTGATGCAACACTCATAATTCGTAACAAAGCCACTGATTGGCTCTTTCCTTTGTGCTCGTCCTTAATTTACACTAAGTTTTGTACACGCGTGTGTGACGACGAAAGCAAACAAAGAAAATATAAAATATGTTGCCAAACTGGAGTTATTTTTATCAAAAACAAATTTTTTGAAACATTTTCCAATCCCTTTACACCAGAACTTACAAAAGAAACTCGAAACTTCAGTTTTTTGATTGATGACTGTTTTATATCTTTGCACATTTTCTCATTCCAATGTTCTCGGTTTGTTTTTACTTTCCTTTCTAAATCAAACAGTAAATTATTCTTGCAATGTAGACTTTGTAATTTCACTGTATATATTAGAATGACCTACAGAAGTTTTTGTGGATGTGGTAACTCCACGAAATTCCCAGAAGTTAAAATTGTAATAATGAGCTTCTTCCATCGAAACCCTGTGATATACTGATATATTCTAAAGCTGTGAAGTAGAGTTTCATCTTCTAGTACAACGCAAACTACTCGAACCAAACTAACTTCGTGTTATAGTGCGTGTTGCAAAAGAATAGACATGAATCAGACTGAACTAGAAAGGTCTATTTCAGATGAAAGGGATGGAAGGAGAGATTTCCTTTGAGAATTGACACATGATCTGATTCTTCCACTTGTTTTTACATTTCTAAAATGTTTTTATACCAATTTCGTCATAAATTTATTGTTTTATTTTGTACAAATTTTTATATTTATAATACATTTAATTTTACTTTAATCACACGTCGTCTTTCATCCCTTTCATCTAATATGGACACTTCCAGCTCAGGCTGACTCGTGTCTACTCTGTCTTTGTACGGACTATAATTAATTTAAAGTATAATTTTAAGAAATAATTATTTTACTGTTAAATGATTACATTTTTCTAAAGTAGAAGTCACGTTAGTACACTTTCATGTCCATTACGCAGAGAATTATTATAATATTTGGAAAAACAAATTTAAATTTATTCTGCTACTTAATTTTTTTACAACTAGAATGTATAATTTTGTTTAAAATGTAATAAAATTTATAAAAATATTTATAATAATCACTAGATGAGAAAACAACTCAGAAATTAAGTAACTAATGAATTTATAAAAAATTATATAAGGGAAAACTTTCCATGGAAAAAGTGGCTCCTATTTAGGTGTTAGACAGGTTGAAAAATTTGGAAAATTCCACGTGGCCAGCCCATTGACGATGCTCGAACCCATGATTAATTATCAGTGTTCAATAGTTTTATCTAGAGCATCCGTTCTCAACCTTTTATTCTTTCTGAGCCTTCTGTTCATAGAGTTGTAGCAACAAAGGATCCTTCTTGCTTACCTCCTGTGGTACGTATACCAATGGTTGAAAACTGCCGATCTAGAGCACCTAGATCAGCAGGATCGTCAGCCATTTTGAATTCATGTACTGTACTTGTATAGTGGGTTAGTCATTGTAGAGAATGCATATGCCGTTGTACTTGTTGTCGAATAATTCAATTTTACAGTGCTTATATATTTACTATATTATATATATTATACAGTGCGATAGATATAATGGAACAGATGGAAAACAGAGCGGAGTTACATAGATGACCGATACGACTCTGCTGTTATCAGGAAAAATATGATGTACAGGGGCAAGGCACTTCTAATTTGAGGTGGAGAGCGTATATATTTTTTTTATTAAATATATTTAAAATATGATTAAAAATTGAAGCCGATATTGCGACATTGTCACAATAATTTTTGCTCGTTTTTAATATAATTCTATAACTATTAATTAAAGTATACGCCTAGGAAAAGGAATAAATTAAGTATCATTGAAAAATTATAAACATTTATAATATAACGATAAAGGAACTTGCCATAATGGAAGTCTTATAGATAGGTGGCTGGTATCTAATAACCTCATTTTGTTCCTCAGTTTTCTTTAAATTTAACTTTAAATTCCCCCAAAATAATGTATTTTACATGTTCCGGTATGTCTGTTGTTAGGTACACCTGACAAAGAATGCATATTTCTGTAAAATAAACGCTATAAAATACAAATTTTTCGAAGAAAACTACGACGTCACGTGCATTCTCTAAGGTATATAAATCCAAACTAGCACATCCCGCTCGTTAGTGCGGTGAGAAAATTACCCTTAATAACTGTTTCTTGTTATAAATAGAATTTATTTTTACGGAAATAATAGAGTTTATATTTAAAACATCAAATTATATACAAGAATTACTTTATTTAAGCGATGATAATTTTTAAATCTTTATGGAATCAATCCTTTCGTCTTCTTAACAAATAGGCAAATCAAGTAAACATGTTTTATAGAGATAACATCCCTTTTGCTTTATCAAAATAATTTTTTTTCAGGAATAATTTGTGTTTTGAACAAAATTTCATACGAAATATCCTCTGAATAACGGCCATTGTTAACGGCCATTGTTCTCCTCAGCAACCCCTGAAAGGTGTTAGATAAATGACCGGCACGACTCTTTTATTAAAGGAAAAGTATGATGTACAGGGGCAAGCAACTACTAATTTCAGGTGGAGAGCACATATATTTAAATAAATTTAAAATATGATCAAAAACTTGCAGTGACTATTCACAATAAATAATTGCTTGTAAATCTCACAGATTTATAACAAAGATTTAAAAAAATGCTCCCATTAACGTAGACTTGCCGAAGATGCAACAAACATTTTTATAGAAAATGATAGTGCTATACTTAACACCTACTTCTATTTAAAAAAAATCTAAAATTATACAATAGATATCAAGAGCATTATTTAGTATAGCTTGGGCAATATTTAAGATGATCGACACATTCTAATTGGAAACTAGGAATGATATAAGAAGTAGCTTAATGTAAACTCTCACAATACTTGGTGTAAAGGACTGTTTTTAACAGAGTAGGGGTAAAAGCGACACGACCTTGTTAATTGGTCCCACCTGGCGTTGTGTTTGGAAACAGTCAGGGGGAAACAAAGGGTGTAGCGTCTCTGTTTATGGGACTTGTATGTGGGCGGCAATGTGTTTACCGCATGTTAACTTACTAGAAAAAATGTAAACAAGTGACGGTGAGCTGTTTCGTCGGGAGTAGAGTCGACGTTTTGAGAAGCTTCCGATGAAAAGAAGAATCCTGATTGGTCGGAAGCTGTCGTCCAAAAACTCTTTAAATAGTAATTAGTGGCGAGAGAGAGACGGGAAGAAGGGCGAGAGACCGAATACGTGGTAGTCTCTGACACTTAGGAAGCTCGTGAGATGTAGAAAGAGTGTTCACCTCTTAGGAAATCCTCTGAGAAGGGTTAGTGTAAAGACAGGACGGTCACATGTTTGAGCCAACTCCCAAGTGACTGAGGCTTCCCCAAAGCTGTGTAGTTCTGGGTTACCAACCAGTAGTAAGACACCACCTGCTGTTATCTAATAAATATTATGTTCCCAAACTTTTATATTCTACTAATTGTAAATAAACTGTAACAAGTGTAAATAGTGTAACAATTTGAGTGTGGAGGTGTACTTTTATCGAACCAGAATTAACTATCGGATCGTGACACATACGGAACCCAACTCGACAAAACGGAGTTCGGGAGATAACATCACGAGATCGTCACAGGAGATCTTCACTCTTGGATTAAGTTTCTTACATTTACACGATATAAATGCTTATTTATTAATTTTTTAAATCGAAATTGAATTTCAAATATATGTTCGTTGCCTCCCTCTTCTATATAATAGAACGTTTTTTTTTCATATCTCCCTATATGTTGCAGACCTAGCCATTGTTTTTATTGTTGAATCATCCCTTTTTCTGATCTGTATATATAAAAGTTAAATTATGTATGTATGTATGTATGTATATTTCTTATGCAAATGCTTGTATAACAACGTATACTCGTTAAATTTGGCATAAATATTCTTCGAAAACCTAGAAAAATATCACCAACCACCTCTAAAGCTCCTCTTTTTGTTCCTGTCCATTGTTTTCATTACACTCTCCCAACACAATACCCCAATCTTCTACCCTTCCAAAAACCTGAGCAACGCCTGACCCATGCAGCTAGTCATATATAAATGAATAAATCTTCTAAAATTGTTAACACAAGATATTCTCATATCTTATAAAAACAAAAGAAACAAGCAATTTATTTATTGTGACAACATCACAAAGCCAGGCTTCAATTTTTCGTCACAATTATTCTCAACTTATTACCCTGTAGATCATACATTTTCTGTTAGCAATAGAGTCGTGCCAGTCACCTATTTGACTTCGTTCAGGGGAGAACTTTCGAATTGAAGTAACGTGACTTCCAGTGAATGCCGGAAGTTCATATACAGTTAATTTGGGCCTTTTGCTTGTCCCTTAATTTTGACATTTGTAAGGACACAACTAAATAAAAATCCATTGGCAACTTTACCAAAATATTTGACTTCAATTTAATTAGCTTACAGCCAATCATATTAATTTTTCTTAACGTTTATACAAAGCAGACGGCTAAATTTTTCATTGATATTGTTTTCTTAAACAATTCTTCTGCAACAATAATCACACTTCGCTCCACCGGAGCATATTAAAGAAGCAATGGTAATGCGTAAACGTCGATGAAATGTCATTTCGATGACATTTACTTAAGATTAATGCAATCCTATGAAACTTAATTAGCAGAAGTAAGTACAAAGTTTCGATTTAGACTTTCACAAATGGCCATTATTTATAACACGTGACAAATTTCTCCTTCTTAATGAACTGTTCCGCCAATTCAAAGCTTTAAATCCATCATCTTCATTAAGGAGATGAATTCAAAGTTAAAATTAGTTTATATAAACGAAGATTAATAGTTTTAACTTCGATTATCTCTATTAACATCCCGCTGTGCATTCGAGTAAAGTTTAGAATATATTATTTTGCAATTTAGGTATAAAGTTTAGAAGAAAGCTGTCTTAAACCACCCAAGCACAGTCGATTTTTTCTATTCGTGTATTAATATTTTGCTTTCAATTATTCTTGTTGTTCTTTATAAAAATTTTAATTACAATTAAGTATTGTTCTAAATAAATTTCTAAATTATTATTGTTACATTAGCTCCTTACGAAAGAGAAAAATTACAGATAAAGAAGTGTCTACAAAAGAGACAGAGAAACAACTTGAAGAAAATAAATTATTAAGAAAAATCATCGTCATAATGCCAGGTTGCAACTTTTAATCACAATTTTAAATTATTTTATTGAAAATATAGGCTCTCGATTTTAATATTGTCTTGCACCTGTACATCATACTTTCCCTTAAAACAATGCAGTCATACTGGAAATCTAACTCTCCGTTTTGGAGAAAATTTGGAATTGAAATCACGTGAATTCGTGTCCACGATTAGATAGATATACATGAACTTCTGAACCGGAAGTTCATATAGACTATTAGTCTTTTAATCTACTTTCGTAGAGAACAAGATCTTTACAGTTTCCTTTCTTATGTTACCAAAATAAATGCTCTCTTCGAATGAGTAATAACAAAATAAAATCGAATTATTTTAATTTTCCTTAAGAAGTTATAGGAAACTTTAAACGTACTATAATACATGATTCCACACAAATCTGCATGACACACATTTATGATGTGTGTATGCATATAACATATGTCGATGGAAGGAATGAATTCAGTTAGGCTAAAAGAGATCAAATTATAAAGTGTCTTGTCTCATTTATAAATAAATGATCATCATATGATATTTACTAGTCATGTAATGATAAATATCTGATTCTATAATGCCATTAACAAGATGCATTAGAAGGAAGTTAGAACCTTTATTAAGCAGAATACGTGCAAAAATAATAACATTTGTTTAGTAAATTTAATAATAAATTAAATTATTTTGCATAGATTTCAGCATATGAAATGTGTTGAAAATTAAAGTGCAAACAAAACCTTAAATGTTTATTCTGTAGAATACACTTGACCTGATATCCAAGTAGAATTTGGAAGATATCTTACAACATAAAAATTTGGTAAGATATCTTCCAATTTGAAATGGTCCACCAGTGACCGAGTGACATTACTTTACACCATCGAACAGTAGTGGTTGGTCGGGGGTTCTTGCCTAAATAATATTATTCGGGGGTTTGTGCCTGACCAACAGGCTGGCTACGTAGGTTTTCGAGGTTTTCTTCACGTTAGTAACATCTAAATAGGGGCCCGCTTCCTATAAAAAGTCTTCCAGGGAGGAATCACTTAGTCAAAATGAATAAATAAAGACACGACCCCCATTATCTCCCAACCTCCTCGACCTTTACCTTATTAAAATTTAGTAGCATCAATTTCTTTAATACCAAATCATCCTGGAATATCTCAGAAATTTTCGATACAAGACAGAGGAGTTATTAAGTTTCAAAATGGGTGAACAAAATCGTGCCCCCCACATACATTGACATCAATACATATAGAATAACCCCCCAAATTTTTTCCATACTTTCTCTCTGTTATGTATAACAGCCTGGGAAGTAAAAAATGAGAGAATTTATTCAAGTATTGTTTACTTTTGAAACTATAAAGTTTCAAACTATGAGATAAAACGAATTATATGAAGTAAAATTTAAAAATAATGGAGATATAAAAATTTAATTCGAATTTATAAATACTTGAAATATTTTATACGTCAATTTATAAGGCATTAATTCGATATTTGTTAGAAAGCACCGCTCGTAAGATCGAATGTTCATCATTTGGTTTCGAAGGAAAGATCGATACGGTCCATCCTCCCGTAACCATGGTTACGGAATGTATATTTTACGTGCTTTCGTCTCATAACCATCAATTTAGTTGACGTAGAAAATCGTAAAATTGATATTTCTGTAGTATCAAATAAATGTGATGAAGATAATGATAAGAAGCTTACTACTGATCTAGAAATGAATTTTATGAGCTTATCAGGAGCATTTATAATTGAGAAATTTCATTAGAAAGTTGAGTTGAGAGCAGTTCTATACATAAAATCTTGAATTATTTTAAATTTTGACATAAAGTCTCTATATATAAGCAACAAGTTTACTTATGTGGGTAGCAATTATCTAAATGCATACAGAATGTCTCCCTCTCACTAAAGGAGAGTGCACGTTAACACATCTATTATTATGTGTTGTGTGAACTTGTGTGGCATTGGAATATGTGAATCACACTGTATAATACAAATGCATGAGATACTAACAGAAAAACATGAAAGTCATGATTACTGGGGACCGAGATTCACCAGCTGAGAGAGACTACGAAAGCCAGTAAAATGGAAGGAAAAAAACCAAAACAATTTGGTGCTTTTTGTTCTATTTACTAGCTACCACACACAAGAAATTCTATATTTAACACATGAAAATTTCACGTGAATTTAATGATTTATTCCAGAAATTTCAATTTTGTCAACAAGTTACTTAAATTAGAAGTCGAAGGTAAAAATTCACTTGTTAAATTTTTGTTATTTGTAGGAAATTATGAAGAGTTGTTCACTTAACTTCCTTCCTGATTATAATTTTTCTTCATTTCTTCGGAGTCTTGTGTCATCAATCAAAGTAGCCGTGATTCCCCTCCAAACAAGGAAAAACCGAGCAAGAAAATGGTGAGTGGAATATTTCCAAATATATAAGAAATTAATCAATTCTTTCAGTTATAAAGATCAAAATCACTCGATATCTTATGTAGTGACAATTATTTATAAAAATTTTAAAAATTTATACAAATAATCTGTAACAAAGACACTAGAATTATGAAAATTACACGTAATTACCTTCAAAATGTTGAAGGGGTTGAGTAAATCATGTTTAATTAACCTCCTTTTTTAAACCTTATAAGTTATTTAAGCTAAAGATATGAAAAAAAAATCTAGATTACAAGAGCAAACAAAGAGAAAAATCTACTTGATAAAATCAGTTTGTTTAGCAACTTTCAAACTTTTATTGACTTTAGTTTTTATCTTTAACTACTTACATGTCTGATGCAGAAAATTTTCTTGGTACAGAATTAAAATTCTTTATTCTTCAGCCGTAGGACTTCAAAACAACTTATCGATACATTAAATAATTATCCAAAACTACTTCATTCTTAATTTATTAAATTACAAAATACAATTTAAATAGAACAAGATGTGATATTTTTAGTATAATGAATGCTTCTGTAGTACTTTCAACAAGAGATTTTTCTGAAAATGCAATTCACAGAAGACGATTCGATGCAAGAAATTCGAGTGATCCCTTGTGTTTTCGAGCTATCCACTATCCTATTTTTAGTAAACAGAGCTACTGTATTGTAAAAAGTTTTATGGGTTCTAGGAAAGCAAATACTTAAGTATAGAATACGGTTATTTCATATGGAATTTCTTCAACCCTCGAGAGATAAATCCTGAATTTTTTCTTAGTTTTTACAAGTATGAATAATTTTACGTCAATATCAAATATTTCTTGTCTAAAATTAAACAGGGTTTTATTGGCCTGCAATTTATAAATTGCACGACTATAGATTCCCACGTTAAATACATGAAAATCGAGACCAGATATGGAAAGATTAGGAGATGGATTACGAACTTCCGGTTTGAAACGGAAATCACGTCATTTCAATTCAAAATCTCCACCAGAACAGAGTTAAATAAATAAACGAATGATTAGATTGTTCTCAGAAGAAGTGTGATGTACAGGTGCAAAACTTTACTAAAATCAAGACCATATATGGAAAGAATAGAAAACGGAAGTCTCAGTTAACTTTATACGAACTTCCGGTCTAAATCAAAAGTCACGTGGTTTTTTTTCAAATTAAAAGATGGATAAGAATTATAGCCTAGCATGGTGACGATGTCACAATAAATAACTGCTCATTCTGAATTTAAACAAGTTCATAAGAAAGATAAATACTGAATAATGATTATTTTATACCATTTTAAAAAAAAATAAATAATTAATTTAAGAAGTTTAAGTTATTGATACTGTAAAAACATTGTTGAAATTTATAATTTAATGACATTTTTTTAGATTCAAGTGAATATTTCCCTCAAGAATAAGTCTTATTTGGATATAAGAGAGGGGAGAATCTTACTAAAAATTAAATATTTATAATATATAAAAAATATATTTAATAATTCAATAAATATATATACATTACAGTCGACAAAAAACACTGAAGAATTCTGAAAAATATTGCATTCGAGTATTCAATTGTATCACTAATTAAATTACATATAAAAAGTATAAAGATAATTTAAAATTTGAATTATAAATTATTCACTTGTTTATTGAAAATTAAGGAGAAAAAATTCAAAAAATTCTTTTTATTTTCAGAATTACCTGTCCAGAAGTAAACAATATCTCGATTGAAAAGAAATAAATATCTCTTTATTTATTTACAAATTTAAATTTACATTAGACAGCATTTTTTTCATTACTTTCCTGGCTGTTATATAAAACAAGGGAACAGTATGTCAATCTGTTAAAAAATGGATTCCCAAAATATTTAATTTTTACACCCAGGACACGTTGAAACGTCGAGAAATGCAAAAAAAATTCGAGGGTAATTTCTGTACGTATGGATGTTATTGTGTGGGAGGGCAAGATTTTGTTCAGCCCATTTGAAGCTTAATAACTCCTGTGCCTTTAGTCTAAAATTTCTGAAATTTTGCAGGGAGGTTTGTCTGTTAAGATCATTGATACTGTTAAATTTTGGTGGTTAAAGGTCGAAGGGGTGGGGAGATAAAGGAGGTCGTGTTTCGGAATAAATGACGATTTTACTCGTTATTAGAATTTACGATGTTTTATAAAACTCATCTCTATCTTTAAAATTAAGCTTTTTTCCCATTTTATACTAATTAATGATGTCAAAAGTTCTTAAAATCTCGTAGCAGATGGCGACACACACAATTTTTACGTTTTTGCCAGGAAAGTTACTCAACTCGTTGCTAGATTTTACGTGTTGTATTGCCCATCAAACAGAACCCTTCTATTATTACGAGTGTAGCGAGTAATACTTGTAAGTTTAATTATCTACTAAGTAAATCATGTAAAGTTAGAAAAATAAATAAATTTATTGATTTATTATTTAATTTATTTAAAGAAAAATTTAATCATTAAACAATTTTCCTTTATATCTGGAAATTTTCTTTATTATTATATAAAGAATTTTTTAATTTGTAAGAATAAACAGTTCCTAATTTAACATCTATTCTATCAAATATGAAAGAGAATTTATTAAAGTTAGATATCGTTGATATAAATTACAATTGTTTATGGAAATATCACTTAAGGACAACTCTGCCGAAATAACTGTCGCTATAGTAACGGACATTTTCATCGAATACAATAGAGGCCATTCGTCAAATCTTTCAATCAATCAGGACAGAAAAGAAGAGGAAAAGACTAATATCAGTCATTCACTTCTAATGGATCAGCCATAAAATTGCAATAATACTCTATCTACGTCATAAGTTTAAGTGTAGGAAAGGATTAATGATTTATAAACAGAGAAACCATTGCTATAGGAAACAATACACTTGTAATGAGAGAAATTTTTCTGTTAATTCCTTTAACAATGCGCATTTTATATCGTATTTGCTGCGTGGCATTGTTCGGACTTTTGACGGGGTGGGGAATTGGTAATGGGTTTTAGATACAATGGTCATAGTAACTAAATGGACCTGTACTTAATAAGTTAAGACGGATGAACTTCATGGGAGTTAGAGGCGTGTGGACCCCACAGTACTTTTTCGGTGTGTGATGCCAAATAACTTGAACGGTAAGAACCCTTGCTTAACAAATATAGATATAATACATATTTTGACTTGTGTACATGTATATTTCTTTAAAGATAATTCGATATTACAGTCAGCGTTTGAATAGACCAAAAACTCATTAAAACACCCATTAATCTTACTATTGTTCAGTGTCTGAGTTACCATCTGTCGATAGCTACATGCTAATCATCATTATCAATTTAGAAATGCATCTTTGATTCGGAAACGTGTGCCAAGTGGGTCACTTTTAAGGTGTGAATAATATACAGAAGGTTTAACATTGATCGACCCTTCTTTCTTTTGTAGAATTACAAATTATTTAATTATCATTAACTTCTACGAAGAACGAATGTTGCCACTACATTCCATGTTCCGTTTGAAGCAGCCAAATATAAATTATTACCAAAACATTTGATAAAATTTTCAAGTGTTAATCTGTAAATATAAAGTTAATATAGAGTATAAATAATACTCAATCTAATATACTATTCATATTCATAAGTGTATCTGGGACACACTAAACAAAACACAATTAACTGATTTTTGGGAGGTGGTTAACTGCCTTTTTAACCATTGTACACTATATAAAAGTCTTTATTCGTAATAATCGATTATTGATTAAAAATGCCAAACGTACAGTACAATTGATAGTGATTAATATATTAATTAATTATATTTAATAAGTAACTTTAATTAAAAATGATTTTGATTAACTTTAGTAAAGGATTGACTGATTATAAGATTATTAATACAATAAATTTGAATTAAATCGTGTTTTTATAAAATAAAGCCATTCAGAAAGCAAGACAAGCATGACTGAGTACACCTAATTTGCATAACATAATACGTTTAGGATTTAAAAAAAAAGAGGGAGGAACAAGAACAATCCATCGATTTAGAATACTGAAGGCACATATGATCATTTGAATAACATTTACTCATATTTTATATTCAAGATATCGTGATATTCGATGACTTATTTTGAATTTAATGATTAGAATCTATGGAAATTGTGACATGTTCTACTTTATGCATTTTTCATAAACTGCAGTCTTATCTTTCTCTATGGCTTTCTCGTATTTAAATATTACTAACGTGTCTTAAATAATGCTCTTCTATCAAGTGTATTCTTTATATTTTCGGATTTTCTTACATTTAAATCTCACTTTCCTCCCTCTTAACGTGGTAAGAGCTGTAACTATTCGCATTTATTGAAATTAATGGAGAGGATAAGTAATGAAGAAGTAGGAACAATGAAGACAAGGAAATGCTTGAATTCAGCCTGTTGTATTACACTAACTAAAGTAGAAGTTCAGAGAAAATCAGGAAGAAAAAGACTTATATGTAAGAAGATCTGTCTGAAGAAAAATAATCTTACAGTTTGACCTGTGTAGACAGAGAAATATATATAATAAAATTGAATGTATGTAATCGTGACGACATAACAACGCTGGGTTGTAGTTTTTAATTTCAAAAATAAATTTGAAAATTTACGTCACTTCCGGTCCAGATTGATAGTTCGTGTATCGCAGCCTCCAGCCTCAGCTTTCCATATCTGGTCTCGGACTTTTTATTTAGCTCTTCATATCTGGTCTCGAATTTTTATTTAGCTCTTCATATCTGGTCTCGATTTTTTATTTAGCTCTTCATATCTGGTCTCGATTTTTTAATTAGCTCTTCATATCTGGTCTCGATTTTTTATTTAGCTCTTCATATCTGGTCTCGATTTTTTATTTAGCTCTTCATATCTGGTCTCGAATTTTTATTTAGCTCTTCATATCTGGTCTCGAATTTTTATTTAGCTCTTCATATCTGGTCTCGATTTTTTATTTAGCTTTTCACATCGGGTCTCGATTCTCACACATTTAGCTCTTCACATTGGGTCTCGATTCTCACTTATTTAGCTTTTCATATCTGGTCGCGATTTTCATTTGTTTATATTTATATGTCTGGTCTCGATATCTATCTAACCTCGTTCTCGAGATAAACGAAGGACAAACGGGCGAACAGGTGACAGTGGGAGTGTATAGGTCTGCAATCTAAAAATTCAGTCCAACAATATTAAGAAAATAACACAATGCCCACCAATTTATGGACTGAGGAGAGAAGAAGCAGAAGAAAAAAATTTTATACAAGAGAAAATATAAAAATTATGTCTTCAAATATAAATATATTTTTTTCTGATTTCCAAATTATAAAAGATTTTATGGAAGCGAAAACTTTTAATTCACATTTACTTTATAGATGATAAAAGATTTTTATGGTAATTTTATTAATCATTAACGAGAGAGGAATATTCAAGACATGTGGAAAAAATATACTTAATTAAGTTTACTTAGTCGATAATAATTGGAAACGATCCAAATTCAGAAAATTTGAGTTACTAACACGAAAATAATAATGTTTTTATGATTAATTTAGATGGGGTGTCGATAAAGAGCTCTTTATGAATGAGTATAGGTGCATCGATAAGCATTAATTACAACAAGATGACGAGATATCAAACCATTTTCAAGTATAGCCGGCTTAAGATTTCAGGTTCAGATATACCTGAAATATACCTGTGTACACCTATGTTATAATTTTGTAGCCGGCTGTATGAAAGAGAAACAACAGTAGTTCAATTTTAACTCAAAAACACTAGAGCCCACAGTGGCCGAGCGAAGAAATCACTAACCACTTGGTTGTTTGTTCACGTGGACACGCGATGTCCACGTGGAATTTTCCGGGTTTTTTTCACATATGTAACATGTAAATATATACAGTTTCCCTTAGAAAATCCCCCTCGGTAGATCGCCCACGTGTCACGTTGCCTTAAACAAATAAATCCAATCGAAAACACAAGCGCTGGTGTCAGTTAACAATTCCCTCTGCATGACTATCGAAAATTTTATCCTCGTGTCGATGACGTGTGAACCATTTCTCGTGACGTAAATCTAAGTCAGAAGAAGTGTATTATCAATAATTATTAATTATTAACTTGTAAAATTATACAGCAAGTATAATGTTAAGTTAGCAAGCTGACATAATGACACGCACCAACAGAACGAAAAAATAATTATAATTAAACATTAATGAGAGTTATGTTGAACGAAGAGCGCGCGAATTAATACAGATATGTTTAATTTTCATTTGATATTAACGCCCTCGTGTTTCAGTTAACTTAACACAAGAATATATAATTAATATTAAAGCAAGAGTTACCGATAACGTGTGACAATGATAACATCCGTTGAGGAAACGAGCGATGAGGAAGGAGGGCAATCGATACGGAGTATCCGAAGGGTCACCAGAGATACGCACCCCTTAGGAATACTGATGCTGTTTACGGGTCACAATTTCGAATGCACCAGTACAACTAAAGATCGACCAACCGAATCTCGCGTGAATTACAACTTTGGTGTTGATTCGCCGTCTAGCGGACGTCATGGGAAGTCTGTTTATATTATGTTGTATTAGCTTTCAAATTTTCCTCGTGCCCATATTAATCCAAAAAATATTATTTACTAAATGAAGAAAGAGCATAAAATTAAATCGCTAACTCTGGCAACGAGTTTAGTAACTTTCCCGGTAATAACGTTAAAATTGTGTGTGGCGCCATCTGTCAAATAATTTCATTCTAAAAACTTTTTATATTTTAATTATTATAAAAGTGGAGGATAGAAATGAGTTTTATAAAGAAAAATTGTGAGTGATAACAAATAAAATCTTCATTAAGTCCGACCCCACTCGAGATACAACACGTCATCCCCTGTATCTCTCCACACCTTTTACCGTTTACCACCAAAATTTAACAGCATTAATGCTCTTCATACACAAACCTCTCTGCAGAATTTCAGAAATTTTCGACAAAAGGCAGAAGAGTTATTAAGATTCAAACTGAATGAACAAAATCGTGCCCCACACACACACACTAACATCCATACCACACAGAAAAAACACCCCGAATTTTTTTGCATTTCTAGACGTTTAAGAGAGTCCAAAAATGTAAAATCTTGCGGGTTATTTTTTGACAGATCGCCATACTTTCCCTCTGTTATATATAACAGCCGGGAAAGTAAAATAATATTTCAAAAAATATTTATCCAGATAATTATATCTTTTGGTAATTCTTCTTTCTTCCTTTATTAAACATTGCAAATTCTTATTGTCTTCCTAAAACTTCAAGATAAAAATCTTTATTTATCCTCCTCTTCCTCCTCGAATCCTCTAGAGTCTAGAGGATCGAAACGAAACTTTTATTTTTAAATGTTTATAAAGTTTACTGATAAGAAATTCAAACTTTCTTCTTAATTAATATGAAATTTTTCAACCTTTCTTTAAATTTTTTGGCTATTTTCAATTTCAGTTTTGATTTATTTTGTAGAAACAGAAAAATTGTATTGTAAATTGTAGTGTATTGGCTTAACAGAATTGTTCCTTGTACAAAACAAACAGCATATTTTATATTAATTAATCTATTCCAAATATCAAACGAATGCGGCGAAACCTCCGAATAGCGGACACTGACGAAAATATAAAAATGGCTGCTGTTTACAGGTGTCCGTTATCGGAGGTTCGACTGTATATCAGTTTATTCTTTCAAAAAATATTTACACATCATTATTTTTTATCTTGTACTTGTACATTTAAAGAAAAATTATTGTCATTTAATTAATTTTTTCTTGAATATTTCTTCAAAACTTTCCTGTTTTTGATAAAGCAGAATTTATAGAATTTCTTCCTTCGGTAGAATATGACAAAATGGCGAACTTGGACATATATCTGGGAATATTTCCAATCTTAGAAGCGGTGACGTTTTACAGATTGCTAAAATATCCCCTCGATGATGCGTGTCTTCTTTGTGACAATTGTCAACTTCTTGAAAATTTCGTTCGCGATACCCCTACAAAATTCATATATACTTTCATAATTTACAAATTAAACAAATTATGCATTATATTTATACTTCACCCATATTATTTTATTATTAATAATTAATACATTTAGAGTTAAGGTGCTCCTGGTCAAAGTGGTTTCCACCAGGCCCAAAATGGTGAGGAAAGGGCTTGATGCCTTCATTTCCATCTGGCAGTCTTATATTATGATTTATACTAATTAAATTTAGTAAAAAATTTAGTCGAACTTCTCACCTAAACACTTCAGTGTGAGCTTTCTTCACCCCTTGATGATATTTTATTTTATTTATTCTAATTTTTATTGATTTTTCAGTTGAATATTTCGACTTTCAAACGTGTTCGATGTTCAGATATTTCTCCAATATAGTAAAATATGCAGAGATTCTTCGTTTTACATTCAAAAGTCATGGTCGTGTTCATCATATATGATCAATTTCATCATCTTAATCGACATTTTACGACGTTCCTCCTCTTAAAATTGATAAGAAGCTGATCCAACAGTTTCAATTTTCAAGAAAATACGAAGAAATTACTTCTTTAAGTAGAAAATTAATCACAAAATACAATATTTAATGTTTCCGTATTATCTCTTCAATTGATTGTGTAAGAAACTCGGGGTTTTTCCAATTAACTGTGGTGATTCTCTAAAGATTACCACAAAGAGGGATTAAGTAAGAAACAACCCATTCTACTGATAATGCATTATACAATATCGGTTAATTAATTACGAAGACCCTAATTTATTTTTCGAAACATGTTACAAATACGATTAAAACTACATTAATTTAGTTTAAACCAAGTTTTCTATTGTGAAGTAGCAAAGTGATAAACATAGATAAACAAAAGTCGCGCTTCATCATCATCATCATCACCATTGCACCATGCTACAATGCTTTACTATCATATTCAATGTTAATTTTAACATTCAAAATTCGAGAATATCTATAAAATATGACGTTCTACAAGTCGCTACTATTAATTTTTGCATTTTTTTCATATAAAATTACTTGAATAACGTAGTAATTTGTCTTTGAACCACCCTGCATGTTGACAACATCTTCTTGTGCAAAGGAAAACCACAAATCTTACAAAACAATTCGATATATAATGAAATATTTGTTAAAATATTATTAAAAAGAATCCTTTGATTAAGTACAAAATGAAGAGAATGCACTGCTAGACGACAACATAATTCCCTATTGTCTTTTGTTTAAAGTAATTTCTTAGAAGAGTGAAGAGTTTCTGACATTAATACAAAATTTTATAGTTTAATAAGCGAGTACGCGACAATTTCGATTCTTTAATTGAACTCGTTAATTAAGATTATTATTTACTGGGCTATGAAATAAGGTGCCACTTTTGTTCATTATACATGAAAAACCTTGAGAATACAAGGAAGTATTAATTAAAGTAAAATATAATTAGATAGGGAATAATAAGCATCTTGAAAATCGGCAGAAATTAGAAAATTTTTAATTACTTTACCGAATAAATTTATAATTAAACCAAAAACACTTGAATCGAGCATCCTTAGAGGAAATAAAACTTTAAGAAAGATCGTTGAACCGAAGAAACGGTTTATAATGGATAGGAAATTTTAAACTTTTCATTTTTATTTAATTAATATTCCACTCTAAATTCACTAAAATCTTGTTTATCACTTGTCATTTTTTGTCCCAATCACATAAATTATAAATGGTATCAAAAATAATTCCATTTATTTTCTCTTCTAAGCAATGATTAATGGACAATACATACTGCAATTTTATACTTAATTTTAGATTCTTAGTTGCATTTTTTATAACTGGTTTGCCGAATGCTAAATCCACATCGATTCATTATACAGTGTTAACGTTTTGAAAGTATTAGCTCGTCAGAAAACATCAGACAGTGGAGGAATGTTAATGATACCCTGGTATCGTCATTTATTATGATCAGAAAACAAATCATTAAAAGCAACACGGGATTACCTTAACGTGGTAACACATCCAGATGACGTTGGTATTACCAATTAAGAGTAAAGAGAATTCTTCACGTTTAGGAATCATCTAAAGATCCCTAATGACACCTGTGTCTTCTTCCCTTTAGTTTTTACCATGTCTTATATGTGATCGCTGTTTCTTATTAATCACATTCACCCCTCCTTCTCCTTCCTTTCTATTTTTTTTTACTATTTTAGATAAGCTTCTATAAATTCCTTCCATTATCTCCATGACCTATTTCTATTCCTCCGTGTATACACATTCTCCTTTTCACAACAATGCAACCTCTTCTCTTAAAGCTTCTTCCACACTTCTACACTTCATCTTACATTTAACGTAATAATATACACCATAATGTGTGTAGATATACATTAATATTGCATGTTTCTTGAAGAGCCGTAAGATTTTCATGGGGGTTAGTGAGAAATTCGGCTTATTACCTGATTAATTTTATATAAATTACAATAATTTTTAGTAAACTCCACTAAACATATTGAAACATCTTACATATTTAGAAACAAATCAGAAAAGGACTTTTCATGTGAAATTATTCATAAACACTGAGCAGTTATTTATTATGATGTCGTCACACAATGCCGGGCTGAAATTTTTAATCATGTTTAATGTAAAATTCACGTCACTTCCGGTTCAGACTGGCATTTTCTATACAGTTAATAGGAGCCTCCGATCTCTAAGTTTTCCATATCTGGCCTTGATTTTCATTTAGCTAACTCCGTTCTCGAGATTAACAAATGACAGACACACAGTAGGAATGTATAAGTATGCAATTTTCAAATTTTAGTCCAATAATAGAATGTAACTATTTTAAATTCCTTAATATTTAGTTATTGCAGTTTATTTTTCTGTTAATTTTCATTGTAATCATCATCACCATAGTCTAGTTATGTTAAGAGAATGTATTAACGAAGCATACAGGAATAAGACACTATAAAACTGCCGAATAATACGCAAAATTCAAGAAAATGAATTTTAACTTCTCCAAGACTCGTAATTTCTCGTGGATTTCTTCATTCCTTTTAGTGGATAATTAATCATTTCGTTAATGTATTTTAAAGACAGCTACTAAACAGGCTAACACCACATAAACTTCAGGTAAAATTTATTGTTTACAGTGTTGCTCGACCCCTATATTTTCTTCTTTCAAATGAGATATGACAATAATCTCACAACACAGTCAAATCTCCAATAACAATCACTTGTAACGAGCGGCCAATTTTTGGGCATTTTTATAGTTTTATAATAACCAACAGAGGTGATATATTTTCATAACTGTCATGTAACATATTTATTATATGATGGATCTACGAATGTCAAAGAATGTCACGATTCGACATCACACAAAAAGCACAATGTTACGTCTACAATCTTTGTTCTATGTTCAATGTATTATACATATAATACCACGTCTTACTTTACGTTTCGGTGATGCTTTATTGGGCTCCAATTTAAAAGCAAATTGCTGAAATTCTTATTGTCGTCCTTTGTCCGTCCTTCGTTAATCTCGAGAAAGAAATTAGATAGAAAAAAGCTGAGAGCAGATATGGAAAGCTTAAGGGCAGGAAGACCGATTAACTATATATAAACTTCCGGTTTAAACCGGAAGTCATCTGTCATTTCCATAAACAAAACAGGGCACTCTTACATTGGTAACGAAATGACCAATTGAGCAAGTGATTTCCTTATGTAACTGCATATTTACGTATGAGGTGCACTCTAACACAGAGCAGCAATCATCAAGGACTATTTCGAAGCATAGGGATAAAGATATTCCGTTTGCCCCGAATTATCCCTGATTTAATCCCGCAGAGGGTATGAGAGATTCTTCTAAACAGGGATGTGTAGCATTGAATGCACCAACAGGCACAACTGGCCCTCAATTGCTAGAGCACATTTATATGATTATTGGAAGTGTACTAGATAGGGTCGATGCTGTGATAAAAGCCAAAGAAAGAAAACTAAATACTAAAACTACTGTATATTTTAAAACTTATTACAGTATTGTTACGGCTAACGGGAATCTTAGCCAAGTACACGTTCAGGGTTGTCGATACTCGAGAGTCCGTACCCTAAGGTTCGAATCTATTCTGGGGTATATGTTCGTTCTTGCTCCGCACTCATCAACGTTCTAACAACAAGGGACCAAGTAACAAACTGTCTGAACCTACCGGTTCCCCTCGTACCGCGCAGGATTACTATCGCAACGACTTCCGTTGCCGCGGCTAGGGGTCTTCTGCCTTAGGGGTGTTTAGTCATAATCCCACGAACAATAGCTTCGCGCCACTAGCCACTCGAAGAAGCACATGTACCAAGTGTCCGTTACAAGTATTGTAACATGCGAGTCCGGCTTAAACAGTTTACACTTTATTACGTTTGGAAGTTATTTTTCATACTGTACAGATGAATGAAACGTTCATCTTTATATTTAAATTATTTTACAATTCCTGTATGATACTGTACAAATTATTATAATACAGTGAAAATTTACGGATACAGTTATTTTAACTGTCCAAAACGGAAGGTTTCTGTTTTGGACAGGAAAATATTAAACTGTTAATTAATGTATATTTAAACAATGTACAGTACATTGTTTAAATATACATTAATTAACAGTTTAATATAAAACCTATTCAAATACGTCTTTTATATTTTACGTTTCATCAATCCAAACATTGTAAATTATCCTTCTTCCACAACACTATGGAAAACTGGCTCGTATTTAGAAGTTACAAACATGAAGAAAACCCCAAAAAATTCCAGGTGGCCAGGCCTTATCCAAGTACGAACCCACGACCAACTACCAGTATTCGTTGGTTTTATCCACTCGGCAATTAATGGTATATGGTCTATCCCATTGTAACTGTTCGAAGAGTTATCTTTACCCATTTTGTAATTTGGTGGCTTTTCATCTCTTTCCCTAATTCTTTTAATCTTTCTCTGTAACCGACAAGATGGCCAAAAAATTAAGGACTTAAACTATCGGTCTTGGAAGAACTGGGTTCGAATCCTAGCCAGAACCTCCACAAATTTTTTCGCAGGGCCATTCTTGGATACCATTGTGAAGGTCCACAGTGGGATCCTTCATTGTGGGCTTCACAATGGTATACAGAAACGGACCCCCCTAAAAAAAATTTGGAATTATTTACTGGAATTCGAACCCAGTGCCCGAGTTCCATAATGGAAAACCCATCAATGTGGACCTTCTCTAAGGTCGAACACATCATGAACGTGAAATAGGCTATATTAGTGCCCACATGGCAGAGATTAAAAATTATTATCATTAAATTATTCCAAAATTTAAGGATAAAATGAATTTTCATCATTTCTTCAAGCGACGATTCCTTAATATCTAGCAGACACATCAATTCAATCCCTCCTATTATTGAAATTTTCTTAATACAATAATCTGAATTATGTTATTTTTACTTCTAAATAGTTCATTTTCATCGTTAAAATTTAAAATATAGAAGAAACAATATAAAATACATAAAAATTCTCATTTATTTACCCTTTACTGGCAAAAGTTTTTCAGTAAATTCCTATTAAAATTTCAAAAGTGAATTTAAGTTCCTCAATATAATAAAGAAACCTTCAAAATATATTTATGTTTCCAAAAATGTTAGCAGATGTTTCGAACATTTAAGATCATAACCCAAGATTCTCATCAAAATTTCCACTTAACTAGTAATAAAGAAACTCTACTTTCTTCACTAAAAATAAAATCATTATAAAGTAAGAACCTCGTTTATTTTTCACATTAAATTTTAAAAATATATTAATATATAATGCCCTAAACATTTATGAAATTAGTGGAGTTAACTCGACTAAAAGTTAATGTCTGAAAGTAATAAAGAATGGAGAATTTCTAAGGGATTTTTATACTGTGTTAAATTGAGGTAATTTACGAGGGAAAAATTACCCATCGTGGGCAGCTGTTGTATGGAATTTATATAGCTGGTTGCTTAATACTTCGATAGAAGGATATTGTAGTACATTATTAACTACAGTTTTATGGATAAAGACTACATTTTGTAAACTGTAAACGTTCTTTATATTTAAATTAGGAAATTCCGAACCAAATATAAAAGAATAGCTTTTCTGAATAATGTTATTTACTAAATTGTTATTATTTTTTCATATTCCACTGAGCTGCAATTTCAAAACTTGCAGCTCAGTAAAATTCTTCAATGAAATTGTAGCTCATTCCTACTGTTATCAGTCGGTATGTCTGCCTGTCCTTCGTTAATCTCGGAAATGGACTTGACTACGCGAAAATCGAGACCAGATATGGAAAACTTTGAGGTCAGAGGACCGATTAATTATATAAGAACTTCTGGTGTGGATCGAAAGTAACGTGATTTTTTAAAAATTAAAAATGTTATAAAAATTGCAGCTTGGCATTGTGACGATGTCACAATAAATAATCCTTCTTTGATTTAAAATTGCAGGTCGAATCATTTGACAATTGGCACACTGCCTGGAAAAAACAAAGCCTTAAGCTGTGAAAGCAGCATGTAAATTACCTCGTTGTTACAACAAGTCAAACATTGTAAGCACATAGCAAACTATAGCCATAGATTAAACTATAACTACTTAAAACCCTCTACAAAACTTTCAACAGGACAATCCGCTTCAGTTTTCCAAATAATAAAATATTGGAACCCGTTAAATAAAGATATTAAAGAAATAACTAATCAGAAGAAGTTCAAAACAACAATAAAGAAAAAAACACCTCAGCCAGATTCTTATAAAAGTGACGTTTTCTAACCAGTAAACTATTGTCCCTGAAGACTACGTATTGTTTCCCTGTGTACCTTTTAATGTTAAAATGTACAGGTCATCCACTAAAAACCATTGGAAAAAATACTGTTTCATATTTAACAGTAATGATGTAATATTATTGATCAACATTATTATAATATAGTTAAATTAATAGTTAGATAATTGAATGTATTTAGTTTTAAGTTGTGTTTCTTTTCTTGTTTTTTGTTTTTTTGTTATTGTTATCGTTCCTCTGCTGTTTGGCTGCGTTTTATATGTATTTATTTGACACTTATGGCTACAGTGTCGTTTAAGATTAAAGATTAATATTTTGATGGGTGACCACGAGTGAACGAGTGGATACCATTTAACGCTGGTCACAAGTTCACACCTAACCAACGGATTGGAAATGTGGGGTTTTCTGGTTTCTTTTCACCTGTATAACACCTGAATAACAATAGTTTCCTGTAGGAAGTTACCTCCCGAGAGGATTATGATTAAATCGTCTTATTAGTACCACATCTTTTGTAAGTTAAATTTGCGATTATTAATAATGTAGTAAATAAAAAACACTAGCAACGAGTTTTGTAACTTTCTCGTCAAAAACTTAACATTGTGTGTGGAGCCATCTGTTACGAGCTTTTAACAGAAAAATTTATTTTATATCATGTGATATCAGATATACGACACATAATATATCCCCTATATCTCTCCACTCCCTCGACCTTTAACCACCAAAATTTAATGACGTCAATGACCCTAATACGTAAACCTCCCTGCAAAATTTCAGAAATTTTCGTCATACAGAGGAGACACAGGAGTTATTTAGACTCAAATTGAGTGAACGAAATACTGCCCCCACACACTACGATTCATACATACAGGAAGCCCCCGTAGAATTTTTGCATTTTTCGACATTTTTATGTCCTCTAATCCATAAATGTAAGTCTTTGGGGTCATCTTTCGAACTTTCCCTGTGTTATATACGAGTATAACAGTTAGGAAAGTAAAATGATATTTAAAGTAGCGAGATTAATTCTCTACCATAAATTCATATCTAGAGAAAATGATAAAGTTTAAACGGTAATAAAATTAAGGCATAATGTTTAAATTAATTATAATTTACTTCTTATGGATTGATAATTAACATCTCTAAAAACCTTATGTTAATTAAAGTAATTAAAGTAAACCAAAATTAATTCTCAAATCATTTACCAATAAAATTACAGTCGAATCTCCAGCGACGGCCAATTTTAATGTCCTCGTCAATGACCTTTATACACAGATTTGACATTTATACAAATTTTACTTCAATAATTTGCTCTACGAAAACTCATTTATGTGTTTTCATGTATAAGATTTTCATTATTTTTTGTATAATATCCTATTAAATAATTATTGGGCTTTAATTATTCAACTGAAGGCCTATACATTCCCACTGCCTTCTGTCTACCTGCTTATCTGTCCTTCGTTTATCTCGAGGACGAAGGTAGATAGATGAAAATTGACACTAGATATGACCGGAGGCCTCAATTACCTGTATAAGAGCTTCAGGTTTTGGCCTAAAGTCACGTGATTTTACCCACAATGACTCCATTGTCAACAGGAGTAGTATGATGTACAGGGGCGAGTCTTCTAAAATCGAGAGCAGATTTCGAAAGCTTAGAGGCCGATTGTATGAAGCTTGCGTTATTAAAGCTATGTACGAACTTCCGGTCTGGCCAGAAGTCAGGTGATAATTTTAAATTTAAAATATGATTAAAAATTGCAGCACGGTACTATGACGTTGTCTCAATAAATACTGGTTTTATTTTACTATGTTTAAAAATATATTACAGTTATTTCTGTAAAAGAATAGAAAAATGAAATCAAAAATTTGAGTAAAATCTCATTTATTTGATAATCCTCTTAACAGTTCTCATCTTAAATTACACATAATCCTTCTCAGAAACCAATTTACGACATAAGTAACTACGCTAAAGCTTCTTAAAACTCGTAAATTGAAGTTTTATAACATGACACATTCTTCATTCCTTAACTTCTTCACATGATTATAACCTAGGCATTTTGTTTCGTTTCGTGTTCTCAGACTGTTTAAGAACTGAATTACGTTATGGTTTATGAAATTTTATTAAGTGTATATGTATAAATTCTCTATTTCTTTGTATAAATAACATTTCACTAAGAATAATCAGAAATACCCGAAGGCATTCCGAGGAATCTTGTAAACAGGAAGAGCTAAACAAAATGATTCAGGAATTTACTGAAGAATCTAACTCCTGTTATAAGTTTGAAAAATTTTAAGTATTTTGCAAGCGAATTTAGAAAGCTGTGAAGTAAATTTGACGTTAAAAGTGAGTTTAAGAGGTTGAAGAACTGCCAAAGATATAATACAGTATACATAAATCAAACGGATATGATTGTATTTTCATATTTTCAGGCAACAATTTCAGAATTTCTAGAAATTTATAGAGTAAATCTGTCATACGAATCATTACGAAGCAACAAAAGGAACACAAATCAAAACGAAATGCTGTCGTACCGTATTACGTGACACTGTGTTAAAACGTAAATAGAGAAGTTACGGCCGAAGTTCAAACGTTAAACTTGTACGGCAAGCAGAAGTACACGTTTGATGTTTGAACTTCAAGTAAAACACGTTGCGCCACACGTTCACGTTGCGCACTGACTCATGGGATATTGTTGAAAAATGGCGGAACACGCTTAACAACGACGAATGTTACTAGCGAAGGTAAATAAACACATTAAACTATTTTAAAGTATTTATAGGATGTTTAATAACACTAAATAATTATTTTTAATTAGCGTCGTGTCTCCTACCGTACGATAGAAAGATAGGAATATCTCATACTTTTGTTGAGGAAAGTAGTGGCTTATGTAAATCCGAAAGCAGCTCGGTAAATTATTTTTAGAAAATTTACAAACATATTACGCTGTTGATGGTAGATGCTGTGAAAGAACAAACCTACTCCTACAGGATTATAAGCTATTATGAACAGAAATATATGTAAATTCTTTACGCACTTCTCATCACCCGCAAAAAAATTGAATAATTAAATAATTTCTGGATTAAAATCGTCTATTTCTTTACAATATTATTCATACATGCTTAAAGAATCATTATTTTAATAAAATACGTCCTAATTTTAACCCCAAACACAAAAAAATGAAGAAGTTTAAACCGAACTTTTACTCGCCATGCTAGACATAGCGAACGCCATTATCAATCTTCTAGAATTGCCAGATGGCGGCGATTGACGTCCGACGTTCACGTTTTGGCTGAAAATGTCGACCGCAACCTCTCTATTGGTTAAAAATAATTTCGAACACTAGTTCTAAGCAATTGATTGGTCGAGTCGAACCGGTTCGTTCAACCAATCAACTTTTCACAATAAATTCCAAATTTTCTATAAATTCCGATTAATTTTAACTGAGATAATAATTTAAAACTTTCGAATTCGTTCATTTTGAAACGAAATTATAATAAATAATGAATTAGGGTGCAATTTGAAAAAGTTTATAGACCTAAAAATTCCCACTGTCGCTGTCTGTCCGTCCGTCTTTTATTATTTGTACTACCATGTCACGTGCAAAATTTAATTACTTTTGAATTCTGGATTTAAGTTTCGTCTGCATCACTATTCTTAACGATTTTTTAAATATATTTTCGAAATATTTAGTGTAAATATTAACTAAATGCAACATTAATCCTTCTATCCATGGATTCTCAATAAATAAGTATGGAGAAAATGTATTGTAAAAGATGAATGTTGGAGATTTTGAAGATTTCTAAGGTGAACACATTTTTGAAAAGTGTCCAACATGATTTGACTGCTTTGAAAATGAAATTTATCAAAGTCTCGCTTAAATTCATCCATAGCCAGTGTGTGGGGGATGAAAGTGTTTGTGTAGGTGTGTGTACTTTTATATATATATGTAATCTGTATATAAGTCCAATATAAGATTAATAAAGCCTGCAGAAAATATTCTTACCACACAATATTAAACAAAAAGTGGCAAATAAATGATTCCTTAAACCACTAAAGATGATAACAAAGAAGAGAAATTCCACACCACAGAGAACAGCAAAAAATAAAACTGCCAAGGAAATAAATAATCCTATTTTATAGCTTGATTTTTATTATTTGTATACATTTACACTTTCAGTTTTGTTTAAATTCAACTTTTTAATAAGTAAATTGTTTTAAGGAAATATTCCATTTAAAAACATTTGCTTAAATTAAATAAATGCTTAAAATTATTAAAAATAATTGCTTTCATCTAAACCCTCGACTCAGAGAGAAGCAAACTGAAGATGAAGAAAAACAGTTTAAACAAAAATTCGGTTCAATTTTAAAGAATGTAACATTTAAATTCCATTGAGATCGAATTAGTCACTTCTTTTAATATCCTGTCAAACGATATTTACGTTTGCTGTATAGAGGAACTTGATGTTTGTTAGAAGAATGTAACATGGGCAATCTGCCAAGGAGCGATTTCTCCGGGAGGACATTCTATAGGAAATTGGCTCCTATTTAAGTATAAATAAATAACAACTAACCCGTTAGAAAGCTATACATCCACAAGAGCCGAATTATCGGGCTAGAGTTGGCTATAATAAATAAATAATAAATAAGACAATTTGGCACTAGAGCTTGGCGTTAGGCGCCATCTCTTACTAAACTTAATAATTAAATTAAATAAATAATTTTAATAATTTGGAACTGGAGGAAAAGAAATCGGCCCGAAGCGGGACTCGAACCCGCAACTTCTGCTATCCGTGCAGACACGTTACCAGTTTACGCTACCCGGACCTTCAGTCCGATCGCCTCCTCCAGTATAAATAAGCTAACAAGCTCTAGTGCCAAATTGTCTTATTAATTATTTATTTATTATAGCCAACTCTAGCCCGATAATTCGGCTCCTATTTAAGTGTTACACACGTAAAAAATGTCCGGAAAACTCCATGTGACTAGTACGTTAGCAGGTACGAACCCACGATTAGTGTTCAGTGTGTAATCCACTAATTAGTGGGCATTGTAAGAAAGATCGACATCTTGAAATCTGTTATATATTTCTGTTAAAAAATAAAAGATTTTTAATAACTTCATTTTGTTCTTGTAAGATGATTCGAAATGTCACATAGGATTCTAATAAATTACTCAAGCCACAAAGAAAGAAAACGTTGGATAAAATTCATATCTATGAGATTATCATAATTAATCCTGACGTAAATTGTGAAAAATAAAAATGAAGATTCAAAAATATTTTTTCTCAATTGTAATTTATCTTGATGATTTTCAACATCTCTCTGTTTTGATTCTTGCTCTTTATTCTTAATTCTAATACGGTATTACTGCTATAAAGTAATATTGCAATTCTCAGATGTCATCCAGAAAGATTCTAACTGTATCCATTTGGAACAGAGGTTATTTTCTGTTTATATTCTGCCGATTTATATATATTTTTACACTTAACTAAACCCAGTCTAACATTTATCCTCCAGCATCACGGTGTGTATTGATTTTTTTCATGATACACTTTACTGATATCTAATTTAAGATCCGACAGTGTTATATAATTTTACTTATTTTCATTCCATAAGAGAATAGAAGAACTCGAAATTCTGTACAAAATTTCTTGTTTGTGGTAATTTCTTTCATTAAACGAGAATAACAGAAATTGTCGATACAACTGAGGAATAATAACTCGTTATTCCCATTTACAATTTGTTTTATAAAACTCCTCTCCGTCTCCAAAATTAAGCTTTCTCCCATTTTATAATAGTTAATAATATAAAAAGTTTTTAATAAAACATCATAACAGATGGCGCCACGCGAAATTTTAACTTTTTTGCCGGGAAAGTTACCTGTATTTTTAGTTTTAGTTCTTTCTTTAAATTAATAAATAACTTAAACAGAACTATTTATTTATAAACGTTTCGACATTGGTGAAAAACTGTCAATTTAGATTTTGTGCCAACAAACAGTCGGGCCGGAAGAATCTATTCAATCGTATCGTCTTAATACACGAAAGCGTAGGAAATGTAGAAGACATTAGGAAAAAATGAGATCATTGAAGAATGTTTAATGGGGCGAAAGTAGGGATTTTCAAAAAAAAGAAGTGAAAGATTGCCATGATAATGTTCCAACGATTTTCTCAAATCGATTTTATTAGACTAAAAAAACCTATAAATTTCCTCCCGTTTGTCTGTCTTTCCTTAATCTCGAAAACGGAGTAATATAGCCGAAAATAGAGGCCAAATATACAATGCACTGTCGCACGAGGCCCGGATTAACTATACAACTATCCTTTGCAAACAGGAAGTCACGTCATTACAATTCAAAAATTCCCCCGAAAGGTGTTAGATGACCAGCACGACTCTATTGTCAAAGGAAAAGTATGATGTACAGTACAAAGGCAATCCACTACTAATTTGAGGTGGAGAGCGTATATTTTAAATTAAATATATTTAAAATATGATTTTAAAAAATTGCATACCGGCATTGTGACGATGTCACAATAAATAATTGCTCGTTTACTTTCGATTTTTATGGAGAATTGGCTTCTAAAATGACCCCTGGGATGCTAGTTTTGCCGCAATTATTCGACAAATTGGATTTTTCTTGAAAGAATATCTCAATAAAAAAAATAAATAAATTGGATTAAGCATGCAAAAATATCGCACAATTGTTGTTTTTTCAGCTACAATTTTCAAATTGCAGATACAAATTCCCAAAGCTGCCTGTCCTTCGATAATCTCGAGAACCGAGCTAAATAGGTAAAAATCGAGACCAGATATTGAAAGTAAGGGGGTGAGAGACTCCGATTAACTATAAGAATTTCCGGCCTAAACAGGAAGTCACGTGATTTCAATTCATTTTGGTTTTCATCTTGCTACACAAAGCGATAAATTTGGTGTAGAATTGATTCTTACAATAATTTAAATTAAGATATGATTAATCTTGTCAATTTTTCAAAACAGATCAAATCAAGTGTTCAACATTGTTCGTTTGCAATTTAATATATTTCCACTTTAATTAAACGAATAAAAAATAATGTTGTAGCATTTTTAATCATTTCCTTTCTAGTTTTATCATTCTCATTTCTGAATTCCGCGTAAATTAATTTTCTCTTCAAGCTTCTAATACTTTTTAAATTGCTTTCTCTCCGTGTAAACACTGGAAAAGATCACAAGTAGAGGAGAAATAACTCGTGAAATTAATCTTTGACAAGTTTATTACCCGGTATTTTCTTCACCAAACTATTTCTTATGTCTCTCTTTAAGTCAAAGAACTCATTGATGGTCCTTGTTGATTAATTTTCCATCTCTCGACTGATCTCCCTTAGCAAAATTTAATGGCATCACATAACTGAAACATTTATTTGTTTCCCTTATTTCTAAACACTTATATATCGTCTCGAATATGCAAGAAATAATTTTTCAACAGTATTTTAAAACTAAAAAATCCTTTCAAAAATTATTACAATTTTTTATTCTTTTGAAATGACTAAAACATAAACTCCTATAAGTTTTTGAATTCATAAACACAAAATATCCAGCAACGATTTGCGTAACTTTCCCGGTAAAAGACTTAAAATTTGTGTCTGGCTCATCTGTTATTAGATTTTATTTCTGTATTATTAAATATCATAAAATTGTAAATGTTAATAACGAGTAAAATCTTCATTTTATCCGACTCCACTCGAGGTGTGACCTGTTAACCCCTCTATCTCCTTACCCCCTTGACCTTTAACCACCGAAATTTAACTGCATCTGTAGTCCTAATATACAAACCTCTCCGCAAAATTTCTGAAATTTTTCACAAAAGACACGGGAGTTATTAAACTTCAAACTGGGTGAACAAAATCAGTATTATAGCACAAAATAGGTATTTGTATATTTTTATTTCATTTTCAAAGAGAGACTGTGGCCAAGTAGGCCTTTCTTAAGTATCTTAAAGTATATTGTATATTGCAGAATACCTCAATTGAAGTGGTAACTAGGATAAAACCGTAATTATAATGTAAAAACACACCTCATAAAATTGACGTTATGTAACGATTCAAGTGTAACTTTTAACGTTTTTTCTCGTCAAGTAGAGATTCTCACTCATGAGGAACGAGGAAACGAGCATTTTTTCGAGTTCTGATTATGTACAAACGAGGACGAAATGTTTTATTTTCACATATTTTTTTTCTTTTTTTAATTAAAGACACGTCTCGGGTGAAGAAATTGCTTCCAAAGCAATTAACTCTCGGTTTTCTTGCTTAAAAA
Organism: Centruroides vittatus; assembly: GCF_030686945.1. Taxonomy (NCBI): domain Eukaryota; kingdom Metazoa; phylum Arthropoda; class Arachnida; order Scorpiones; family Buthidae; genus Centruroides; species Centruroides vittatus. The sequence continues at coordinate 417,828 of NW_027121750.1, read as the reverse complement.
AAGAAAGAAAATGGAGACGAAATTAATGGATTGATGTTAAATGATCCGAAGAAGCAATTATGCTAATCAGTTTCTTATGTGATGTTCTTTATCCTTTTCATCTTTCAGTCAAGTGCCTTCCAAGATAAACATGGAATAAATTATTTATTTAAAAATTTTAATACAAAGAGATCTTAAAGAAAACGAACAATTGTCAAATCGTCACAATGGCGAGATGCAATTTTTTTCATATTTTTAATTTATTTAATTTAAAATATATGCTCTCCATTTCAAATTAGTGGCTTCCCCCTGTACATCATACTTTTCCTTTAACAAAAGAGTTGTGCCAGTCATCTATCTAATACCATGTAGGGGTAAATGTTTGAATTGAAATAACGTGACTTCCAGTAGGAACCGGAAGATGCTATATAGTTAATCGGGGCCTCCTGCTCTTAAGCTTTCCAATTCTGGTTTCGTCTTTCATATCTCCGTTCTCTAGATTAAGGAAAGACAGTGAGAATTTATAGTTCTACAATTTTTTCAAATTGCAACCCAATTACTAAGACAAACATTTTGACTCTGCCTACATTATTTCTTAACTATAAATTTGATACGAATCAGCAGTTTATAATCTAACTGAAACTTCCAAAATTTCTTTTTTTCTTTGAAATTTGGATATAAATGTACAGAAGAAAATGATTTTTCAACTTTTCCAAGTGCTAACAACACATTCAAGAAGAGTTTATTTGAGACATTTTCTTGATGAGTAGGGACCAAGACAAATTATTGATCCTGGTAAAGTAGAATGTTTTTCTGGTGTTCCGCTGAAGTTATATAAACGTATGTTTATATCAACATTCGTCCTTTTTATTATCTAAATGCTGCATGACGTTACTCATTTTCACGTCATGCAAAAACAGCCTCACAGAAAATTGCTTCTTTTTTATTCTTCTGTTAAAGTAAGTTGTGTGTAAATTTTAGGATTAATAGCTAAATTGAAATATAAAGTTTTACTATTTATAAGAATTTAAGATATACATTTAAAAGTAGTGTTTAGGTTAAGACAAAAACACCTAAAGTAGTGTTGTTTATATGTTTATATTTAGGTGTTATTAACGTGAAGAAAATACGTAAACGTGGCCAGCCAGTTGGAAAGGCAAGAACCCACGACCAATTACCAGTTTATCTACTCGGCCACTGCAACTGGAATTTAAATTGAATAGAATCGAAAAAAAAACTAATTTTAATCGAACGAGAAAAAGATAAATTTATTTTATAAGAAAAGTTGTATAAAATTTTAAAAGTTTCTAAATTTTAACAGCGAGTTTAAAATTAAATTACAAGTCGACTAAAGTGTTTATTAAATTATCAATAAGTAAGTCTCGTTGCACCTTTCAAACTGTTGATTTAAGTGATAAAAATTTGAAGTCGAACCATTTACCAATTTAAAATGACACGAGTAAACTTAAAAGCAGTAAAGTTTGATAGGAAAAAAATATATATCGAGGAGTAAATATAAAAAGGTATTGAAGCATTTATGGAGCAACAGAAATCTTTACAGACCCTAAATTCTATTTTAGAAAATTTCTAAAGAAAATTTCTCACATGAAATACAAAATTCATGGTCCTGGAAAGGATAGAAATTTCTACACTTTATCGAATTACCTTTATGACTAACTTTATCCATTATTAAATATTTCTGTATTAAATTATCCCGGGTTTTTTCACGTTTTTAATACTTAAATATAGACCTATGCAGATTTTCCACGTGTCACGTTGCCCAAACCAAACATATGAGAAATATAAAGGTTGCTCATAAATCCTTTGCTCAGAACAAACGAACCAAATTAATAGTATGAAGTTCAGTACAAATGTACCGGTATATCTGACAGGTGTACCGGTACGTATCAGGTTTAAAAATTCTTTTTCTAGATGTTCAACTGATTTCTGGTATAATTTACACATTAAAATGCTCTTATTTAAACTTGGAAAGGATAACTTAAATACAATTATATAAATATCTTTTGTGTGTCATAAGTTAAATATTAGTCACATTTATTCAGGGATGTCCTTAATTTTATTAAGTGAAAAGACGCCATTAACGACTTTAGGTTAATTCAGGTAATTAACTAATTAAGGTAATTATGAAATGTTTACATTTAGATAAGGCTCGTGACTTTGTAACTGATAATTCGCCTCCCCGTCATTGGTGTAAAACGATGGTTTGAAAGTATCATAAAGTAAACTTTTTAAGTATCTTTCGTTTAGGAAACGACTTCCTTAAAGTCGTTATACTTTAATTATCGACATGTTCTTAAAGTGCCTCAAGACATGTGTTTTTTCTTAGAAAGTTTTCAGTGAAAGTGTCTTGGAAAGAGTGCGAGTCCGGAAGCATTCAGAACAAAGTCACCATCTCATTTCTTGCTTATAAAACAATTTAACCATTCAAATTATACTTTTTTCCTGTTATATATAACACAGGGAAAGCATGACAATCGAGCAAAAGATTTTCGAACTCAGGAGACGTCGAAACATCGAGAAATGCAAAAAATTCGGGGGTTTTTCCTGCATGCATGAATGTTAGTGTTTGGGGGACACTATTTAGTTCACCTTCTTCGAAGCTTAACAACTCCGGTTCCTTTTGTCGAAAAGTTCTGAAATTTCGCAGGAAGATTTGGATATTAAGGGCATTGATCATGTTAAATTTTGGTGGTTAACGGTAAAGGGGATAGGGAGATATAGGGGGTGATGTGTCGTATCTCGAGTGCGGTCGGACCTACTGTAAATTTTACTCGTTATTATAATTTACAATTTTTCTTTATAAAACTCATCTGTATCCTCTAATTTTTATAATAATTAATAATATAAAAGTATTTTTAAATAAGATCTCATAGCAAATGGCTCCACACACAATTTTCACTAATTCTTTATAAATTCTAATACAAACCAACATAAAACTAGAAACAAACTTTAAACGAAAAGACACACGACTTAATAAGTTAATTATATTGTTTTGTAATATTTTATGGTTATTTTATATTATAGTCTGTAGTAACATTAATAAATTAAGTTTTAAAGATTTCTCGCGGTTAGAATTTACATAATTTATAGCTGTTGAGGGCATACAAAACTAGAACAGAATCATAACTTATGAGAAAATGGTAATTTGAGAAGTTGATTGCCATGTTCCGTTTCGTGAATGTAAGCGAGTGAAGATAATATATAGAGACTGAATTATTTTAGATGATGAAACGTATACAAAGTAACGATGTTATGCAGGATGTCGTTAATCATGAAACTTGGAATAACACAAGTGACACGTTCCATTTGTCACCTTATTTATCTTTTGCAAATGATAGTCTTTTGGGAATTAAGTTAGTAACAACATTCTCGGATTTCTTACTTATTTTCCTTCTTCTGTCTAGAAACAAATTGAACGATTATTCTGCTCGTTTCTATATAATTTCGGAAAATATAAAAGATGTTTTAAACGATTCAATGTAATAAATAAAGATAAAAATCGTTCTGTCTAGAAGAATATACAGGGTCGTCGGAAAGTAACTAGGCATTGAGAAATCGCTGCAATTTCTGTTTTTCTAAAGCAAAGATGATAAAAGTTATTAGTTATGTACCACATTAAATGTAAATTTGGATGCATATCAATGAATCTCTTAAAATTCATTAGATCAACGGTGCTATCCACCAACTTTTTAAAACAATCAGAGATTGCGATGTGGATAAACGGCCACTTCTCTCTGTGTCCGTTAGAATGACAACTGTTGATTGTTTCCTAACGGATTGTGGAATAAAGACCCTTCAGCATACGCCAACATCTCTTCACAGCAAACACTAATTTCCATAGCTCACAGCATGCAACTATCTGCTCTCGATCCTAAACAGACAAGACGTTGGCAATATTTTTTTGCCAGTGCACGTAAGGCTACTCTCGATCAACATCCACATTAACGATGAGAAGGTGTAATCTATCTCTAAGTGTTATACGTGATTTTATAAATTATATTAGGATTTCTTTAATATTTAAAAAATTATAGCGAATTTTCAATGCCTAGTTAATTTACACCCATTCTTTAGCTGTTCTACCTAACAAAATATTCTTCTAGAAATTATCTAGAAAAATATAAGCATGAATACAGTATGCGTGATGATTGCAGGCTCAACTTACAACTCTATGGAATCCGAGTTCGAATCCGGACCGAACAACTCTCTGGAAATTTTTTATGGATAGTCTGTCGCAAATGAGTGGAGTCTCGTCCTTCAACATGCACTTTCTCCAATTTTGGGCATGGCAGAATCCGCAATAGATCTACACTTTCGCGTAATACTCCTTAATTAAAGTTCAAGTTAGTGTCAGAAGTATTTACATTTTTCCAGCAAAGGCGGTACAATAGTAAAAGGACTTAAAGGCTATCCGGCCCTGAATAGCCTGAAAAAAGCCTCCAAGTGCCTACATAGAGGTTTGTTTTTTACGTCAACGCAACACGTATACGAATCTGCTGAAAGGGGATGTCTCCAAGGAGGACTTTTTAAGAGAATTAGCCCTTATTTGGATGTTACTAATGTGAAGAAAACCCAGAAAACATCACTTGGCCAGATTCGAATCCACGAGGTGCAACAAACTTTCACTTTTTCCCCTTTTTTCCGATTAAAAAAAACACCCCAAAATTTTAATTTAATATTTTATGAATTAATTTTTAAGTTAACAAAATTCTAAAATTATACCTTTTTTTAACCACAAATTATTTCACTGTATAAAAAGGTACGTACATAAATCATCCAGATCATTTACTATTTTCCATTATAATTACAACAGATAAAAATTTATGTCCTGACCAAAATCAACTAAAAAAATGTAAATTATTTTTATCTTAAATTTTTCTCTCCACGAATTAGTTTTATTAAATGGGCTGTAAATCAAATGTTTCAACAAATCACAGTTTAATGATAATTCTCACTTAGTTTCTTTTTCTTCCATAAAATCAGCCGAGCTACCCTCATGAATTTTTATACCCTATTTAACATACATAACTGTAAATACGGCATAATTTATAGTACTTTCACTCGTCTTTTCGATGATTAAATCCATAATAAAAGCGATCATTTCCTTCTTCGAGAAATTTTTAAAGTAAAGAGTGTTTTAAGGAATTAGCCATACGCTCAAATAATTAATAGATCTACTTAAATTATATATAAAACCACTCAACACCGGGTTTGGGCCTAACCAACTGGCTAGTCACGTGGAATTTTTCAGGTTTCCTTTACGTTTGTAACATTGTAACACCTGAATAGGGAACAGTTTCCTATAAAAGTCCTTCAGGAGTTCATCGCCCACTTGTCGTTTTTCTTGTATCAAGAAACAAACAAATTGTGTATTGTTCTTTCATTTCTTCCTTGTTTACCATCAAAAATTGATAGTTATGTATAATTTCTTTTTGTAAAATGAACGTAAGCAGACATTTTAAAAAAGTATCAAGATTAAAAATCGAGATAGAGTTTATTAAATTTAGAGTATAACTAAAAGATAAGATACTTTAGTAGTGTATGGACAAAAGACAGTTTTGAAGTCAGAAAGGAGGATGAATTTAGACTCGTTTACGCTTAGAAAGAATTAGAATGAATGTGAAATGCATTATAAATTATTACGTTTTTTTATTCTCTTGATACCGGGTATAATTTATATTGAAGTACTTTTTTTCCTCCTTCATTTAAATGAGCACCCTCCTCCATCTTTATTCTTTCCATCTCTTTTTTCAATTCCTCTCCTAAGTTCGAGAGTTCTTATTTCAAAATCCTCAGAAAAGAAAATCTGTTTTGTCATTTGCTTCTTTTTTTCTTACTCTACATCTGGAAATCATTCGATAGTATTAAATTAAAAACGAACGTAAAGAAAATTTAATTATCTAATTTAAATGTTTCTAAAATTCGTAAAGAAAATTCCACTCCATCTTTCTTAAAGGTTGAATACTTGTAAAATATTAAACATGGTGTTAATCACGCTACATAATGATGAATTATTCTTATTTTTATAAGAATTAATTAGTATATACACCATTGTTAACTTTAAAATCGATCATTTCATATTTATATTGTGTTTAAATCAAATCTTCTGTCTCACCCCAATTAACTGCAGCACGTAAGTCATGAGGAACAAAAAACCGAAATGCATATTGTCCCAAGAATGAAGTAATACTTTACAGTATACATTCCCACTGTCGTCCATTTGGCTGTCTGTCCTTCGTTAATACCGAAAACGGAGTATCGAACACAAATTCGTGTTAATAACAACCACTTGGCCTTTTTCCACCTTTATTTAGTTGATACGGTACACGTTTCGGGCCTTATGCCCCTCATCAGTCAACAGTTCTTCCCCCAGTATGGCACTTGTACACGGTAAGTTTGGACATTACAAACTAAATAAAGGTGGAAAAAGGCCAAGTGGTTGTTATTAACACGAATTTGTGTTTGATACTTCGAAGAATAATACGACACGGTTTCACAAAAATCACCGAAAACGAAGTTATATATATGAAAATCGAGACCAGATTCCGGTCTGGATGGAAATCATGTGATTTCTTAAAATTAAATACTGTATAAAAATTGCAGCCTGGCATTGTGACGATGTTATTTTAATTTATAATTAAAAGAACTTATAAGTACTAAAAGCCAACTTTATATTCAGAAAGAACGAAAGTATGAATAAATAAAAATTCCTCGTAAAATTTAACGTGAATAGTAAATTTTATTTTTGGAACTATAAACGACAAAATTAAATTTCTAATCAAAGCATTAGGAAAAAAGTAATAAAATCTTACTTATTTTCCTGGAAATAACATATTTACTTTCGAGGCAATTCGATTCATTTCGATAAAAGAAAGTCGAATAGCCAAAGAATTTAATCAGATAAAGTACACATATCATGCATTTAATCCCATACAAAGATAGTAATGAACGGTTTCGGTCGTTTACTCAATGTCTATTGAATAATTTGGTATCGTCCAGATGTCATTTGGGATAAGTTGACTCGAAAATTACACTAATTATCCTTTCAGATGATCCATACGACAGTTTCTTTATCGTAATAAATGAACATAGAAGCACAAAGTAAATCCCTTATAATTAAATCTGTACAGACTTATCAAATATTAAAGTTTCATTTCTATTTCCAAATAAATTCTCACTGTCTACAAGCATTTAATGAATCAAAAGATAAATCACATGATTTTAATTCAAAATTTTCTGGAGAACAGGTAGATGATTAGCACGACTCAATTGTTATCAGGAGAAGTATGATGTACAGGGGTAAGACGTTACTAAAATCGAGACCAGATATAGAAAAATTAGTATCGTAAGTCCCAATTAATTTAAATTAAAGCATAAGAATTGTAACCCGACATTTTTATAATAATATTCTTTAAAATTCTATACACGGCAAAGAAATACGGTTACAAAATTAATAATTATTAATATATATTAACTAAGCTAAGACACAAAACTACTTGGAAACATTATTAAATTTTTATCTCTTCACAATTTTAAAAATAAACTAATATTTTCGATACATTTTTTAAACTTTTATAGTAACATTGAAGAATTTTTCTATTTTTTATTCGCCTACAATTTTGATAAAATCGCAATTTCTTTCGGCATCAATTCAAAGAAATTTAATACGGAATTTCAACGTTTTATAACTTTTTACACTCTCCAATTTTCCAAAGTGTTACCCCGAATGTGACAATCATTCTTCACACTTAACGACATACAACCAGTTTAAAGTTACTTTATCGAATTTCATGGTTTCTGTTAAATGATAAGGAAGGACGAGATAAAATCTCCCAAAAGGAATATCTGAATGGAGGGTCGGATAAGAACATCAATTTTCATCGTGATAGCATTTATAACGAAATGAGATATAAAAATTGTTAACTGGACTGTGTTAACACAATAAGAAAGGGTTTAAAATGTCGTGTTATAGTCAATTATCCATCCGTTCTATCTGTTCTTTTCACAATAAGTTATCACAGAAGTTGTAAGGGCAGATTTTCTTGATATCATATGGTATAAATCTTCTCTTCGATTAGGTCATTTACTTTTTGAACAATCTTCCAAACGTTGATAAATTGAAACAACTGTTTTCATTCAATTTATCTCCTGTCAATTTACTTCTCTTCAACGTTGACAATTTTAGTCCGAGTAATTCTTTATTCCCGAATTATTTTGACAAGAATTTAAGTAAAGATTCTCCTATTTTTTAATATAATTAATAGTTGTTTAATCTTCTTAATAGATCAAGTAGCTATTAATCAGAAAAAATAAGACTTCAGAAAGAGAGGAGCGAGTAGAGAAAAAGAAATAGAAGATGAAAAGTTAGATTTAGAATGATGAATGAAAAGGTTTTTCTAAAATTTAACAAAGTTATGACACGAAAAAAAACGTTAAGATGATTATTTAAACTCAATTACCAGATGAAATAAGTTGAAATACAACATCATACAGGCTATCCGAGAGGATAGTTATGATTATTCACGTTTGATATTAGAGAAATTTCTTCAACTTAAATTACTGAATATATCAAATAATTATAATTTAATATTTACTATTTAATATATTCAACGACACGAGATGTATTAAGAAAAATTGTGGAAAAACAAAGATCTGATAAAAAAAAAGTAATAGTAAAATTGACATTTTTTCAGATATAGCATCACCCTTCTCAAAACAATTAAGGAGGGAAGTAAGACTTAAAAACATTCGGGTGACGTCAACAGATCTCATTGTATGATTAAATTTGATTAAGTACATAAATCTTTTCGTATATAAAATTAATAGGACATTGTTAACATTCAAGTAAACTTTACATATCATGTCTGGCTTTATTTTATACGTAAATTTACGTGGTATAAATTTCTGTCGAGTATATTCTTGAAAGAAAAAAGTCAGGATAATTAAAACTACTTTTCATTCGGTGAATTTCGGCTATTTAATGGCTGCCTTCTCTTTACAAAATAAGAGATATTTAAGGCCTACCATTGGTCTAGAGTTGTGCCCCAAATTGAATAGGAACGTACAGAGTCCTTAATTTACTTTACGAGACTACCACCTAAACAATGGGCGCTTTTTCGTAGAAAGTCCCCTTTGGCAGATCGCCCGAGTGGTGCATTGCCTTATCCCATGAATCCACTCCACATATTTAAGACTTTCGGAATTTCGTTATTAAAGTAAAAAAATTGTAATTAATTTTGATTATTTTACTTTCTGGCTTCAATATTCAATTATCGTTTAATTTTAAAAACTCGCATGATTTCCGATCCATACCGAAAGTTCGTATATTGTTAATCGGGGTCTTTGGCCCAAGTTTTCCATATTGACTTTGAATTTTAATGGTGTTTTACCCCTGTATATGATACCTCTCCTGATAACAATTGAGTCATGCTGGCATCTATTCATCTCGTATAAAATAACTTTTATATTATTAATTTTTATAAAAAGGCGAAACAAGCTTAATTTTGTAAGTAGAGACAAGTTTTTGAAAATATTGTAAATGCCAATTACGATTAAAATTTTCATTAAGTCGATCCCGCTCGATATATGACACATAACTTACTCTATCTACAACCTCAATCTTTAACTACTGAAATTTAATAAGCATTTAATAGCATTATATAAGGGTAGACAGACATACAGACAGACGACAGTAAAAATACATAGATCTACAATTTGAAAATTGCGGCCCAAGAAAATCATTCAGATTCTAAAAAGAAATTGTATTTATCTTTCTGGATGAGAGAGTTAAGTAACCTTTTAAAATTTTCGGTTCCTACAAGAGAACTTGGACATATTTTAACATTTTTATAAATAAACTACAAATGGGTTATTGTCGACACTCTTTTAGAATTTACAGAATAAGATTATCAATATATTTAATTGCTTCATTATATTCTAAATGTCTCACAACATACCCAAAATATAGTAATATAAAAATACTAATGTTAAATGATCAGGAGTACAAATTGGTTATTGTGGATAACAAAAAAGGCATCGATCTTCCAAAGACATCACATATTGAGGAGAGGTGCCTTGGCTCCAGTGATAGTGGTAGAGCACTTGTCTCTTACTCATCTGACGAGGGTTGAAATCCTATTGTAGACAATCAGAGGTTTTAAATATCTTCTTTGTTTTGTTTGCAGGGAGATTGTATTGAATCAGTGATCCAGACATCCAATACAGTTTGCAGGTATTATATGTTTGGGCTTATCTGCTTGCTGAACCCGCAGATAAGCCCAAATGTTAAGCAAATAATGACTAATAAAGAAGAATTTCGAGAAGAATAGAAGAAAAATAAAAACTTATTCAAACAATTAAAAAAAGGTACAGTAAGATTGAACATCTTTTAAGATATTCAGACTGTTGTACCTCACTTCTAGATGGAGAAGTCTTGGAAAAAACAGAAAGAGGAAGAACAAGAAAACAATACTTTGTCGACGTCATAAAAAAAATATCTTACTGTATGAACTACCTGAGATCTATATTGTATGATATGTACCTGAACTTTCTGCTGTCTGTGGAAAAAACAGAAAACAAATTGTTTCTCATTGTTATAGTACACCATTATGTCAATAAAACGACGTATAAAACAGATTTGATTGAGATAAAATAAGACATAGACAATCACTTGCTTTGATTTTGTGTTAAAACATGTTATATAAATAAACATGATAATGATATGAACAATACTTAATAAATAAATTATACTATCTTAATTTTCTCAAATATTTCTAAGATTAATTAATAAAGATTTCGTGTAATTAATTAATTAGCAAAATAAATTGCAGATGTCTTGAATAGTAACACTTATTATATATAAATATTATTTAAGAAACCGAGTATCTTACTTAATGGGAAAAATATTCTAAAACATAATAATAATAATAAATTCTGTGACGAATTGCGTTACTTTCTTGGCAAAAAGATTAGAATTGCGTGTGACGCCATCTATTATTAGACTTTATTTAAAACATTGTTTATATATTATTAATTATTGTAATATGGCAAAAAAGCTTAATTTTGAGGTTAAAGAAGACTTTTCATTTAAAAAAAAATTGTAAAGTGAAGGTGGATCTCCAGTCCGTCCCCATTGCAGATCCGAAATGTGATCCCCCCTCTAGCTTTCCACCCGTTCGACCATTAACCACCGAAATTTAACAGCATCAATTCCCATAAAATGCAATACTTCCTGTAAAATTTCAGAAATTTTCAACAAAAGGCACAGGAATTATTAAGCTTCAAATGGGTAAACAGTATTGCTCCCACACACTAACCTCCATACATACAGAAAAAATCTCAAACTTTTATGCATTTCTTGGCGTTTCAAGGTCCCTCGAGTCCAAAAGCGTTAAAACCTATTGACGCAAAAACGCGAAAACGTAAATGACCGGCACGACTCTGCTGTTATCAGGAAAAGTATGTTTTACAGGGGCAAGACACTAATTTGAGGTGGAGAGCATATATTTTAAATTAAATAAATTTTAAAAGTATTATTAAAAATAGCAGTCCGGCATATTAATTGCTCGTTTCATATAAGTTTCTCCCAGATGAAAGTTATTGTTGTGTGTACGCTGTGGTTAAGATCTTACAGTGAAATTACATACTGTATCTGTTAAAAAATAACTTTCCCCTTACAAAAATACAGTAGAAATTTGGATTATAAATTAAACATACGTTTATGTAAGTTATATTATCAAAATTAGATGTTTTCTTTCTGTTTCTTCTCTTCTATCAGTTATAGAAAGAATAATTTGAATTCTTCTGTACGAATATATCGATTAAATTTTCGATTTGTACATGCTATCATTTCAATATAGGTCTTCATTTAAAGTCAATGTGTTACTGAGAGTTGTTCACATTTATTTTGTAATTCTCGATTCATCTGAATGTTACGCACGAACTATTTTCACATAAATCGATCCCGGCTATAAAAAATTCATTTTTACTCTGCTGTTATACATATATAACAGAGATAAAGTATGGCGATTGGCTCAAGTCTTTTACATTTTTGTACTACAAGAAATTTCCAGAAATGCAAAAATTCGGGGTTTTCTGTATGTATTCATGTTAGTGTTGTGTAGGGGTCACGATTTTGTTCACCCACTTTTAAGCGCAATAACTCCTGTGTCTTTTGTCAAAAATGAATGAAATTTTGCAGGAATGTTTGCGTATTAAGAGAATTTTTGCTGTTAAATTTTGGGGATTAAAGGCCGATGAATTGGGAAGATAGAATGAATTACATGTCGTATTTCGAGTGGGTTTGACTTAATGAATATTTTATTCGTTATTAGTATTTACAACTTTTTTATATAAAGCTCATCTGCACTCTCAAAATTAATTCTATTGGCATTTTATAATAATTAATAATATAAATGTCATTTTAAAATAAAATCTCATAATAGTTGGAAGAACAACTAACTTTAACGTTTTGCCGAAAAAGTTACGATACTAATTGCTAGAATTTTTTAATATATAAAAATGGTTTAATTTGTTTTTTACATTTAAAAATAATTTTAAAATTTTTTACATAAGAAGAGTTATATAAATAATTAATAGCATTCAGAGACTCTGTTACTTTAAAGTGTCAAAAAATTTGTAATTTTTCACTTAACATCCTTTCCATTTAATATAATTGCAGAAGCTGCAGATAAAAAAATTAGGATGTAATAGGATAAAACTGCATTGTCAAGCATTGCCGAACAGAAATCAATAAAAAAATATGCGAGTCTGTAGGTGATCAAAGAGAATTTATCTCTTGTTCCTTCCAAACATATGTTTGTTCGATTTACTTGTTTGCAAAACAAAGAAAATGCAGAAGTACTGTTTGATTAGAACACAACCAAACAGTATTTCTGTGTCAACAACAATATACACATATACAATACATGTAAGCACATGTGTTGTGTGTATGACGTACGTAAATACGTAAACACGTAAACACGTGTGTATTGTGTTGTGATGTATTGTGTGCGTGAATAACAAATAAAAACTTTATTACAGCAAATTGTTTCACTTTTGTTTATTTTTCTTCTTTTTAAATTTATTACCTACTTTATTTTTAAGATTTACAGAGGATACTTTTACATTTTCTAATCTTAAAGAGAAATTCACGAAAACAAAAAAATTAAATATATAAAAAACATAAAAATAGAAACAAACCATCAAATATCACATAAAAGCTCTATTCACAAGAATAATTAAGCTGAAATTTTCAAATTATAGGCCTGTGCATTTACACTGTATTCTGCCGTTTGTTATTCTAGAGAACTAATTTAGATGGATGAAAATCGAGACCAGATACGGGAGGAAGCTCGATTAACTCTATGCGAACGTCCGGTGTAGATTGGAATTCGTGTTATCTCAATTGAAAATTACCTCCAGAATGGAGTTAGATGACCGGCATGACTCAATTGTTATCAGGAGAAGAATGATGTACAGGAGCACGATACACAACTAAAATCGAGACCAGATATGGAAAGTTTATTTTTCCCTAATCTGGTCTCGATTTTATTAGTGAAGGATTAAGTGTGTGTATTTCTATTAGAACTAATTTTATAATTTAAATTATAAAAGTCGAAACTCCCCACAACTTTTCTATCTTCTATTATATTTACGATTCTAGCCTACCACAAAGAATATGATTAAAAGACCCTGTACGACAAAAGAATATACAAAATGAAAATATAACTACTCGTAAGAAAAAATTTATTAAATTCATTTTAATTAATTTATTATTCGAGGTCACCATTTATATTTTCATTCGATGTGAACTAGAATTAAAAGAACGATTTTCGTTTTGACAAATTGCTCGACGTCAGAAGAGACGAGTTAATCATTACATTCCATACGAACGGGGCAAATACGAATTAATTCTGACATTTTTTGACGTTTTATTTAATTTACTTTTTCTTTGAAGATCCCGTACAAAGTCCGTGTAATTCTCCTTTGACAGATTTATTCCGTGACTTGCAGAATAAAATTCGAACAGAATGTATGCTTGTCTCATCTTTTTAACGTGTCAACGTTATTTGAAAGATGGCATCGATCCCTAATCAACGTTAATAATAACGTCATTAGGTTTTATATCTAATATTTAAGTTTTTTTTACCTGCAACTTAGCTTAGTTGTGAAATTTTAATTCCTACAAATAACTTGACACGAAACTAGTGTTTTAATATAACGAGTTGCGAAACTTTTCAGAAAAAGGAGTTAAAATTGTGTGTGGCACCATCTGTTGTGATATTTTATATTACAAATTTTTGTGTTATTAATTATTATAAAATGGCAGAAAGCTTAATTATTAAGGGAGAGATGAGTTTTAATGATTAAATTCTGCATTCAGTTCGATTTTACTCGAGATGTGACACACGATTCCTTCTATCTCCACAATCCCTCGACCTTTAACCACCAAAATTTAACAGAATTAATGCCTCTAATACACAAACTTTCCTGCGAAATTTCAGAAATGTTTAACAAAAGATATGGGCGTTATTAAGCTCCGAAGTGGGTGAACAAAAACTTTCCCCCACACACTAATATCCGTACGTACAGAAATACCTCCACGTCTTGTATTGGACTTGCTCTGTATGAATTCCCTTACTGTAATATTACTTTTACTTTCCCAACTGTTATATATAACAGAAAGAAACTATAGCAAACGGTCAAAAAATGCGTCTCCAAGATTTTTACGTTTTTGGATCATGGGAAAAGTCCAAAAATGAAAAAAATGGGGTTCTTATTTCTGCATGTATAGATGTTAGTAGATGGGAGTATGATTTTGCTTACCCTATTTTAAGCTTAATAACTCCTGTACCTTTTGTAAAAATTTTCTGAAATTTTACAAGTTTCGTGTATTAGAAGCATCAATGCTGTTAAATTTTGGCTGTTAAAGATCGAGCGAGTGGGGATATAGGAGGATTGTGTATGATATTTGGAGTGGGTCGGACTTAAAAAGTTAAGCTTTTCGCCATTTTATAATAATAATAATATTATTATTAAAAAAGTTCTTAAAATAAATTCTCGTAACAGAGGGCTCCACACACACAATTTTAACTTTTGCCGGGAAAGTTAGGCAACTGATTGCTGGATTGCTGGATATTTTCACGATGATTTGATTATTAAAATTTAAAATTCTTCTGTGGATTTTTCCAAGTTAGAATTTTTTTTTCATTCTTTCTCTATTTTCTGAGTATATTTTCCTGTTTTACACTCGATTCCCATATTCTTTTTCCCGTTCTACACATTCCAAAGACATTCGTATCCAGTTTATCATTACTCTTCATTCCTCTCAGCATCTTTATGCATCTTTCTATCATCTCTTGTAAAATTTGATTAATGCGAAACTAGTTTTCTTTAAAATATATCATATATATTTAAATTTTTTAAAATTTATAATACCACAATAAGGAAGTGGCCCCTCTCACAAAACACTGGAATACTGTAATAATAAATCTAGTTTTTTACATAAATAAGAAGAATTTTTTATTACTTATATCCAAGATTCGTTGGTACCCTTTATTTAATACATCAAGCTTGGGATGTATTATAGAATAAATGAAAAGAAAATGTATTCATAGAATAGCCAACCCTCTCAGAATTTAGATGACATGTCGAATAAAAGGTATTGTATATTAAAAATAATTTACGCTTATGCTTTTGATATCGAACAGAAGAAACATAACTGTCTTTGATAGAAGTTCATATTAATAGCATGACCTCAGGAATGAGAAACACTCACTTCTCAAAGCACCTCAAACATGATATAAACTCAGGAATGAGGAATTCTTCCTGTGGATATGCCACAAGGTTACGAAGTAAATTTCTGGCAAGGAGGTTGGTTTATTGGAAGGAAAATATCGCCGAGAAAGTTAAACAACTCGCTGCTTGTTCTTTTACTCTATCAATTGAATAATTCCTGTAATGTAGAGAGAAGAGCATAAAGTGGAATTGTTTAAGTAAAATAAATTACGATGTATCACAAGTTAATTATGAATGAGAAAATACTAAAAAATCATTTTATTGAAGTTTTTTAAATTATTTAAGACTATTTCTTTTATAAATAATTTATCATGTTTAAATCAATTTATCAGATTTATCGTAGAATTGCCCTTAGAATAAGTTGATTTGAACCAATTTGTTACCCAGTTAATGCAAGAATTCCTAAATGTTTATAGAAGAAATTATTTTCTTGCGTGATTTTTAGTTCTTCTTCTAAAATGATTTAAAAAGGAAAAAAAACTTATAAAATAAAGATATTAAAAGTATTTTCTTTCAAAATGATAAGATATTCACTCCATATTCGGAGAGATAAGTCGTTTTTTAAGTGAAATTTCCATCGCTTCACTAACAAAGTCAGCTTTGTTCGATTCATCCTCCCGTAACTATGGCAACGAGATATATATTTTGCATCCTTCCATCTCGTATCTATCAGTTTTGTGTGTCTAGAAAATTCTTAGTAATAGGATAGGAAGAGACAAGAATTTTGTGTTACTGATATCGAATCTAAGCATCAGTGTTGTGGGCTTAAATAATTTTATAATTCCGAAATTCGATAGACATAAAGCAAGAGTTTGATATTTACTTATTAAATAATTAAATCATACAGAAGAAAATCAAGTATGAAAACTTAAATTTTATATAATGAGTGCTTGTGTTAAACTGTGTAGGGTAATCTCAAGCCCTTTAAACAGATCAATTTTTTGAAATCACACACAGGCTTTACTGGAGAAATGTGCACTTGTTCCGCACAATAGTGAAGTTGTACTCTAGTTTAGTAAATATATCCCTGTCCTCTACTGCACGATAACAATTCTCTCTTCTGTTACGTTTAAACCTTTTTGCCCAGTTGTCTCTTGAGTGAAACCGCTTTGAAAAACAATATGAATTAACAGATAAAATAATAGATCCAAAACGGAATACAGCTTTGTCTTTTCTTAGCTTTCTCTTTTTAATTTACATAATATCCCAAGTTTAAATGCTCTAATTTATAAATTTTCTGTTATGTCTTTCGTCTTGTGACAATTTCACAATCCTCGTGTGTTACACTCGTGTGTGACACGAGTGTATAATTAATTTAAAACATTACATAAATTAACTAAATAAAAATAATGTTTACAGTATAGTTTACTGTTCCAATAGTTTTGTGCTGCTGGTTAACATTCAATGTTCTATAAACCGTGACTTTATATTTCGTAAAAGTGGATTTACAGTCCACCAGTTGAAAAAAAATTACTTACAGTAAGGATACATATTATCTAAGAACTAGGGTATAAAAACTTCGTAAAGATATAAATAGAATTTAAAATATTTTTGGCTAATAATTGGACTGTAATTCTCAAATTGCATACATATAAATTCTAACGGTTGTCAGTCTGGCTGGCTGTCTATCCTTCGTTAAGCACGAGAATGAAGTTAGATGGATAAAAATCGAGACCAGATATGAATAGCTTAGGGTCAGAGATCCGTTTTGAACCGAAAGTCACGTGGTTTTTTTAATTGGAATACAATTAAAAAATACTTGTCTTATATTCTTCTTGATTTCTCCCACTCAGGAATATTCCTGAGTGGAATATTGCATAGTTAGGTTTCAAAATGTTCTGAATAATCTATATAAATGATGACAATAAATTTCCAAATATGTCATAGACACGAAGACCGTAATCATAAAAGTATCAATAAAGATACATTATTAATGATAAAGTATCTTTATTAATGCCATCAAAATAAAGCACGATATAATCGAAAACGGAGAAGAATGTAAAATATAAAGCACAAAAATATATTAAAGAGATAAATCAAGCGGTTAGTTAAGAAAAAAAATAAAATTCCTGTGTGCTGATTTATGATAGTGAGGCACGGGTTATGGCAGATGAGGCAAGAAGTCATATTACTGCTGGTGAAATAGAATACTTGAGGGAGGTGTGTGGAGTGATGAGGAGGGATGAATAACATGAAAAACAATCCAGAGTTGCGTAACTTTCCCAGCAAGAGTTAAAATTGTGCGTGGCGCCATCTGTTAGGGAATTTTATTTTTAAAATTTTTATATTATAAAATGGCAAAATCTTCATTTAGAGGGTCGAGACGAGTTTTATAAAATATTGTGAATGGTTAGAAACGAGTAAAATATTAAATCTGATCTTACTCAAGATATGATACGCGACCCCCTCTATCTCCCCAACCCCTTGACCTTTAACCACGAAACTTTAACAGCATCAATGTGTTTAACACCCAAACATCTCCGCAAAATTTCACAAATTTTCGACAAAAATCGCAGGAGTTGTTTAAGCTACAAATGGGTGAACAAAATCACTAACGTAAAAACACAGAAAACCCCCATTTTTAAGCATTTCTCGATATTTGAAGGTACCCTGAGCTCAAAAATTTTAAATTATTGGGGAAATCGCCAAACATTCCTTCTGTTATATAACAGCTGGAAAAGTAGCGCTTGCTTTCATCTGTTCATCTTTTATGTAAATATTCTTAAACGATATTTATATACTTTGATATAAGATAAAGTGAAAACACTAATAGTAGATGGAAAAGTAATGTTTCCATTCATTTTTTCTATTAAATTCAAGTATATGTCTGTGTATTTGAAAAGAAAATAATTAAATTAAACCCATATTTATCTACATAAATGATGTTTAGTTTACTTATTTAGCAGAAGATAAACAATTCTTATAACTACCTTCAAATCTGATATTCGTAATCTTAAGAGACATTAATCTAACATCGATATCATTAAAGTATTGATAACATCTATATAGAAATACACATTATGAATCATTAATTCGAAATTACCGTAATGTCGTTACCATAGTAACGGACAATTGGACAGGATATAATTATAGTTACTGATTCAGTCAAGACAGAAGAACAGACAGATTGAATATGAAACCAATTATTTATTTTTAAGGCTGAAGCCATGAGAGTGGCGAGAGTGGAGGTATAAATTGGGATTTAATACTTGAATCTCTTAAAATTTTCTCTGTTTTTATGAATGAGAGCTTTGTGTTTAGAACAGAACAGTAATTAAAGCTTAACAAACACAAGATATTCTACTGATACTTAATCCGCAATGGAAAACTTTTCGCCTGGTTTCTTTGAAGTCGTTAATGTAATCAATAATTATCAAAGTAAATCTTAAAATAAATCATCCTTAATATCTTCATCAATGTTGTTTAGTATTTCTGATGTGGAAAGATGCAGAAGATGATTTACAAACTCACCAAAATGAAACACAACAATACCACTGAAAAAACGCGCGGTGAAACAGGGAGAAGGATAGAATACCGAGTATAGATATACAAGGGTTAAGAACGACACTCTCCACTTAGAAATAATGATAGTGTTTGCAACAGTTGAAGATACGTCAACCGACTGAATCTCGCAGGTTATGGGTGTTTATTACACATAGATTCGTGTACGTCACACAGAAGAGATTACGATTATTACCAAGTTATGTGTGTAGAAGTTCGTATTGATTTTTAAACTTACGTTTTAAGTTCGAGATTTTCTTAGCGTGACAAATGTATAAAGGGAAGGATGACAGTTTCTAAGGAAATAAATCAAAATAGATGAGAAGAATAAAAAGAAAAAAGTAGTAGTGAATAAGAGTTGGATAAATGAAGAGGTCGAAGAAAAAAACGATCGGAGAAAAAAGAAAACAAGCGATATAGAAAGAAATGTTTGAAAAGTATGAAAAAGAATCAGTAAAATGAAATTGTATTTATGTTTTATTTAATAAATCACAAGCTTTTATAAATTGCTAAATGGCGCGCAGCATCCGACATGTTTGTCCCATAGACTTAACATTGTAAATTTGCCACTCTTTCACACCCGAACATTTGCATCTTTCCAAAATCTCTCTGAGGTGGGATCATCTATAGAGCAAAGGCTTTAATTTGATACCTGAACGGTATATTTAGCTCCAGCCGTTTACTCAAACTAAGTCTAACAAACTGACATCATCTTTCAATTAATATATAGATTATGTTACTGTACAGAATTAGAATATAATTCTATAAAGACAGAGCAAACAAAAAATACAATACTTAAATAAAACAAAAAAATTAAACCAGTGTAAAGCGAGGAGTGCAAAGAAAAATGATCATAAAAAGGAGGATATGCTGTATGTAACTTATCTAATTTATAAATTAGAAAATATAAATTATTTCTAAGCAAGTAAAATACATTTTATGAGGTGTTTCGTAACGAAAGTTTTCTGATAAAGACAATTGGTCATCAAAGGGAACAATACCAGGAACACGTTTAGCAATACAGTATATAAAATGTCATTCTCGATGTCACTACCTTTTGAAAATTAGAAATATTTCATAAAAATTATCTAAAATTGACATTTTCCCATATTTCAACGAAGAAATTTTGTAAATTTTTATATAAAAGGGGGCCAGCGACGAGTTGCTTAACTTTCCTGGCAACGTTTAAAACTGCGTGTGGCTCCATCTGTTATGTTATTTTAGTACTAAAAACTTTTTATATTTTTAATTGTTATAAAATGGCAAAAAACTTTCAGGGTATAGATGCGTTTTATAAAAGTTGTAAATGCTAATAATGAGTAAAATCTTCGTTAATTCCTACCCCACTCGAGATATGGCACATGATGCCCCCTCAATCTCATTCCTCGAATCTTTAACTACCAAAATTTAATCACCCTAATACACAAACCACACTGATAAATTTCAGAAATTTTCGACAGAAGACGTTATTAAGGTTCAAACTGAGTGAAGAAAATCGTGCCACTCACACATACACAAACACACAAAAAAAACCAATTTTTAAGCATTTCTCGGCTGTTTGAAGGTTCCTTGATTCTAAAAATGTATGCAATATTTTAATAATTTTAACATTTTTATCATTTGAACTTCACCTGAAGTAATGGCGAGTTTTAAATCACTGGAATTATCCATAAAATTAAGTTTTATCTTTGCAATATTACTTTCCTCTCTTGAATCTTCTTAAGAATGAATGATTTTACTTTCCGAAATGTATCTCATTTATCAGAGATGGCACTAATATTTCAGACGACATAAAAATACGTCAAATATGATTTATATTTGTACTTTTTTTTACTTATTTGAAGATGGATAACATGACATTAAATTTGTTTATATTTCTGACAAACGAACAATCGATTACCCCTTTCATTAGTCTAAAGGATTTAAGATTGTCTGTAAATCTAATAAATCCTGACTAGGACGGAAGTAGCCATTTGTAACATAGAGATATTAGTTACAGTGTTAATAAGATACCTGCTTCTTAACTTGTAATTCTTTGGAAAACTTTATCCTACATAGAAATATGTACAGTTCTTCGGAAAATTTTTAAAATGTTGAAGGTGTTTCAAATAAAAATTTTATGTCTTCACACATCCATCACGCACACAGGAACACAATTACTGCGAGGCTTTCAGGCTTTTTTTTCTGCTTACGTTTTCGAGAACAGCCTCGAAGAAAGGTCGACTTTGCTTGTTTTAATTGTTTTCCTGTTTGTTTGGAGGATGTATGAAGACATTAAAGTTTACCCATATTTACTCTTCTTTAATAGCTGTTTCTCTTTTAATTTTTAACAACATAACTTGGCTACATAACTAAGATAAAAATAAAGTGAAGGCTTCTTTTGCGAATAGAATTACTTCCCCTGAAGAAAAATAAGTGTGTAGAAAATAATTTAGCTGTAACAATTATAAAGAATTATTTCTCACTTTATAACTGAGTTACATTTGTACATCATGTCTGAAGAGAATTGAACACGTTTCCACACAATTAACCCTCACTATGCTCCAAGTACGTCACAAAGAAAAAGCCGAATATCTGAAAGTCAAAATTTCAGAACGAGAATTGCATAGAATTTAGTTTAATCATCAATAAAATCAACACATAAATACATTATCAATTGAATTATTAAACGAGAAAATATTTATTCTTACGTGGTCACAATGCCGGGATGCAAATTTAAATCATATTTTCAATTTATTTAATTTAAAATATATGCTCTCCACCTCAAATTAGTATCTTCCCCTGTACATCATACTTTTCCTCTTAGCAAAAGTCATGCCGGTCTAACTCCTTTCAGGGGAAAATTTTGAATTGGAATAATGTAGCCTTCGGTTTGCATCGGAAGTTCGTGTATAGTTAAACGACTTTCGTCTAACTCCGTTCTCAAGATTAAGGAAAGACAGACAAACAGACAGGCGACAGTCTGACAAATTGCATCCGAAAAAAAACAGAAATTTTTTGGTAGAAACTCGACATAAACTTTGTAGAATGCTCGGAAAATATAGGCTAAATTAAGAATAAAATATAACTAGTTTCAGGATAATAAGTATTTGTACCTCCCGTTTGCAAGTTAGAAAATTTATAATTAACACGAGAATATTTCTACCTTTTCTATCAAACATTTAATGAGAGTATAAAAATTTAACGAGGATCATTAAAACTGAAGAAAATATTCATAAAGAATTGAAATTTATACTCTGTATTCTCATTTAGTTGCTCGTTTCTCCATTGTAATTATATGTATTCATTTCTGAAGAATCTTCAATTATTATTCTTTATCAAAGGAATTTGCCATTTACGTGTTTTTTAAGGAATTCTTAGTAATATCAGAGGTAATTGCTTTGACTTCCTTTCTGTTCTAGTTAATTATTAACGGGAAAATGTAGATTTAAGTTTCATAAATATTTAATTTCTCTATCATTTATTAATATTTATCAAACTCATTTATATATTTTGTTACGTCCACATCAATTTAAGTATTATTAATGTTCTGACAACAGTGGATAGAGTGAACGTTGGTGATGCTATTATCTTCTACATGATGATTAGAAAAATATCTCAAAGTTAACACAGAATTAATTATATATTAATTATGGAAGATGTTTGCAACTCTGTCTTAACAGAGAGTTGCAAGCATCTCTTACACCTGACACATACTCTTGATGAAAACATTCAAAAAAAAAATTCGTTTCCACATTTTACAGTTTCGAACCACTGAAATATCTCGAATGAATTAAAAATAATTTGAATTTTTTACAAAATTATTTATATTCAGGTGTATGCTAGGAATTTGCGTAGTTTTTAAATGGTCTAATAGAAATTTTCGTAGAGCATGGGCGAGAAATTTAAATTTGATTGGGATGATGGGAAACAGCACCGCAACATGTAAGCTATCTGTCTTCATGGAGAATTATATAAAAATCTGGCCCTTACTTACGTGTTTCCAAAATTTTATATAAAGTCCTCCCTGAAAAAACACTTGAAATTTCTTACATACGTGAAGAAACCCCGAGAATTCCACGCTGCCAGCACAATGATCAAGAGAGAACCCACATCGTTTATTTATATTACGTTTGGCCATTGAAAGCCAAACAATAATTCAATTTTTACCTACAAAATGACGATTTTTTATGACTCTGCTCGTTTATTGAATTATGATGTGTAAAAGTTATCTTTTTAATTAATATAGCGTTTGGATTGTACGTATGCACGATTTGCAGAAAGTAATTAGGCACTGAGAAATCGTTATAATTTTTGTAATAATACAGTAATGCAATCATAATAAAATTTATCTGTTCATATGCAGTACATCAACTAATGAAATTTTATAATTCCTGCATCAGTTGCCTGCAGAGACAGCATGCCCAGTGGTCAAAAACTTGGCCGATTGCTTGACTGTTCGAAAGCAAGTGTAGATTGCTGCATGCTATGACCTGTGGAAATCAGTGGTTGCCGCGAAGAGATACGGTGAAGGAACATCATGCAACAATCCGTCTGGAAAAAATAAAGAAGTGCCATTCTAAGCTAATGACAATTTATTCGGTTGCGAACGTACAGAGAAGTAGGCGTCTATCCACGTGACTATCTCCGGTGATTTGAGGAATTTGGTAGATTACTCCGGTGGCGAAATTCAATTTTAAGACATGAAAGGTAAGAATCGGTATTTCAACTCAATGTTTTACATTTCACATAATTATCATAATCTTTGCATTAGAAAAGTAGAAGTTATAGAGAAATATCAATGCCTAGTTACTTTTCACCCACGTGTATTTATCTCCATGTACTTATTTAATCTATTCGAATATATGTTTCAAGGACTCACATTTAATAAATTATTCCTAGTAAGTTATTTTGTTTAACAGATATTTTACTTAAAAAGTTTATATGAACTTTTATATTAGTCATTTAGACCAAAATTACGTTTATATGTAAAAATATATTATTATAGATTAATTGAAGAATTTTATATCTAAACAAATACGAAATTTAATAATAACGTATAATAAAAGATCAGAAGAAAAACATATTCAAAATAAATTTATGTAGTAGAAATTTAAATAACAATTGGTAAATATACTTGAAATGTTACAACTTTTCACGTTGCTTTTACTTTGTAAATGCAGTGGAAATTAATTAAATCTTCCATAAAACAGTCCATTACTAACATTGTTTATGTACTCCCCAAGGACTGCCTCGGATCTTGTATCAATTTTTACAGCTGATTAGTTCCTGATGTTAAATCATTATTTTTAATTATCCATACATTCTATTCTGGTCTTCTCCACTTCCATTCTCAAACTGTTTGGCCTCCTAATCTGTCATCAATCTCAAACTACAGAATACTTTGTTCTATTCTCTCAATATTAAATCTTTATCCATTTTTAGCATTAATTTTACAAAATTATAAGTTAAATATCTCTGTCTTAGTTAAATCTCGGTTTAATGTCTTGCAATATCGACTAATATTCCTTCAAGGAACTTGAGTTATTCCACTTTCATTTTCTTTACTCGTTAATCTTCAGCACATGTTTTCATGTCATGTTTTCTTCCCAGAATTTGTAATCTCTCGACTTCTCCTATTTGCTCTGTTTATTTCAATGAGATCAACAATATTTTCTCCATTTCTTCTTCCAATAATCTCATCTAGATTATTAATTTAAGGGCAACAAATCTTTATCACATATAAGTTCACTGTAGTTTAATTTGTGTAAAGACTGTTTATAAAATAAGAAATGCCTGAAATCAACATCGTACATGGATGCTCCTAATTGAAATTCACTTGTACCTCATGAAGATATACGCGCCACTGGTTGACACTGGACAGTGAGTGTGTCCTTGGACAGACAGTATGAGTAATAAAGTACTGTGAAGAGTAAAACAAGAATATAGATTAATAGAAACGATTAAAAAGAGAGAAATACTGTAAATGGACATCTGTGGAGGCACTCAGACTGTTATTCTGCACTTCTTGAACGAAAAGCTGAGGGAATACCAAAAGATGATGTTGAGCAAAAGAGATCTTCATGGATCAAACTGGCTACAGAAAGGAAAATGTTAGGAAAGTAACTTGAAGACCCAACATCCTTAGCGTGAGGAGGAGAAAAAAGAAAAAACATTAATAGAAGAAGAAAAAACCAGAATAGAAGTTTCCCTTATATAACTCTTAAATTCCCACTTCATCTGATTATCCATAACTTTTCCAATGTATTTTTCTCTAAATGTTTTCTTTAGTATCATAAACCAACAAGTAGCATAGCAGGAAACAAATCCTAAAACATGAAAAAAAACTTCTGAAATGATATCTTTGATACTTGAATTGTACATTTGAATTACAATAAAATATATATATTGAGTTTTTAGACTTGAGCCTAAAAAGAAAACAAATAGTTTGTTTAAAATGCGAGGAAAACACTCAAAAGGACTATAAGTATTAAAAAAACAGAAAAATTTTGTGAATTTTAAGGAATACATTTAGAATTATCAGCATATTCCCTTAAAAAATACAATTGAATAAAAATTAAATTGCAACTTTCAAATTGAAGACATATAAATTTCCACTTTTATTTGTTTGTATGTCTGCCCTTAGTTAAATTCAGAGAGGAATTAGATAGATAAAAATCGAGACCAGATATGGAAAAGGAACTAGATTAACTATATATGAATTTATGATTTGAACCGGAAATCATGTAATTTTTAAAATTAAAATATGATTAAAAATTACCTGGTATTATGACGATGTCACAATAATTCGATTATATTACTTTTATACACATTTTCGGCCATATTTTGTTGTTTTTGTTAATTTCGTTTCCTGACTACTCGAAAATTTCCAGACATTTTCAAGTTTTCCAAGTTTTCCAAGTGAAGGAGAAACATGGCGACAGCATTTAATTTAACACTGTTTTGATATTTATATCAATCGAGCTATTCATATGAAATCATATAAATTTTTTAAAAAGTAAATGCTGTTAATAACAATACATATCCTTTATATTATTAAAGGACTTGTTATTGACTCGAAATCCGAAAATAATTCCTTTTGTTTACAACACTTTTATTTTATTTAGAACATTGCCATCGTAGTTCCCTAAGGATTTTTCAAGCACTCGAAAGTAAATAAATAAATTAATTGTTAAAAAAATCTAATCAATAAAACACAAGTAAAATATTATTGGTGTGACAAGCAAAGATTATTGTCACATCGTCACAATGCCAGGCTTCAATTTTTAATCATATTTTTCATTTATTTAATTAAAAATATATGCTCTCGATCTCAAATTTGCAGTGTCTTGCCCCTGTATATCATACTTTTCCTCACAACAACAGAGTCGTGCAGGTCATCTTTGTAAGTCTATTTTGAGGAAAATAAACTTCTAAATATTCTATAGAAAATTACGCAAAATCGAGTAGTTGTATCAACGAAAAACGGAGTATAAAACAAAATTTCTTAGATATTTATAAGAAGCATTAAGATAAAATACGATAATGCACAAGAGAAGATTTGCCATTACATGCAGCTGTTGCAAAGAATTTATAGAACAAGATGCTAAATAATTCAATAAGAGGCCATTACAATGTCTGTTTATAAATAAAGATTGCCTTGCTTGGAAATTGTAAACATTTTGATTGAAATTCTGTATAAGTTTAAATTAAAAAATATCATTTATAGGAAATAAATTCATTCCTATAAAATTGCTAATTGAATTATTATTCAGTTAATATTTTGTTAATATTCTGTTATAATAAGAATATTAATAATAAATATTAATAATTATAATATAATATAATATAATATAATTATAATAATTATAAATATTAATATTCCGTTAATATTCAACAAGTAAATATGTATATCTATTGTAATTTTTTATTGAACAAAACAGATTTAATTTTGAACAGGTTTTTGTAAAGCCTGGATATAATAAAGCATTTGAATTTGAGCAATTTAGCCTATAAATGGTTAATTGCCTTTTCCCATCTAGAACACGCAGGCCTCAGCGAGACTAACGCCAAATGAATAAGGTAAATACTATAGAGCGAAAAAGAGCAAAATGCACATTGATGCTTGAAATTTTTAATCTGCAGATCATGAATTAGTGATTTGCAAATCATGAATACGCACATTCAACCAATTTCTATTACTCTACAATGGAATTTCTTCAGTTTTGTTGAGTAATTGTCAACTATGTTTTGTCAGTTAGTTACTTCATACAAAGTGTTAATGTTTAATCATATTTTTCATTGTTAGATTTATTTTTCAAGTAATTTCAAGTCAATTTTTGCATTAAAACATAAAATTAACGTTACTTTATTTGAATTAGAAATTACAATACCTGTTTCGAACTGTGGTCGTCCTGTTTTGACAGTTACACTTCCGATATCTTTTCCTTGTCCTTTAATTCATGTTCTGTTATAATAATCGAGATAAGTGATCACTTCTGGAATTAAAAAATAAAATTTATCATTAATATATTTATTCGTATATCATTTTTCTGTAAATTTTCTATGGTCACACTGTGTAACCATTGCCTAAAGACAATGAATGTCCCATCATCTTTCAGAACCAATTTTTCTTGAAGACAGGCAAGCAAATAATACGAAGCGCAGTCATGCAACCGGACTGAAATAAAACCCGAATAAACATGAAAATAATCTATGAGACATGACTAGCATTTTCATGAAATGAAAGGGAATAGACAAAGAAACTGAAAGATGCGTCAAATAATTGCCAGGCCAAAATAGCGAGAATCTACTGTGTACAAAATTAATTTTATCACGAAAGATTACAAACTTCTTACAAAGTTTTAAATCTAAATAGTAAGTGTTCGTAAAAAATTAATATAAAAATAATTAAAAATTTTGTAAATACATATAATAACAATACGAATAATACTAATGTTTGAAAATGTCATCCAGCAGTTCTGGAGAATCCGGAATCGAATCCGGTCGAGCAACTCTCCGGGAATTTTTCGGAGGTGTCCTTCCCAAATATATCAAAACCATTTCTATTGTGGGATTGTGATCAAGCTCAAAATGAGTATGAAAAATACCCCTCTTAATACCCACAAAACAAGAGTTCAAAATGAATTAACAATTGGTTATTGTAACATCGTCACAATATCGGACTGCAATTTTTAATCATCCTCTAACTTATACAAATGCCGTGATTTCCGGACCAAACCAGAAGTTCATACGCGATTAATCGGAGTCGGAGACTCCGATTAATCGCGTATGAACTTCTGGTTTGGTCCGGACTAAGCTTTCCATATTGGTCTCAATTTTCATCTATCTGACTCCGTTCTCGATATTAACGAAGGACAGACAATGGAAATGTATAGTTGTGCATTTTGAAAATTGCAGCCCCAAAATACAATGCAACGGAATTACCATTTCCCTGCACACATCTACAAAAGAGAATAAAGAAGATAGGGAGAAAGGCACATAGCAGCACACCATATCTATCAACATTAAAAATACAGATAAAAAATTTTATAATGACATAGGAAGTTAAAGCTAGCGGTGTTTCAAAGTACTAAAAACGTACCACATGTACTGGCAAAATTATCTTCTATCTATCACCCAGTCCCTACCCGTAAATTACTCTTGAGATATTCCTTACAAGCACAGACAGTTGACGAGGCATTCAAACTCATAACAATTTAAGAATAATGTAGTTATTTCAACAAATGAACAATGCATTCTTCAATCCTTCCATTATTGGAAGGATTACAATAAACCAGAATTTTTGAATTTTTAAAATTTATAAAACTTTTTGACAGATTATTATACGTTAATTATCATATTTAAATCCTTTCAGTGTTAACGGGGCTTTATCTTTCGTATTCAAATGCAAATTTACAGTTTAATCTCATCAAAGGTTTCTCATTCAAGAGGAAGCTTTGATCCAATGTGTGATGAAAAAATTAATAATTCCTCCTCATATTTTTCTTTCTGCAGGTAAAGAATATTTAAAAATAATGATTTAAACTGTACTTATTTATTTTATTTTAATAACATATTCCATTGGATTATATATACCAATCGTGTTCCTGTCTCGAATGTAGGATCCAAGACGTTAATTAACATAAAATATCCTACGATGTAAGCCTTATATTACACAAAATTATACATGAAAACTTCATAAGTGTATATTGCCCAGAATCTCTCACAATCAAAATCCAGCAACGAGTTGCACGACTTTCCCTCCAAAATTGTCTGTAGCTTCATCTATTATGAGATTTTATTTAGACACGTGAAGATAACCGGAAAATTCCATGCGGCAAGGCACGAATTAGCGACTTTCCAGTGTACAGTACAATGGTTTATCTACTGAAGTGGGTAAAAACTTACATGGAAAGAATGGAAAGAAAGAGAAACAGGGAGTGACAAAGGCTGGAGCAAGTGGATGAGCATTTAAAGAAACAGATCTTATGAGCATGAGAGATGTATGCAGAATCAAGAATATTTGGAAGAATGAAATAAACTGATGAATATATGTTTGATCTGTCTTTCCTATTGCCCACCTCTTCTGAGGAATGGGGTGAAGGTATGTATGAGATTCATTAATTTCACATTTTCTTAATTTCCATGTTGAAGTTAACCAATATTTTAAACAATTTAATAAAAAAGATCACATGACTTCCTGTCCAGACCAGAAGTTAGTATATAGTTAAGTGATATTCCTAAGCCTTTCCATATCTGATCTCGATTTTTATATATCTAACTCCGTTCTCGAAAGACAGACAGATAGACAGACAGACGGACAACAGTGAGGATGCATAGACTATGAAATTAGTCATTTTATTACAATATAACGAGCAAGTTGTAGCTATTTCTTAAATTTGTAAGAAGCTTAATATATAATTTAACAAAAAACTTTTAATAGCCTTTTCTCGATAAGCTTGTGAGATAGAATCAACTGAAATACGTGGGTAATGAAGACACTAAAACAATTATCAAAAGTTCCTTACTGTGGGGATTTTAGAAGTTAATCCTACAGCAAATTGTGAAAAAGATAAAGAAGTAACCCATATACAGAACTTTCCATTATCTCTCACGATTTACCTTGATGATTTAAGGCATTTCTATCTGGAAACGTACATGTACTCGATCTAATGCTGCATTAATGTTGTTGGCTATCTTTACAATTTCCAGAAATGATGTCCTAAAAGCATCCAATTGGAGCAAAATGCACTTTCTCATTCTTTTCTGTGGATTTATATCCTTTTTCTCTTATCTGATCTCATAACAGTTACTCTCTCGGCATCACGTTACATCCGGTTTCCTTTCACAATAGCAATTTACTGATATCTAACTTATGTTTACTACTTTTATTTTTCTTGTAGACGAAGTAAAATTAACACTAGTAGTTTTATTGAATATTTTTTTAAATTTTATAAAACTAGAAATTGCGAAGTCCACGTGGATAAACCACGATAGGGCGTGCAAACTGTTTTCGTCATTCTTTTGCCACCTTTACGTCATACCACTTTAAAATTTAATAATAAAACAAGCAATTATTTATTGTAACATCGTCAGAATGCCGGTCTACAATTTTTTATTAAATATTTTAAATTTATTTAACCTAAAATATATGCTCTCGATCTCAAATTAGTAGTGTCTTGCTCCTGTACATCACACTTTTCCTGATGACAACAGAGTCGTACCGGTCCTCCATCTAACACCTTTCAGGGGAGAATTTATAAATTGTCCATAAAATCTTATATAAATATAGACGTTTGTAGGTATGTAACTACAGGAAGGCCTATGCATCTCAATAGGGAGGTAAATCAATATACAGGTATGTATCTTAATAGGTACAGTACGTAACTCGATTTACGGGTATAAATCTGAATAGGTACAGTACATAATAATTAGAATAATAAAAACTGTTTTGAGACAAAGTATCGACTTTAAAAAAATGTCATCTGATTACATATTATGGATATTCACTTTTTAGGTTTTAATTAAGAAAAATTGTAACACACGAGCAGACATAAAATCCTACATAAATTTACAATATACTTTAATTTAAATTTAACGAATAAATTTAACTCTTTTTCATCTTTATAAATTTAATACATTTCAGTTACTCAATACTATAAACACGATTATAAACCGGAAGAAATTTACATCGCTCGTCCTAAAAATCGATAAAAATTTAACACGCAAACGCAAAAAATAACTTACGCACCCGCCTGAAAACATCAACAAAGGTTTGAATCGACAAACAAACAGACCAAGAAATGTTAACTGGTTCATTTTAACGCATGGAGCTACGAGAAAAAACTGCTTGTATCTTTTTAAAGTGCCATTCCAGAAAGGCATTAAGATCATCGAGAGAACATTTAACAGAGAGAAAGTAGAAAGTTTTCAGTAGGAAGAGTAAATAAAAGGTCGTCATAGCAATGTCTTTACGATTTGTCAACTCGGTTTTATTTTACTTTCGACTTCTACCCGGTCGTTACCGAGTACTGTTCGTCTTTAAAGACCCCTGGGATGTTGGCTTTGACGCAAAGCAGAACAACAAATGGCATCCTTCTCAAAAAACATAATTCTTGCAAATTAATTTATTTTAACTGTAAGCCGGATCGATGGCGAGTTTCTCTTTAAATTATTTATTTTTTTTAAAGCTCATTTCTCATAAAGAAAATGGAGATCATTTTTAAGAACAGACGGTTTAGACAACCGAGCAACAGTAGGTACAGTATACTTGTGACTCGATTTATTTCTGGTTTTTTATGCTACTTTTAATTAAACGAATCGTAAAATAATATATTAAAATTTTAATTAACTTTCTCTTTCAGAAAATCTTTTTTGGGGGGGGTTTATCTATTTCCGTTGGTTTATACGCGTGCTAAATTAATTTTCGAGTTTATAATGATTCCTCCACTTCTTTATCTCAGTGACGTCATTAATTACCTGCAGCTATACGGAAGAATTTCATTGTTCTCTCGGAAATCAAGGCTGCTTAGGGGATAACAATCGTATTGTCGACTGATGTGGGCTGATATCTTCTTTATATGTCATCGGTTTTTGAGGACGTCACAGAACTTCATCCCCCACTGAACTCATTCGAGAACACATAGCTTAGAGTTATATTATAAATGCACTTGTTTATTTTGTTTCTTTTGTGTTTATCTACGTTTTCTGTTCTGAAAAACAGCTTGTAGTTTATTATTCATGACTTTTTATGCAATTTATTCTATTGTTTTCTACATCAGAACAGAGCAAGATGTAAGTAATTTCCTTTGAGAAATTTCTGTTTCTCTTCACGTTTCATCCGAAAATATCTTAACTTTATTTATCTTCATACATATTAATTATAAATTTCGTTTCGAATATTTATATGGAGGTTCTCAAAATATTTCAAAATATAGTTTAAAAGTTTTAAATTTTTATTATTTGCATATTTCACATTTTTTAAATTAAAGTGACTCTCGAAACTGTAAACTTTATAGAGCAAAATAGATTAAAATCGAGACCACATATGAAAAGCTTAGTTGCCAGAGACCTGGATTAATTATATGCAACCTTCAGGCATAAACAGGAATTCATAAATTAAAAGGTAATTAATTAAAAATCTACTGCATATGTTTCTTATATATTGTTTCAAAATAAATTTTGTTCTCCTTGTCTTTTAACACCTCTATCATCCCTCCCCTTAAGTTCCCACTTTGAGAATCACTGGTTTAGAATATCACATATTTTTAGTAGCGTAATTTAAGAGGGACCCAAGAGTCTGGGTTCCCCTTAATTTTTTAAATAAATAAATGAAAAAGATGAAGTACGGTAGAACGATTTATATATGGCAAACATACCTATGCACGTGTAAATATAGTATAAAAAATTAAATAATCATCCACAGCACTAGTAGCTACACCAACAGCGGTACACGGATAAAAGTTGGTTTACAATTTAAATTTAGCCTCCTAATAATCGATTATAGTTACTTTACTGCTTTCGTCCATATTTTCATTGAATATTCTTGAAATGATCTATGCCAGTAAAATATAGTAAAACCTGTGCAAACCGGAAACCTGCCTAATCGGGAAAAGTTCTTCAGAACGGAGCGATTTTCTACATTAAAAAGGAAGCTGTTCAAAACGGAAACTTGTCAAACAGGAAAAAGTATTCGGTACGGTGTGATTCCGGTTTATGCAGGTTTTACTAATGTAATTTGTTCATATTTTTGGATCGTTAAAAATAGTTATAAACTAGAAAAGTCCTTTCCGCAAATCGCTGTTGTAAATTGCTTTTAATCTCCATTAAAAATTTTTTGTCTTTTGTAAACAGAAAAAAAAATAAATATGAAGTTTAAGACGGTAGTTAAATGTTTTCCTTCGCCATTTGCTTAATTAAAGACACTTCTCGAGCAAAAAAAATACCTTCGAAACAATTAACTCTCGACTTTCTGTCTTAAAGAAAAAGAAAACAAAGGAGGAGAGAAAATGAAAAGTATGACGCTAAACGATCCAAAGCAGCAAATATGCAAATTACCAAGATAAATATTACACGAATATTTTATTTCGATCTATTTGAAAAGAAGCAGGGAAAAAATTAATATTAAAATTACATTTTAAAAATCAATTTGTATTGAGAAAACTGCACAGAAAGAAAATATAATCTAGTGAAGAAATAATAGAAATTACTTATATTCTAACAAAAGAAGAAGGAATATTCTGAAAATATTTCGTAAAAATCACCTAAATGATACTTTGAAAACACTTTATATGTAATTTAAAATATATGCTCTCCATCTCAAATTAGTAGTGTCTTGCCCCTGTACATCATACTTTTCCTGTTAGCAATCGAGTTCTGCCGGTCATCTATCTGTCTCCTTTCAGGGAAAATTTTTGAATCGAAATGACGTGACTTCCAGTGCAAATTGAAACTTTGTATATAGTTAATCGGAGTCTCCCACCCTATACTTCTCATATCCCTGTTCTCCAGATTAAGGAAGAAGAGAAAGTGGGAATTTATTGGTCTAAACTTGCAGCAAAATAAGCATATTGCTTACCATTTAAGAGTGAGAAAGGAAACAAAGGAAAATAAACAGTATTTATTCCCCGTCAATATTTCCTGGATGAAGCGATGTTGTCTTCCTGTAGAACTTGCTTCACCAAGGTCACCAATTTATGTCATCGATTCTTACGAAATTAATATGACGACCCTAGAGAGATGCATTTGCAACGACTCATAAACAACCGCAGAATTAATTACGTTTGATATTGTTGATTTATGAGAAAGATTTGGAAATTCAACTGGGACCAGATCAGAAAAATATTCAATAAGTTTTCGAGCGATAAATATTGAGTGGTTTTTACCTTTAATAATAAGAAAAAAGACGTAATTTATTTTGAAAATAGTTGGCATCTTCCTAATTCTTGAAATATTTCCCTTTATAAGTTTATTAATAAAATATTTTTCAGATCAAATTTTGGAATTTTTTGACGTTTGTTCTGTTTCACATTCAAATACTTCTTACAAATTATTTTTATTTGGAGTTAATTAAATAAAATTTAAAAAATTATAAGCACGTTTACAGTCTATTGTTTGTTTGTTAAGAAATAACAACGCAACACTTGGACGATCTGCCTAGGGGAAGCCTTTCGGGAGGTCTTTTAAGGGAAACTGGCCCCTATTTAGGAGTTACAGATGTGGAGAAAACCCAGAAAACTCCACGTAGCCAGCCTGTCCGAGCGAGACGCGAACCCACGACCAAATCCCAGTGTTTAGGGTACGAAGACTGCTTGGCCACTGGTGGGCCTACAGTCCATTGGTGAGGAGCAAACCCGTGTTTTGTACACGAGCCAACTACCAGTTTTCTGTACAAGAAACAGCTCCTTATTGGGATGGTAGGCACGCGCTGATAACTGAGAAAACTTCACGTGTCCAATCCATTGATGAGAAGCGAACCCGTCACCCAACTATTGTGTCCTATGGATCCACTTAGTAACAAATAATAGACAAGCTAATCCAATATAAATTAAATTTAAAAAATAATAATTTATTGTTTAATTTAGTTCAAAATTTAAATTCCCAAATTAAGAAAGTTATTTAATCGTATTATATTAAACAAGATGTAAATTAACAGTGAAATTTCCTATTTACTTTGAAGCAAAGTTAATACACTTTACGTTAACCATTAATTTGCCAAATAATTTCACTTCAAGAGTAATTTATCAGAAGATATTAAATTAAAATCCTACAAAATACAGTTTAAACGTAGCAATGATAATTGTAAAATATAGTGAAACCTCGTTTAACGAGCACTTCGCATAACGAGCAAAACAAATTGTAAATGATGCCTCGCTTTACGAACGATGTTTCGCATAACGAGTGACAAGGAGATGGAAAGTCCCTCTCCTCGTCACTCTGTGTTTAGCACTCGTTCTGCTAGCATTTTAGTGTCGCTTGTGATCACATATTTTTCCAAACTTTTGTTCACACATATTTCTTATAAACATCAACAACCATAGCCCGTTATATAATAAACACGTCAAACGATATACCAAATTCTTGGGCTACTCAAAGGCTATAATTAAATATAAGAAATTAATTAATTTGACTAGAGGTAGGCAGTTATGCTGCCATCTCGTATTAAATTTAATGACCAATTCCAAATTAAATTTTTAAATTAAAAATCAACTATTTATAATTATTAAATTTAATACGAGATGGATGCGTAACTGCCTACCTGTAGCCAAATTAATCAATTTCTATTATTTAATTATAGCCTATAGATAGCCTAAGAATTTGGCATATCGTTTGGAGTGTTTATCAAACATATTATCTGTGATTTTTTATTTGTTTTCTGCAAAAAAGGTTGGTTCATTATGCTAGTTAAGCGAAGTTCCACTGTAAAATAAAATGTATATAAATGATTAAATAAGACAAGGTAACATATAGGTAATCTGACAAAGAGGGAATGCTTCCCTTCAGGACTTCCTACATCTACGGAAAAACTGATTCCTATTTAGAGACAGAAAACTAATTCTCATTTGGGTGTTAAACACGCAAATAAATTCAGAAAACTTCACCTTCCCAGCCTATTGGTGAAGTACGAACCCGTGACTACCAGTGTTCTACCAATCCACTCTGTCACTGGTAAACTTAAAACTAGTTACAGATATGACACATATTTCCTGCATAATTATGTCAGTTTTCGGGTTAATCACGTTGTATTCTCGATATTTATGCAAAATTACCCTGTGTTTAAATACATAAATGTTCAAAAATAAATTACTTGCCGCTGCTCTTAGTCACTTCTAAAGTAGAGTCAATTACAAGAGTGGGTCTATCGAAGGATATTAGCATTAGAAAAGACGAAAATATTGGTTTTAGCCATATCTAATTAACCGAATCGGATCCTGGACAAACAGTAATTGCAATTACATTGCCTTCTGTACATTTGATTATTATGTCGCTTGTTATTAGACAGAGGATAGAGTTTAAATTTTATGTTTACAATAAGAATATTTACAGTTAAAAATCAAGTAAATTTTCAAAGGTTGAGAAGATTCGTAATAAAGGGGTATGTAAATTCGTTCGGAGAAATTCACTCTTATCGATAGAAATTATGCAAATTTGAATATTTAAAGTTTATATTTTGAATTACGCAAAGTATAATTAAGCTTTCTGGAAGGGTATCTTCGTTAGTATATAGATAAACGATTAGAAAGTAGATAAAATTACCGACCAGCTCGTCATCTGCTCGATTTCTCTGTTCAAACCACCAGAAACTTTGAATTAATCGATACCAAACTCGTTCGACTTCACTCACTTGTCATCGATTCAAATAACGATGCTAATTTCAAATTATATACGAAATCAGACGTAAATAACTTGTAATTTAATGATCAAATTCTCGCTAAAATGGTTATAAACGATGGTAATTGCAGTAAACTAGCATAACATAAAAGATAAGATTCTTGATGTATACAGAAAACAATTGATGAAACATTGCCCGCAGGAATTACAGAATTAAAAAGATGTTGCATAACATAAAAATGAAGAGGAAGATCATAATTATAATTATCCGTGAAGATCATTAATCCTGTTATCCAATATGCTTAAGTCTTCCACTAAACATACGCCATTTTAACAATCGCAGCAATCAAATCGTGATCTATAAACCTAATTATAATCTTCGAGTAATTAAAGCTACAATTATCAGCCTCAAAATTTAAATGTTTTTAATTAATAATAAAACATAATTTTAATAACTCTTTACGTAATTTAAGTTCTTGTATTACACGTAAATTAAAAATTATAGATGAGATCGCTACACGCTTTTAAATTTAAAACAAATTTGAAAGCATTCTTGGCAGTAAATCTAGTTTCTGGTTGGGTGTATCCAAAAAGTAAACTAATTTTAAACTTTGCACGCGCGAGAAATGCACACCAAAGAGGTTTCTCGGGGAATAAAAGAAAGAAAATTCAAATTTTGTTGGCAGAAGGAACCAAAACCAAGTCATTTATCGATCGAATGTTCGTAGTCACAGCTGATATCCTGCCAGAGATATCATTCCGGAAATACAACGTTATACCGAGATAACAGCGTTATATAAATGTATGTTTACACTAATGTCCTTTCTTGGTGTTTTGTGAACGTCGTGTGATGTCACCGGATTTTCTCCATTCGAGTAAAACGTTACAGAAAGTCTTTCCTCTCATTTACTTCTCCTTTAGCCAAGTTGATAGCTGTTAAATTTAAGCAGGAATCTATATTAATGCTAAATTTTTATACGGTTAAATGTATCTAATTATCTCAGCTAATTGAAATCCGTAAAAAGTTGCGTGTAGAGCGATCTGTTAGGATGTTTTATTTAAAAACATTTGCGCAGAGATTGGTGAGGTGAAATTGGTAATAGTTACTAAAATGTACTACAGTACAGTGTTTATTGACCCTAGTATTTACAAAAACGAAACTGCAAAACATAAAAGGATTGCTGAAGCTAAAGTTAAGAGGGTTTGAATTTAAATGATTGGGGTGGAGACCCCACAGTACTTTTTCTAGGGTGTCAATGAATGTTCATTCCAAATTTGGTGAGAATACGGTGAACGGTATAGAAGCCTTTGCGTAACAAATATACAAACATGCATACATAAATTGACTTTTATATACTGTATATATATAAATTACATACGAAATGTTAATCTATTGTATTCATTTATCGATTTCATGTCGTTTCCTTATGTTCAAGATCAACAGAATCTCGAGAGAATAGTGAAAATAATTAAAGTTGCGGCTATTAATGTTAAAGATAGAGGAAAATAACAGCACTATTAAATGGAAACAGGAAAAAAATAATGTTGATATCTTAATAAGAAATGAAATTTAAAAAAAAAAACAACAGAAAAATGTTTATTTAAGAAAAAAGTTTAGTGTATAAAGCAAGTAAAGATTCAAAAGATTAAAAACAAAATATAATTTAAACACAACAGAATCTTTGCGGTTAGAGTTTCATATATTAAAATGAATATTAAAAAATAAAAAATATTGCAGAATGCTAAAAGAATTAAATAAATTTAAACATTAAATATTAAATTACATCTAGAAATAGGCTACAAAAATTATATCCCATGAAAGTTTTTCTTTTTATTCGCTTATTTTCTCTTATACTTTATAAAAATTGCGTTAATTTTTTCATTCATAAAACCACACCGAACACAAAAAACAAAGACTTGTGTCCAGTGTCTTCCTGAATAAAAAACGAATACATAAATTTTACAAAATATGTCAGTTATTCAGGTGTATTCTCGTCCATCGGTTTGTCAGTCCTTCCTTAACCTCGAGAACGGTGTAAATTAGAGACCAGATATGGACCCTTAGGGAGGAAAGGACCCTATTAACTATATACGAACTACCGGTCCAGATCGGAAGTCACATTATATCAATTCAAATATTTCCCCTGAAAGGAATTACATAGATGACTGGTACGAATCTATTGCTAACAGGAAAAGTATGATGTACAGGAGCAAGACACTGCATTGTAACGAAAAATTTCAGCCCAGCATTGTGACTATGTCACAGTAAATAATTGTTTAGGATTAAAATTAAGTGAAAATTCTTCAATAAATTCTGAATCTGTCCTATTAAAGCTGTAGGATTTACACAGCACTTTATCTGCATCCGAAGATACATTCGTTTAACACAAGAATCAATGATAATCGCGTGTTTATTTTCTCTCTCCACTCTCTCCCCGTTTTCTTAACTTACGTTCCAATTTTTCTTAATATGTGATTGAAGTTGTTTTCACAGATTTATAGATTGAAATATTAATTTTTATAATAACTGCTTACCAGACTTGAACTTCGTTAGTAAATCAGGTAAGAAGAAAACCTAAAAATATTTACAGAATCAAAATTGCCGGACCTTGAAGATTCAACAATAGATATTCACAAATCTTTATGCTGTAGAGAACAACAACACACTACAGCAGGACTTGGGTAGGAAGAGGATCGATGCCAACAACATAAATCTCGAGAGCATTAATTAATTAATTTTGAATTATATGCTCTCCACCTCAAATTAGTAGTGACTTACTCCTGTACATCATACTTTTCCTGATAACAACAGAGTCGTGCCAATCATCTATGTAACTCCTTTTTGGGGAAAATATTTGAATTGGAATCAGATATGTATTTAATCTGGGCCTCCTATATTATGATTTTCATATCTGGTCTCATCTTTCATCTGCCTGACATCTTAAGAATAAGGAAAGACAGACAGACAGAGGGACTACAATGGGAATTTATAGGTCTACAATTTTTCAAATTGCAGCCCAATTACTTTTCATAGTTTATTTACGAATAAATCCGAAAAAGTAAAAGTTAGAGAACTGTCCAAGAATTAAATATAAAAGATGCTAAGAACAGAGCGTCAGAAACACTTCTAGACTTTAAATTCCTAACAATTTGATGTTAATTCTACTTTAGAAGTTTTCTAAAGTAGAATTTGTCGACACCGAAAATAAAATTTACACTCGAGATTTACACTTTAAAGCGTGATAAATTCTTTAAATGTTGAGTTATTCTGGAAAGTTACGCACTTTTCTATTGTTAGATGTTTGTGTATAAAACAAGAAGAGAATAAACTTTGGCAATAAAATTCTTATGAAGGAAAGAAGAAAATCTAGCATTTATAAATAAAGATGTTGTTGCTAGAACATTAAAGATTTCAAGACATTTGAGTGCGACATCAAAAAGACCAGCAACTAGTTGCGTAACTTTTCCGGAAAAAAGTTAATATTGCGTGGGCTACATCTGTTATGACATCGTAT
The DNA here is from genome assembly GCF_030686945.1 of Centruroides vittatus. Taxonomy (NCBI): domain Eukaryota; kingdom Metazoa; phylum Arthropoda; class Arachnida; order Scorpiones; family Buthidae; genus Centruroides; species Centruroides vittatus. The sequence goes on along the minus strand of NW_027121750.1, from coordinate 377,206 downwards.
TAAATATATTTATGTTATTATTTATTATAAAAAATGACAAAACCTTAATTTTGAAGGTAAATACGAGTTTTATTAAAATTGTAAATGATATTAAGGAGTAAAATCTTCATTAAATTCGAACCTCACTCCAGATATGACACATCACCTCCTCTATCTTCCTACCCTCTCGATCTTTAACCACCAAAATTTGTATGTATTAACGCCCCTAATACTTAATCCTCCTTGCAAAATTTCAGAAATTTTCCACATAGGGCACGGGAGTTAATAAGCTTCAAAGTGGATGAACATAATTGTGCCCCCATACACTAACGTTCATACATACAGAAGTCCCCAACTTTTTATGTATAACGGTTGGGAATATAATAATGTTCAACGCGCGTGTCTGTTATAGCACGATCCTCATAAACACGAGAAATTTGCTAACCCCATATTAAGTAAAATTTTAAATTTAGCCATAATTATCCCTGACATCAGTGTTAACACATTGAAGTTGTGTAAGATTTATGTGACCTTTAACAGACAATACATAGAATTTACGGATATTTAACGACAAAGTTTAAATACTTACTGTCCTGTCATTTGTTTTCATCAAATTTATATACTTAAATTAAAGGGGGAGAACTTATTTCTTGACAGAAATGTTTGTAGAAAGATCTCTTTATGTCTCGTATATGCTTAAACTGATTCATTAAAGTAGAATGAAGGGGGTTGAAAACAGGAGAATCGAATGTGTTTGGAAGTAACTTCTAGAGACAATGGAAATGTACGGAAAGACTAAACAACATCGTTCAAGGATCACTAGAAAACTATCTCTCCTAAACAGAATACATCAATACGAAGTGCACTTTCATAAGACACGTGCACTGAATAAAAATTTACTTAATTTTTTTCTGAAGTACTAAACTTTGATGTTTTCCTGGAAACTTAAGCACTTTCTTTTGCCAAATATTTCTTTGTTAGTTAAGAATAGAAATCTCTGGACACTAAAATTCTTAAAAGGTATAGAAGAGCATCCATAATTTGTAGAGAAAAGTTTCGAAAACATTACACTGTAGAAAAGTACACTATAAGAAAATGGAGAAGAAAAAATTCGAAAGTGCTGTAGAAGTGGATCCAGAAATAAAAATAAGGCCAGTATTATCTTATAACCTACACTTATGGTAAATATTTTAATCCAATATACAAGACAAGATTCAAGTGTGTAATTTCATGCTAAACGAACCATTTATAGAATATTAAATTTACCTTTCTCCTGATTTTCTAGTGATAAAGATTTACACTTGTCATCAGATTCCTTCAATTACTTCTATTACAGACCAATTTCTTGGGCTAATGTTCTAGTATATCCTTGCAAAGAAGATGGGAAAGAGACGAGAACATCGAAGTCTGCTCTATACAAAACTTACAAGAAAAAACCACGACGTATATCCAGATACAAATGAGTAGATCAGATCAAAAGGACCTCGAGGAAAGAGGTAGAAAATAAGAGATTACAAAGAAAGAATTAGGAGAGAGAGAAAAATTTAGAGAAAATCCCAAACCTTATCTCACCTAGGACACCAGCTGAAGTTGTAGGATGTACAGTACAAAGAAAAAAAAACAATTCGGTCCAGTTTACAGGGGTTTGACAGGTTTCCGTTTTATTAAGGTTCCATTTCCAACACGTTTTACTGTACTTCAAAATCACCTTTGAAAATGAATAACGTAAGAGCAATACAATAAGAAAAACCCAGCAACGAGTTGCTTATTTTCCCGGCGACATTTGGTTGCTCCATCTGTTATCATATTTATTTAAAAAATTTTTTAATATTTTTTAAGTATTATGAAATGTCGAAAAGCTTAATTTCGAGGGTAGGGACGAGTTTTATAAAAATTGTAAATGCTAATAAACGAGTAAAATCTTCATTAATTCCGACCCCATTCGGGATACAAGACGTGATCTTTTCTATCTTCCCAACCCCTCGACCATTAATTACGAAAATTTAATAGCGTTAATTCCTCTAAAAAGCAAACCACCCTGCAAAATTTCAGAAAATTTCGACTAAAAGCACAGGAGTTATTAAACATCAATGAGGGTAAAGAAAATCATACCCCCCATAAACACACACTAAAATAAAGTAAAAAGGGAAGAATTTGTTGGAATTACAGGAACATTTGTAAGACAAAACTTGATGAATGGCACCCTCAGATTTCATTACATGTTTTTTTTCTTCTGCCACGAAATAAATTAAACGAAAGGCGATATTCTTCGTAGCCTTTCGTTTAATTTATAGAAAATAAGAAAAAATATTTAACAACTTTAACAAACTAATCCAAAGTATAACCTTCTTTTAGGAAAATTTTTTAAATAGTATTATTAGTATAAAATTAAGAGTTTCCATTACCTTCCATCAAAACAATATGGTGAGATTGCAATTATCTAGAAAGAAGGAAAGAAAAGAAAGATGAGTATTACCTGAAATGTGAGACTGTTATTAACAGAAGAAAGTAGTATGTACCTTTTATATATCGAAATAAATACTTCCAGTTGATGAAATTCTCTGTAGAAAACTTTATATAAAAAAAAAGAAAAAAAATTGTATTTCTTTTATAAAATTTAGTAAACTTTATTAAACACGATAATTTTAAGTTTAATTCATTTTCTTTTCTTGTTTCTATTAATTTTTTTCGATGATTTTTTTATTACATTCTGTAAAATCGAACATACAAGTCATCCAGCTCGTTTAGTATTGTATCCGGCTTTTATATGTAACAAAAGGAAAGTATGAAGATCTCTCAAAGAAATCACCCCCATGATTTTACAATTTTGGATTCGGAGGACCACCAAATGTCAATAAATGAGAAAAAATCTGGGGTTTTTCTGTTTGTATGAATGTTAGTGAGTGGGGTTGGGTAGAGTTTTGTTCGCCCTTTTTAAAACTTAATAACTCCTGTGCCTTTGATCGAAAATTTCTGAAATTTTGTCGTGAGGTTTTTGCATTATGGGCATTTATGCTATTAAATTTTGGTAGTTAAAGGTCGAGGGAGTGGGGAGATATTAAATTTATTACTCTATACATCAAAGTATAACTTTTAATTAAAATCACGTGACTTCCGATCCAGAGAGGAAATTTATATGTTACAGTAAAAACCAGTTTTTAGTTAGAACGCGTTTTAACTAGTTAAAACCAGTTTATACTGGATGTCTTTGTTAAAACCCGTTTTGTCTAGTTAAAACTAGTTTTAACTCAAATTCATTTTTGATAAGCAGTAAATTCTAGTTATGACAAAGACATCCAGTTTAAACTAGTTTCAACTAGTTAAAACGCTTCCTAACTAAAAACTTGTTGGCAGGGTTGGCTGTACCTTTGTGGCATATACCAACAACTTGGAGAGTACCTTTCGGCAAAGGCATCTTCAGCATAGCTGCACTGTTTTTCAGGCTGAATTATCTGCTATCCTCTGTGCTGTCGAATGGTGCAATAATTACTGTCATCGACAATGCATTAACATCTACACTGACTTAGCGACATCTGTTTTTGCGCTAAACGATGACAGGAATACCCATTGTATTGTTAACAGGATAGATTGGTGCACCATTAATTCTAACAATCGGTATCCTTTGACGCGTATTACAGGTCACCATGGGAATAATGGCAATGACGGAGCAGAGGAACTTGCTAACGAGGCAGCAGGCATGATTCTGTGTGATTGTATCTAGAATGATCGGCCACTCAGCTCCATAATATTCCGGATAAATACTCACAATTACTATCTGTAGCAAAGAATGTGGAAAGGTGAGGGCACTGGAGAAATCAGTTGTCTCTTTTTCCCAACAGTGGACTCGATAAGGCACCTGCAAAAAAGCAGCCTCTCTCACAAGGAAATTCAATTTATCACTGGGCATTGTTGTTTTTTCAGCTATCTGTGTTGGTCTGATATTCAGGGCGACAGGGATTGTGTACTATGTGGGGAGGAGGACGGTTCCATTCGTTACCTTTATGAGTGCCCTGTTATGGGAAAAATCCCACCTGGAAATCAGGATGGTGGCAAATTCCGAAGGAGTCAACTGGCCCTGCTCAGCACAGGCACTTATCAGTAATCAGGCTTTGTTTAAGAGCCTCAGAAGCTTCATCAGGGACTACTTCGTACATATTGGTAACAAGATGAAAACCAGTCACAGCTATCTTGTCACATTACGCAAACTTTGTACATATATATGTTGCAGTCAAACCCAGTTTTTAGTTAGGACACGTTTTAACTAGTTGAAACTAGTTTATACTGGATGTCTTTGTTAAAACCTGTTTTGACTAGTTAAAACTAGTTTTCACTCAAATTCATATTTTACTAGCAGTAAATTCTAGTTATAACAAAGGCATCTCGTATAAACTAGTTTCAACTAGTTAAAATGCGTTCTAACTAAAAACTGGTTTTCAATGTAACACATATATAGTTAATCTGGGCCTCCAGTCAATACACTTTCTCATTCTGGTTTCCTTTCTTATCTATAAAGCTCCGTTCTCGAGATTCACTATGGACGGTCGTATAGACGGCGACACTCGCAAGCTGCAGACAGGTTCGAAAAAATTTTAAAATAAATAAAATTTTCTGTAAAATAAGCAAACAAGATGAGTTTGTGGTTCCTTTTTTTGGCTTTCTTCATTCTTTTACTTCGGGGAATTATTCGACAGAACACAAATTTTGAATCGCTTTTCGATTTGTTTCTCGTTCACTGGCGACAAATATTGATTTAAAACAATTTGAAGAAATCCGTTTTAGATTTCTAAAAAGAAATTTCTTCGATTAACTTTAGGAAATTTTATATAATTCCCAAGTAAACTATTACAAAGAGGTAAAATGTTTAACAGTCTTCTGGAATTGAAAGATTCAATGAAAGTTTAATGCCATTCTTAATTAGATAATGTGTAATTATTGTAGAAAATCGAATTTATTAGGGTTTGGATTCAAATCCATCAAATTATAGAGTAATTTTTTACTGAAATCTTCATGTTTTACACCTAAAGATTCCTACTGTCGTTTGTCTGTCCTGCGAGAACGAAATTATACAGATGAAAATAATACCAGAATATCATCACGTGATGAAAAGACCAGACAAAATCTTTATCCAACGTCTTATCTTATCCTAAACTGGTAGAAGCAATTACTTATTATGACTTGTGTATCTGGTCTCGATTTTCGGTACCGGTGTGCCAGGCTAAGTATACAGGAACTTCCGGTCTGTACCGGAAGTCACATGATTTCATCTTAAAGTTATACCTTGCTACGTAGAGCGATAGAATTTGGTATAGAATTGATCCTTGCGATAGTTTAAATTAATTAAAACATAATTTAAAATTACAGTCAGGAATTGAAAATCTGGTCTCGATTTTCATTTCGCAGCTTTTTAAACTTATTTTTAAATTAAAATATTATTAAAAATTGCAGCTCGGCATTGTGACGACGTCGTAATAAGTAATTGCTTCTATCATTTTAGGACAGGATGAAAAAATTCTCTGGATGCGAATCAGTACGTCGATTTTTAACGTAACGTTTACTACGTCACAAGAGAAAAAGGAATAATTTAATAAAAGGAAAGTAGGGTCTTTTCTCTTCTCTATTAAAAATAAATACAATTTCGGGTTAATGTTACCTATGGTTCCAAGATGGTGACTCGTCTGATTCCAGCAAGTAAATAGTCAGGAAACACGTTCTAACCTAACCTATTGTAATAATTTTGTTGGTAATGATTATGGTAATTTATTAGAATAGGTTAAGTCAGAACGTGTGTCTCCACTGTTTCCCTTCTATTTGCTGGAATCAGAGACGAGCCGCCACCTTAGAACCATAGGTAACATTAACCCAATTTCGAAATTATTAAATTCCTACTATTAGTTCACACTCTCCCTATATATATATATTGTTCAAATTTTCAATCGTTAATAAAATACTTTCTATTCATCCACTCAAGTTCAAATACATTTTTTAAACTTGTAGTGGATGACACTTGATGTTAATACAATTTTTTCAAATATTAATTCATTAATTAAATTTAATTATTGGTTAATATTACCTGTGGTATCGAAGATGGCGACGGGGAAATTTTTTCCCCTACGTTCGAGATGGCCGCGTTTCCGGTAATCTCGAATCAGATTCTCGAGTGATAATCTGGAAGTAGATTAACAATGGATAATCTCGAAGTAGAATACCGAGTGACCTAAACGTTGGGGGGCGTACCCGTACTATCTGTCGCATTATGCAAATTAATAAATTTCCCCGTCGCCGTCTAATATCTAGGGGAAAAAATTTCCCTAGTAGGAATTGACTTTAAAAATTTTTTTATATTGTTTTTTTATTTATTTTCTTAGAAGAGCGAACTAAAATGGGAAGGATTACAATTATTTCTATACCTGACTCAATTTTTCTTGAGAAACTGTTTAATTTCGATCGTCTTAACGCATTGTTTCTTTTCTCTGTTTAAACCAGTGTTTCTCAACCTCTAAGCTGACGCGAAATTCGTATTGCATTGAATAGACTAGTGACTACTATAATGTTATTTGATTAATTATTGTACAATATAACGAATAAAATATCTAATTATTCTTAATATAATGTTTTACTATATCGCCCAAAAAATTGTTTTTCGGTCCCCAAAATATAAATCGTTACTAATCGCCCCTAACATGGAAAAACGCCCACATGGGCGCGATATCGCCCCCGTTGAGAAACACTGGTTTAAACGAACAGACATATGTTGGATACAACAAATATTTCTGTTTTTTTTACCACATTTTTCTTCCTTCTTGCAGCCTGTATTAATTTTTCATACTCATCTGAGCTGCTTCCTACATTACTGACAAAAAATCTGTCTGTCAGTTACGTTTACTGTTTAAATTCATTCGTCCGTATTAAAGTAGAAAGAATGGGAGAAAACGAAAGACACTTTTTTACAGAATTTATTTTGTATTATTAGTAAATACAAGATTTGAAATGAAATTCGTTATTTTCTTTTAATTTGTAAAGATTAGTTGCTTGTAGAATTGTAAAAAATATTAAAATCCAGACTAATCGGCTTGAAAAATAAGCTTCCTTTACGTTAGGAATTAATTCAAAACAATCGAATTAATTTTATCTATTTAATAAAGATAGTCATTATTTCATTGCAGTGTCCTTCCACTCTTATTTAGTGGTAGAATGCTCTTCCTAACAGTAAAATGGACAAGATAAACAAAATTGACGTCTAGTGTTACCTAGTGTCTCTCAAGTATACCATAAAGAAGCTTATAAGACGATCTTCTGCGGGAGGAGTTGCAAGAATTTCTTCGAAAACGTTTCTCCTGAGGAATTAAACTGGGGAGCACCCCCTGTTAGGACCTCAAACACACATTGCCATCCTTATTTACGAAAATTCAAAAGGTGGCACAACTCTACCACCAACCCACGAGCCGAGAAGAGACCCGAGTTATTTCATTATTTGCATTGTAAACAATCAATTAAGCACTTTGCCTATTTAAATAACAAGTAAAAGTTACCATCTTCCTTCATAATCAGCTTAAAGAATTCCCGTGTTGAAGATAAGACAATACAATAATAATGGATAGATGATTCACCGCCGCTAATTTTAAATTCTTTGAGAGAAAATCTCATTGAATATCGAAACTACTATTGAGTTTATTATCCTAGCGCTCAAATAGGATTAAACTTAAGAAACTTATTATTTTCTCGAAAACAATAATCTCAGACACGAGAATAGGAAATTAATTTATCAAATAAATATTCAAAAAGTAAATTACTTACATGTAAATAGAATTTAATTAAAAATTCTTCTTACTTCATCCTCCACTAATTGCAAAGTTAAAAGTTTCCTTTTTTTTCTCCCTCCCTTTTAAACTTCGTTAAGTGTCTTATAATACAATTAAGATAATAAGAATTTTATTGTTTAATTAACGGAGTTTCGTATCGATTTTTATTTTTATTAAAATAAGAATAGGAAAAGTTTCGATTCTCTAATAAATATACCTAATCCACTCTCTAAAACACATCTCAAATAGGTAAAAACATTCCCATTGTCGCCCGTCTGTCTGTCTATCTTCTGTTAATTTCGAGAACCGAGTCAAATAAAAATCGAGTCCGGATATGGTAAGCTTATTGACGAACTTCCTGTTTGAATCGTAAGTGAGGTAATTTTAATTGAAAATTTTTACCTTACTATATAGAGTATTGTGACAATTAAACAACAAATAGCGGTTAAAGATGGATGAAAATCGAGACCAAATATGAAATACTAAGGGACCGGAGGCCCGATTATTGTCACATCTTTACAAAGTCAAGTTGCATTTTTTAATTTAAAAAAAGTCACGTAACTTTCGGTCCAGACAGGAAATTCGTATATACTTTCTTAAGCTATTAACAAAGCTTTTCATATCTGGTCTCGATTTTCATCTATCTATCTATCGTAATGTTTAACAATACAAAATTGCGAAAAAAACACGTACTGGGATAGTTGTGATTGAAATTTTATGCACTGTACATTTCAATGTACAGTACACTGCATGTGCTTTCAATAAGCATGTTTATAACTAAGTATATAAATATTTATAACAGAACCCATTGACAAGAAATGCAACCTCAATATGTGTATATGGGTGTTAGTGTGCTTGTGTTTGCGAGGTACGATTATTTCACCCAATTTGAAGCTTAATAACGCCTGTATATTTTGTTGAAAATTTCTGAAATTTGGCAGGTTGGTTTGTGAATTAGGAGCATTGACGCTTTTAAATTTTGGTGGTTAAAGGTCGACAGGGTGGGGAGATAGAGGGGAATCACGCCGAAAGGGGTCGGAATTAATGGACTTTTTCCCCTATTAGCATTTATAATTTTTTATAAAATCATCTCTACTCCGAAAATCAAGCATTATGCCAATTTCTAAATCTATCTTCAGTTTACATAAAGAGAAAATTAAGATAATGGCCATATTTTTTCATTTACTTTAACAACTTGTGAAGTTAGAACAATTAAGTTGATTATTTTTCTTTAATTCGTCGCTCACTTTACAATTAAATTCAGCGATAGATTGGCTACTTATTCTTCTTATCCATTCTTTTTTCCCCCTTTGCTTATGCTGTGTATTCTAAACGACTTTCTTTACTCGTCCTTTCTTGTTTCGGCATTGTGTAAACATTGCTATTTTACTTTTATTTAAATTTTATCTCTTTACCATAACCATTGTTTTCTTGTGTATTTATTTGAATTGGAAACATTCTTTATCTTCAACCCCAAAATGCAATTTTAAATCGGACAGAGTCGAACATCTGTCCAAAGGGGATAGAAACTTCTCAGAATACTTTGAGAGTTAAGAAAAAATTCCTATTGTTTTTATCTTTTTTTCTGTCAGGCAACATGCTTCATTCTTGAATTTTTATGTGTTTCGATTCACTTCCTTCTGTAATAAAACCGCAATATTTGAGTGTAAAGTTTGAGTAGTTTATAATATAGAATATAACAGGTATTTACTACCAATTAAAATAACTTCTTACTCTTATTATCTGTTTACCCGAAATTAATGGATGTAATTAGTGATTTAATTAACTTTAAACTGACTTTTTCGTCGAGTATAAACAGAAAAGCACGCCAAGAAATTTCCCAATCTTCAAATTTGCAGAAAGCAAAACTTTTACTGCTATCCTCTATACAATTCTATCCCAGTACAGTCTTCACCACTCTTACCAATTCTCCTTTACCACGATTTTATTTTGTTTCTTCGGCTAACAATCACGTTTTCGTTCGAATTTTTATCCAATTGCTGTTTCCACGTGTTTACTATGTCTGCATCTCACGTGCAAATCATCCACAATGCTGTGTATATTTCTCGTTCATTCATAATTTTAAAAGGAATTCTTCATCTTCTTACCTCTAGAAGAAACATTGAATCCTCTCACAGAATTTCATATATCATAAAAGCTAACGATGTAATTTACGTTTATGTTAAGGGATTTTCATGTTTTATCCCTTCACTTCGGAACAGTAAAAGAATAAATGAATTTTCTTTCTTTACAGTTAAATATATATATATATATATAAATCTAATCTTACAATCAGTTCAACAGATATGATGCGGTTCCTATTATCCACCATTTCGAAAGTACTGTCTCTATCTCTTCTCGCTCTTCCATTCGTACAATAGACTACCAATTTGAATCACCTTTATTGAATTCTATACTTTCCTTAAATGATAAAGGAAGAAAAATTAATCTTAAGAAGATATTTGAACGAGATGATGGATAATGACGTCAGTTTTCATATAAAACCTTTTTGTATGGAACGATTTATAGGAGATAAACACTAGTGAAGAACCCTCAATAAACTCTGCTGCAGATGTTTATGTTTATCGAAGTAAATTCTTTAAAAAATAATTATAAAATGAACACTAACGAGTTAGTGCTTGTGTATAAGCAAAACGTAGCTTTGAATATCGTCATTTTCTATTCAAATATATGCAGATTACATTAAAAACTATGAGAAGAATTAGTGTTTTCGAACTTTGTGGCACCCCTTACAACAACGTGCCTTTTTGTACTACTGTCACAACACAAAAAGTAAATATGTAGGCATACAATGTTTGAAAAATTACTGTAATTTAATTTTTATTACAGTTAAGGGGCATACTCCACGTTGTCCTTTTGGCTAGTGTTTTAGAACAATAAAGATTGGTTGCTTGACAGCTTAGTTAACTGAAATTTCGGGCCGTGCTGTATTTATCGCCTACCATAACTTGTCTTCATTTGAAATGACGATAATTTCTGTATAGAATAATAATTTTTCACCTTTAGAAGAGAGTTTTAGCATTAAAGTGCTTTAAGATGAAGAGCATAATGGATGTCAAGTATAATGGCCTACACGAATTATATTGATAAAGGAAGAATCAAATTAATGTAATACGAAATTGCTGTGTTTGCAGGTGAGATTAGAATCATCTGCTATAGAAAGAAAATGAAGAAGAGAAAGGAAAAATGCTTGCAACATAATGAGAATGTCAATAATTCCAAAGGGAAGTCACAATCGACCTTTGTTATCGAACAATTCTGCTTGGAACATACGAGTTTCAATATTTTTTGTATATCCTGTGGGACAATCAAACTACACATTTGTTTCGGTGTTTGCTATCTCCAGAAAATAAATGGGTGATATCTTTATAATAAAGTATATAACATTAACGAAATTCGGTTCAGAAAACATTGAAAAAGAAAAATCTTCCGAATAACAAATAATTTACAATTTATCACTATTGTAAGGAATAAAGCATAATAATAATTAATAATGAGAGAAGATCTTTTAAAGATATGAAGTACTGTCTTTCATTTATCACCAGGAACAGATGGAAATGAAGTTTATCATTGCTGTTTATTTGCAAAGAATGTTGCTGTTTATTTATTCAATATAACAATTCTAATGTTGCATTGTCGAAAGAGTTGTATTATATAAAACGCTCGACTCTCACCTTCACAAGCCTGGTTCCTCACAAAAATAGAAAAAAAAACCACTAGAATGCTTGAAGAGAAAAGTCCTCAAAAGTATCTTTAATACCATCGAAGATAGAAAGTAATGAAGAAGAAAGTACATTACAATAATAAACTTTATAGGATGTATAAAGAACTAAGAGTTTCCAGGCCTCTCTAAGAGGCCTGAAAACTTTTGATGTATTTAATATGCCTTCTTAAGCAACAGTTTCCACCAATCTTGGCCTTTTTAAGCAATCGTTTCCAGGCCTCTGTAAGAGTCATCAATCTAACTTCTCGAGATCAAAGAAAAATAGACGAACGGACAGACGGACGATAGTGGGAATTTATAAATCTACAATTTTTTCAAATTGCAGCCCAGTTATTATCAATACATCCGTTGATAAGACTATTTACGTCGTTTTCTATGTGGGAAAATATTTATAAAACAAATTTAAGTTGTGTAACTTGATAAATGCCTGAAAAACATTTTTAAACTTCGTTATCTCGCTGATTTAATAACGTAGACGATAATTTTCCGCAAATTAATTACATCTTCCGAGTTTCAATAATGTAATAAAAAGACCTACACTTAATTTCCATTAGTCTTTGTTGGTGAAATAATGGGAAAATGTTCGCATTTTCATACATCATCTCCATTTTATCGAGGTAAAAAAAAAAATCTATAACTAAAAATTCCTTAATATAATAATGTTTATCTTCATTAAAACTGGTGTATCGAGTAAAAGGATGCGAGGTCTTTATATAGTTTATTAGATTATGTTTAAAATTATAATAAACTTTATAAAAATTCAAGATTATTTTACAATTTACGTTCATTTCACGTTCAAAAAGTAAACGTGCTCCCTATGACACTAGAAAATACTCGTAAAGTATATTCGATATAGCGAACTTATTCACTATATCAGGAGTTGAATAAATGTATATGTATATAGAAGAAATATCGAGTTTCACTATATCGAGTGGTTCGCTGTATACGGGTTGTCCTACATGTCTAAAAACATAGCAGCTTTGTTGGTTATTTTTCATTCTTTTACTGAATAAGGAGGAACGAATTCAAGTTATTTTGGCCGTCTGTTCTGGCAAATATACAACATACAACTTATAAATCACGTGGTTAACGGTATATTTTAACACAGAAGAATTCCCAACAGTTTACTCCAATGCGGAATTCTGAAAGGTAAGCAGAAAATGTTTGAATTTTAGAAAATAAAATCATCAATCAGCAGTTTCTGACGAGGATCAGAAATATAACTGGAAGATAACATCTATAGTATAATGGAAATCAATCATTTCGGAAGTATTTTAAATAAAAATCGATCTACACTTCAACTTTCAACTCAGAATAGTGCAGAAAGTGATGATAGCGCTTAAAGAGTGCAAAAAATTGGTTTTTTTCTATGGTGGAGTGCAATTTTCTTCACTCTGTTTGAAGCTTAATAACTCTTGTGCCCTTTGTTGAAAATACATAAAATTTTCCAATATGAATTGCGTATTAGTGGCGTTGATGCTGTTTAATTTTGGTGGTTAAAGGTCGAAGGGGTGGAGAGATAGAGGGGAATCACTTGTCGTATATAGAATGGAATGAAAGACATTTTTCCTTATTAGCATTTACAATTTTTTATAAAATCATCTCTAACCTAAAAATTAAGCATTTTATGATAATTAATAATATAAGAATTTTAAAAATAAAATCGCGTAACAGATGGCCCCACCATAAATTTAACTTTTTTGCCGTGGAAGTTATACAACTCGTTTCTGGATTTTTTTGTTTTTCATTTCCAGTATTGAATAGAAGCGATTCGAAATCAATATTTAAAAAAAAATAAACACTTTTTGTGAAAGAATTTTCTTATAAAAATGTAGTTACTTTGTAGAGATTTTTGTTGACCATCCGCCGTGAAGAGAAGACGAGAGATGATTTGAAAGATATCACATCATTTGTCACGATTTGGGGTTGATTTCTTGAACGTTTTGAAGCATTCCAACATTCCAGATTTGTCTTTTTTTAGGAAAAATCTCTCTTTAACCCTTATCTTTTGGAAACATTTCAATAAAATTCCTAAACTTTGCTATTCCCGTATGGAAAACGGAATAATAATTTAAATTTTATGCAAAAATAATGAATTTTTATTTAATTAATGGAACTTCTGATGTTAAAAAAACGAGCTTTTTAATGCTGGACACCTTCCCCTCCCCCCTCTGTAAATTTACTAAGATTTTATCTTAGGAAATTTAATTAAACTTCGCCTCAGGATATTTTTAAAGTTATACTTTCAATAGATTTTAAATGAAAAATTCCATTAAAATTTTTTAAATTACATAATTATTTTTTTTAATTTAATTTTTTTTAACGTTTCAAGAGATAAATTACATTAAATATAAATAATTCTAAGGAGACATTCTATGCTTATATACGTCTCTAATATACTGTAAATTTAGAAATAAAAATTTACTAATTAATTAAATTTGAATATATTTTTTAAAGGAAAAACTTCATAAAATTTTTATGAAGTTTAAAAGAAAACGTATAGAAATTTTTTAATATATTTAATTTAATATTAATTACTGAATATCTTGCAAATATTACGAGTTTTAATGAATATTAACGAATATTAAACTTAATATCAAGAATTAACCAATCAACGAGCGAAACATTACTTAAAGTTTTCATTTTGAATTGACTTGAACGTTGATTGGTTATTGTGATGTTTCTTTGAAATTGAACAATTATTTTATTGGCTTAAACAATAAAAATAATAACAAAGTAGGCGGTGCCAAATAATTTTATAAGTTAAAGTAAATGAATATGGAATATTTTTAAAGTGAAATTACGAAAAAATGTTTTATTTAAGCTTAATATTTTTTTAATTTATATTATTATAAAGCTTATGTCATTATTATAAATAAACGAATTGTAATGTATGCAGTTTTGTGTGTAATGAAGTATATTAATAAAACTATTTTAGATGTATTGCAACCTGTTGCATAACTTTCCCGGCAAAAATAAATAAAATCGTGTGTGGTGCCATCTGTTACCAAATTTTATTTAAAAACGTTTTATATTATTAATTATTAGAAAATGACACAAAATTGTAAATGCTAATAACGAGTAAAATCATTAAGTCTGACCCACTCCAGACACCATACGTGATTCCCTCTATCATACCACCCCTTGACCTTTAACCACCAAAATTTAATAGCATCAATTCTATTAATATGCAAACTACCCTGCAAAATTTCAGAGATTTTCGACAGAAGGCACAGGAGTTATTAGGCTTTTAAAGTGGGTTAAATTGATTTCAATTAATATACTCAAAATCAGATATTACTTACAATTTTTCCTGTATTAAGTCAATTGTCTTTGATTACCACATAAAGGAAATAGTGTATCTGCAGTTAGTTGTTTATCTTACATTGATTATTAATATTCCACGTTGAATGTTGACGTTGGGCAGTTACCTTTTAACCGATCAATCAAAATGCAATTAAGAGAGGGTCTAATTAACTTCTCTAGTAATTAATTTGCGAATTAATTCGTAATAAACTATGATGTAATTTAAAAATATATCTGTAACTGTAGAAAAATATGGTATTTTAATTCACTTTTATTCTGATAAGGACTGATTAATTGAAGTTTTTGGAGAATATAACTCGCAATATGGGGATCGTGGGTTCGAACCTGTTTTTCTGGGTTTCCTTCACGTTTGTAACACCTAAATAGGAGCCAGTTTCCCATAAAAGTCCCCAGAAAAACTTTATATGAGTAAATGACCCCTATTTGGTATAACTCCTATGAGAAACTTTCCTATATAGCCTCATAGTGCCCTGTCCCTTCACTGTGGGCCCAAATTAGGTTAAATTTCAAAATTTCTTACCTGTAAATTTTTTCCTGTCACTATTATTATACTATATCCTAGTGAAACTTAACGTTTCTTTGATCCCTGTGTGATCTGTTGTTTCATTGTCATCTGTCAAAATGCCTATCCTCGGTAGTAAACAAATAAACACGATCTTTAGAGGTTCCTGGAGGTTGACAGAGACGATTCGAGTTTCTCCTTACACAGGACAACCCAAAAATTAGTTATCCGTGTGGTGTTCCAAAGTGCATATGAATAGGAAAGTAATTTACTTTTTACAATAGTTAACTTACTTTTTTGGCATCCTGTATACGCTAACTTCTATAATATTAACAACGTGGCAATATAAAAAATAATTATTAAGTCTTGTGATTACAAAAATCCAATTTGTAACAACGAATTAGCGAGTATCAAAGTAACCGTTAATTATATAATTAATATTAATCTAATAAAAGTTCTAACACTTAAGTAAAATTAATGGCAATATCTGTAGAAAATTTCGATTGTTAAAGATAATTAATTAATTAATAACTCTTCAGAAATTTAACAATAAAGTTTTAGTGCTTAAATTTCGGGCAAATAGATAGAGTTACGTCAATTATTCATTATAGAAAGTATTGTCCGAAGCCTTCTATTTTGTACTCAATTAAATTTAACGTCATATAGCCGAATATTTTATTTTTAGAAACAAACAATACATTTAATTGTTATAAATGAAAGATGAAGCTGTGAATTTCATCTTAGTGAATTTAAACATGTGTCTAGCAATTTCATCCATTCGAATAGTGGTGGGCAATGTAAGGGAGAATAAGAGGTTCCCCGACCACCCATTGCCTGCCTGGCACCAGCTTCTAATAGCTTGCAAGAAAGTAAGGTCTTTTTAGTGCCCACAGGGCGAAAATAGTTTTAAAAATCAAGAAAATAGCCAAATTTTTCAATCTCTACCCCCTCAAAAAGCGACCAACACAAGCAGCTATTTGCATTAAATCGTAACATGTAATTACAGCAGGCATTTTATTTTATTCTCGATTCGATAATAATATTTTTTATGTTCGATTCCACTATTCGGATGGATACAAAGCGTAGGAATTTCTATATTCATCACCAAATTGGTCAGATTTTTTATAGCGAACTATTTCACATTCCTTTTATTTTATATCGGAATTTATGAATGTCAATTGTACTTGATATTCTACTTTGATAGTCGAGTGTTTTATATCTCGGCATCCATTTTATGCTTATTTCTAAATCAGACAATGGACTTTCACTACAGTTTATTCTAATCTTTGTATCTATAAAAATGGCTTCTTAAACTTTAAAGATAAAGAAAGTCTGCTGGACAAACTTCCAGCATAATATTAAATAAAATTGATTTACACAAGTGAAAACAAAGAAGAATAGAGACGTTTGTATGATGTCGAAGGAAGACAGAAACCTACTCGAGTTAAAAGAAAAGGAAGAGGGAAGTGCAAGGAATACAGAGCGTGCACGAGACCGGAAGTTCATATATAGTTAATCAGGCCACCAGCCTCTAAGCTTTTCATATCTGGCCTGATTATTTAAATTGTAGCCCTATAAATGGACAATAAATAATTGTTCGTTTAATAATTAAGCATTTTCTGTTCGTTCCAACGAACAGAAAATGCTTAATTCTGTAAGAAAATATTTAATATTTCTACAAGATCAATACATTCTTCCTCTTTATACATAAAAAAAGTCGAACAGATGTGTTTGGTAGAAACAAGAAATAAATTCCTTTCGGTCATCCACAACATTACACATTTTTTTCTATTGACTTCCGACTCCCATGATTTTTTTTCCTCTTGCCTATTTTCTCCTATTTCCTGTCTGATGATTTTTTCCTGATTCATAATAACTAACAACAGAAAAAATTCATTCTTTCATTACATTGACTCGAAAAAATTCAAGTGAAAAAAGTACAGCTTTCGGGTAAGGTCCATAGAGTTGGTCTTCCTTCTAATCCTCTATTGATGGCAGAGTTGGAGTCTCTAGGATCTCGGCTATAAATAAAATTGATAGTGCTTCCAGTGGATGAACTTCTGGTTATATCGGTATCCCCTTTAACTTTTAGTTAATTCCAGATCAATGGGGGATTCAGGCTCCGGTTTTCCTGCACCTGCACGTCTTTCAGTCAAGATGTTTATATTTTTAGACTAAGGAGATCTTGAAACGTCGAGAGATGGAAAAACTCTGAAGTTTTTTTCTATATTATTGATGTTAGTGTGTATATCAGCTACCATTTAGTTTACCCAATTTAAAACTTAATAACGCCTGTGCCTTTTGTCGAAAGTTGCTAAAATTTTGCAGCTAGGTTTTTGTATTGGGGGCATTTATGATATTAAATTTTGATGGCTAAAGGTCGAGAGGTTAAGAAGTACAGGGGGTCATGTGTCATATCTCCAGTGGGATCGGAGTTAATGAAGATTTTACTCGTTATTATCATTTATATTTATAAAAATCGTCTCAACCCTCAAAAATTTTGCCATTTAACAAGAATTAATAGATTTAAAAAGCTTTTTAATTACAATATCGTAACAGATGAGGCCACCACAATTTTACATCTTTTTGCCGGGAAAGTTACACAACTAGTTTCTGGATTTTTACACACAGTAATATGTGTATGAAATGTTTAATTTGTTTTCTACTTTAATTAAATTCAATTATAATATTTGCCAGCATTCTTTTACTTCAAATTCTCTACTTTCTAAGTTTATTTATATTAAAGAGTTCAGCATTTTCACTTTACCAAGATAAAAATATGTATGACACACGTGATATTGATTCATCAACTGTTTTTGTCATGAAAAGCATGCAGTGTGATGTAAAATGCCCTGTATTCTCGGTTGGGGTACAACAAGTTTTTACAATCAAGGATCAAAGACGACATTAGACATACAACGATTGTGACTATAAATGTCCTGTTAAAAAAAAAAAAATCTAAATTTTGTTCCAATGCTTGACCACTTTAATCATTTGTTGTTAAAAATCATTAATCTTACTTCCCAAATAATTCTTCCGCAACAATAACCGCATCTCGCTCCATTGGAGCATACCAAAAACGTATGGAAAGCGCAAATATCGATAAATGTCATTTAGATAACATCCATCGAGAATTAATGGTGATACGTTATAAATTAAGTATGGCATGTAACAAATTCTTGATTTTAAATACGGGAAATTGTCATTATATATCTTACACGAGTTAAGAATAATAAATTTATTATCTAGTTCTTCTCTTTCAGACTCTCCTAGTATGAATTCTAACTCTAATTATAACAAATTCTATGATGAAAAACTAATCTCTGACAGTAACGCGTAACCTCTTATATTAAGTTACTCTTGTAAGCATTGTAAAAACTTTAATTTTCTTAAAACACGTAAGAGAAACGAGAATACTTTCCGAAAAGTATTATCTACTAAATTCTAAAAAGAATAATTATCTAAGGTGAACTTCTGTAATTTATATCCCGTTCAACATTTTATGGACAATTTTAAACCGAGTGTTAGCAGTTTGGATAAGTTAATGTTTATTTTTGTTATCGAACATTCTAAAACTTCGTCCATAAAATACAGAAGTTTACACAGGAACGTCTTAAAAAGGAGATACACCAAAAGGAATTTAAGATACACAGAATAAATAAAACGCATCAAGTATTACATAAAAGTATTTTTCAAATTCGAAAATTCGCACCAATAGCCAATAATTCTCCTTCGTTTTAATGATAAATTCACTTATTTTACTTATAGTTACAGCGCTTTTACTTGCCTTCTCTTTACAGAAAAAATCCAGCAACGAGTTGCCTAACTTTCCCGGCATTGGTTAAAATTGCGTGTGGCGCCATCTGTTACGAGATTTTATTAAAAATCTTTTTATATTATCAATTTTTACAAAGTATCAAAAAAATTGTAAATGCTAATAACGCATAAAATCTTCATTAAGTTTAACCTATCTCCCCACCCTCTTGACCTTTAACCGGCAAAATTTAAAAGAATCAATGCCCCTAATATGCAAACCAATTCGCATTAATTTGATTGACAGTTTAAAAGAAAAATATATACATATTTCGAAATTTTATGTGCATTTATTAATATAAAATAATGTGTAAAATAAATAATAATGTTTTGTATAGAATTTTATAAATCCCTTTGTAAAGAATCCTCAAAATAAAATCTCCATCATTTAACTAAAAAGGATCGATCTGATACATCCCGTTGCTATAGTTACAGGAAGATGTTCATTTTATTTTTCAGGTCGTGGGTTCGCACCCGGCCTGTTGGCCGGGTGCGAACCCACGACCTGAAAAATAAACGCAGAGTTTTCCGGGTTTCTTCCCCTAAATAGGGACCAATTTCCCCATAAAATGTCATTCTGTGAGGCATCGCCCATGAATCAATCAAACAAATTGAATCTCTGTAAGAATTCCAACTCGAAATTAGAACACCTAAACTTAAATTACGGTATATTTGGGGTTAACAATGCTTAAAGTGGTAATTTATGATAAACTATTTTGACAAAACGAGTGCACCTGACCACAGAAAGTGCCAAGACGTAACTTTAAAGAAAGAAATTACGCTTGTATTCAAGCTCCACAGTTTTAATACCGAACAATGAAACCTTTACACAAGAGTTTCATGTAGATTTGCAAGAGTTCGAGCAAAGAGCAACTGAAATTCTCAAGAGTAACAGTCGAATTGAAAGTCTTCTGTATTGTTCATTGTAGAATGTAGTCTTGTGTTGTCAAGTCTACCTATTATATTTCATTATTGTTGGCGTTAATGTTTAATGATAATAGTTCCCTTTCTACAATCGTGTTTAACCTTTCGGTATACGTGTCACTCCAACGAATTTATTTTAAAGAACAATACTCTATTATGAATTAACAGATAAGGAAACAAACTCAAAATTTCATTCGGCTTTGCGTTTGTCCTTTAATTAACATAATTATCATCATTTTAAATGCACTCATTCTGCATTTTCTCTTATCTTCTCCTTCCGGCAGTTTCTGCCTTTCTAATTTCGTATGTCACTAATGCAGACGGTGTAAATTCTTTAATAGATAACTTTAACACTTAATGATACACGGAACACTCTGGAAGAATTATTTCTTTTAAAATAAGGTTTAAGCCAAGAACTTTCTAATTTAAGTCCTCCATTGTGATCTTTTAAAAGATCAAATTGTAGTCTTTACGTATCTAACACCTAAATAGACACTACTCTGCCAGTCCTCCAGAGGTACACCCTTCTTGGAAGATCGCCAATGTGTTGAGTTACCTTATTCAACTAATCTAATCCAAACTGTACTAGAGCCCACCAGTGACTGAGTAGATAATACCATTAAACACAGTTCATGGGTTCACGCCTTGCAAACGGGCTGAAGTTTTTCAGGTTTCTTCGCGTTAGTAACGCCTAAATAGGGGCAGTTTCTTATAAAAGACCTACCGGGTGGCATTCCCCATATCGTATAACAATAAAAACCTAACCTAACCTAACTTGCAATCAACTCGAATTTGTGTTAATCCTCTATTGTACTAGTACTAGAAATACTACAATGTAACCAAGACCAATCCAACTCTACACTAAGCTGCTCCAAATATTTGTATTCGTAATGAAGTCGATACTTTGAGAATGTCGATACATAGAGAAACAATTGAAGATACTGTGTATGCCCCATTCGAAAAACTAGACTTGACACCTGTTTCTTCAGCACGTTATAGGGATTTTTTTCGTTTACAATTCTTTTCTGTGTTGTTTTTTTATACTTGTTCGTGAAGTGCGTGTCATCAATCAAAACTATTCGAGGTAGTTTCTGAAAGTACAACAGAAACTATCGAGTAATTTGTGACTCGAATACTTGTAAGAATATCGGAAATCAATTCATTCTTTCGCTGTTCCAAAAAACTTTTATTATAATAAGATTATCGAGTACATTTTCAGGCAGTAAATTATTATAGATTTTACAATTTATTGAGTTAGACGTGAAGGTTAACGATTATTTAAGGGTGTGAAAGATACTCGTATTTTAGATTTACACGAGAATATTTCTTAGTAAATTTTTCCGTATAATAAAATAACTAAATAATGCTTGTATAGTAAACTAAAAACGTTATTTAGGTTACTAATTGTTGGAAACAGTTGAAGTTAAGGTGGTAATAAGCAGACAAAACACATAATGATGAATATCCACCGCACGATATCCACCACAGTTAAGGATTTATCCTAAACTCTGGGGATCCAGGATCGAATCAGGACGAGCAACTTCCTGGGAATTTTATTGGTTGATATGTTGAACCTCGTTTCTTTCTGTTTCGCTGTCCATACTCATCATGGGTTTAGCCCCATACTTCCTATACTCATCATAGATTTGGCCAGGTCCACGATACGTGGATCCATGAAGAATATGGGGAGAAAGTCCCTCTTAATGTCTACATAGAAGAGTATGATAAATTGCTATAATTATAATATACTCGCATTTATTTAATCAATTATTTAAGGGACGATCATAAAAAGTATTGTTTCGATTTCCACCGGAAATTCCTTACGAAAGAAAGGCAATTCCACTTGGTTATATACTTTTAAATTTTCATTTTCATACATTTTTATCTTTAATCTTTATGTATTACACTGTAAAATGTACAATATATAATAATTGACTGTCCGAAAACAATATGTAAAAGCATGAACAGTTGTAAAGAGAAGTGCTTTTATAGTCTAGCCTTTACAAAAGTTATTTTCTTACTAAAAATGCTTCTCATACGATAAAGAACATAGTAAATATATGTTACTTGCAAGCTTGTAGGCTACTGTACATGGTAAATTCATTAATACATGATTGCCAATCGTTCAACAATACATATTAAAGCTAAAATACAGAACATGCAAAATGCGTATTAACTTGTTAATCGGTTCTCAAATAGATATATTCTTTGAAGGATTCTGAAAGAGACACTACGAGAGTTTTCTTATTTCTGGATGTGGTTTGTTAATTTGGGTCCAGATATATGACCGTCACTCCATCCTTTCAACATTCCAATTGTCGACAAAAAGTTGGCAAACCAGGCCCTGTACACGAGAGAATTATTGATTTAAAAAGAAATTTGAGCAAAGCAATGTCTACCAAAATCCTCACAGGGGATGGCATCACGTTGTTTGTCCATTCGATATCGTGCCAACCAGACTACCAAACGTATCTATTTTACCAACATTACAGAGATAAAGTCTTTTTTTCTTCTTACACGTTCGAAAACATATCGGGAATCAGTCTCTATATTGAATTTCGATTCATGTCTAAAGAGAACACTGACCGATTGGTATGAAGTCCAATATTCTGCAGTTTAAACGAGCTCTCCCGAGTAATGAATTGACGTGGACGTAATTTTTTATATAAGAAACTTCACTTCATATATTTATTAAAACTCTGATTTACTGTGCTTTATGTATGACCAGAATCAATTGTCCCAGATAACAGAGGAATGAACCTCTCCTGCTATAAGCTGTGATACACACAAACATTCTGGTTAATGTAACCTTTGGTGCCAAGATGGCGGCTCGTCTCTGATTCCAGCAAGGAAACAGTGAGACGCACGTTCTAACCTAACCTAACCTATTCTAATAATTTGGTTGCTAATAATTATGGTAATTTTATTAGAATAGTTTAGGTTAGGTTAGAACGTGCGTCCCACTGTTTCCTTGCTGGAATCAGAGACGAGCCGCCATCTTGGTACCAAGGGTTACATTAACCAACATTCTAATTGCTTACAAGCTCTATTGGGCCATGTTTTTCGTATATACCCATGTTTCTAAAATTTCTTGCAACATTTAAACCATTTGACTCTTTCGACACTGACCTACGTCTTTCCAAGATGATAGTTATGAGAAGTTTTGCTTGCCAATCTCCATAAAAATTCAAAGAAATTATATTTACCAAAATATAGAACAATTTTAATTAAATAATCATCAAAATAATTAATAAAACTACGAAGAAATTCGATGCAAAATTACCACGAAATTCAGCATAATAAGACGTCCTCTTATCTGAACAGAAAAATAACAATAAACGGCAATTTTGTAATGTAAAAAATAAAAAATTAACTTATAAAACTATTTCTTTTTTTAAAAAATTAAATAATAATAATAGCAAAAGAAAGAAATTTCCACTTTTTCTTTCCTTATGATCCGAAACTAATTCGATTTTGAAACGAATTCAGCAGATGAAATCCGAATGCATTAACCTCCTTTTGAAAGGAATTTCGAATTTTGCCAATAATAAAAATAGAGAAAGGACGACGTTCGTGTCTTCGTTTACATTTCCCAAACAATTTATTCTTACAAAGGGCTTAACGTAAAAAAATAAAAAAACCACCACTTTGACACCAGAAATGGAGAAAATACGGAGAAAACACCAAGAAATCCCCGATACTGATAGGTAAGAGGAATCGATATCGTAAGATAAACAGTATTCGCATATTTATAAACTTATTAAAAGTATTAAACTATTTAATATTTAAATAAATTCTGCAGAATTTAAGAATTTTCTAAATGTTCTTAGATTAAGTTAATATATTCTGTTGTTAAAATAAATTTAAAGTAAGATAGGAGAGGAGAAAATGCAATCTTGTCACATTGCCATCGATCCTTCATTCATTATGCAGAATATCCGCAAATCTTAATCATATTTTAAGTTAAATATTCCGGTCCAGACCGGATGTTCGTAGACAATTGGTTGCTACCACACTTAAGCTAGGGCTTATACCGTTTTTGACCTTTAACCTTTGAACTTCGCAACGTTAAAAGTATAATTTATTCAAATACCATGCAAATTGCAGTGTTTTTATGTCTATTTATATACTTTAATATACCCAAAGTTTCAAACTTCTACACTGATATATAGGCCTGGTATTGTGTGTGTGGGTGGTTCGGTGTGTATGAACTGCCTATAATTCAGATAACCGAGTATAATAAATAACAAAAATAATTTAAACCGGTTTGGAACTGCTGCACGTATTATTATTTTCCATGATTTAGTCACTTCACACGTATGCAAATGACTGTGTCACCTAGTGTTTATGACAGGCGTGTGACGTATAAATCAAAAATTAGATTACGTCAGTGAGTGTATATTTTGTATAAAGTTAACAGAATGAATTACTCGAGGAAAAGTTGCCATACATTAAAGAACTCACTTTCTCAAGTGGCTTATGAATTAAAGATTCGAAGAAATGGGGAGAAATGAATGACTAGATCAAAACACCAAAAAATATAGTAATTGAAAGGAATGTATTAGAAGAATGCCATAAAATAAATGAGTACACCAACCTCCAAATGACCCTTAATAATTTATGGAGCTGATAAATCGATTGATCCATGGGGGTCACTAATGACAGGAGTGTTTTCTCTCAGGTTATGAGTGGTAACACGAACGTATTGAGAATAACACGTGGTACTAAGTCGTTCGGTGAAACCAGACACGTGTCACTCAACACGTTCGTGTTGCACCCAAGCTGGGAATCCCTCCTGTGAGCCATTTACTGGAGTTCTTGCAGAAGAGTTTCTTTACTTTATCCAAAGCTTAATATAGTTTAAGGTATTCAAAAGGGCACAATTCGCGTGCCCTTTGTCGAAAATTTCTGAAATTTTGTAGAGAGATTCGGAGGTTAGAGGCATTGATACTCCTAAATTTTGGTAGTTGAGGATCGAAGGGAGGGAAGATAGAGGGGGTGGTATGAAACGAGTAGGGTCTGACTTTAGTGACGATTTTACTCTTTATTATAATTTATAATTTTTTATAAATGATAATAAGCTTTCTGTCATTCGTAACAGATGGCGCCACACATAATTTTAAATATTTTAACCGGGAATGTTATGCAACTCGTCGCTGGAATTTATAATTATTATTATTAAACAGAAAATAAATCTGAAAAATTATAATTCTGACTAAACACGAGCTTTAAAATCGTATAAAATTACCTAAATAGAAGTTGTTTTGATTTACATTACATGTTTTTTTTTTCTTTTAAAAGAGCGATTTTCTTACAACTAAATCTAATTTATCGATTCGTTGTAACACTAAGTGCGATACGTGACTATTTGCATTAACTTTCCTAATCGATTTTTAAAGCATTAAATGTCACGAATAAATTATTTTATAATAATAGACAACAATTAAAAATACTTCCGTACAGAAGTATTATTTAAAACAATGATTTTTAAGTGTTATTTTCACTTCAAATTGTAAAAAAAATGGAGGGAATATACGCTTCGTGTGAAGCTTTCAAATAATACTTGCAGGTGTTAGATGATTTCCCGCTTGTTTTATTATTCATTAACAATAGAAAAATGTGTATTAAAACAAGGAGATAAAGATAAGTAAACTGTCAAGAGGGCATTAAACGTACACTTTGCACAAAAATTCGATATAACGCTTTTTTAAGTCGCGACACACTGATAACGTGTCAATAAAACTTGTGAAAGGATCTCCTCTGATAAATATTAAATAGAGAACACTCCTTATCTACCAATCGTCGTGTGATTTTTGTACTATAAATCACCTCGTAACGTATTGAGATGTTTCAGTATAGCCCCACACTCGATTTAGTGAAAAATCTTGGCGCTAAATCGAAGTCTGGCTGTATTATCCTTCGAAGAAAGAAGAATATCGTGTGAGTAAAGTTTGGAACGGCTCCAAATTTGAGAAGAGACATAAGTTGAACACGAAAATGATATCAGTATTAATTCAAGGAATACAAATTTCTAATTTCTCCCCCGTGATTCAGAGGAGTTTTCAGATCCTTTTATAAATTATCACAGGTTAGTGATCCAGATTAATCCCAGACTGAAGATATCGATCCTAGTCAGGAGGCCAAAACACAATTCGAGTCACAGTCAAGGTATTTTCCTTCCCGATTTCCAAGAGTTTCTACTGATAAATCCCTTCGACATTCAAAGATTAGAAGTACAATTTTTGATTTTAAATACTTAAAATTGCAAAAAATCACCCCCCACCGTTCTTTCGTAAACAATAATTTAATAATTGCTCGCAATTACATTTTTCTCTCGTTAATCATCCCCTTTCTATACAAACTGATGAGAGATTAGCTGTTAACACGAGATAAACATTACGAAAAAAATATTAATTAATTATTAATGAGTAAAATTATACGACTATTATAGTGTTGTATTAGCAAGTTGACATAATGACACGTATAAAAAGAATTAAATTAAATATTAACGAGCGTAATGCTCGTTATCGTCGACTGTAATAGTCGACGTAGCACTCGTGAGTTAACATAGAAGTATTTAGTTTGCATTATATATCGACGCCTTGTCTTACCTTAAAAAGTATAAAGCAAGTGTCTTACCAACTGTGACGACATCCTACGAGAGAGCACGTGATAGTTAAGATGCACGAGTATCCAGCTATGACGTCGACAGTGTTTAAAGATAACACTACCGAACACGTCCACCTAAGAAATCGAGCAGACAACTGACTGAAACTCGTGTGCTGCATGAAATATCGGCGTTGATTAGACAACCTAGCGCCGTCTGGTGACCAGAAAAATACTTCGTACACGTCACACAGGAAAGAACACGAGTATTGTGTCGTAACGCGTTTTAAAGTTCGTATCGATTTTAAATATCACATTTCTTTTTTTAAGTTTTTGCGGTGGAGGAGGAAGGATTTCCGTCGTGTGACAAATATATAGAGGAAGACGAAGGTCATAAATCAAAATGGATAAGAATAAAATATAGAGAAGAGGGGGTAGTAAATAACAGATGAGTAAATGAAGTGGAAATTATCAAACGAAAGTTTTCTCCTTCCATTTTCTCTTAGAAAAAAATACGTTTAATTCGATTGAAATTCGAATTAATATTAATCTTTTTTCTTTACTTTCGTGGATGCTGCGTATAACAAAGGGAGAGTACGGCGATCAGTCAAAAGAATGACACCCGAGAGTTTTACATACATTGACTCGGAAGACCTTGAAATATCCATAAATGCAAAAATATTAGAGGTTTTTCTGTATGCATGAAGGTTTGTGGGGGGCACGGTTATCTTTTCCGAATTTGAAGCTTAATAACTCGTGTTCCTTTTGTCGAAAATTTCTGAAATTTGGAAGGGAGGTTTGTGTATTCGAGGCATTGGTCCTATTAAATTTTGACGGTTATAGGTCGAGAGGTTAGGAAATACAGTACAGGGTGTCATGTGTCATATCTCGAGTGGAATCGAACTTCGTAAAAATTTTACATTTTTTTTAATACAACTTTTAATAAAACTCATCTCTGCCCTCAAAATTGTTTAACTGTTAATAAACAATGAGAAAAGAGAGGAATAATTTTATATATAAATACGCTGTGACCAAAAATCGTTTAACCGTGTTTCTACTGTGTCTAAAAACAATTTTTGTCTGTTCTAAACAATTTTTGATGCCAAAAGTTTATCCTTTAGTGTGGTTAACTCACTTTAGGTCGTAATTACAGTGACCGTACCAAAGTCCATCTAATGTAATTTATTTATAATAAAACCTGTCGAATGCATTCCAATAGTAATTTTTATGTAATAAAGAAAGGAATGACAAAACATTTTCTGAAGTTTTTGACAGGAATTAATAAAGAATTCTCGTTTAATCTGTTCGGAAATGAATATGAGGTAATTTTAAAACCTTAATCTTTTTTAAATTATTCTTTAATGACTCTAATTCCATTTATTATTAAATGAAACAAAAAAAATCAATAAAAAAAACTGGAAAGGGCTCTTAATTGACTTTCTTGGCATTCGAACTCCGTTATTTTCAATTATAAACAAACACACACAGAATTTTGTAAGGGCATTTTTCTTTTACATTTTTGGGCTTCTCGTGTTTTAGAACGTTGAAAAGTGCGAAAAAAGTAGGTCAAAATTGGGTGATCACCATTCCTCTCTTTGTTATATTCTATTACTATCCGGAAAATACGGTGTTTTTTGGTATTCACTTATTTGTAGGAATTACCCCATAAATAATGAAATTATATTTTTTTAAAAGTATAAAAAAATATAATTGAAAATAGGAAGAGGACTTATCGTTAGAACACGCAAGAGATCACCAGTCGCTGCGTGGATAAAACCACTAAACACCCGTATTGGTAGCGAGTTCTCGCCTGGAATTTCCTGTGTTTTCTTCACGTTTGTAATACCTAAATAGGTGTCAATTTCTAGGACTTCAAAGAAGGCATCATCCACGTTGCCATATACAAATAAAACTAAACAAATCGTGGTTAATTAATACATAAACCCTGATCTTAGAAGTAATAATGTAAGAAGAATAAAACTGAAACTCTTCAACTAACGAGAAGTTCTTCTAATGTTCTCCTTTAAACTCTATGGGAGATCGTTAGTGAACGAGTCCATACAGTGTATTTTAATCACAATCGATGTTTCAAGTTATTTATGACGTTAAATTTTGAGAGTCGACATCTTTATTGGATTACGTTCCATTCGATACTCTATAATATTATTACGACTTCGAGATTCCCAGAAGAAATAACACAACAACACAAACCACAACCCCTCTATCGAGACACTCAAACAAATAATAACACTCCTTGATAGGTTTATTTCCCCAATTTACTCGATAACAGTCTATGAGATATGTCCTCACACGTGCTTGCACTTCTCTTCAGAATCCAATTATATTTATTCGAAATTCCCTGGTTTCTATTATTTCGAAACACGCCAATTAAAAAACAATATCTCCAATCTTTAAAAGTAAATTTTTCTGCAATTAAATTCCACGATTGAGACTCGTGATAGTTAAAGATGCCATCACAATTGCTGAAAGATACTTAAAATTTGAGATTTTAAGGTCTTCTGAGTGCAAGTGTAAAAATCTTTCGGGGTCATTTTTTGACAGAGAGGGCCATATTTTCCCATCTGTTAAATATAACAGTAGGGAAAGTAACAGTTTCATTTTTCTTTATTTGTGACGAGATGAAGTGGATAGACTTTTATTGAGAGAATTATACACTTTTTAAGGGATTTTTTTAAACTGTTTACTCCCTGTGAGCACTAAGAGCACCTTTTCGCCTATGTTCATTATGGGTTCGATTGAGCCCACTCATAATGAGCCCGACAAATTCAAGACTGACTTGAAAAATTTCTAGGAAGTTACTCGCTCGGATTTAATTCCATACATGCAAAAGCTGCTTAGTTGTAGCTTATAATAATAACAATCTATGTTAAAACACTACTATTTTTGTTACTATAACGTTAACAATTTTACTGTTTGTCCTTACAACTTTTGGTTCTGTGAAGATAGTCAAATATTAATTTATTTAAAACTAGCTGACCCGGCCACGCGTTGTTGTGGCTCAAA
Organism: Centruroides vittatus; assembly: GCF_030686945.1. NCBI lineage: Eukaryota > Metazoa > Arthropoda > Arachnida > Scorpiones > Buthidae > Centruroides > Centruroides vittatus. The sequence continues at coordinate 347,487 of NW_027121750.1, read as the reverse complement.
ATGTATCTATTATAAATGTGTAACACTTCCCCCATGGGGGGAATTTCAAAAAATCCCTTTTTAGTGTATATTCTGTTGACGTCACCTATTAAAACGCAATTAAAAACGCAAAAAACCGCATGTAAAATAGTATAAATAGAAGCCGAGTTCTTCACGGTAAGCCTTAATTCTGTCCCTTTCCCCGCTGGGGAATATCGAAAAATCCCTTTTTAGTGTATATTCTGTTGACGTCACCTATTGAAACGCAATGAAAAACGCAAAAAACCGCATGTAAAATAGTATAAATAGAAGCAGAGTTCTTCACGGTAAGCCTTAATCCTGTCCCTCTCCCCGCTGGGGAATATCGAAAAATCTCTTTTTAGTGTATATTCTGTTGACGTCACCTATTAAAACGCAATTAAAAACGCAAAAAACCGCATGTAAAATAGTATAAATAGAAGCAGAGTTCTTCACGGTAAGCCTTAATTCTGTCCCTTTCCCCGCTGGGGAATATCGAAAAATCTCTTTTTAGTGTATATTCTGTTGACGTCACCTATTAAAACGCAATTAAAAACGCAAAAAACCGCATGTAAAATAGTATAAATAGAAGCAGAGTTCTTCACGGTAAGCCTTAATCCTGTCCCTCTCCCCGCTGGGGAATATCGAAAAATCTCTTTTTAGTGTATATTCTGTTGACGTCACCTATTAAAACGCAATTAAAAACGCAAAAAACCGCATGTAAAATAGTATAAATAGAAGCAGAGTTCTTCACGGTAAGCCTTAATCCTGTCCCTTTCCCCGCTGGGGAATATCGAAAAATCTCTTTTTAGTGTATATTCTGTTGACGTCACCTATTAAAACGCAATGAAAAACGCAAAAAACCGCATGTAAAATAGTATAAATAGAAGCAGAGTTCTTCACGGTAAGCCTTAATCCTGTCCCTCTCCCCGCTGGGGAATATCGAAAAATCTCTTTTTAGTGTATATTCTGTTGACGTCACCTATTAAAACGCAATTAAAAACGCAAAAAACCGCATGTAAAATAGTATAAATAGAAGCAGAGTTCTTCACGGTAAGCCTTAATCCTGTCCCTCTCCCCGCTGGGGAATATCGAAAAATCTCTTTTTAGTGTATATTCTGTTGACGTCACCTATTAAAACGCAATTAAAAACGCAAAAAACCGCATGTAAAATAGTATAAATAGAAGCCAGAGTTCTTCACGGTAAGCCTTAATTCTGTCCCTTTCCCCGCTGGCGAATATCGAAAAATCCCTTTTTAGTGTATATTCTGTTGACGTCACCTATTAAAACGCAATTAAAAACGCAAAAAACCGCATGTAAAATAGTATAAATAGAAGCAGAGTTCTTCACGGTAAGCCTTAATCCTGTCCCTCTCCCCGCTGGGGAATATCGAAAAATCTCTTTTTAGTGTATATTCTGTTGACGTCACCTATTAAAACGCAATTAAAAACGCAAAAAACCGCATGTAAAATAGTATAAATAGAAGCAGAGTTCTTCACGGTAAGCCTTAATTCTGTCCCTTTCCCCGCTGGGGAATATCGAAAAATCCCTTTTTAGTGTATATTCTGTTGACGTCACCTATTAAAACGCAATTAAAAACGCAAAAAACCGCATGTAAAATAGTATAAATAGAAGCCGAGTTCTTCACGGTAAGCCTTAATTCTGTCCCTTTCCCCGCTGGCGAATATCGAAAAATCTCTTTTTAGTGTATATTCTGTTGACGTCACCTATTAAAACGCAAAAAACCGCATGTAAAATAGTATAAATAGAAGCGGAGTTCTTCGCGGTAAGCTTTAATCCCGTCCATCTCCCCCCCGTAGGGGAATTTCGACATGTATATTATATAGAAACACGTGCATATTCGAATGCAACGTTGTGTCAAAATTTCAAAGGAATCGGTAGGAACAAACAAACGTTGTATTTTATTTATATAGATAGGTAGAAAATGATCTGCTTAGGTCCATTCTCACTGAAAAGCATAATGCCTTACAGAAAAGCAAACTTAGGTCGTCGGAAGTTAGCGCCATCTGTTGGACATAAAAGCCTTAATCCATATATAAATATATTTTTGAAAGGGGGGAAATGGTGATCTTCACATATGCCACAAACCTTCGTGGGAATGTATTAAACAACTTCCCAAAGTTTCATGGCAATCGGATAAATGGTGTGGTAATGCATAAAGGACAAACACACACACACACACACACACACACACAGACATACATTCGTTTTTATATATATAGATTATAATACACAATAGAAAGCTATAGAGAAGACAAGTATTTTGGTCTCTAGTTTTCTGTTGTGTCACTTGTATCGTTTATGGTGACAGATAGCTAGAAAAACAACTGTTCAAAAATGTAAGAAAGTGAGGAAATAAAAACAATAAATAACTGGCAACAGTGTTGCTAACTTTCCTGCAATTCTTCATTTGTTTTCCATAATAATTCCTGTAAGTCTCCTAATTGGTTTGAGAAGATTAAGATGTAAGGCCATATCTTTCGAACCAACAGTCCGATTTTCAAGAAAATTTTGATAGATATTTCTCCCTAATATGCAAACATCCATGCAAACTTTCTAAAATTTTCGACGAAACGGACAAAAGTTATAAAGCTTTAAAGTGGGTGAAAAAAAATCATGCCTCCAGACACATACAGGAAAATTCTCTAATTTCTAGACGTTTTAAGCTCCCCGAGTTCAAAAATGTAAAAATTTTTGGGTCATTTTTTGAGCAATGGACACACTCCCGATTTTCTAAAATCTGGGAAAGTAAAAAAGAAGAGAGAAGTCTCTTAAAAACAATATAATTAATAATTCCAAAGAAACAAATGGCGATTTCATATCCGGATTTTTCTCGTGTAAATAATAAAGATTAATGATATTCAGCGATTGGATTCGAGAAACTTCACAGAGAAAATGATTAAACTTGAACTAACAAAAGAAAAATAAACACACGTATATATATATTACTTTTTGACAGAAATACAAATAAAATTTTACGTCAGATTATTAAAATTTAAATGAAAAACTGTAAGAAAAAGAAATAAACTTCTATAAGAATGGCTACTTAAATATTGAAAAATTTCGTGTAGTCTGAAATAAAAATGTCAGTTTTGATTAATGAATATTTTGAAGAAGAATATTCCTTGCTTAAGAAGAGAAATAAAAGGCGAGACTGTGAGATTTTACAGCATTATTATCCAATTTTTTCCTATATCTTTTCATAATCCTTCCTAAATATGTAATAACGATTGCTTTTCATCTTTCTTCTGAAGTAGAGAATATTTAATGTATAAATTCGAATTATCGTGGCGTGGTCACAATGCTGGCTGCAACTTTTTATTATATTTTAATTTTTAAAAATTACGTGACTATCAGTTCAAATCAGAAATTCGTATAAACTTTAGGAATATGCTTCTCATATCTGGTCTCGATTTTCCTAATCAGGTCTCGATTTTTCCTACTTTGATCTTGATTTTCCTAATCTGGTTTCAATTTTTCCTAATCCAGTCTTGATTTTCTTAATCTGGGGCCATATTCTGGTCACCATCTCTGGTCTCTCGTCTTTCACCAGCTGGTCGCTGATTGGCTAATCATTTGGATTAGTTAGCCAATCAGTGATCGGCTTGTGAGAGACGAGAGACCAGAGAACGTGAGCAGAATACGGCCCTGGTCTTGATTTTCCTAATCAAGTCTCGATTTTTCCTAATTTGGTCTTGATTTTGCTAATCTGGTCTCGATTTTTCTTCTTCTAGTCTCGATTTTTCTAATTTGGTCTCGATTTTACTAATCAGGTCTCGATTTTTCCTAATTTGGTCTTGATTTTCCTATTCTGGTCTCGATTTTTCCTCATCTAGTCTCGATTTTTCCTAATTTGGTCTCGATTTTCCTATTCTGGTCTCGATTTTTCCTCATCTAGTCTCGATTTTTCCTAATTTGGTCTCGATTTTCCTATTCTGGTCTCGATTTTTCCTCATCTAGTCTCGATTTTTCCTAATTTGGTCTCGATTTTCCTATTCTGGTCTCGATTTTTCCTCATCTAGTCTCGATTTTTCCTAATCTGGTCTCGATTTTTGTCTTTCTAACTTTGTTCTCAAGATTAACGAAGGATAAAACTCACAGTGAGAATTTATAGATTGAAATTTTCAGCCCAATATCTTATGTTAATAATAATTTACTTTTGTAATCATTAATTTAACAAAATTCTAAGCATTCTTTAAAAGTGAAACATTTTTATAGATAAAAAAATGAAAATTATAGAAAAAAAATAATAATCTATACAGGGTAATCCAAAATTCTACATACATATACTTTATTATACTGCAGTAATTATAATACAGTCGATATGGGTAACTTGCATGCGTGTTAATGTGTCTGACGTTATGTGCATACACACTAGTGATTTGAAAGGTTCATTCAAATATAATGTCCACACTGGGAAGGGGGGATAAGTTTAAATTTTGTAACAGATTGTGACAGGGAGTGGGAGACTTAACAGAATAAGAAACCTTCGACTCATGTAGTATCTGAAATTACTCACACTAGCCATGTTTAAATAAGTTGAAGAGATAAAAAATCTTCCAATATCATCAAGTGTCTTAATTTAATACTCGATAAACAATGAGTGATTATTGTTTTGTGTTTAATATTTTGAACTTTCAAAATTTTTGTTTTGATATAATTTTCTTCTCGCGAAAATTTTCTAATATTTGAAATGTCGTACATCAATTCAAACATTTTTCGAATAATGGCAACCCACGTAACATTACATATTCGGAAATTACGCATCCGCTGGAAGGCAAATGATAACGAAATGTTAATTTCGCCATGTTAATCGACATTTAACGACCTTTCCTCCTACGTTAAAATCGCTTAAAATTCCAAAAAAAAAAACTAAATAGTAAACGAGCAAAAATTATCGTGACATCGTCACAATGCCGGGTTGCAATTTTTAATCATATTTTTAATTTATTTCATTTAAAACATATGCTCTCAATCTCAAGTTAGTGAGTTGCCCTTGTACAGTACATCATACTTTCCTGATAATGATGGTGTCTCGTCGGTCATCTATCTAAATCCGTTCTGGAGAAACTTTCCAATTAAAATCATGTGACTTCAGTTCCAGCTCGGAAGCTCATATATAGTTAATCAGGGCCTTCTGCTCTTGATTTTCACCTATCTGACTTTATTTTCGATATTCAAAAAGGACAGACAGACAGTGGGAATTTATAAGTCTACAATTCTTGTAATTAATTCTCTCGGCTACAGTCTTTAATTACGTGTAGAGAGATACAAACTTAAATCTCATTGATAAAAGCATTATTATTCATTTTGTAATCCCTCTCGAAATGATTACATATCACGTCCGAAGAGAATTAAACACGGTTCTCCCCAATTAACTCTCGCCATTCTCGAATGACAAGAGTTAGCGAGATTAAACGGGGAGTATTTCGTTGTATCGACGATATATAATTTAATGTCGATCGATCAATGACATGGATTCCTATTCATTCCCCCCAATTACTTTACGTATAATGATAATACATTATTATAACTGTTTAGAACCGAATTTTGTTAACACAACTTTACGAACAAGCTGATAAATTAAACAGATAAACACGAGTCGTCTACACGTTAATAACTCGTTATTATCTATTTACTGCATACAATATTAATAATAAAATTTTGGTAATATTGTATAAAGCAGTCGCAGGCATCAGGCACTCCACTATTTCACAGTTACGTGTAGATTTAATGAATTGTTTGCATGTGAAGTGTCTTAATTCAATGTTCAATTTTGTTGTTTACAGTGTTTTTTGGTCCAATCGGTGATCAATTCTACACAGTAAACAAAAACCAATAACCTATAATACCCATTGTGAAAGACTTTCAGTCTCAATCTATTTAGGAACAGTTTGTATACGGGGCTTTTCGTAAATCGTGCGCCATAGGAGGTTGTGCAGAGAAGCATCAGGGGAACTGTTTAATGTATTGCTTAAATAATGCATTATTTTGGGTCTACAATGCTGTCAAACTGAAATTAACTGCACAAAATTGATATGTGTGGTCAAACCACTTTCAATTAATGTAGGCCCAGCTGCAAAACCGTACAGCTGGGATTACATTAGTTTGATCACAAAATTTGACAATATTGCAGACCTGAAATGATGCAACATATAACTAATACACTGCTTTGTTTACAATCTACTATGTCATATGACTTGTATGATATCAATAAGCACTATATCTTATGTCTATGATAACATAAAGTTCGAATATTAAATTAAGAAACGAACTACTAAATACAGAATAAAATCTCCTTTACTTGCTCGATCGAATATAAACTTCTGGAAATTAATTAATCACATTTATTGAATTTACTCGAATATATGTTCCAGTAAGCATAACGATTTACTAATCAAATGTTATACAAATGAGTATTGAGAAAGCTACTGGTAGAGAACTGCGATCGAATATTTACAATAGAATAATGTTTGACATTATATTCTCTGACAAACATTAAAAATGAGAAATCAATTGATCAATTATTGATTTCTACCAACTCATTCAATAGAGGAAAGAGGAAAGAGGGAGAATTTTACTCCATCGAGAGGCTAAAAAAGCTTGGAAAATTATGGATTTACCAGGATGAAATTCGAAATATTTGGACTTTTATTTTTCCAATATTTATTGTGTCTCATCTATTTATAGTCCAACCATCTGTAAGTTCGTCACGTGCTATATAAAGACACCCTAATTAAAAATTTCTGATACTAAAAGTGGGAGAACTTAGTCAAACTCATTCGTCTGCAGATAAATTTCGCAGAGAATGACATTAGCAGCTGATAGGATTAAATGACTTTTATCTCGACATGAATATGATTTAAACATATTCAATATTATCGATAATAATTACAGTAGAGCATCGATTATCCGACCTCCGATCAACCGTCACATCGGTTAACCGACTGCTTTCTAATGATGTAGCTCTACCATATTTGGCTATGTATTGGCTACTTTAATATTATTTTTGTAAAATTTATTCGTGTTTTAGCTGGCAACACTGGATTGACCATGAAAAGGAAGACAGTATTTAAACCGGGCTTAGTTTTCTATTTTTTTTTTTTTTTTTTTTTTTTTTTTTTTGTGAAAAATAAAAAAAAAATAATTTTTAACGATACAATAGCGACAATTATTATTTTTAAAAAAGTTTGTTAGGCTTAACATCGATGAAAATTCAACGCGAAGTAGGTTAATAGCGATATACTAATATACTAATTACATAGGATATACTAATATACTGTAGAGAGTCGTTAATCGGAACCCGGTAATCGGAACGATTTTCAGTCGGACTGTGTCATGCTGAATCGAACGTTTTTGATACTAGATTTACTTCTAAAGTATAATTTTTATGTTTTTATATTCTTCAATATATTTATTTTGTTTGTACAAAATGAAGAAATAATTTTTAACGATACGATAGCCTCGATTATTATTATATAAGTTTTCGTTAGGCTTAAAATCGAAGCGACACGCAACGGAGAAAAATTTGAACATCGGACAGGTTAATATATTTTTTCGTACATAATCGGTAATCGGAACAAATCACTAATCTGAACAACTTCAATCCCCAATTGATTCCGATTTCGACTCTCTACTGTACTAATAATGTATTTTTAAACACTTTTCGGTTATCCGTTTTTTTCAGTTATCCGACCAACCCGTCCCCAATTGAGTCGGATAAACGATGTTCTACTGTACTTGGAAATGAATTATTCTACAAATAGTAATTCTTTCCGGTCACCCCTAAGTTTTCCATATCTGGTCTCGAATTTAGTAGTGTCTGGACCCTGTATATACAGTGATAAATTTCTCAAACTTCGAAGATTTTATCTTGTTTTAGTTAAGTTATTTTTACCTGTAACTTTTTAATAGCAAGTGTTCTTTTTGTACTTTCAAACTCTATAAAATACAGCAACGGGTTGCGTAACTTTTCAGCTAAATATGTTATAATTGTCTATGGCGCCATCTGTTATGGAATTTTATTTTAAAAACTTTTTATAATATTAATTATTATAAAATGGCAAAAAGCTTAATTTTGAAGGTAGAGAAAAGATTTATTCGAATAAAAATACTCTAAAATATTAAAATTTAATATTTTTAAAACTACTTTTGAATTGGGGCCTCTTGCTCCTAGTCTGGTCTCGATTTTCATATGTTTAACTTCGTTTTCGAGATTAACGAAGGACAGACAGTGCGAATGTATACGTCTGCAATTTGAAAATTGCAGCCCAATTAAAGCAATTTTTAAATGCATTCTTAAAAAATAATTCAAAACGACGACCAGAAATTTCTAGAGAAAATTTGATGTAAATCTACCATGAAAACTAAGTGAAAATTATTTAAAAATTGTAATAACTTTGCAAAAGTTTCATCGTTATTTTTCCGAGTTCATGAAAGCGAAAAGAAATTGCAAAATTTATTACATTATCTTTATACTTGCCACTTGCATTTATTTTGATTACGTTAAAGATACTTAATTTAAGTGTGCAGTTATGAGAGGCGGGGACATTTTCGAATTTATTGCGAGTGCCATAATTTACTTGCTACGTCAATAAATTTTACAAAATGTTTTTTAAAAGTTAAATAATTTTTTATGAGTGAGTAAAATGCTTAATTAACTGTAGTTTTTTGTATATACAATATAGTAACGAAATAAAAATATAGAGTTCAAATAAGGTGATATCATACAGGGGTTCTTAAACCAAGACTCCATAGAAAGTTTTTAGGGGTCCATGAGCTTGGAAAAATAAAAATTAACTTTAATTTTCTTATATTTTAAATGTATTGTATTGTTAACGAGCAAATATAATAAATTTTTAATTATATTCTTAATTTATTGCATTTAAAATATATGCTCTCGATTTGAAATTAGTAGTGTCTTCTCCTGAACAGTATAACAATCGAATCATGCTGATCATCAACATAACTCTGTCCTAGATAAAGTTTTAAATTAAAATTACGTGACTTCCAGTTCAGATCAGAAATTCATATATAGTTAATCAAGACCTCCCGCTCATGTTCCATATATGGTCTTGACTTTCATCTGTCTAGCACCATTCTCAAGATTAAGTAAGGACAGGTGTCAGACAGACAGACAACAACAGTGGGAAATTATAGGTCTACAATTTTTTTCAAATTGCAGCTCAATTATTATCTTAAAAAAGAAGGACATATATTTGGACTGCAATTTCAAATCTGAAGATCTATAAATTTCCACTGCTGTCTATATGTTCTTCCATAATCTCAAGAATGCAGTTATACAGATAAAAATCGAGACCAGATATACAAAGCATAGGGGAGGTAACGTTATTTCAATTCAAAAGTTTTTTCCCGAAAGGTGTTAGATAGATGACTAGCACGACTCTATTGTTAAAGGAAAAGTGTGATTTACAGGGGAAAGCTACCACTAATTTGAGGTGGAGGGCGTATATTTTAAACTAAATAAATTGAAAAAATGTGGTTAAAAATTGCTGCTCGTTAAAACTTAACAGAAGACATCGTTTTACTGTCTCTTGGTGAGTGACATTTCTTACTTTAACACTTTGAATTAGGTTACTTACACTTTTCATTTTTAAAGTTTCGTTTTTAAAAATTTAACAAGTGTTAAAAGCAATATAAAATATGCACTTGTTCTCCTTTATTTATCTTACGAAAATGTTTTTAGTAAATAATTCGCGAGGAATTAGATATTTTGTTACGTTTAAATGATTCTATATTTTGATAAATGAATAGAATTGAGTAATTTGATCTGGAAATTTGGGTCATGTTTACGTAGCTTACTTAGTGAGCTTCCTTACATGATGAAAAACTGGTCCACCCCTAAGTTTTCCGTATCTGGTCTCGAATTTAGTAGTGTCTGGACCCTGTATACCACACTTCTCCTGGTGACAAATATTATTTTAATTAATATAAATAGATTCTGCATATTAAACGATAATGGCGTATTGTGTGTAAAGAAATTGCAAAACATTATTCACGCCGAAGATATCATTTAAAATATTTATCATTATTTCATTCATCAAAATTCACTTCACAAGCAATGTTATCAAGATGAGAATTATCTCGTCATGTCTCTTAACCACACTGACTTGAAAAGTTCATCTTTACAAACATCAATCTTTAGAAAAGTTAGTTGGACAGACTATAGATTAAGTTGGATAGATTTCTTACAATGATAAACTGACTAATTATCAGATGATATATTTTAGAAAGTTATATTACTTTGCGACAGCAGAAAAGTAACGCGTTGCATAACTTTTTCGGCAAAAAAGTTAAAATTGTGTGTGGCGCCATCTATTAAGAGGTTTTATTAAAATCTTTTTATACTATTAATTATTATAAAATAAAAAAAAGTCTTAATTTTCAGAATAGAGACGAGTTTTATAACATATAGTAGATGCTAATAACAAGTAAAATATTCATTAAGTCCGACCCCACTCGAGATATGATCTTCTCTATCTTTTCAACCTGTGGACCTTTAACCACCAAAATTTAATTACATCAATACACCTAATACACAAACCTCCCTGCAAAATTTCAGAAATTTTCGACAAAATGCACGGGAGTTATTAAGCTTCAAAGAGGGTGAACAAAATGGTGTCCCTCTGCACACACACTAACGTCCATGCATCTTAATCCAAATGCCTTCTATGAGGCATGCCTAATAAGTTACTGATATATCAGAAAATAATTACTTAGTATTTGTTAGCGAGTCTAGCAGGCGATTGTTTATCAACGATTTCCTTGTATATGCATTCCATTACATTTTTGTCGCACGGATGCGCTGCTATCTTGCCTTATTTGCATGACCCTTGCTTGATAGGAATGACACTTTTCTGACTTAAATATAACTTAAGTTTCAACTTATTCACGTTTATGATGTTGTTTTTACACAGTGTTTTGTGTTTGTTGCTTTAATTTAGACACATCAAGAACAATTGAAAATCAACGTAATGTGGGGTACAACTGCTATGGTTGTTTTCCACGTGTACGTACTACTGTGTGATCTGTTAGGAGCTGTCTTAGCAACACATAGTTTTGTAATTCTTGTTCTTTTTCGTTATTATTAAACGTTACATATTGTTATTAACGCTTTGTTATTGTATAACAACGGGACCCCTTAAAAACTAGTGTCCAGCTCTGTCGTAAAAATTTCAATATAATTACAGTAATACAAAATTACTCTGTGACTATTCCAGGAATGTTAATACTCTAATTAACAGTTTACATTATCTCTGTAATTATCAAAATGTTATTAACATGTTTTCAAATACTCTATAATAATTAACTCTGTACGAGGCGAATTGGCAGCACTGTTTTACCTTATTTTAATTCTTCTCAACGTATTACATTCGTTGTTTGTTCTCGAAAATTGATTTTAAAAAATTAATTTGATTCTTCTCGATTTTTTAAAGGTACCGTATTAGATTTCACGGTCGAACGACCAAGAGACTAAGTTGGCAGTCTATCGCTTTGGAGGATCCGGGTTCGAATTCGGATGGGGATTAAGAATTTTCTTCACGTTTGTAACACCGAAAAAAGGGGGCGGTTTCTCATAGAAAGTGCTCATGGGTAGCATCCTCTTCGGAAGATCATTCACGTGTTGCATTGCCGAATTATATAATTTGTTCTTGAGATTAACGACAGACAGACAAGCAGACTATTCGAAGCTTTGAAATCGTATTTAAATCCTTGCAACCTTAAAAGAACCATACTCTAATATTCAGATGCAAATTTACCATTTAATCATATTCAAGAAGACGTTATTTAGATATAAAAAGAAAACTTTTATATTTATTGTGTGAAGAAAGGATATTTGAAAACTTAATTTCTCCAAATTAAACTGCCCTATTGGATTGGATTAATTGAGGGGAAAGTAACTCCAAGATAGTGGCAATCTGCCCAGGAGTGTTCCCGAGATTACCATTATGGAAACTGGCAGATTTAAGTGTTAGATAGAAGAAGAAAACCCGTAAAACTCCACGAGACTGGTCCACGAATCCACCATGGTCAGTTCTCACCTCACCAACTGGAGTGTTCCAGTGTTCAATGGTTTTAACCACTTGGAGAAAAACTACTGTGTTAATATTTTTTATTTATAAAACGATTTCTTCAAAATGCTTATTGATATATTATGCAAATTTATAAATATACCATAAATATATAGTTACGAAGTCAAAAAACTATTGCTTGTATGCGGAGTGTAACTTATATGGGATAGGTGTACAGGGCAAATCAATACTCATTTGTAAAGACTGAATTGCTGTTTTTCCTTCTTATTCACTACACAAACGCCTATGCTCTAACAAATAAACCAGCAACGAGTTGCTCAACTTTCCCGGAAACATTTAAAGTTTTGGTGGCGCCATCTGTTATCGTATTTTATTAAGAACCTTTTATATTTTTAACTATTATAAAATGGCAAAAAGCTTAAGTGTGAGGATAGGGATAGGTTTTATAAAGAAATTTAATAGTTAATAACGAGTAAAATCGTCATGACTTCTCATGATTTTGCTGGTAGCGTGCTTCTTAAACTTGGCCTTATGTATTACTTATTGTTTTTATTACTTATTTTTCTAATTAATTTCAAATTGATAAAAGATTTAAGAATTGGGAAAATTATAAAAGTATAATTTATAAAATATATCATACCAACGAGAGTCCATTCTTAAATTAAATACACTGTGATTATAGTTTGCTTACCTAGCTGTGTTAGAACTGCGCAAATTTGCCGTGTTAAATCGAACATTCGATGCCATCTATCGACTGAAATTTAAAATAAAAACTCGTCCACAAAATTGTTAAAAAGGTAGTAATTTTAATATACTTTAATTTAAAAAAAAAGAAAAAAAAACGCTTTCATTGGTGGATTTTCCAGACATTAATGCTATTAAATTTCCGTGGTTAAAGGTCGAGGAGATGGGAAAATGGAGGGTTGTCACGTGTCGTATCTCAATGACAATTTTACTAATTATTAATTTAACATTTCCAATTTGCTATAAGACTCATCTCTACTCTGAAAATTAAGCTTTTTGCCATTTTATGACAATTAATTATATAAAAAGAGCTTTAAAAGAAATACAGCAGAAGATGGAGCCACACGCAATTTTAAATGTTTTTGTGGGGAAAGTTAAGCAACTCGTTACCGAATTGTTTTTAGGTAAGGGCCGCAAACAGTTGTTAACTGGATAAATCTTCGAACGACATTAGTTCATTGTATAGTTAATCGGAGTATCCTTCCTCTACGGTTCCACATTCGCTCTCGACTTTCATCCATCTGACTCTTTTCTCGAGATTAAGGAAGGGCAAACGGACGACAGTAGGAATTTATACATCTACAATATTTTTTCAAATTGCAGCCAAAAAAAATGTGAGGACGTGCGCTAGAAGAGTCATGAAGAGGCTAAAGCAAAAGTGTGTAAAAGCTGAAGCAAATTATCCATTCAGCAATGTTTTTCTGAATGGATAATTTGTAAGAGTATAGTCTCCTTTTGCCTGCTGCTCACCCTTTTTCAAATTATGATTGAGGACATGTATGTATGTATGTATCGATATGTAATGCATCACTTATTTATATCATAAAATCATTTATTAATTTGTAAACGACATTTCTCAGATTACAATTACTTCGATAGAATTCGAATACAATAATGATACAGAAATCAAGTGTTGTACACTATAAGAAACACGGAAATAGCTGTAATCACTTATTGGGGGGAGAAAAATGACGAGATACAGCAGATTTGAAAGAATTCAAGAAGTACGTAGTAAACATTTCGTACAGTTCGTTTCTTATCTGATTGCCTAATTTAGTTTCTATAAGATTCCTGAAGACCTCACCTCCGTACTCCAGGTTCGAAAACTCCACAGTTATCATTCCGATAGACGTCACGACGAATCTGCTGAGGATGGCCTTTTCACGTTGGGGGGTGGAAGTAATATCGACGTACAAGTCAGTAGGACCGACGTAGCTTACCGTGAAAAAATTCAAAACCGTATTTTCTCCAATTTTAAATTCTCCAACGTATTCCACTATTAAAGAGGTGAAAGTTAAAGCGCATCCGATGACAATTTCTTCGGATGCCACCAAATTAGCGCAATCTTCGTTCCTCTTCAAATCCTTTATGTTTTTTATTTTTCCTTTGTACAATCTGATTCTGATATCCGCCATTAAATTATAGTGTAAGAAGAAAGAATCGAATAATCTGCGATTCGTCACTTCTTGAAATCTATCGTGGAGGATCTCGTCCACGTATTTGTTTGTACTCTTCACCACCGCTGCGCCATTACAGTTTGCTGTAAATAACACGAATTATATCGAATTTCCATTTAATTCAACTAAAAGAAAATAATGAATAGAGCATAAATATGAAATTTTCTTACCAAAAACAGCAAGAACGACCGTATAGACAATTAATTTCATAATTTCTTCTTTAGTAAACTTTCTACCAGAAGAAAATGATCTGTTATTATACGTGTACTCTAAATATTTACGATGATATGTATTTGTTAAATATTATAAAGTAGGCTAGTATTAAGTTTTGAATATAGAATTATGTTTTATTTGCAACTAAAATCCTGAAATGATGCGATATATTTATGTAAATATATGCCTAATATTAAAATACCAGAAATTGAAGTGTGTGAACCGTGGACGAGTGAATAAAACCCACCTAACAGCAGTCGTGGGTTCGCACTTGGCTAGTGGACCAGATACGTGAGTTTTCTGGGTTTTCCTCACGTTTGTAACACTTAAACAGGAACCAATTCCTGACCAACGGGGGGTTTTCGGGTTTCTTCCCGTCTCTAATATCTAAACGAGGTCTAGTTTTCCCTAAAAGGTCCTCTAGAGAGCCACGCCCTTGCCTTATTACTATCTCAGGTATTCGGAAAAAATCCCTTAAAAAGGGTGCTGCTGCAGCGTGCACGCTCCTCTAAATCCTCCTGTTTTTATCTACAGTACGTCACTCTGTGCCTGTTCTATGGTGTTTTGTTGCGAAATTTCGTAATTCAGATAAACCCGGATAAAATTTAAATTACCAATTTGATATTTTCAATTTGCACACGTCGATTATGAAATTATTAATGTATTTTCTTTCTGGCATGAGTAATTTTAATTTTAATTCTGGCACTTTAATTTTTGAATCCTTCTCGTTCTAAATTAATCGATTTTTTGATTATATCGTTATTATCGATAGGATCAATTCTAAAAATATAATTGCATCTTAAATTTTTATAAAATACTCTGTTTGTTCTACAATAATTCTTTACTTTCTGGCTGTTATATACGCGTATAATAAAGTGAAAGAACGGCATTCGGTCAAAAAAGTGAACCCCCGAAGATTTTTACACTTTTTCTATTCAGGGGACTTTGAAACGTAAGAAATGCAAACAATTTGGAAATTTTTCTTTAAATCGAAAGTGCAACTATACAAGTATGTCGTTCGTCACTCGAGTTCCCTCTATGGGTTCACATTCAGCTCATAATCGAACACTTGCCATATTGGATCGAGCATGTCCATTGTGATTGCCTTCACAACCCACAGTTTCCTGAGGGATTGGAGTTTTAGGATAAAGCTGTCTCTTTTAACGTACTCCCACATAAATAAACCACATGGAATTAAATCCATTACCTGAATGGTCACTACAAGAGGCGGTCGTCCTCTTCTACAACACACCCAATCAGCATGGTCAAGCAGGCATAGAGACAAACAGGAGTGACTCCCCTATATGAGATGAAGTTGTGCGGCTGAGTGATGACTTCGCGCATGATTTCAATACGATTTATGAAAACACGAATTGATCTGTACGAGAATCAGGCCCACCAATGGCCGAGTGGATTATCAGATATGCAATCATCTGTAACCAATTCAATATTCTCATAAAAGGGGAAAGAAACATTCGTATAAGCAATAGATAGAAGTAGGAAAATTGTAGTTTTGTATCCTGTCGATGGCGAAAACCTGCGAGACAGAAAATTAAGATTGTTCCGCAGAGTTCCAGCTTTTGCAGGTTTTACTGTATTATTTCATAAGTGAAATTGTTTCGGAAATATTAATTTCAATGCCTCGAAGCCTTCTTTAGATTCAGCAGACCAGAAAATATGGAGTAAAGAGAACGTGCCATCTGAAATATTTATAAGATGAAAACAAGCAAACCTTTAAATAAAGGAATTGTGTTAATATTATTAGAAAATTTAGTTAAATAACTTACTTTTATGGGAAACATTTTGGTAATTTTAAAGAAATCATTCATGGACAAACACAGAGATACCTTGCCAAATCTCTTCATAAAATTCAGAATCTATATTTTAATTTGGTTTTTTTTTATAAATATCATTATTGCATATAAATATAATAATTGTTTAACGGTCAAAATAATTGATTTAAATTGTTTAACCTTTAATTTGTGTTCCAATCCGAAATCACAATCAGCAAATCTTCTAATGTCCTGAAAAGATGTTTGCATCTGAAATTAAATAAAGTGTTTTATTAAACTACAAATAAATAATTGGTGTATTTTCTTGTAAAAATTTAAAAACGTAATACGAATTGAATACTAAACACAAATAAAATTTAAATTGTTCCTGTGGCTGTCTTCTAATATCTTTTTCACAGGACCTTAAAAGATAGCAACAAAAACACAATTAACAATGGCAGAGTCGATCTTTTCTTTGAGGCTTTCCCGTGCCTGCATTTATGTAAATTGATTAAAATATTTTTATACATGGATAAAAAAGTTTTCTTGTAAATTCTTAGAAATTTACAAGAAAACGTTTTACAAGAATCCGGCTCCGGAGGGATTTATAATCAATTTACATAATCCTCAAAAGAAATGTCGATTCTGCCCTTGTTGTGTTCCTGCGGTTGGAAAGACGGCAAATTTTATTGTATCAAAGTAAAACTTACACTGGACGTGAAAGTAGATAACAAGAATCCAAACACAATACACAGAAAAGTCATCAAGGCACTAATTATATAAACGTACACACTTACTGGAAATTCTATTTTTGAAAAGATGAAAATAAAATTCAACAGACTACTTTCTATTAATAAACCGCCGTATAAAACCATTAATACATAATTAAATGGTCCATCGAGTTGTTTAGTAAAATTCCAAAGTTCGTGGTGTTGCGTCATAATATCTTCCAATTCCAATATTAAATTGGGATCGTTCTTTTCTGACACATACAACTTTTCCGATACTTTGTCGAATGATTTCATTAAAGTAACTAAGATTAAAACAATAAACAAGACCAGATTCATTCCACCGCCAACAGTTATGATCGACCAAAATCCAATTTCAATGCAGCAGAAGAATGCTTCGTGCTTAAATAATTCAACTTTTTTTATAGCAGGATAAGCTAAAAACACGTTTACACATTGAAATATCAATGTAACACTTACGATTAAAATAACATTAAAAGTATGTGTGTAATTAATAATAGCAAAGAGTTGATCTCCAGGAAAGTAAAGTGACTTTCTCAGTTTTACTTTTGAATTTAATTTGATTCTTTTAACAATACTGTAATCTAAGGCTAATACCAAAGCAAATATAGCAACGGACACTCTGATATATATGTCATTCCCAAAAATGGAATAAGAAGAAGCGCAAGGTGTTATACTCGACACGTAAGGAAGTGTAATAGAAAAACACAGAAAGAAATGTAACCAATAGACGCATTCGATAAAGGAAGCGTAAAATTTCTTCAGAAGTCTGACGTAAGCGTCGTAGTCCACATTGCAGGAACAAGGATTGAAAAAATTCCATCCGTAAACCACTGACATTGATGTGAATGCAGATAAAAAGCAATGCAAACACATTTCCTCCTCTGAAATTTCAACACTAGACGATAAATTTTCGGTCGACATCTTGCATACAAGTATTCTTCGGTTATAAAATTATTGTTGTGTGGTAAAATTGTTCGTGTATAATATTATGAATACAAAAGAGTTTACTCTCTCACGAACACATTTATATAAGTGCTGATGAATATGTATGTATTATAATACAAAGATGTAATATTAACATAACTGGATTTCTATGAGAGCATAATTTGCATACCATTATGATAGGATTGTCATTCCGCTTTTAATTTCAAATGCACACAAAGTGATCAATAATTGTAATCATTAACAGAGCCTTTGATAGTTATAAATGGTTATAATTGTGCCATAAATGGAAATAAACTGAAGTATTGTTTGAATTAATAAAATGGGATATTCATAGGATTATAATATTCATGGACTGTTTATAGTTCCGCTTATAGGACATAACTCATTTTCATAACATTAAAATTTTTTAAATTCAATCGAGATGTCATGACGTCACACCTGTTTTATTTTTGAATAATTATTTTCCTTAATATGTTTACCTCGTCCATTTGGTAAAATTTGTCGTTCCAATTTAATATGCTGATGAGATTACGAAATGTTTGACTGTAACAGAGATGGCGAACCCGTGACTCGCATTGAATGCTTAGAAAGTACTGTATTAGCTTTTATAAATTATTTTAAAACTGACTGATTTCAAAACGGTTACTATGTGGGGGCGCGATTTTGTCCAACTACTTTCAAACTTAGTAACTCCTGTGTCTTTTCTCAAAAAATTCTGAAATTTTGCAGGGAGGCTTGTGTATACGGGGCATCGATACTGTTAAATTTTGGTGATTGAAGGTCGAGAGGATAGGCAGATAATAAGGTTCTTGTTTATCTCCAGTATGGCCGGACTTAGTGACGATTTTACTCGTTATTAGCATTTACATTTCTTTGTAAAAACCCTTCCTAACCTCAAAATTAAGATTTTTGCCATTCTATAATAATTAATAGTGAGGTTGAGGTCGAAGTTTTAAACGCGAAAACGTGTACGTCGGACGTTCAGCGCCGGTTTCCTGTAAGCCTAGAAGTTTGACAATGGCGTTTGGAATCGTGCTCCACATTCCGCGTTTAAAACTTCGGCCTCAACCTCGCTAATAACATAAAAAGATTTTTAAACTAACATCTGTTAGGTACAGTAAGATGTATTCCAACCGACCATTTTGAAAAACAAAGTTTCCTTGTTAACATTGAGTCACGTGTTAATACAGCTGGATACGCTGTATTAAAGTCACTTTACCAGGTAATGCAATCATTAATGTCAATAATATTTACATTTGAAACAAGCAAAACAAGGGTATTGAAAGTGTCGCGTTGTATAAAATCCTGCAGTCCTCCCATACCAGTTTTGATCACGTGACATTCCAAATATGTTCGTGTTACTACACAAATAACTCGAGACTACGTAACCATAATGTCTGAATATTCATCATACAAGGCGATTGCAATGACAATTATTCAGGGGTGATAGATGAATTATGGCACCAGAAGAAGTTAATTTTTTGGCCTCTGTTATAACTTACTCTGAAGGAATTTCTTATACAAATTTTCGGGAATCAATTCCACATTTTGAAAGGTTACTCTCACAGAAGAAATGCTTTCCCCCCATAAAAATAATCAAAAACAAAACTATCAACTGTATTTGAAATTTTTTTTTCCATATCAAATTTACAAAAATATTTTAAAATTCAAAATGGCGACAATCTCTCTCATTAATAACAAGTAAATAAGTGGAGAAAGTTATCAAATTAAAAAACATTGAGAAATTTACTTCGAAACCATTTTTTTACATAATATTTATTTAATTTTTCAAATAATTTCTGCAGTTATTCAAGTAAACAATATTCAAATTCTCGTAAACATTGATCGTGTTACAGTAGATAAGGTTACAAAAATTCCTATAACCGTAACAAACAGAATTTCGTTTTCCAGCATTCCTATATATACACATACACTCGTATAGAACTGTTACGCAGCATAGAACTCCATACATCTTTAGTTCTTCAGCAAAATGGTAGGCATTCAGAGCTTTCAGTACAAAGGGATTTTTTTTTAACATTCGATTTTATCTTTCAGGAAAGCTGCAGCTTGATAACCTTGTTGCTCTCGTGTATTGCTTTCTATTCACTAGCAGGTAAGCCATTAATTCAAATTTACAGGGTGGCTCATAATTTGGTTAATGTTACCTATGGTTCAAAAATGGCGGCTCGTCTCTGATTCCAGCAAAGAAAAGAAAGGAAACAGTGGGGACACACATTCTAACCTAACCGAACCAATTCTAATAAATTAATTTTGTTGGTAATAATTATGGTAATTTATTAGAATTGGTTCGGTTAGGTTAGAATGTGTGTCCCCACTGTTTCATTTCTTCTCTTTGCTGGAATCAGAGACGAGCCGCCATTTTGGATCCATAGGTAACATTAACCCATAATTTAGTTAAACCGAAACTGTTAATAGGATCACATAACTTTCCGTGTGTATATAGATTATTTTTAACGGATTTTTATCGATTTACAGAATGCAAATCCGTGGGAAACATGCCAAACACTTTCATAGACACAATGATTCAAAACAATTTAAAAACCAAATCGAATTTTCAAGATCTTAACCAGTTACCTCTACACGATAAATTGATCACAGTGGAAGTGAAGCTTCGCCTCAAGAATGGCAAAATTATGGGACTCTTCGACATCGAAAGAAACGGAAACTGCAAGGACAGAAGGCTCATGAATGCCCCATACGCGAGTCACGTATACTGCGTTGTTCGAAGCTGCGATTTCGTCTTCAATCAGGTGATCGTGACACACGATGGATACGTGTACTTGGACGAAAATTTCATGTTTAGCTTTGTGGTTGAAGTTACTTATAAAAAGGTTCACGTGTATTCTGAAATTGTGGGAACGAATTCCTTACAGAGGCCCTTTTTAACTAATTTTACCATTAACCATATAGAATTGGAGAATGTATACTATTATAATTTTCCACCGGAATATAGCGCCTACAAAAATATCATACAAACCAAATTGCTTGATTATCTAAGATCAGAAATGAATTATTTATTAAGATATTACTATTGGTATATTTTAAATAAGGCCCTGTCCAATAAAAAAACTCCATTTGTTTTTTCTGAATAATTAAAAAAATTATCAGGTGGTTTAATTTTATATTGTATACAATAAGTGTGGTTAACATCACTTGATCAGTGAAACTGTAGAACATAATTTATAAAAGCTTTTCTCTTGATGTGTTGTGTAGAATGGTATTGTCCAAATAAACACTGTCATCACAGACATCTCGAATGAGTAAACTCATCAAACTTCACTGTGTTTTACTGTTCTTTCAGTTCTAATTGAACCACTTTAAACACAATAAATTTGGTTTTTTCTGTTCACGACACAAAGCCAAAACTTTTTTAAGTTCTGTACACTTAGTAATAAAGTAACAGCTGCCAATATACAAGAATTATTCTACATTTATTGATGTATAAAATTACAAAAATATTTATTTACAGTAATTTCATTATAAATTTGATTAAATATAAACACAGGTATTCTTGATTGGCATGATTGATACGTTTTTTAAAAGTAAACTCTCCATACCACACCTAGTAGTGATCTTATTCAGTATTAAATCATACAAAAAAGTATGGCAAATGGATGGCAAAGATAGCTAAGGTGTCAGCCTACTGCTCTGGAGAACTTGGGATTGAACTTGGGATCCCCAGAAATTTTTCATGGGCAAACAGTCCCATGATTGGTATGAAAAAAGCCTTCTTCGTGGCCACAAAAATAAAGTTGGAACTGCACTAACTGAGAATTACCTGTACAAATTTGTGTGTGTTGAACATGATTGTCAATATTTATACACATTATAAAAATTTATCATCATACAAAAATTTCAATTTGATGGGTTCAATTTGTATAAAAATTCAATAGAAACATTTATCCTATCGGTTTTTAAATCACGTGACATAATACAACGGGTGTTATATACTTCAACTATATAATCTGATGTGATTGTGGAATTTTACATTCTGAAGACTGGGAGATTTTTCGTTTCCCAACGTTCTTTTGCCGATATTCTCGAATGTATAATATCCAAACACAATCCGAGAGTCTAGAATAACGGTTATTGTTTTATAAATATTCATTTGCGTCAAAATTATTTAAGATTTTTTAACCGTCTTACTTTTCTCGTATCTTCGGGAAGAATAATGCCGTCTTGTAACATTCGAGACGACCTGTACAGAGCGCTCCCTTTGTTTTCAAACATTTGCAACAGTAAGGAATCTTCATCCGCTCCTGCAATATCAAGACCTCCTTGCTGCAAAAATAAGAAAATGAATATTTTAAAATATTCTGAAAGAAAGGAAAGTAACAAGCTTACTTCTAATTTTTCATCAAATTGTGTCTCTGCCAACGGCCAGGAGAAAAGAAAATTTGGTTTAAATGTCCATCCACACTGAAAATAATGATTTACTAAAATGAAAAAATGTAGATAAATATCAAAAATTGTATACGAAGCAACTCAAACAGTTAGTTTATATTTAACAGATTTTATTCTTTGTTAATTTTAAATATAATATGAACAATTTAATTTTATAATATACGACAGAAAGACGGTACGAATAATTATTTTTAAACGTTGAAATAGAACTAATTATCTCATAAAACATAAGTGAAATTATTCTATTAATTAATGACTACAGAATATTAATTTATTTCAGATAAAATCAGATTAAAATACGTAAGAAAATGGGTTGATCTGCTTAAATCATTCTTATGTGCTCTTGAAATTCTTTTGAATTTTTCATAGAAGACCAAAAGATCACTTTCAGACAAGCCACTTGGTTGAACCATTAAATTAGTTGCACATACCGGCAACTCAGAATGCCACTATGAAGCACCAATTGGTAGTTTGTGTGAAAGGCTGCAAAAGCTTCGTGCCACTCGGTGATGGTCGTTTGTGAAGAGATCCTCATCTTCCTGCTACAGACATAACACTGATGTCCGTTTGACAGCATGCCTTCAAAATACGAGGATTTCAATGGGAAGATGAATGCATGTAACTGTGTGGCCCATCTGTAAGTGGTGTGTCACTGCTCTATCTTATTAGCAGAATTTTAAAAAAATCAAACTAAATTATTCAATACTCTATCTGCAATTTCTATAAGACTAATAAGTGAAATTTATTAAACATTAATATTTTCATAGTTAATCTGTGTTTTGAAAGGGTAAAAATATAACATTTACCATAGTAAAATTTTCGTCTGAATGGCAACCTCCTACATTAATGGTAATCTTTGGTACATTTGCACATGAATGAGCTGCTATCATTTTTGCTCTGTCTTTCAAAATATTACCTGAAAATAAGTGTATAACATCAAGTAAGGCATAAGAAATATTGTTAAAATTATTGTGTTTTCTTCCACATTACATGCTTATTACCTTGACGATTATAATCTAGTTTTTCAGGAACACCAGAGTTTTGTAAAAATATCATTGGAATCAATCTTTTTTGACATAAATGGATAAAATGTGCACCTTTCTGAGCGTCGGCAGAGGTGATTGGACCGGAATTAGCGAGTAGCCCAATCAAATACCTTTAAAGCAAACATTAAATACATATTCTGTCTGATAATCATAATACGAATGAATCGTATAACAAACCCTTTTAAAAATGCAAATCCCGTAATCAGGTGAGAACCAAATTTACTTTTGAATTCTTTAAATCCGCTTCCGTCGACAATTCTCGATATTATCTGCAAATTTAGAAAAAGTTTTGACGTTATCGCAAAGAAATTATTTCAATACATAAAATTTATTACAATAAATATTTAAATTGTTTTGATATTCATAATTTCTATAAAGTAGTGTTTCTTAACTTAGGATGCATGCACCTGTGCATTGAAGAAAGCATTTCTAGGGGTGCAAATGGTGACAATAGGTTTTTCATCTTTAGATGTGTAATATAAAATTAAAAACTGTCTTATGCTGTATAAATTTGACTCAACATCAGTGTACTATCAGAGCTCACAATAAACTGGAAATACTACAAAAATGTCCAAGACCCTCACACTACTACCCTCTCTATCTTGAACACAATTTTCAATGGGTCTAAGACCAAATTTTGAGATTCAATGGGGTGCCTCTCATTAAAAAGGTTAAGAAACACTGCTATAGAGTCTCAGTGGGAATGCCACAAAACATGCCGAGGATCTTACAAGTGTCGCATGTAAACGTTAAACATGACTCCTGAAATTGGTTTATCACTTCCTATTTCCACGTGGCTGCCCCATTTTGCTGAAGTTCATGCCACAGATTCAGTACACGGATACCATTTAACGATAAACTTGGAAAGGCTCGTAACAAGATACACAATGCAAGATTTAAATTGGTAGAATTCAAATATACTTTTGAAGAATTCATCTTATTTTCTTAGATCACAAGTTTTTAGGATGTTTTTACTTTGATTTTAATTAATTTAATTTACCAATTTTGTAACTATTGTCAAAAAAATAATAACTATTACACTACCAATAACTAACAACTTACCGCATACATATCGGATTTTCCGATAATATTTTTTCCAGCTATACCATTTAATTCGGCAGCCGAATAAACCGGTTCCAAATACTCGGGAGGAGGAGCAAATTTTTCTAAATTAAAAGTTAAAATACTTTCTCGACACATCTCGATCGCTTCCTCCTCCGTTTCGGCAAAATAGTCGGTACAACCACTAACACTGGAAAAGATTTAATAAAGATTAGGAAAACGTAAATCAAAATTTTTTGAAATTGTAAACATTAGTAATTATTCATAAAATATTCAGATTTTTCATTAATATTATATTTGTTTATCATTTATTCATTATTCTAAACAAATTCTTAAAAATTAAATATGTTTGTTTAAGAATATTGTTTTAGTATGTTGGATAATTCAAATTAAAAGTACACTGATTTCCCCACATTCATGAATAATTGGGACCGAGTAATCCTTCGCGAACGTTGAATTCTCAAACTGAGTTCAATTTTGAATGCTAAATTTATAATTCGATCCAAGAGTTTATGTATTTCTGGTGTTTTAAAAAATTTTCAGAAAAATAAATGGTTTCATTGAATAAATATACTGCAAAATGGTTTATAGTGCTGCAAAAGTCATTTTATTTAAGTCAAAAAAAAAAACAAACAAAACAGTAACATAACGTAGGACAGACACCATATAAATGAGTGAATGCAGTGATCTTTTAGCATTGCGCATTGAATATCCAGTTTACGCACGCACCAATTCCAGTTTACGCACGCACCAATTCCAGTTTACTGTAGTACGTAATTTCTCATTTCCCGAAGGGTCGAGACAATTAACAAAAGTTGAAATTTTGGCGCACAAATTTCTGATCATGAATGATTAAATTTCCAAATGCCAACATCAACAAACGTCAACAGTGTAATGTATTTAAAATGACAAACAAAGAAAGTAATTAATAAAAGATAAAGTAAAATAATTAAACTAAGATATAATAATTTGAAAGGATCAAAAGCCTCTCTACTAATATTATACTTCAAAGAATAAAACAATTTTAAAGTATTTATTCTTTGTTTAATAATTGCACTTTAATTGATTATTTTAATTAACACTAAAGAGAAATATTGTGTATAAAATAACAGATCGTGAGATATAATTCTATTATATCTGATGCAAGTTTTTTTTTATGTTCATGTAATGTTATACCAGTACATCAGCCAGATGGCCGGGCGGACAATGCAGCAGCCTACTGCTTGGAGGATCGGGCATCGAATCCGGATGAGTCTAAAAATCTCCGGGAATTTTTCGGTGGGTAATCCGACCATAAATGTCAGACCCGTCCCTCACTACCTGGTCACCCCACTGTGGGCCTGGCAGCAACCATAATGGGCTTGCTAAAAGAGACCCTCTTAATGCCCACAGGGCAGAACGAGTTTAAAAAAAAAGAAAAAAGTTATACCGGTATGTACAGTAATGGATACAACTTATAAGTCTCACATAAAATACAATAACTATTACTTTAATGTCATTCTCAAATGCACAGTATAAGCAAATTTCTCACTGCGTAATAACTGGTTCATGCTAAGTTAAAGATTATTGGCAGGTTAATCATGTCAAGGTATCAAGTATGAAGAATTTTTGGGAGAGCCAATATTATCAAAAATAGCAGGCAGAAAAATTCTTGTTCATCTGGTATAATATTGATAATTATTGGGTATTTTATTTTGTATTATCTCGTATTAATCTATTACATTAATTTGTTATGTTATACTAACTCCAGCTTTATGTAATACTTTAACCCCCTTGTAATGAACTAAGGTTCAAACGATAAAGAATTGATATAATATTGAAAGACAGAGTTCTAAACAGTAAATCTTTTAAAAATTTTAACATTTTTAAACAGAGCAAGATTTATTTATTCAGTTTTCATTTTATGAAAGCTTTATTAATTTAATTATATGACAAAATAGAGGAATGTTATACTTCTAAGAGCTTTATTCTAAAATTACAACTACAGTAAAGCATCGATTATCCGAATATCGATCAATCGAAATGTCAATTAACGGAAAGCTTTCCGGTCGGTAAATTTAAATTTCCGCTAGTGCCGTGGCAATACAATCTTTGGCTATGTCTTGAGCTACTCCAATAATATTTTTGTTGATGTGCGTGTTTTAACTGGCAGCACTGGCGCGACCACGAGAGGGTACTGAAGGACGTGCCAGGATTTGAACGAATTTCAACATGTGATAGATTAATATATTTTTTCATACATAATTGGTTATCCGAAAAATCGATTTTCCGAACAACCCTAGTTCCCAATTGATTCGGATAACGATGCTCTACTGTACATGCTTCCTTGAGTCATACAAAAGTTTTTGTAATCTGTAACTTATGCACTTTCAAATACTTTTCGCCAATCTTTGGATGCAAAACAAAACTTGCAATAGATGAGAAGTGTCCAAAAGTGCTTAGGCTATAGATTATAGAAAATTTGTAATACTCTAGAAGCAGCAGGTACTTATTATAATTTTACAATAAATTTCAAAATCCATGCAAATTTTCCATCAAATAAATCCATGCAATTTTGCATGGATTTATTAATCAGATGTTCAAAATAATAATTTAATTAATTATCATCCTCCTTAACTATTCCTTCAAATTTCAATGTTAAAACATTTGATTGAATGAATGATTAAAGTTCATTTAAACATAAAATTAGTATTTCATTATTTAAATATTTTTTTCTTTAACTGCCATTTAAGTAGAAATAATTTTTAAAAGTGTTTAATTTCGGCATTTCAAATGAACTATGTGTCTATGATTTACGTAAAATTTCTATTGTATTTTATAGCTAATAAATACTGTTTTATGATGTGCCTAGTGTTACAAAAATTCCTTATGAATAAATACTGACATTTTTCAATATCAAAGGCAACGAAGAAATTTATACTGTTTGTAGAATTTTTATATTACATGTAAACATTAACTGGTTTAATTTCTTGTATAATTAAAGTAATTTCAATAATAGAATATCAAACATAAATTATTACCGACAGTGTAAGTCCGCTCCGCCTAGCTCTTCTTCCGTTACTACTTCGCCCGTTGCTGCCTTCACTAAAGGTGGACCGCCAAGAAAAATTGTTCCGATTCTGTCGATAATTATTGCTTCTTCGGCCATTGTGGGTGCATATGCTCCACCGGCAGTACTGCTTCCACATACAATTGCAATCTGTTTAATAATTTATAAATTATTATTTTTGCATTTAGTTATGTAGTAACAATTTGTTTTATTCATTTCAATACTTTTTTTATTGAAACAATAAAGATTATTAAATATTAATGCAACAAACAATATTTTATTCATATACATAGGATCTTCCAAAAACAATTCTTCCATTTTAAATTATGGTAATTATTATCTGAGAACATCATAATGTACATTAAAACAAAACTGTTCAAGTTCTATATTTGCCCATTACAATTTCTCCACACATGCATTTCATGTCAAACGACACACGTCCAACCAATACTCAAATTCTTCCAACGTTTGCTATGGCACATCTGTCATCACTCCTCCCACAGCAGCCACAATTTCACAGCTCCTGCAGATTACTCATATTACACAATGATGCATGATTTGGACTTCTCTATTGTCACAATTTTCACTTACAGTGCTTCCTAGAGGTAGTAGACAGCAAGATGTTTGAATGTAGATGGAGACGAAACTCTAACAGTTACTCTATTGACTGGTGTGTGTTGCATATTTCTTGGTTAATAATTAACATACGGTCGACTCTGCACAAGTCGACACCCGGATAACTCGTCACTCGTCGGTTACGTAGCAAATTTTTTGTGGTCCCGGCCGACTTACATAAGCATTAATGTTATTAACCTTAAAAAACTCGGTTTACTCGACATCGTTTAAACTCGTCACCACTGGATAAATCAACATACTTTTTCTGTTTCACACTTTTTAGAATTCTGATAAGTCGACTCCCCCCTGAAAAATGAGTTTACACCACACAGCTTATTGTACGATGTGAAATCATTTTTTCAGGAGGGGAGTCAACTTATCAAATGTCAAAAAAGTGTGAAACCAAAAAAGTATGTTGATTTATCCAGTGGTGACAAATTAAACGATGTCGAGTAAACCAAGTTTTTTTAACATTAATAACATTATTGCCTATGTAAGTCGGCCGGGACCACAGAAATCTGTCTAATTAACCTACGGTGACAAGTTATCCGGGTGTCGACTTATGCGGAGTCGACTGTAATTTAAAATGGTAGCATTCATTTTGGAAAACACCGTATACATAACCTGTGGAATTCCTTTAGCAGAACCGATGGCTTCGTTTCGGAAAATTCTACCTCCGTGATCTCTGTCGGAAAATACTTCAGACTGCAATAAAATCGAGATGTTAGAAAAAATTATTTCAGCTGTCTGGAAATTTTCAAACTTACTTGAAGTGGTAGAAAAGCACCTCCACTATCTATTAAAAGTACTCCCGGTATACGATTAATCGAACAAATTTTCTGAGTTCTGATATTTTTCTCCACCCCTATGGGAAAAAACGTCCCGCCTTTAACGGTTGCGTCGGAGCCTCCCGCTAGACAATAATGGCCATGAATCTGTCCTATTGCTTTAAACGAATGTAAATAATGTATTATATTTCTATAAAAATATTTAAATTTTAATTAGTAAAAAGCACATTCTTATCATCATTAGGTAGAGAGATACAATTATAATTATCTAATGAAATATTTTTAATAAATTTATTTAAACCCATAAAGAAACCTATTGTATTGAACTCAGTAATTAATCAACATCTTCCCAAATACTTTTGGATCTAGTAAATCCATCTTTGGAAGATAATAGTAAAAATATAGTACTAAGTTCCTCTAAAGATAAACTTCATATCTTCTCACATACTTTCTAACCTGTTACTATATTTTGTCTAATAAACAGCACGCTGTCTATACATTTTCCAGCTTGCAACTGTATTGTTTATTAATGTGTGCTAGTGTTTCTGAAATTTCCTGATTTCACTTTATTAATGTTTGAGCCCAACACTTAACATACACTTTATTTCAAACATATAATAAGAGTGACAATGCTGAACAGACAATACATTTTTCAGCTTAAAATAAGCTTTATCTTCCTCCATTAAACAGCACACAGTTTTAGAGGGTGTCGTCTATAACTTTTGTCATCTTGGAGCTACACTATTTATTAAAATAAACACAGCATATATTGTTTTGCAACTCCAATAAAGTAGCTTTCTTTCTCAATTTAAAAAGTTAGTGTTTTTCTTAAATATTATTGAGGTTAAGGCTGAAGTTTTAAACGCAAAAATGTGTACGTCGGACATTCGATGCCACTTTCCCATAAGCCTAGAAGTTTGACAATGACATTTGGAATGTCGAGCATGATTCCACTGACTTTCCAAACACCATTGTCAAACTTCTAGGCTTACTAGAAAGTGGCACTGAACGTCCGACGTACACATTTTTGCATTTAAAACTTCAGCCTCAACCTCGCTATTTATTTAATTTCAAATTATTCTGAAAAGATATTTCTGTTGAAATATGTCTTAATTTATTCTTTTACTTGTCATAAAATTACCTCAATTAACATCACAAATCTAACCTTCAATTATTACTGTTCTATTCTTTCCCCCCTTTTTTCTCCCCATCCCATTCCCTTCCCCCATCCTTCTCTCACCCTCTCTATCACCCCCCTTTCTTATTGGCAACACCCCTGGGTACGCCATTTCTTTCGCACACTATCACTAACACTATTACTTTGTAAAAACCTGCTTTATAGATTGAAAGAATGGCATAATGACCTCAAAGGCTTCCATCAAGAACCTTAACTTGTTGTATTCATAAATTTTATCTAATTACTCATTCTTTATCAAATACAAACAATTACTGGATTAAAAAAAATCATATAAATACATCTGAAGTTTTATCAGATAAGATTATATTTTCAATGAAATAATTTTAAGATACATTTAACTTCAAAATATAATTTTTAAAAATTATATAGAATATTTTTGACAGTCAACATGTTAAATATTTTTGAATTGAGACATTTAATTACAGATATTACATTCAACGAGTTAACAAATTCACTATAATACTGTACCTACAACCAAGCCAGCAGCCGAAATATTCCCGTAATCCATTCCCAATCCGGCTAGAAGTCCAATTTCTAAAACTGGCGATTCCGGATCGAACAGTTTTTGCAGACGATGTCGTACGAGTAACTTCTTCTTAACGTTTACGTGCTTTTTGATAGCCTTTTCGCTTCCTCCGGCCAATGCCATATCTTGAACTGATTTTAAACATAAATGTATTCTATTCGATTTTTCTACAGAAGTTTTGAATTCTGAACTCTGTGAATCAATCGATCCATCTAAAACCTATCATCATTAAAAAAAAAAAAAGGTAATATAAAACATACTGTTGATCAAATAAGTGTTTACACAATTGAATGATTTCGGTATTAATAAATTTATTCAAATTTAATGTGTAAAGTATAAAAGTATTTCTTACTCTCTAATTTAATAAACTAAACTAAATATCAACACAACTTTCTTTATTTATAAATCTAGAAAAATACATTTAATCAAATGGATTTTCTGATTTTTAAGAAATCAGAAAATGTTTTTTTTTTATATAAATGTATCAGACCATTTGTCATTCCATCATGAGACGTTTCTAATTTAATGAAGATTTAAATCACAGTATTCTAAACTAGTTATTCTATTTGGGTGTGTAAAATGTACATTACGTAGATCCAAACTTCAAATCAAACATTCGAACGACCTCAAATATACGTAATATTTGAAGTATGAGGATCATTCAAAAAGAAACGAGCTGGAGGCTGGAATGTGAAAACCGATGACAAAATTGTAATATCGTTGCGTGTGTAAGAATGTGTGGTTCCGACAACAGCACGGAAGATCACAGCCTGCCACTAGAGGGTCGCGGGTGCATACCACATGACTACAAAGCTAGCAGAAACACGCGTCAATCATCCACCGCAGTCAGTCGTGTTGTAAACACGACTGACAGCGATGGACGATTGACTCTGCGGTCCTGGGTAACGACTCCATCAACCAGCTGGACATTGTCATCAGTAATGCGGTGTGGTGTTCCTGACCGCGCATCATTGGCTAACGACACCCGCCCTTCCCCGAAGCGCTTGTGCGACACCTTGACCCTTGCAAGGAACATGCAAGGAACACGCAGTGTTCACTGTACACTTGTGACATTCTTCGATGAATGTCTGTTCCCCTACTCCTTCCACTGTCAGAAAACAATCAATACCTCTTTGCTCTTCTTCTGACGCCTCCATTTCACCGTTTACAACATAACTGACTGCAGTGGATGATTGACGTGTGTTTCTGCTAGCTTTGTAGTCATGTGGTATGCACCCACGACCCTCTAGCGGCGGGCTGTGATCTTCCATGCTGTTGTCGGAACCACACATTCTTACACACGCAACGATATTACAATTTTGTCATCGGTTTTCACATTCCAGCCTCCAGCTCGTTTCTTTTTGAATGATCCTCATATATTTTACATCAGTAATAACCACTTGTGACCTGCATGGTCTGTCCACAAGACAGACAATAATGACATATTTCAGCACACATTATTTTTCAATAATTGTGTTAAGTATAGCATTGTTCAGAGTCTTGCACAAGTTACAAAAATTGGAATATCAGCTCTTGTAACTGGTTATTCTCACAGGCATCCACAATGTTTACATTAGCGACTGTAAGTTAAGATAAAATGTAAATGGTTTTTTAATCTAATTTCCCGACATTTTGGTTTCTTATAACAGTGTTTTCAGGAAGAGCTTGTTTGGTAATTTTTGTCAGCGTGGTAAATTGGGAGTTACACATACATCAAGGTGTGCCCCTCGCCAGTTCAAAAGTTGCCATCCCTTGAGTCTCATGAAGTTGGCCATTGCTGTTTAACACATTCAAACAGTAGGGCTGATTTAGAATGAGGTGATTTGAATGTTCGTTAAAGTACAAAGATCTCATAATGGAATGACCTTCTGAAAGAATTTACTATTTATTTAATACAAACAAGATATTTTCTGGCTTCTTGAAAACTTGAGTGTTTTCTTAACTAATCAATTTATCTCTATGGAGCCATCACATCCCCAGAATCATATAATATTATATAATAAACTAATAGAGTTATTAACTTACCTTAAAAGAAGGTAATTTTGTACTTAAACATCTAATAGTATATTTACAAAACTGAAAATTATTTCTATTTATCAACATTTTGAAGTCATTACCCTATAAAAAAAACACAAACATATTTAAATAATAATATAAATATATTATTATATTATATTAAACAATATACCAATAAGACATCAATTCTTTAATCTCATATAATAAACAAACATTCACACATTAAAATGATCATATCATAAATAATAAAATACCAATATTATAAAGAGCTTAATATAAATTATTTTTTTAATCTGAATGGACCATATATAAGATGGAAGTCCTGTAAAATTAAAATGGAGCTGAAAAATTTGAAGTTGCCATATCACTAATGGCATCATGTAATGCTGTAATGTCTAAACAAATTTACAGCCATCACCAGTCATATCTAAAGCTGTACATAAGAACAATAGACAATATCCATGGAGTAAGAAAAGTCAAAGGAAACAACAATCTAGGTCTGATCCTTTGCAAAATACTAACCGGGTTGCTCATTAAACACACGATAGGCTTAACAGAGCATGCGGCACGACTCCAGTCATGCCCAGGAAGTATTCGGTGTGACAGCGTTTCTCGGGTTTTATGAACTTTAGCCCTCTCTAGTAATGCAGAGAGCACTTGACTTCTAGCATCGTTTTCAGGAATAGTTCCGGAGTTTTTCACTTTTAAATTTACCCAATTTTTAAGGATCTTCAATATTTCAGATAGGCAGATTTCAGGAGAGAGCAAAGGGGTTGTCCGCAAATGACATTCATACTAGAAGAGAGGGAGGGGGTTACGACAAGTCAAACAAAAAGTTGGATAAGGGGAAAGGAAGAAGTTGAGCTTCAGTGAATGAATGTTTATTTCAATAAATTTTATACAGTTCATACATTTTATTATATTTATTTCAGAATTTCTTGTATGTTTCATTTCTACTTATGATATCTATCATTCATAAAGTGATAAAGGTTTAAAAGGGGGGTCAAGTTTTGCTGGACGTCCAAAAAGAGGTTATGGAAACTTGGACAAACTGGGACAAAAGAGGGTGGGGTAGTAAAAATTTCAAGAAAAATGAGAGTGTAATTTATGGACAGCACCAAAGGGTCACATGTACGCCATTGGTTTCTTTTGACTTTTTTACTCCTGTGGGAATAGTGTATAACTCTGATAAGATCTGAACCATCTCATTCAAAGCTGCAATTTTACCATAAGGCAGAAGAAGAATACAGAAGGCAGAAGAAGAAACAGCATAAAAATATAATTCGATTATAATTATAAAAAATTTATAAATCATATAATAAAAAATAATTTAGTGATAAGAAATATAAAGTAAAAGGGTAATTTTGCAGATGCGAATGACACTGTTGGGACCTTAACAGAGCTCACAAAAGCAAAAAAAGTCAAAGAAACCATATTTCTGTATGTGACCCTCTGCGAGATATAGCCTCCTGAAATCAGCCTACTTCCAGGTGCTATAAAGAGTCACTCCACACACTCCACCAAGCCTATCGCATATTTAACACAGTTTGGCACAATGATCAGACATTCTAACAATATTTATCGGTAAAGAATAAAGAAAAGTCCGACATGCGGCCCTTTACAAGACGTTCGCCTCCAAATGCGGAACCCCAACGGCAACAGTTCCGTTGCCATCTTGCTTGCAGACATCACATTTGCAAGCAAGTTATATTTTAGGCATGGTGACCAGAGTCTTTACCATAAATAATAAATGCATTAACTTATACAAATCAAAAACAATTTTCACCTCAAACCAATGCCTATTTTCCACACTCTGCATCGGTTGAGGCTGCCATCACTTGCTTCGACCAACACTCCGCATGTAGTCGTGCGTTTCAGCGCTGACTATCACTATCACTCGCATATCAGTGTCCACACGAGCCTAGCTCCCATACCCCCTAAAACTATATAATATCGAGTACTCCCCAAACAGTAGACTGGGCTACTGGGCCGAACAGTCATGCACGACTCCCGAAGCAGGCCGGTTTCGGGGAACTATATCTCGTGAAGGGTCGCATGTAGATATAGTTCCTTTGACTTTTTTGCTTCTACGGGCAAAGTCTACAGCTCTGTTAAGGTCCAAACAGTGTCATTCACATCTGAAACTGTGCCAAATAAGAGTATATGTATTGTCATATATATATATATATATATATCTTTGTTATCAATACTAAAAAGCTGTGTAATCTTATCAAATGTCAAAGTTTATATTTTGTAATTCACAGTTAAAAATTAAATAGGAATAATTTTTCTGTATAACACTTACTTTTGAAATTGATCACTTGATCAATTTCATAAATAAAGTACACGTGGGGTCAGCAACCTGATAAAAAAAAAAAAAAAAAAAAAGATTAGTAAACAGTCACATTATTATTATTTATCTGACGTTTCGAGCTTTTATAGTCTGTTCGCAATCAAATAACGATACAAAATGTCGTAATGAAACAAGAACTTTACTTTAAACGTAGCTTTAATTCGTTAAAACAACATTCAAATCGACTACTACTTACTGAAAATCAGCTGACTGGAGATAATATTTCCACCGCTAGAGGCGCTCTTAAAGTTGATTCGTGCTTTTTTTTTTGCGATAACAATTGATGAAATGTGTTTATTTATTTAGTTATTTTTTTCAACGATTTTTTCGGACAGGTCGAAAAATTTTTCCCAGGAATTTTTCGGTGTGGTCTGACCGGATATGTCGGCTTTGTCCCACACCACCTGGCCGCCACATTGTAAGCTTGACCGAACTCATAAGGGGCTTGCTAAAAGAGCCAGCCCTCTTGGTGCCCACAAAAGGAAAACCCCTGGGTGCGCCAATGTCACTAGCAGTTAGTCTTTGGTTTCAGCTCGATCGACGGGCTGACTAGTTAAAATTTTTCAAGTTTTTTTAGCGTGTCTAAAACCCAGGGATGAATTTCATCTGTGACGCGTCATAGCTTCACGAAGCCCAGGTATTTTAAAGTACCCGATGTACAGTGTTCACTTCAGATACTTTTCTTTTCGAGGAAGTTTTCTTTTATATATAATCGGTTTAAGGCTCCTGTCGGTGGGAATCCCAGACAATTTCCCATTTTTTTCATAGGATAACGCGCCACTAAGTTTCCTATAAAAAATCATCCCAGGAAGTATTCCTTTGCTAAACCGCCTTCGTATTGCATTGCCTTATTCCATTCATCAACGACGAACAGCCAATGATAATACAAAAATAAATTAACACACCAAAATATTTTAAAAAATTAAAACATTGTAAAGTAAAAATTAAAAGTTTATTAATTTTAGATTGATTAATCCAAAATACAATTATTTAATAAATTTCTTTTCGGAAGATTTTAGCAATAAAATTTAATCAATCAGGTCCAATCGCCGATTCGTTCATTAAGAGCCAATGTTGAATTTTTATGAAGAATTTTGTTTTATATGGATGCCCGTTTTTCTTTCTATGATGGCATTTCGGTTACAGGAAGCTGTTGTCTCGACACCACTTCATAATACTGTCGTAGCACTGGTAGGCGTGGTATCGTGTTGCTCCGGTCTTGCAACGAAGCCAAGTCACAAACTGTTTCTCGTTGCCCTTCATTCTCAGAAATCTCTTGACGATGCGATAGACGAATTGATAGCCTCCGGCTCTGAACCGTCCTCCGTACACGGGTCCGATGCCGGGCAACCTGTCAGAACGATTGGGACCCAACGGACATCCGAGGAACGTCTTTCTTTTTTTGGTGTTTCTGATGGCCACCGGGTACCCATTTTTTCTGGACTTCTTGTTTCTGTCTCTCGGTTTGGCCATTTCCTGGAAAGACGATCCAACAAAGATGGTTGTATTTCTAACAACGTAGTCGAAAAAATGGTTTATCAAATAATACGTTTATTGTTATTTTTTAAACAATATCGTATTCATTTGTATGTTATCAATATTTATAAATGTACAAAAATTCGAATTTATTCATTTAATAGTGAATAAATATTTTAAGTGTAAATATAAGTATTTTTATCCTGTGTTGGATAAATTTTATTTTCGAATCTGGCTTCGTTGTGGCGCAACTAGATGCAATATCTCTTCTCGGATAAGAGCGATTGGCATGGTTTGCACCAGCTAATTGCCTCTATACAGGATACTGTTTTAGTAGGCAATTTTATCGTTTTCAAGCACTTATATTTCCCGTGGAAAATGGCAACTAACGTTTTGTGTATGCATGTTTTGTACATATTTTCCTCTTGCTGTATACATTGTATCTGTTTAATAAATAGGTGCATTTGCATTTTTCTATATTGTATTTCATAGCATATCTACGACAATATAATTCGGAAAACCGTAGCTCATCTTCTGACGCATTTAATTAATGGAGTACAGCCAGTGGTGATATTCAGCGGGTTCGCACAGGTTCGGCCGAACCCGTTGTTAAAATTTTCAGTTTTCCGAACCTTCTTAAACACACGGAACATTTCTGAGTGGTTTTGTTTGTTTTTTTTAATATATTAAAATATACGTATTATACTCTGTAATACTACTATACTAGAGCCTTATACCCAGTTCGCACCGAGCGTTTCAATCTAGATTGTGAGCAAGGTCGGGGATTATGTCTTGGTGCGATCTCTCTCGACCGTTTCAATCTCGACCGAAACGAAGTTTAATCACGATCGATTCAAGAGAGTTCTTGAAACTAGATCCAGTCATAAGAGAGACCTCACAATCTCACGCGCGCGAGATAATACAAGATGGCTGTGGAACACGTGTCGGGGTATGGACAGCGAAATAAAAAGGATATTGTATTTCGAGAGATGATGACATCTGTCTATTATCAGCCGGGGTGAAAATTATTCGGGGTGAAAAATTTCTCTGCCTGAAAAAAAAGGTCGACAGCACTAATATACTATTGTTACTTCGCCCAGGGCTCGCGTTCCAAATACGCCACTGATTATTAGATATATCGCAAGAAAAGGTATTGTATTTATTTCCAGCCAAAACTTCCA
This sequence comes from Centruroides vittatus, assembly GCF_030686945.1. Taxonomy (NCBI): domain Eukaryota; kingdom Metazoa; phylum Arthropoda; class Arachnida; order Scorpiones; family Buthidae; genus Centruroides; species Centruroides vittatus. The sequence continues at coordinate 309,797 of NW_027121750.1, read as the reverse complement.
TTTTGTTTGTCGGTGATTGTTAGGAAAAAATTTTCTGCTAGCGAACCCTTTGTTAACTATTTCGAATATCACCACTGAGTACAGCGGATGATTAAACTCCGATGCATAATTTTATTCTCCACATCTGTATTCAGAGAATTCAATTCAAAAGAAAAATATTACTACGTAATGCAACACGTAGATTTTTCTTATTTATATTATTAATACGATTTTAATTAATATGCGTCATCCGGAACCAAGGTCCTAGAAAATATTCCAGGACCTTGATCCAGAACAGTTAGTCATTTCTACATATCTTCGCATTAGGTTCATTTAGAATAACTTCTACGACATATTTTATAAATTTACAAATAATTAAATCAATTTATTCGTATTATTTATACTTGACTCTAATAAATGAATAATATACATATTTAATAATAAAGTTTTAAATTTCTAAAAATTTAATTTATATTTACGATTTAACCGTCTCACGCTTTGCTTATTTTACGATTTATTAATATAATTCTTCCAAATAAAAACGAAATTATTATGCAACTTTTTCGTTTTTCTCATCAATTTAAATAATGGTAATGAAAATAACTATCACGTGACTATTAAGAAGCAAGATGGGTTCGTCGGACTGTTTGGAGAAAGGGAAAGAGACGACAGAGAGTGAAGAGGATTGGAGAGTGAGTTGCAGCGACGAAGAGAAGGAAAGTTGTCGAATATGGGAGCCGAAACCGGAAGAGATATTGGATTTGTATATAAAATTAGAGAAGAGAGGAATCTTGGATCTGGAGTGGCAATGCCCGGGTAGAAGATCTCCCAGTGTCCATTCCAGCGAATCGGAATGCGTCGACAGGAAACAAATGGACGACGAAGATCTCAAGCTCAAGAGGTTCGTCGTCGCTTTCTTTCTTACTTCGTTACGGTGCGTTATACGGCAGAAGAGAGTTAATCCGTAAAGTCGCAGTTCTGAATCGGGGGGATGCACTCCCCAGCTTTAAACCCTCCTACTCCAGTGGGTATGGTCACGGCTATAAGGTCCTCCCAGTTGCCTCCTTCCCGGCGTTTCGTGTTAGGAGTCGCTCTCGATTCCCGTGTGCCGGTGGCCAAGCCAGCACACGGAAACGGAATGCCACGGATCTGCCAGACGCTGGTACTCAGTCCTGGGTTTGTGCTGGACCGGCCACCCGTTTTTCTTTGTGTTTGTGACATCTAAATGGGGACTGCTTTTCACGTAAAACTTTCAGAGAGGCATCCCCGTGGCGTATCGTCTGCCAGTTGCGTTGCTGCGGGTGAAATGACAATGCTCTCGATTCCGCAATTGCCCCGGCGGTGTGAGTGCACCCCCATCTTCACCTTATTTTCCACCCGAGATTTTTAATGCACCGTGTGTCTAAACGAATTCTGATTTGTGGAATACTAGAGTACCGGATTGTTATCAGAGAATTCCGGTTTGTGGGATACTTGTCGGAGGGTGCCGGATTAACGAACCGTCGTCGTGTCTACAATGCCCTGCATTTCGCTACGTTACGTTAAGTAGAAACTCGTGGACCGAGTTGTACGTTTTTATGCAAATAAGTAAGTAAATGTCAAAAATACGGAACTTAGTATATACGCGTCCACCTGAAGAAAGAAAAGATTCTGACGGACGGGATCGAACTGGCAGTTGTAGTTAATCTAAGAACTCTAGCGATGCATCTTTAAGGATGGATAAGGTCGAAGTTTACCGATGTCCTTGGTCGGTTGATGGGCCGTCCTTGGACGTGGACGGACGGTCTGTTAACGGGCGGATGACGGGTGATTATGAATGGACGACGAGGAATGATAAACACGGTGCCCTTAAAGCTAGCTACTTGATGCCATTGGCCATCGAGACAAGGCAGTGGCTATCGATTTTATCCGTCCTCCCCTGAGAATTAACCAGATCGAATTCTTCAACCTTATCTATCACTAATAGTGCATTGCTTACTTTGTTATATTTTGATGGATAAAATAGATTTGATTTGTGGTTGAATCCAGAAACTTAAGAGTACTCTATCTAAGAAAACGTTTAGGGACACTTGTATCGTGTATTATGGCTATAACCTGAGTAGAAAAGCACATTATACTCGTATTAGGATTTAATGATTATTTTCAATAAACAAAGATCAATGTATGAGGTCAAAATAGTTTTCATGTTTGAATATTGGTTTGCTTTAGTTAGGTGTGTGTGCGTGTATGTATGTGTATATTTTAGATTTTGTTTATTAACAATTTCAGTACTCAGTTAATATATAAACATCTCTCCCCGATGGCAATTTGGATTTCTTATTGTGAGATTGAACCTCGATTTGTTTGTCACACACTATGTGAGAACTGTTCGACACAAATGAATATGCAAAATGGAATCTTAACCCAAAAGTCCCATGGAAAGGATGGGGTGATAATTTTATAAAGAAATTTCAAACTTGAATTTTTCGAGAATTATGTAGGGAAAAAATTAGACTTGAAAGTCATCACCAAGAGGATGACATTATATATTTAAACATATGACATACACCTGTATATTCTTTATAATACTAAGCCAGGTGTAATTTATTGTAAAAATGTATTTGTTTGCCCTTTTTTTGTTTATAATTGTGGCATAATAGACCAGTAAAAGGGAAAAACTTTTTAAATATATCTTCCGCATTTCGTATAAAGTATAAATCTTCATATTTTTAGGTGCGAGCCTAACGAATTCGACTTTGATGACGAAATGTCCGATGGATCCACTCAAAAAATAACGCCAATCAGGAGAACGCCAGGTTAGTCAGATCGTTAACTTACTTTTTGACAGTGTATGAAAGCAGTTGCCTCACAGAAGTTATATTACTCCGAATTTCTTCCAGTCGGCGGTAGCAGCAGTGCCCAGAAGCGGGTGGCAAGACTGGACAAAGTAATGCTGGACATAAGACGATATCGTCACCTGGACGAGATGGATAAGAAAATCCAAAAGCCGGGCGACAGGCAAAAGACCATCTCAAACGTTTCCCAGTCGACGGCTGGAAATTAGAATGCGGAGCGACTTATCGTTATGTAACATTTAGAGACACATAACTGCATTTTTAATATTTTATTCATTTTTCATCGTCATCTTCATACTTTTTTTAATATCAATAAACTGAGTAAAAATAATTTTTACATTTAATTTTTATTGATTTTAAAAATATTTACGTAATATAAAACATTAGCATGAATGCACGGTTGCTTCTTAGTTAAATTTTATCGTGTTCTAGATTGCCGTAAATATACTTAGTGTCGGCCCCTCGATAGTGCTTGCAACAGTTAACTTTAACAAGTATTATGCAATTTCAGCCTCAGAAAATTTGGTTAATGTTACCCTTGGTGCCAAGATGGCAGCTTGTCTCTGATTCCAGCAAAGAAACAGTGGGATGCATGTTCTAACCTATTCTAATAAATTACCATAATTATTAGCATAAGTTAGGTTAGGTTAGAACGTGCGTCCCACTGTTTCCTTGCTGGAATCAGAGACGAGCCGCCATCTTGGCACCAAGGGTAACATTAACCAAAACGTTTAATGCATAAATATATTAATATTTCATTATGCCTTTCATTGTAAGATTGCAGGTTCTATTTCCAGATAAATTTATTTGTATCTTTTCATGAATTTTTTTTGAAGTAATTGTCAAATATGTAAAATGAGAAAGGCTTAAATACAACGAAAACACCTAAACAGGCATATATTACCTCAAATTCACACTTTTATAAACATTTTCGTCTGCTTATATTAATACCAAGTTATATATATGTACATAAAGATGTCTGTTATGAGTAGATGAAAACATTTGTAATATATATGCTAGTTTAGATGTTTTGTTTGTGTTTAGGTATTCCAGTATTGGAGAGTGATCAATTAAACGACAAAGGCTTTCGGACATTTTTTATGAAGAATTGACGTATTTTCTTAGTTGCATCGATTACGACGTATTCGACTAATTTATCGACGTAAGTAAATGCGTATTTGGAGTTTTCTATAGTTGGAATAAACCGACGAAGACGGTCGACGGCAAGAAGAGCATCTTTTGAATGGGAACCACATATTGCCGCTCGTCATACCCTTAGTTATCTGCTTCAATATCACTTTCTTTGTTTTCATTACGTAAATTATCAAATAAGTACTGTTAATCATTTTAAAACCCTTACGACTGAAAACTGTGTTTTGATCTTAACATTTAAATTAGATGAACAACTCTGAGTCTGATTAATTTTTAGTAGCCAAACAACTTTGGTGCTGGATTAGATTTATTTTGGAGTGTTCTACTCCATCTTAAGGTCCAAGTACAGAATAAGAATGATGGTAAAGTTCCAAAGAATAGATCTAAAAGCTTTAAAATTATGTATTTTCAGTTTGATTAAGCATATTACTTAAGATAATTTAAAGCACAAATTGTAAACACATTTACCGATATTGGCTCGCAATAATTAATTAAAAATAGAACCGTACTGTTTACGCTTGCATAATCTATATAATAGATTATTTGTCCATTTAAAAAATTATAAATGTTTGGAGATAAATTTATTTATTTACACACAGACAAGCATTTAAACTATAATCTATAGTTTATTTCTTAAAAAAGAATCTTATTTACAATTAATTATAAAATGCACAATTTCAAAATTGACCCGTAAATGTTACAAAATAAAAATATGTCCACAAATTGAATTACTTACATTATGACTGTATAAATCGTGTGTGTGTCCCACACACACATTAAACAAACTTTTAAAAAATATGTGCGTCAAAAAAAAAAGAAAAAAAAATAGAAATTCAACTATCGTGGAACAGTATGGTGTAAATTAATTTAAAAAATATACACATGTATATATATATATATATCCGTTTGGAATGCTTGCCACATTCATTTGTCCTCTTTGTATCCGTTTGTCAAAGAGCGTTTACTAGTGCTGGGTGTTTCGGTTTCTTCGGATTCCGAACTTCTCGATCGTTTGTTCTGTAAACAAAACATACAATAGTTTATCAACTTCTTTCAGTTTTATTTATTGTATTTCCTTCAATTTTGCTAAAAATTAAAATAAATCAATAATAAGATGAACACAGACCGAGATTCCTAGAGATTTTTCCAAAGTTATTGTTAAACTCATGTAATAATTCAGTATTTTTTTTTAAGAACATTTTGAAAAATTAAACTAAAAAACATTACAATTATTAAAACAAAAAGTTCAGTAATGTTGAAATGCTGTCGTTCCTATTTCATTACTTTTAATTGCCTACGAGAGGGATAAAAGTGGAACTGTGGATCCACTGTTACCGAGTTTGGGACAAGAAGTTCAATTATACAGGAATTAAATGAAAATACAATAGTTAAAATATTGCATTTTCACTTAACATGATCGCTGTCCTCCACAGGAGTGATATCCCTGACCGGTGCTGAAGAATTTATTTGGTTTTGTTTAGTATATGTATGGAAAAAACATCAATTATTCTTTTTGGTTAGGTACAGTACATTCCCAAACTAGACGCTTTATAAAGCGCTTTACTTGTGTGCTCTTACGCCACATTAAACCAGACCAGTTTAGCGTCAAGTCCAACAAAATTTTTCTCTGCTGAAACTGTTGCAAGTGATATGTCAATGATGCAGACAATTATTGATAGTTTAAATTGGTATATTATTGATATCTCACAGCATTTTCATGTACAACATGATATAATTGTCTTTCGTTTTATTAAACGTTAAAGATCATTTAAATTTTTTATTGAAATGTTATCGATCAGTGGTGCTTGTTTCCAATTAATTCTTTAAACAATTTGTTGAGTTTAGGAACATGTGATTTGCTTTCTAATAGTTCATATGCTCAATTTGCTTCTCGTTTAGTTTTGGAAACTATTTGCTGCTTTTGAGGTTCATTTATATGCATGCTTTGACTTATTGCCTATGTTCTAAAATTTTATGAAATAAACCCCTCCTCTTCTAAGAGGGTGTTTGTTTCACAGACTCTGGAACATACAAGAAATACTTAATTTATTGAGAACAACTCCTAATAGGTTTAATTTGCTTAAATTCCTTTCCAGAAACCTACTTTTATACATAAGGCACATGAGGATTCCCTAAGTTTCTTGCTGCTTTCTTTTATTATCCTTCCAAACAATTGGATCACAAGGTCTTTCCTATATTTAGTTACTTGTTTCCTTGTAATTTTGTCCCAAATATTAGAAGAATCCATACTGTTCTGGTAAAAATACCTTATACACAAAGCCAAACATTTCTCATGGAGGCAGCCATGTTGAAAATTCTTTAATTTATTAATAGTTGTCACTAAATTATACTAATCACAGGAAACTCTATTGCATATTTTACAAGAGTTCCTTATCACAAAAAACTCAATGAAATCAAAATATGAATAAACAATACTGTATTTGATATAGAGGAAAAAAATTAATTTTTAATTAGAAATCTGAACCTTTTATGATTAATATTTCAATAGACATAGTGAGAGGAACATATAATAGAATTTACCCTCAGTTTCATCTGTTGGTTGTTAGGATACATCAATGCATTAGCTTTTTTGATCATCTTCTTGTCCTGTAAGAGAAATTTACGTTTCTTGTATTTTATATAATAAATCATAGAAAACATTAATAAACTTTGCAGTGGAAAATAATTATATAACCCCATTTTAAATAGAATTTTAATTACGATTAATTCCAGTTTAGGTTGTAAATCTTTTATGTAAAAACAGTGCGGATAAAAGTGGTTTATATACTCGTAAATACAGTGTCTTCCGAAATGAATGCTAACCTTTAACGTGGTTACAGAAATTAAATTATTATCTAAGAAGTATGCGATGTACAACGAGAAACTGTCAGAGTTTCATTTCCCATCTGTATTCAAATATTTTATTGTCTACTACCTCTAGGGAAGTGCTATAAGTGTACAGGAAGGCATTGTGTGTTTGGCAGTTTGCAAAATTGGAATCACTCTTCATTGTACAACATGAGTTTTGTAAAATTTCAAAGTGATCCACTATTTAAGACAAACTTTCTCTGGACATTTCCAGGAGAACGCAAAACGATTTCGAGTTTGCAAACGGCAGAACACAAAATGCCTTCCTAATTACAGAGTTGCCGTTTTCGTTTACGTCGCTTCCTAGAGGTAGTAGAGCTGCAAGCGGTCTTGTGTTGTAGCACATAGTCACTTTACTATAACTAACTTTATAAAAATTAAAATCTCTACCTTAAACCATGGATGTTGAAGTGCTTCTTCCAACGTAATTCTGTTTTCCGGATTAACGGTTAATAGTCTTTTTACGAGATCAATAGCTGAAAATATTTAAATTCGCATTGAATAGAAATAGTATTGGCAAGTAGTTTTATAAAATTTTAAAAATTAACATTTGCAGAAAACAAAATCTACATAAATACCTGGTTTAGAAACGTGATTCCAATATTTCTTTGGAAACATGTAACGTCCTTTAATTATCTGTTCCGGTAAAGGCATATCCTTATAATCGTCACTGAATGGAGGATATCCGGCTAAACTATATAAAAAACAACCTTTTATCTATAAATATCATTAAAAACTACTTTTAAATTCAAAATAATAATAATTTACATTGTTTTCTTTTCATTTTTGGACTCTCCACCCCACGAGCATTAAGACGACCCTTTTTCCAGGCTCGCAATGGAGTGGCCGGGTGACGAGGGATAAGTCTGACTGCCCGTTAAAAATTTCTGGGGTTTTTCGACCGTCCAGATTTGATCCCAGGTCACAGAGGGTAGGCCAACGCCTTTAATACTCTGCCAACTGGCTGGCTGATTTACATTGTAATGTTTTATTGTTATTCACATTCTACATGAAAAAATATTCAATTAACGTCACTAAATTTTTTAAAATGCCAAGTAATTTAATTGTTATAAAAATGAAATGGAGACATGTTAACATTTCCTAGACTGAAGTAATTATGAAAATGGTATTAAACACTGATGACCAGCTTTGTCAACCTTTGTTGAAATCAGTCAATGCATCATTTTCAATTGACTTATTAAAATGATATTTAATTAGAAAGTTCCATTTTCCTAGTCTTCTTTTATTCCATTTAACAAGCTATTGTATCGGAAAACAGGACTGTCTGTAATAATGTTGTCGTAGTCATAATTTCACTCGTGATGTTTGTCAAAGAACTGAGCCAAAATTAAATTACACACGCAACCCACTGCTTATTGGCAGGAAATTACAATAATTAGCAAGAATAACTCAACGAGAAGTAAGAGCGTAAAATGAAACTTAAGCCTGGTTTTAAATTTCTTTCATAAAAAACCGAAATAAAGTCTTATTGATATACAAAAAGTTTTACTAACCAGATATACAATATTACGCCGAGACTCCAGCAATCGATTGCTTTAGTGTAGCTACCACAGCCCGCAGTTAAAATGATTTCGGGCGCGAGGTAAGTCGGCGTACCGCAAAACGTTTTCAACATTGTTTGTTCGTTAACAAATTTCGACAGACCAAAATCCGTAACCTGTAAATCTTGACAGTTAATAAAACTTTTAATAAATTTAATTTGACACAAGAAGGAATAATTACCTTTATAACAGTCTCGTTCTCTTCGCCCGATAAAAGGATATTTTCTGGCTGATAATGAATAAAGTTTCATTAAATATTAGAAAAATATTGTTAAATTACTTGTTAACTTACCTTTAAATCTCTGTGTGTTATTTCTTGATCGTGAAGATACTAAAATAATAAAATAATATATTTTATTTACGTAAAAATTGTTTCCAACAGAAGAGATTTGGACTAACCTTTACAGCAACCACCATCTGATAGAACAAAAGTTTAGCCGTAGGTTCGTTGAAATGTTCGACGCTCACCACGCGGTCAAATAATTCGCCTCCTTCTACTCTAATGGAAAAAATCCAAAATTACATACCAGAAAATTCCAAATTTCTTATGTAAATACTCTTGTATTTATATTACTTACAGTTCTAGAACTATATACAGTGTATCTTCTGTATCTATAACATTTTCGACTTTCACAATACATGGCTAAAAACGTTAAGAGTTTTAAATAATCATTGTTATTTCGTTGCCGAACTGAAATGCAAAAGTAACTTTAAAATACTCACGTGTTCTAACGACCTCAGTACGTTCACTTCGTTCATAATATTCTTTTTCTAAATTAAAATAGTAAAAATTTTATTTCAAAAACAAAATGTTTCGCTTTTAAATAGTTAAAACTTGAGTTTACGATGGAGAATAATTTCAATTTCATTAATAGTTTTAGTTATTTAACTGTTTCTCGCTTCGAGAGAACAGAGACTTTTACCGGGTCCGTTGTAAATTTTGCCAAGTATACAATGGGACGAATAGATGAAGAATGCATAAGATCCAACATATCTAGATCAAATCTGCACATGAAATTTTCTGAGGATCTGATATTTAAATCAGAATCCCTTGTAATATTAGGATAAGGATCATTTAAATAGTTTAAATAAAGAATTTCCACCTTGGAATAGGAGCCATCAGCCATTTTGCTTCACTGCTAAGCTGCGGAATAAATTTGAACTTTCCAGCATTGGCCAGCTAAACTTAGCCAGTTTATCTCAAAGATTTACATTCATGCATTGCAATACACCGAGTCAATCCTGTAGATCAGTGTTTCTCAACTTTTTTCTCGTCGCGGACTGGTAAAACTGGAAAATTTTACACGGACCGGTAATTATATGTGACTACGAATTACGCTCATCCAGAGTTACCGTACGTAAAAAAAAGTATGTACAGTAACTCTAGATTACTGCACCAGTGTCGACACGATCAAATATTTTCTATGGACCAGTGAAATATTTTCACGGACACACAGGTCCGTGGACCAGAAGTCAAAAAGCACTGATGTAGATCAATAAACAAACACAATAAAATGTAGTAATAAACGTAAGGACCGAGCTATAGGCACACTAGGTAGTTACCTAGAATGCAAAACTTTAGAAAGGCCACAACAAGCATCAGAAATATTTATCGATTATTTTAATTAGACATATTATGTATATATCCAGAGCTGTCACACGTAGGCACGCAGGTTATTCAATGGACAACGTGTCTTGTAGTAAAAGGGGAGTGTGGTAAGAATATGCCTAGGGCACAAAAAACTCTCGGACTGGCCCACTCATCACGAAACACCTTTCACCGATTTCTGTGAGTTCTACTTTCATATGCTCACTTATTTTAAAATAAAGCTCTAGTTTACTTTTGTAAGAATCAAATCTTTTCCAAATATAAAATCTCATATTTCACATAAAACACAAAAAGAAACACAAATTAAGAGAAAAAGTAAAAAGTATTAAACGAAATTCCATCGTGGTTAACCTACCAAAATAGCAGTATTATTCGCAGTTGAAAACGTTTTCTTAGAAATAATTTTTAATGCGTATCGATAACAAGTTCCTTTTTCAAATATTAATCGAACTTCCCCGCAAGTGCCTCTAGAAAATGGTTTAAAACACGAAATTAATTTACGATTAACAAATTTTTAGAAACGAGGCACTCAACGTGTAAGTGCACTAGCGAGAGGGCCAACTAAACGTTAAATGGTACGTATTGTCGTGTAGAGTGATGACGTGTCTGCGTGTGTTCTCATGCCATCTTTTGGCAAGTCTCCTGAAATTTTGGATAAAAACTGACTCGACAAACACACGTACAGATGCATACAGACACAACATCACTCTACGCGAAGATAAATATCATTAAACATTTACTTGACCCTCTCGCTCGTCAAGCACCTCGTCTAACTATGTTACATATTATCGAAAATATCCATTAAATTAAATAAAACTTATGTAAACAGAAATTAAGATTATTTAAAAACGTATATTAATAATAATATTTAAATTTACCTTCCCAACATTTTGCTGACCGTATACTTGCTCGTAATTTGCGCCGGATATTGACTGTTTTCTTCTGCTGTTTCGTCCATATAAACAAAAGCTGTAAGACAATTTTGGAATTTTAATTTTCTTTCTTTTATAAAGTAGAATCCATCTGTCATAATCACTCTGTCTGAGGGTAATAACTGGTCAATATCATTAAATGACCCCATTTAATGATACTGACCAGTTCTTACCCAATAAATAAGATTAAACTGGTGGAAATTCTAGTTTTATCGACTCTGATATTAAAAGAACAAGTTAAAACAATTAACCACCAGTGACCGAGTGGATAAAACCACCGAACACTGGTAGTGGGTTGTGGATTTGTGCCCATGTGGCGTTTTCTTCATGTTTGTAACGACTAAATAGGGATCAGTTTCCCATAGAAAGACGTTCCACTCGGCAAATTGCCCGTGTTTTGCAGTGCCACATACAAACAAACAAACACAATAAAACAATTAAAAATTATAATTTGAAGATTTTTTAAATTATTAATTATAACTGAATTAATAAATTCAATTTAAACTATTCTACCGAGACCAAATAATGGAATAACGAAAAATTTTATTAAGAGTGCAATTAATGCACATTTCAGGCATTTTTAACTGCATATTTGCACTTACATTTCAATGTTTTACTGATGACAAAGAATGGCTATGTGCATTGTCATGCAGAACAACAAGATTTAATTACAGCAACTGTGGTCTTTTGTGACAAGTTGCTGGATGATGACGATGTTCAAGGAAGTGGCAGTAGTATCTAGTGTTAAATATACGTCCCTGTAGTACGCAATCATACTAGAGGATTTCTGGATTTGTTTTGTTAAATTGCGACACTTGGGCAATCTGCCTAGGGAGAATGCCTTCTGGGAGATCTTTTTAAGGGTAACTGACACCTATTCAGGTGTTACAAACATAGAGAAAACCCAGAAAACACCGCATGGCCAGCCCGTCCTGGCGAGGCGCGAACCCACGACTGAACTATCGGTGTTCAAGGAACAGAACTGCTTGGCCACTGGTGGGCCAAGGAATTCTGGAAGTTGTATGCAATGATCCTCAATATTTTCACTTGAAGTTCAAATTTTGTTATTTCTTGTTAGGAAAAAAACAGAAGTATAAATATAAAACATTTGCATTATATAATATGCTGTGCTCAAGAATTTTGTTTTTAAAATACATGTGTAGGAATAAATGCACAAATTACTGAACATCTTTACTCAGTCTCACTGACAACTAACTCTTTTGTTCCTTACTTCCTTGTCTTTTACCCTGTCTTCTCTGAGGTAAAACACCTGGCTATTTTATAGTTTCCATTTAAAACAGTACCAAAAAGACTAACAAAGAGATTATTATTTTCAATACATTAATTAAATCTTTGAGTCTAAAATAATAATTTATCATTTAAAATATTATTACCTCTATTCTGCTTCACAATAAGGGAGATTTCATCATTGTTAGTTAGAAGTTGTTTCTTAGATTTTCCTAAAATAATAAAATGGTTTTATTATACATATAATATATATATTTATAAAACAATTAATTACAATAGACCCCACTTTATTTTAAACTCTTTCTGACGCGTAAGACTAAGAATCTTCCTTGCATGCCTATCGCAGTTTCAACCAGGACCACAATGACGACACTAGGTATGTTGGGTCTTCAACATACCCAGCTCATCTATGAAAATTTCTGAGCCAATCAGAATTCACACCTGGAATTGTCAGGATAACAAGTTAGCACCTTTATACCTTTAATCCGAACATCAATCGTCACTTTTATCGGTTCCTAGAAACCGTTGTCGAACGAGCCGTCGTATTTCTCGCCGATTTGGTGCCATATTTAAATCAATGTTACATTTTGAATAGACAGTTTAAGCTTTGTGATATCACACTGAAGTAATCAACAAATAATAATATAACAATTAAATATGATTGAAAATGTATACCAGTTGTAAAAGTAGGGGGTCATAAAGAAAGGAAAATTAAACGTATGATGCGTACCGACTTTAACTCCGTTTATATAAGTTCCGTTACTACTACAATCTTCTAGCAATGTAAATATTCCCGTACTTGTCGTTTCCTGTGAAAATAAAAGAGTAAAGTTACACTCACAAAAACTAAAAAGTACACCACTATATATAAAATTCATTGGCCCTGAATACGATTTATTTCTTAACAAATTAAAATATTATTCTTGTTTCTACGTTTATACTACCATCATCAAAATATAGGGAACAAGATGAAGAGCTATGTGGGGGCAAAACAGAGTTACTTCACCATGTCTCTCATTTGGTACCTCCATCTTAACAAAGAAAAGAGAGAGATATATTATGTTAGGGTGACAAAGGAAACCAGCCAAGGTTGCCACGTAAAAAACAAAAGTTTAATTCACTTTTATTGGTTCCTAGAAACCGTTGTTCTCTTCAAAGTTCAAACAATGGAGGCGCTGAATGCCTTTACTGTTGATATTTGTCTTGCAATTAAACAGAAAGTAGAATATGTTGTGTAATATGTCACCAAACTGATCAGGTGATGGCAAAGATAGTCAAGACAGTGAGGTTCGTCACATTTGCACTTTATGTCTTCAAGAAAAATAGATCGCTGCGCTATAAAAATTCCTATAATAAGCCCTAAATATTGTTTTGTTGCTAGTTTGGTGTTTAGTCTTAATTATAAGAAAATAAAACTTTCCTAACTACCCCATCTTTCTCCTATTTATTCTTCAGAGAATTTAGATAATAATACATAAATTTTAACATTTTTAAATATTGAAGATGCTTAGAAGGCAATCGTTTTTTGCCATTTTAAATACACTAAACTCTTGTAAATCCAGCCGTTCCTTATACATAAGGGAGCAGGGAGATCGGGATGCACGCGTGTTTTCCCGTTTATTCCACGCGACTAACATTTTTATGGGAACTGAAGCGCATAAGCGATCATTCTAGGGAAGTATCCTTGATAAACAAGAGGATGCATTACCAAGAGTGTACTGTATACAAATGAAGATCATCTCTAATTAAATTGTTCTGTATTTAATTAAATACTTTTATTTTATTATATAAAAATAACTAAATAATATATTTAAAAGATATTTTAAGTTATGCATAATTAAGTAATTCTTTTTAATTAACTTACTCTTATTAATGAAAAATGAAACTTGCTGTATGAAGTGAAAGTCGGATGGTTTTTAATTTTGGGTGAATTAAAGCAATAGTCGCATTCGATGTCTCTTCCAAACGTATATTTGTCTTTAGTCAAAACTGAAATTAATAACAATAAAATTTATATTTTACAACAGAATAATATAAAAATGTATTATGTTAAATATGTCAAAAGAATTAAAAGTGATAAAAATCAACTTAAAACAAATTAAGTTGACGGGTGTCTTCATCTTTCTATTGAATTTATCATACCGTCACTTAATTTTCGTCCTCTCAATTTCACGACAGACTCCGCAATGCCTAATTGCTATATGAAAACTAAATATGATTTTAGATTTTTTCAGAGTGACAATACCTATAAAAAAGAGATTTGTATGGAGAGAAAGATCATTCTACTTTGCGAAATGTGACTGGAGCATTTTTTGAAAGCAACAATGTTTCGAATGCCATAAACACCTGGTACTTTAGCACTATTGTCTCCTATTAAAGCCTTGACAATTTCTTTTATCGTGCTTAGTCCAGAATTTAAAATAACAAACTTTAAAAAAAAAACTTTAACTTTAAAACTTTTTTCTTAATTCCACTTTTTTCAGAGAATTTGGAAGATTTTCTTCAGTATCTTGTACATCACAGATCATCTCAATCACACTAAGAAGGGAAATTTGGCATTCAATCTTTGTAATTATGTTGGCCAGAAAAGAGAAATTGGCTTTGATGTAACCCAAGTCATTCTCTAGTGTTTCTATTCCATTTTGAGCATCACAAATACATGCTATTTCAACAGGATCAAGAAAGTTAATGATTTCTCTTATGTCTTCAAAGTGGTGTGTATAATAAACGGCAGCTTTAACCCTTGTGCCCACCTTGAAATGACTGGCACGGATGGTGATGGTACACGGGAGGATAGATTGGAAAGTCCGAATTCACGATTATACCTTGCAAAGCATCTTTTTTCTCTTTATGTGAGAAATCATATATCTGCCATCCAACGTGCCACTCCGCAACAAAAATACAACGAATCAATGGTGGCTCGAACGTCAGAGTGTCGCAATTACTATTTCGGCAGTTAATCATCTATTTTAATGACAAATGTCTTGCAGAAAACACGTTAGAAGATCTTCGATTGCAGTGCAGTCTACTGTTTTTAACAACTTTACCAACTTAAAAAGGGAACTCACCCATATTATAAGCAGTGTACTCCTACTTACTCTACTATCATTATTTGACTTGGCCTGTGCAAGGTTTCATTTATTACTATTGGTCATTACTTATTACTACTGCTTTTACTAAAGGTAAAACCCTGTGATTTTTTCATAAATAATGTCTATGTTCAAGAGTTCTCTTTTTTCGTGAATTAATTAATAAATACGTAATTAATCCATGCATGTACAAGCGCTTCTTGTCTACTTAGTTAACTGGAGTTTGCTCTAATAAACGTGCAATTAATTATGGTTAGAAGATGGCTTTTTCATTAATCGATCAATAAATGTGTCCATAATAAATAGCTACTAACTTCTGCTAAACTAATTAATAAACGTATGTATAATTGATGTTTGGACCATCGATTGTCACTGCAATTCTTTTGACAGAGGTCCTCAACCTCTGTCAAAAGACTCCCTATCGTCACTCGGAAAAATCAACAGGACGGATCCGGATTATCAAAGGAACCATCCACTTTCCATCTAAGGACGACGTAGTGTGACGCCAAGTCCATAATCACGCAATTGATAGTGTCTAACCTACGATAATCAAGCAAATTTCATTCGACATCAACTCTGACCAGTTTACTGTGTGAAACCAAGTTTGCATTTGGCTTCATGCAGTAAACTGTAACCTGTATCTCCGTACCAGTAAACTGTAAACTGTACCTGCCAGATAAATGTTCTAGAGTGTTCCCTACACATCTAGAAGATAACTTCGACGATAAACTCAATACCCAAATCATTAATTGGTTAATGTCCTATGGTTCCAAAATGGCGGCTCGTCTCCGATTCCAGCAACTAGAAGAAAGGAAACAGTATGCTCTACAGCTCTGTTAAAGTCCCAACCGCGTCATTCGGACCTAGAATTGTACCTAGGTGAGGTTAGGTTAGGTTAGAACGTGCGTCCCCACTGTTTCCTTGCTGGAATGAGACGAGCCACCATCTTGGAATCATAGGTAACATTAACCAATAAAACTAATCGGAACGAAACAATTTAAATAAATCGACTGTTAATTAAAACAGTCGTCACAATTGTATTCGTTCATTGCCGAATTTGCATTACAAAACACATAAGATTGTTATTAACTAAGGAAATACAGAAATTACGGAAGATAAACCACGTGTTACAACACAACACAACGTGTAGAACATTGTGTTGTCTATTACACCTGAAATCGAAGGTAACTTCATTTACCTAAAAATGTAAATTTCGAGCTGCAGGGAAATAATCTTCCCCAAACTCCGTCAGGTGTTTCTTCGTCTGAAAAGCTGTAACCCGATAAATCTTGCGTACCCACCATTGCTCCACCGCTTCCGCCGCTACTCGCTAAATTTTCACTTTGCGACATCCTTCCGTCCCCTCTCACGTGCACACACAACTCGATAGCGGACGACCCGTCCATGCATGCTCCTGCCAGATTCGCTTAACCAACATCGATAGCAAAATATAGCCAAAAGATAGCCTTCGTTTTATCATCATCAAATATTTTAATTTTAATGTTTTAATAAATTAATTAGAAAAAATATATATATAATTCAATTAAGCGAATTAATTATAAACTTTATTTTTTAAATTACCTTTCGTTATTTGGATTTTTGATTTGAATATTTGACTCCGCCTCGAGGTCCCTGCCTTTTTTTTTATCGATCCCTTTGTAAATTCGGCCAAGTCCGAGAAGGAGCAACCGGATAAACGGGAATTAAAGAGGGGGCCTGACATATCCGGGACAGACTGTCGGGCAGAATTTCTGGGGTTTATCGACCCCCGTCGGAATTCTTTCTCGGATCCCCCGGAGCGGTAGGCTGCCGCCTTGACCGCAGGGCACTGTAATGTATCAAATAAAAAAAGGACACGTCGTACAAGAAAAACGCGGTAAAGAATTACATAAACATAATAAAATACTCATAAATTAGCCGGTAATGTATGCCACCCTACGTACTGGTACTGCTCACCTGTTCGCATCCGTGGCGGCAAAACTCCTTGGCATAAACCTCTTTGGCGTACTTATCCTTACATTCGAGTTTCTATACATGGATGCATTCGAGGAGGAAAAACGATGGAACAGCAGTTTTTAGTTTATGTTTATCATTATCCGTTTCTGCACGTGAGTACTAGGTTTAATAATTTTGTTATTTAAAGGTATAATCATTAAATATTAATACAATTTTTTACAAATTACAGGGTAATCCAAAAGTCGGACACAACTTTATAAATTCATATCTCAGTAAAATTTAACACTCAATACGTGAAGTTTTGACAAAAAATACTGTAATAGACCTGCCTTCTGCGTCTGTTTGCTTTACTCGTATACGACAACGCGGCACACGGGCGATCTGAGGATTTGCAATGACAGTACTATCTAAACAACCTCATTTACTAGCGCTTCTATGGTCACGTGATTTTTTGCTTAAATTTTAGTTACGTGGGCTCCGACAGACGCCATTTGTATCTTTAAATTGTAAAATTTTTGGCTTCGCTTCAAAAATTATTATTACTTGTTTGTTTTCTTTTTTTTCTACTTTTAAACAGTGTAAAATATTTTTATATTGACACAAATGGTTTATTTGTGTCGAATTTTATGTAATTTGATACGTAAAAAGTAAACATATCAAATTTCAACTCGCTGTAATTTATCTCACGTTTGACCGATTGCCATTGGATTTGTTTGAAAATACCGAAGAAATATGACTCTTTCAAGAGAAGTCAGTATAAATTTCGTACTACTGCGAGAAAATTTGTCAATAGACACCGCTTTACCACCTACCGCGAATGTCAATAGCCGTTAATTGTTTTATGACTTTATTTTCAAATGCTTCTTTCTGACTTGTAAATCGACCAATTAACGAAGCTTTTATTTTGTTTTACTCATATAAATGTTGTATTTAAGAATTAACAGATATTTTCTCTATATTTTTACACAAAAATTTTATTTTTAATTTTTAATGTGATATAGTCGTGTCTTAGGCTTAACTCGATCACCTAATATAAAACATGACATCGCTCAAATTATTATTTAATTCATCAAAATTTTTTGTTGATAGTATAGATGTAAATGTTTTCTGTGCATGAAATGAAGCAATCAAAAAAATAATGTGTGGACCATCACAAATTCGGCAATTTACGACATGATGTCGAATGCGTAAATTCATCTATTTATAACTAAAAATATTCTCGAAATTTCATCAAAAAATGCATTTGCAACAATACCTAAATGAAATTCTTACGCAAGAAAAAAAAATTGTACAATTAGCGCAATTTAGATTGGAGATATTAATTTTGAGAATTTTTGCGCTGTTATTTATCGCGCGGACAACGCGATTTCTCGTAAAGTATAATGAGACATCGCTGAGTTTAATAATAAATTGCGATATCTCGTTTCAAAATCAGGCTAGAATCGATCCTTTTATTGAAAAAAATAAAATTGTTGGGAGAAAAGAATCGATAGCGAAAAAGATGGTCGCGATCGAAGATAGCGATTATCGCAAACTTGATTTTTTTATCCGATTTTTTTCTACCCGAATGGTCGCGTTGGATTCCGTGAGACGCCGGCACTTTTCGACTTTTTTTCAAATAAACTCGGCGCGCAATAAAACGTTATTTATTGCATTTTTTCTCAGCTCGAAGAAATTGGAGAACTTAAATTTTTTGAAATTTTTTGAAAAATTTCAGAAAATATGCGACAAAAAATCCACTAGAGGGCTTCTCACAGAATCCAGGCGATCATAGAACGGCTAGAAGAAATTTGTATATAATAGCGAGGTTAAGGCCGAAGTTTTAAACGCGAAAACGTGTACGTCGGACGTTCAGCGCCGGTTTTCTTGTAAGCCTAGAAGTTTGACAATGGCGTTTGGAATGTCGAGCATGATCCCATTGACTTTCCAAACGCCATTGTCAAACTTCTAGGCTTACAGGAAAGCGGCGCTGAATGTCCGACGTACACGTTTTCGCGTTGAAAACTTCGGCCTCAACCTCGCTAATGTTTGTAAGATGGAACGTGACACTTGGAGATCTTCTGAGGGAGATTCCTCCCTGGAGGACTTTCTATAGAAAACTGGCTCCAATTTAAGCGCTAAAAACGTGAAGAAAACCTAAAAAATTTCATTGGCGTATAGTGGTTTAATCCATTCGGCCACTAGTGGGTTGTTAAGCATTAAAGATATTAATTATTTTTAATATGGTTTATAAATTAGAAAACACGAATTTTTATTTAATTATTTTGTAATAATTAGAATGACTAATTAGAATTAATTATTGTCATCATTATCAATCCAGTGCTGTATAGAGAGGTTTCATGTCGACATCACGAGTGACGTCATGAGCATGCGCAATTGCCCAGCGCCTTCTTTGTGACTTGTTTACGTTTTGTGTGTGTTCACGTGCGCTTTAACTGGAGTTCTTGTGTTATTTTTTTTCGTCGCGCATATCACTATGGTGATTTGTTGTGTAATTAGGTGTAATGCTAGTTCACTCAAGAACAAAGGAACATCATTTTTTAAAATTCCCGGCATTATTTGTCATCAAGGATCTCAAACTGAGGAGCTTTCACCACGAAGGCAAACTGCATAGCTCTCGAGAATTGACCGGAAAAATTTCGTTACGAATAAAGTGAATATCAATACAAGAGTTTGTCAAAAACATTTCATTTCAATATTTACGTTAATAAACACTAAGTTATATTTTAAAACCTAAAAGAGTTTACTGATTTGCTTATATTAATTTAGTTAGGTATAGTGCATTTATAAACGAATAACTAATGTAATTTCAGGCTTTAGCTAGTGCAAACTTATAAACATTACACGTTAAAACTAAAAGCAAGTAGGCTTATTATATGCTAGTTTCAACTGGAAAATAAAGGTACTGAACAATTTGAATTAAAAAATTGCCACAGCTGTTTTTAATTAGACTTTTACTTTCAGACAAAAGTTCTTAGTTAAGAAATACGTAAAAACACGAGTTTAAACAAACAAAAGAAAACATATCTTTCCAAGCAATATTACTTCGCTGTTATTCATTACTTTTACTTTTATATCAGGAGAAACCTAGCCACTCGTTAAATAGTTATGGGCCTCTAAAAATTTATAAGCTTTCATTTGTGACAGGGTGTAGAAATTTGTTGTCAAAACCAAATAGTTTATAATCTCACCAAATTCTACTTTCGGCCACAACTCTTGATCTACGACAAAGTCTGATAAACTGGCTTCGTATGGATCGCCTTGACATAACGAAATTCTCTCTTCGTACAGAGCTGCATCTCGTCCTGTTAGACTGCTAGAATAGCCCGCAAGAAAAGAATCTTTTTTAACTTAATCCATGATAATAGAACTGCAGTATTTTTGTACGTTTAAACTAAAAAAAGACGTCGAATAACAGACCACGTGCAAGCTAAGCGAGCGAAAACTACCACAAAAATGGCGAATGGGCGGAGCAAACGTGTGTTTTATCACGTGACATGCGACCTTGAAACCTTTCTATAATAACCGGCAAATGTATTTCACCTTTCCTGCTCTGTTGTTGCATAAAATCCCTCCCCACAATGGAGAAACTTTATGTAAATTATCAATTAGATTCGATCTTCATGATCACCAGCATAATTTGTAGCTTTTACTGATCTAACACTAAATTTCAGGATCTACTCCTTTTTATCTTCAGCCCTTGTTCTTCAGCTGTTCTTCACTTCCTCATAATGGAGGACCGGATTTATGAGGGAAATTTAAAAAACATAAAAATACTATTAAAAAGAAAAACATATAATATTTTTAATATATTTTTCATATTTCGCTTCATTAGGTGAACCACGCAGAGTTTACGCCTTTCCCTATTAAAATTTGTTTACTCTGTTAGGTATCAAGTGACGTTATAACGGAACGGGAA
The DNA here is from genome assembly GCF_030686945.1 of Centruroides vittatus. NCBI lineage: Eukaryota > Metazoa > Arthropoda > Arachnida > Scorpiones > Buthidae > Centruroides > Centruroides vittatus. The sequence continues at coordinate 288,649 of NW_027121750.1, read as the reverse complement.
CGTCACAAATATGGCGCCGTAATAAATATTTAAGTCTATCAAATACGCACTTGAAACTTACATTGTAAGTTAATACTTAAAAACAGCTAAGTGTTGAATAGATACGAAGCAACAGACACACCGATATAGGCAGAAGTTAATGTGCATATAGAAATTAAATCAATATTTTGGGGTGGTATACGCAACATTATCTAAGTTATGTGTATGTTAATGTAACTGCAGAGTTTCGGAGCAATTAGTCAAACGGCCTAGAAGTGCATAGCGAACAAACAAACAAACATCCCCACATATATATATATATATTCATTTCATTTATATTTGGTAAATTGTCATTATTTATTCATTTATTCTTTCAAATTGATTTCGCAACTTCTGAGGTTTTGTCATGTTAAGATAACAATTACAATTACATGCTTTGAGATAATTATCGTGTATTACTTATACGATAACAATTAAACATACGTGACAATTATTTTAATGTCAAATATTATTATTTACTTGGTATATATTATAAAAATACTTTTTAAAATATTTTTATTGATTTTTATACTTTATTTTAATTATAAAATGCTTAAAAATATATAATTATACTTTTTCTTAAATAAAAGATAGCCGAGTGGTAAAGGTGTCAATTTACTTTCAGGGGATCCGGAATCGAATTAGAGTGTGCCAATCCAAAAATTTTTTATGGGCGCTAAGTCCCCGATATGTCAGGACCGTCCCTCTCAACCAACTCGCTCCCATTGTAGGCTTGGCTGAACACGCGATGGATAGGGATAAAAAGGGCCTTCTTAGTGACTACAGGGCTTAGAGTCAAAAATGGAAAAAGGTAGAAATAATTTAGATTCAAATTCAATAACTAAAAATCAGAATAGATCTCTCACGCGCTCGTGCAAAATGGAGCACTTTTCATCCCATTGCAAACAGTTGCTGTACTATTTTATGCCACTGCCAATAGGGGCAGCACTCACGCACGCAACCAATCATCTCTGTTGATTGTCACGGTCAAAGCCAGTTGTTGGCGCTAATTGTCGTTTTCATTTTGTCGCCGGTCAGCGCCAGTCTTCACGTGTGGACGACATTAAAAACACTCGCTTATATAATAAATATTTTAATTATTAAAATACTACATATAGTGTTTATTGTGTTATGGTAAAATTCTTTTTAAAAGTTCCAATTTCTCGATTATAAAAAAATATATTTTTGAAAAAAAAAATTTCTAAATTTACACAACGTCGAATGATTTAAGTCATCTAATTACAAACCTGAAAGTATTATATATATATACAAGAGCTTGTTTTTGTATTTACAGGTAGACTCGATTGTCCACTCGTTGATTAAAATAACGCGAAATGTTCTTGATTTTATGCGTAATAACCCCATGCAAAAGATGCTACTATGAGAAGGAATACAGCATTTCCATTGCTTATGGTGTCCCAGAAGGGGTTCGATTTCATAAATTCCACTGCTCTTTTCGCTTCGTCTTCCGGAGAAAGCCTTTCTACTTCTTGATCCTTATTTTTCCTTAAATTTTCACTCAATCCACATACAAAATAAAATGCTCTTTTGACGAGTGTCGGTTCGGGTTCTGTAATATCAAAGAAATGATTAATTATGTCGTGTAATTTTTTAGTTTGCTACTCAAAAATTGAATCTACTAACTGAATATGTCGTTTTGGGGTTGATTAATTTCTTTGTTTTGCTGAATATCCGGAGATTTTAATGACATTTCGATGGAAATGCCATTCTCAACCTCTTGGAATCCTGGATTCTCTGCTCCATCGGATACTTTGGCAGTTTTGGCTTTTGATGTGGAATGTGTGTCTAAATCATCCCTTATTTCGGGACTGAGCCTTGACCAGAATGTTAATCGATACAACTGTTGGAATAAAATTTAATTTTTATATATTTTAAAACGTTCATGACGTGGTCAGAAACAATGAATTTTAATACTCACGTGTTTCTCTGCAATGGGTTCTGTCAATAAACTGATAACTGAGGTAGCTATGCAGACAATAACAAAGAGTATGCATCCAAAATGTAAATAATGAATCTTAGAAAGAATAGCGGGCCTAGGATCTGGCAAATTTTCTGCACAAGCGGGCACCGTGTATGCAAATTCCATTACAAATCGAATCATACCTATCACAAGTCCGATCATAAGGCCCCAGAAAGCTCCCTTAAATTGAAATTAAATTTGTTAAAAATTGATGGGTTTACCGTGCATACGATAATTTAAAATATTATACTTACTTTTTCATTTATCCGTGACCATAAAATTGCCAAAACGTATACGGCACACACGGGAGGAGCCAGGTAACTGGTCACGCTTTGTATATAATGAAACAATTGACTTCCCTGAGATGCTTGGATAATTGGTATCCAAACAATACTTATAGCCACGAGGATCAATACAAAAACTCTACAATTATAAAGAAAAAAACAAGAATATACGACTAAGATAGTCTTGTATAATTAATTACATAATATAATTGCGAAATATTACCTCCCCACTATTAATAATTCCATTTCGGAAGCGTGTTTCCTGATTCTAGTCCATATATCCATAGTAAAAATAGTAGAACTACTGTTAAAAATGGAGGTCAGCGAACTCATTAATGCAGCTAACATCACAGACAACATCATACCACGAGCACCTGTTTAAATATTTAATTATCATCATATAACAATTAATATTTTTTAAATTAATATCTGTTGCATAACGAATTATCAATACGTTACCAGCTGGCATAAGTTTAAGAACTAACATGGGGTATGCTACATTGGTGCATCCAGTTTTAATTCCGCAAGCCTCCTCGCATTTTTCTGGATCGGAGCAAGCGACGATATCTTTAATTGTAATAAACCTTTTTTAGTATTTCTCGCTAAAGGTAATTAAAAACGTAAATAAATATGAAAATATAAACCTGGGAACAATATGCGAGCAGCCATTCCAGGGAGTACCAAAAGGAAAAGTGGTGTTAACTTCAGATAACCCGCAAGTATACATCCAGCTTTAGCGTGAACCATGCTTCTAGCTGACAAAGCCCTCTGGACTATGACCTGTTATACAATTAAATACATTAATTTTTAATTTGTGACCTTTTATTGACGAATTTGAACTTCATTCTGAATGTTTCCAAGAAATTGGATTCTAAAAAACCTCGTTAAATTTGTTACTATAACAACCTAACAATAACAAAGCACAGTCGAACCCCTGAACATTGGCCACTGACGGAAACATTAGAAAAAAAAACATTGTTTTCAATTGTATACCAGTTAAAGTTCGTATTTCGAAAAGAAATGTTACTCCAAAATGGCTGCCATTATGGGAGGTTTGACTGTACTTTTTAGTATAAAAGAATGGCGCGCGAATCAAGTATTATAACGTAAATATAATGAAGTAATCACTACATCAAAGTGCACGTTGCATACTACACAGTGCCGAATTAAGTCCTGTATAAGCTTAACAAACTACAATGGAGGGCCTTACATATTTAAATTCATTATTTGGTGAAAGGCCTCTTATTTAGACACTGTAACTCATCTCCCGAGCAGTATGCCTCCTAGGAGGACTTTCTACAGGAAACTGGCACCTACTTAGATATATTACAAACATGAAGAAACCCGGAAACTTCACGCGACCTAGGCGCGCATCCATTACCAGATACCATTGTTCAGTGGTTCTATCCACTCGACTACTGAAGGGCCTCTTGTATTTTATAAATTAAGGTCTCATCAAGTGTAAATCTAGTCTGATTCTACTAGTCTATTGTTAAGTTACTGTAATCACATACCTGGTCAGAGCACCAATACCACACTGCTGATATTGTCAAGCCAAAAGTAATTCCGGTCCAAGGTAATTCTGGATCGCTCGCGCTTCTTAAAAGATGGTTGTAATTTTCGGGTGGCAAACTGCAAGACTTATTATCTATGCCATACCCTATATAACTGTCATTGGGTTGAGCCATAGCAAATTTCTCGAGTAATTCGGTGTAACCACCGACTTTAATAAAACCTTAAAAACAATTAAAACACAATTAAAACTTAATTATAATTAATTTTATCGTGTTACAATTTGCACTTACTCAGTATCATTAAAACGAAGGCACCTATGAGCATTAACACGGTCTGAGCCGAATCTGTCCACATAACAGCCGTCAAACCCCCTAAAATTATTTAAATATCGTATAAATGTCGTGCAGGGATCGTAGGGACGGGGTAAGGTTTATTAAATTTACATACCGGATATGGTAAACAGCGCCGATATCACTAATAAGGTTAGAACTGAACTGTATAGCTCCAGCTTAATCGACTGATTGATGAATATGGCTCCAGCGTATAAATCAGCCTAAAATTGTTTTCAGATATTAAAATTATGAATTAATTATGAATTATTTTCAATTATTACCCTTAAAACTTACCGAAATTTTAGTAAATACGTATAAGAGAAGAGCGAGAACTGATAAATATATCCGGATTCTTTGGCCTCCGAAACGTTTCCTGAGATATTCTGGCATCGTGTATACCTAGATATAAAATTGTAATTTAAATTTAAGTTCTATTATCTTCTAAACCCTTAATGGTTAATGTTACCCTAGGTATACAAAATGGCGGCTCGTCTCCGATTCCAGCAATCAGAAGACAGGGAACAGTGGGGACGCACGTTCTAACCTAACCTATTGTAATAATTATGGTAATATATTAGAATAGGTTAGGTTAGGTTAGAACGTGCGTCCCCACTGTTCCCTGTCTTCTGATTGCTGGAATCGGAGACGAGCCGCCATTTTGTATACCTAGGGTAACATTAACCAATAACCCCCCAAATTTCTTATTTTTGGACTTGGGTACTGTACATTGAAACATAAAGAAATGCAAAAAGGTCGGGGTCTTCATGTGTAGATGTTAGTGTGTGTGTGTGTGTGTTTATGTTGTGCTTGTGTTACGTGTGTTTGTATTGTGTGTACAGTACACGATTTTGTTCACCCAATCTGAAGCTTAGTAACTCCTGTGCCTTCTGCCGAAAATTTCTGAAATTTTGCAGGAAGACTTGTGTGTTAGAGGCACTGATGTTATTAAATTTTGGAGGTTAAAGGTTGAAAGTGTGGGGAGATAGAAGGAGTGATGTGTCATATCTCGAGTGGAGTCGGACTCAATGAAGATTTTACTCGTTATTAGCATTTACAATTCTTTTTTATTTTATAAAACTCATCTCTACCTGAAATTTAAGCATTTTGCCGATGATTTATAGTATGAAAAGTTTTTATAGTAAAATCTCATAAGAGATGGCGCTGCACACAATTTTAACAATTTTGCCGAGAAAGTTACACAACTCGTTGCCGGATTTTTATTTTAATTGTGTCTCCATCATTGAACTAATTAAAGTTCATTTAACTCTTCTGCTAAATTAAATTTTACACGATTAAAAATCCTCGTATTGATCATTTAAACTTATAAAACTTTGCATTAATTTTAAATTCTAATTTAAAATGATATTCGTAGCCTCTTAGATAGCTTATAATGCTTAATTAAGGAGTAGAAATTTAATTAGAATTAATGCAATTTCTTCGACTTATTTTCTTTCTGTTTTTATATCCGTTATACTCCGACAGACTGTACTGTACTGTACATAATACGAAGCACACATCACATCCTGTTAAATTTCAAAACGTTTTTCTATTAAAAATCGATTTGAATTCACAGAATTTCATCTTCTAAGAATCAATTTTATAGTCCTATACAGAACCAAATTTAACACAGCCTCGTAGAGTGATACCCTAAGTTACAAACTAACTCATGGCCTCACTCTACCAGACTACTCATGCTTTAAGTTTATATTATTTGTTAGGAGGGAAGGGCCTCTTATACATTACAACTGACGACCACATCACGTCCAAATCCCGCCTAATCTCCAAAAGACTAGCAATAGAAAAGGGTGGTTTATGTTCCACATGTCCAACAGGTGTGTTTATAAGGCTTAAAATGTGCCAAGTAAGCCTTGGATATCGAATTAGATCCACTGAACCTATGCCAAAACTCTTCCTCACGTGGCACCTCCTATTGTTTTCTGTTATCCAAATGTTAAGTCTTCTTCTATTCCTGTACTTCATTCTATTGACTTTAGCAATAATATAATAGTATTTTTCCCCACTTCCCTATCATAGATTTGCTATTTCCACTAATATTTCCACTATAGCCACTCCATTTAAGATCGAGTGCTTCAAGACTTTCTTGGGTTTGTTCTGAAGATAAATCGTCTCTAGTTCCTTACAATTGATAAAACTTGAGAGGATTTCTATAAAATTTGCAATTATTATAGATAAAATTTTCTATATTTACAAATTGAAATTAAATATCGAGTTGTAAAGATGAGTAAGCATTGGTTCACTTATCAGATTTACTCATGCCACTTAAGATTAAGTGTTTCAAAGACACCGATCGAATTGTCTATCAAGTTTAGTGTTCGGTAAACAATCTAGTAGCTAGATATTTGAATTATTTATTTAATTTTCGGTATTTTCAGTACATTTTATTTAGTATTAATCAATAGCAAAGGGAGGTTTACGTTGCACACTCGAATACCAAAACACATGTGCCTGGAGACGTGTGACGCCACTTCCTCTTGTTGACCTTGGATACCGAATTATCGAAATTTATAACTAAACCCCATGATCATATGCCCAAAAATTCACACAGTAAAGCCAGTAAAACGTTATACTCACTCCGGATGCCATGTAAACAGGAACGAACAGCCATCCCAAAACTAACAGAATGTACAATGCCTAGGATAGAATATTAAATTATAATTTAAAAAATCAGTAAAAATAATCAATTATTGAAGTATTTTAAAGTATAATTATTGAAAGTTTAATTATTAATTTCATATTTTATATATACGGTCGAACCTGCAGTAACGACCACTTCCGAACAACGGCCATATTTGTATGTTGTTTCCATCAGTGGCTGTTGTTCGGAGGTTTAAAAGTAAATACAGTAAAACCTGTTCAAAACGGAATTGTAATAAAACGGAAACCTGCCCAAGCGGGAAAGATTCTTCGGATAGCGGCGATTTTCTGTATTAAAAGAAACCTGTTCAAAGCGGAAACGTGCTAAACCGAAACCGTGTGAGGCCTGTTTACACAGGTTTTACTGTACTTTAAAATACAGACACAATCCACTTTTACTTTACTTTATATACAGCCGAACCTCTAATAACGCCCACCTCCTAACAAAGGCCATTTTAGTACTCTATTATTATCTTGCATATACTTGATTTAAAATCATAAAAGATAAATTACATGTAAAATACTAAAATACGAGCTGTTAAAAGTAAAACCTGTGTAAGGACGGTGGTCGCTATTAAAGGTTCGACTGTACATTACTATTTTAAATTATGATTTAAAATCGAAGTAAAACACAAGTCGAGTAAAAGAATTAATTAAATCATAAAAGATAAATTACATGTAAAATACTAAAATACGAGCTGTTAAAAGTAAAACCTGTGTAAACCGGAATCGAACAGTACCGAACATTTTTTTTCCGGTTTGGCAGGTTTATAGCTTTCAGAAGCGGATTTTTTCCGTTTTTTGCACGTTTCCCTTTTAATCAGGTTCCGTCTTAGACAGATTTTACTGTAATATATGAAAGTATAGAAGTGAAAGTTACGGAAAAATAAACAATTGATAAAACCGAAATAGTTTTAATGTGGTATTTTATTGTTATAAAGTGATACTGTTCAAACTTTGAACCCTGTTAGATAAGTAATTCGATTTACCTGTTCAGGGTATAATACGTAAAACAATATATTTAGTAAAATACACTTAAACATAAACTTACATTCAATTCGAATGCTGCAATTCCAATACCGGAACTCGCGCCCGAACCAGCTAAACCAATAAAATGTCCGCTTCCTATGTTGCTAGCAAACAGGGATGCACCGACCTGGAAGTTAATTACGTTTATTATTAATTAATTAATTAAGTTTAACTAAATTATTACTTAGTTAAGTATATTCTAATCACTTCTAAATTCTTACGAATTTAAAATTCTGTTAAGTAAGCGCGCATTTAGACTTTGAAGTGTGGAACCGCGTATTGAAGGAAAACAATGTTAAAAATACATTTTAAATTGATTTATTTGAGTAATTTAACGGTTGAAATGAATATAAATCAATTACAAATGTTTCCTTTTCCTTATTTTTAGTGTGAAGAGTGTGAAGTGGAGTTTTATTCGCGGTTAAAAAGGTGTCTTATGGTGAAATTTTTAAATCATTCGTAGAAAAATTCTTTATTCTTGTTTAACCTTTTCTGAGAATTGTACAATGCCTGAATCTAAATACAAATCATTAACTAACTTTACACAAAGAGAATATTTTAAAAAACCCGTTTCCTCCTCTTATATAAAGGGAATTTAAGTACAACGTGCATAAAATGGGTCCATAATAAACCCCTCCAAAAAGTGCTTTATCGACCCCCGGGGTCGATAAAGCACTTTTTTGGGGTGGTTCATTAAAAATTGTCTACTTAAATGGGTTGTAAGTGTACATGACAGTTCAGAATGCAAATTTGACACTACCTCACCCTGTTTATTGTATCGTTTAGTGTTATTATAAGTAAAATAAAGAGAGGAGTCGATAAAAAGTTGAAGAATGGTTGAAAAAAGTCCTTCAAGAGGGACAGTTGAAGTTTGGGAAACCCCTGACTTAACACAGCGAACTTTTGGGCCCCCTGTATATAAATATTTAACAGTTTCTGGCGGGTTACGAGCATCAGAAATCCGGACCTTTGAGGGGTGCCCTTAAAGTAAACCCTTAAAATTCAATTGTAGAATACGTGTAGTGTACTTACAGGTATCCAGTGCATGCTCCTGTTTGCTAGGAAATACCCACTGACGCTGTCTCTTATGCTTTTGTAAGACGACTGAAAATTAAAATAATTAAATTATTTAAGATTAATTAATTTTAACAATGAATTTTATTATTTTTAAAATTAAAATATAAACACGAGTCCACCCTAGAAAATACACAAATCACGTTTATAAATGAATTGTCACGAAGAATAAACACTTTATAAATATTAAATGATTAAAATATTTATAAGAATTTTTGATTATTTAAGCAAAAAAAGTGCATTTTAAACGTCGAAAGAATTAAAATTAAAATTTATTCTTTTATAAAAATCAATTCTGGGGTCGAATTGTTTAGAATTCTGTCGACTCGTCCCTATTGAGTTAATTTATTTTAACGCACGGAAAAGAACGTTTAATTGTATTTCCTGCCGTAAAAAATTAATTGAGTTGTGTATTTTTTTTAATTATTTAATTTCCATTAATCATTTATGGGCAGAAACACAATTAAGAGCCTCATTATTGAGCTTCTTATCCGAAATCTCTTACAGGTGTTGACAGTTTCTGAGCCATTTTTTTCTTGTATTTTTACTTAATTACCCGCGAAATGTCAGTTGTATTGACAGGTGACATAACGAAATTAACCAACGCTTAATTATAATTAAACGGGAATGTGCAATTATTTCTTAAAACGGAATTAAAATTATGCAAAGTTTAATTGATAAATTTGAATTTCGTAAATGATAAAGATCATTACTTAACGCTCCGTTAACGTAATCCGCGCCTTACACACGTAAATAAACGGGTTAAATTGGTCCAAAAATAGGCCCGAAAGTACAAAAATAAATGTAAAAACTGAAAGGGAATTACTTAAACAAGTTTTAAGATCGAATTGACGTCACAAATTAACTTTAAAATTAATAATCTAAGCAATTATGGGAGATATTCGTATTGTGCTTACTGTTCCAGAACTTATTATAATTAACTTACCCATAATCCTACGGCTAAGACGAGTAGAAAGTATATAACAATGACCAAAATGTCTTCCCAGTATAGTTCTGTATTCCCTACTTTACCCATTGTTTGTGGTGTGTGCTGTATTAAAAGTTATCACAATTGCAAATAACCATAAACCAGCCGCATCAATGGAGCACTAACGATAAATACCTGCCGGATTTTACAACTACGGCGGTTGTGGGTACTGCGAACTGACGTCACAATACTAGAACAGGTGTTACACGATGTGATGTAACTCGGACGTCATTTCTCGTTTAGAAAACTTTATTCCTTATAATTATAACATCTTTTAACGTTAATACGCTAATAATACCTTATAAGACTACACTAGAAACACTAAAAAAATCGTTGTAGTGTAATTTACGTGTGACGTAGCTAGCGCGGAGGGCATTACACCGAGATAACGAAGACACTCGTAGAGATGTATTAAGGTAGTTCACACTAGAAAAAATAAAGAAAATTGATGTTTAGGGGTTCTAGTGTAGTTTACGTGTGACGTAACTAGTCTTGTTTAGGGCATAAACAGAGATTACGACACTTATAAAAGTGTATTTCGCACGTCAAGGTAGACTACACTAGAAACACTTAAAAAAATCGATATTTCGGGGTTCTAGTGTAGTTTAAGTGTGACGTAACTAGTGTGGAGGGCATTACACCGAGACAACTACACTTGTAAAGGTGTATTTCTCACGTTAGGTAGACCACACGCTTAAAAACAATTTAAAAAATTAAGATTTTATCGCTTTTTTAGACGATTTTAATGCTAAAACACACCTTCCTGTGCAGAAAAATTTGCTAAGAAAGGAAGGATACAATGGGAAAGTGTACTTGGAACACGTTCTGACGATTCATTCTATAAAGGAAAGACAAAAATTGTGCAACTTTTAACTGAGACATAAACAATTTTATTATATAAAAATGATTTTTTCGGTGTTAAAGTTACACAAAGGAAATAACACGAGGTTTTCGTCGCGTGGTATTTAAAGAAACGAGCGAGGAAAATTCGTCGGGACGAGAGATTTCGTCTGTTATCAGCTCCTGACAATGATAATAAATTGAAAGTATAACATAAAGATAATTATTTAACACAATTCAACTTAACTTAAAGATAATGCGGAGATGGTTTAGCATTGGAATTTATAGTGTGAATCATTGTTATTGTTCTTGACACTAGAAAAATCGATGACAATTCGCGGCATGTTCTCGGTAATTACAGTACAAGGAAATTACTTTGCATCTTTTAGTTTCGATTTCCAGTTTTGTAACCGGTTAATGTAGGCGTCAGGTCAAAGATTTAAAGTATAAAAATTGACAAGTCTCTCCCTCAGAAAAAAAGCAATGTCCGCCGTTTACAGGTCGGAGTGTACTTTTAAAACGAATTGTAACGTCCTTAATATAAGGATATAGGTTATCAAATAACCTATATTTATAGTACCTTGCAATTGTAGTAACCTTGGCACTCTTTTTGTGTAACTTGTAGGGAAAATTCTGCGTTTTTCTAACGAATAAAACTTAAAAATACAAATTTAATTAAAATTTTATTGTATTTTTTACGTTTTTAAAGACTTATCGACGGAAAAAACGTGCATTTTATAACGAGCGCCATTGTAAACAATGCAATTTTATTGTAATCGATGAAGCGTGGTTCGAGTTCATTATTTTAAAATGTCATGGAAGAAAGTATTTATCAGAAAAAATATATATATATTCAGCTTAACAATATTTAAATAATATAATTATCTATCAAAGAATTCTAATTATTAAACTACAATTCAGTTACAAAGCAGTGTAATGGATCCTTGAAATTCTGGATGCAGTCAAGCATTCAGGAATTACCACCTGTCTACAACGGACGCCTCCATTTATCCAGAAACGTTTCTTTATAAAAGGCCTACGCTATTACCTGTAAACAACGGCCATTATTACGTTCCTATCAGTGGCCGTTGTTTAGAGGTTTGACTGTATCAACTATTATTTTGACTTCCAGTTCAACACTGGGGATTCAAATATGGTTAAATGATAAATTACAATAACTTCGTTAATTTATTAATACAGTAAAACTTCAAATGACATCCAACTTTAAACGGCGGCCATTTTTTTTAGGAAGGTTTCTGTTTAAAATGCACGTAGAATTACCTCCGAACAACGCCACTCCCTGAACGAGAGCCATTTTACGTTCTCGTCAGTGTCCGTTGTTCGCAGGTTCGACTGTATTATAATTAACTTTCGGTTAATTTACATAGAGTTATAGTAAACATCAATAATTTACAGGAAATAAACACTTTAACTGGATCAAAAGTGTGTCATGACAGCGAGATTTCAACAGAATTTCGCAATTACGTGTGATGTACAATTTAAAATTTCGTTTTACTTCCCTTGTTATACATAACAGAGGGAAAGTATGGCGATTAGTCAAAAAATGACCCCCAAGATTTTTACATTTTTGGGCTTAGGACACCTTGAAACCTCTAGAAATGCAAAAAAATTTGGGGTTTTTCTCCTGTATGCATGGATGTTATTGTGTGTGTATGAGGGACACAATTATATTCCCCCATTTTAAAGCTTAATAACTCCTGTACCTTATGTCAGAAATTTCTGAAATTTTGCGGGGAGGTTCGTGTATTCGGGGAATCAATGTTCTTAAATTTTGGTGTTTAAAGGTCGAGAGGTTGGTGAGTTAGAGGCGTTCTTGTGTAGTATCTCGAATGGGGGTCATTTATTATTTCTTTGTAAAACTCCTCTCTACCCTGAAAATTAAGCATTTATATTATTAGTTATTATAAAATTTTGTAATAAAATATCATAAGAAATGGCGCCACACGCAATTTTAAATGTTTTGCCGGGAAAGTCATGCAACTCGTCGCTGGATTTTTTTGTTAAAAAGTACTTTGCTTGTTTTCAAAATGTCAAATTTGCAGTATTTTATTAAATTATGAGTGTATTTTAATTTATTTATGTAGAATATTAAATTGAAAGTTGTGTGTTTGTATAAAGGTCTTTACAACTTGAAGAATGCTTACAATTTATTGAGCATTTACGTGTGGATTTTGGGCATAATTTTAGACTTTTGTTTGTAAAACATTTCTATAAATATTTTATTATTATTTTATAAAAATTCCATTTGTAACCGCTTCCTTCATTTCACGCTTCATTACGTTAAAATCATTCATACTATTTTGAAAGCGAAAGTATCCCAAAAGCGATGGGATTTCCTGATCGTTTTCTTCACCCACCTTTTCCTGATTACTAAAATTCTCGAATTTCTGTTTATAAAATTACCAGAAAAAATTAATGTATTGTACATATAAAGAAAACACACATTAATTTACGCTAATGACGTCAGTTTTCTTTGTTTAAGTCATAATTGGGTAGTCCATTGCAATTTACGATGGCTGAATGCCTTCGCTTTGCATAATTCATGTTCTCAGCTTGTTTTTACATAAATTAGCGAAAAATAATACGCATAAATAATTAAGTAAGCAAATAATTATCATAAATTGTCTGTGTATAAGTCAAAATTGGGTATTTCATTGCTATTTTGGATTGCTGAATGCCTTCGCTTTGCAAAATTCACTTTCTTGGCTCGTTTCCTTTATTTTTCCGTAAATTATAGAAAGATATAATGCTTTTTTCAAACGAAAATATGCTAATATGTCACATTTTTTTGCTAAACATAGCTGACATTTCTATACATCGATGCAATTTGTAATTACTTCGCAATGTGCAATCTCAGATTTCATTCAGGAGGACCGATTAAAGATAAGAAAATATTTAATTTATCCTTTATATACGAGGTTTATGATTATTATGAAGTTATTTAAGTAGTAACGACTTAAACAAAGACCTCTTCAACGTTCATTCAAACAAGTTTAACTAGTTACCGACTGAATCGAACCGGTTTAATCATGAAAATATTTTAAATGTTTGATCGCATCTCAACAATAAAAATCCATAAAATAGCGTAAAATAATTTTATTTCGCATCGACTCAATAATTAAACTTTAATTACTTAAATGTGTATTAATTAACGTTAAATTGAGAAGTGTCACACTGAAAAGTTAACTGACATTAACTTAGACAATTTGGCATATATTTATTATATAATCTTCAAGGTCCTTGTAACTGGTTGGTTGTATTTTATCACCCTTATGTAGAGGACAATATATTATAATTGTTTTTTTATTGTCGGATGGTCGAAACAGACCATTCAACTATTTTCCCCCCTCTCTTCTTACTCGAGGATTCATTTTCTCACGTTTTACCTGAAGTTTGCAAAGGGTACTCCTTAAGATCCGAGAATGGATTTAAATCAGAAAAATAAATTTGCATTTTATATTTGTTATGATTTTTACTGCAAGTTTACAAAAAACTAGCTGGAATATAATTTATTTAATATTATATGACACTACAATTTCTAAAAAAAAGCTATCGGATGCGATAAAGCAACACGTGGTCGATTTGCCAAAGGGGTGCCCGTAGAGAGGACCTTTCTATGGAGAAACTGGCTCATATTTAGGTGTAAGATACGTGAAGAAAACCTCGAAAACCCAACTTGGTCGGCCGAACTTGCGTCCTAGTGAACTTTAGTACAATCTGGGCGAACTTTAGTATCATCGTCGGATCAAAAGTAATTTATCGAGGCCTTGTTTCTGTTAATTGAAATGCTGCTATTTAGTCCAGTAGATAAAAATTCTACGATGTTTTTAGTTTTTATTATTAAATGCCAATAAACTTCGTCAGTTTGGAGTTTTTACGTGGCACTCGGTGAATGAATAAATAAATATATACAAATGTGTGATGCATTACTTCTAGAAAACAAAGAAATCCACTTTTGCTGACTCGTTCAATGAGTAATATATTTATAAACAAAATCGTCCACACGCACCTAACACTGGTCGCGGGTTCGGGCCATACCAACGGACTGGTGGAACTTTTCGGATTTACGTCACGTGTCTTACTAAATAGGGGCCAATTTCCCATAGAAATTCCTTCCAGAAAGCATCTGAACCTGGCAGATGGCTCTTGTGTTGTTTTTCTTTATCCCATTTTATTTTCGTTTTCTTTCTCTAATAATCTCTGTTATATTATCTCTCTAATGACGCCATTTATTCACCTGGTGGTGAGTTTTAGAACGTTTGTTTGGTAGGATTTTTCTCTTTACAAAAACGTTTCGATGAATATGATTGTACAGAAGGTAGACAATTATTATTGAACTGTACTTATGCTTACAATATATAATCATTTATTTATATTCTATATTAAATACAAAGTAATCATATTGTAACAATTATTCAGGAAGAATTATTAATTAGTCATTATTTACCAATTATCCTTAGAAAAACTTTTAGTTACATAGGTTTCGAATTAGTTTACATTTATTTATCTGATCTGTTACAGACAACATTACCATTTGAAGTGGAAAGAAAGACAGAAGTTCGATGAATGAAACCATCAGAAATTATAAATAATAAACAATAAAGAAACATTCTGGTTAGACACGTATCAGTTCTACAAACAAGGTCATTCGAGTTCGAAACTTATGGTGTCAGCTTACCGCTCGGAGGGATCCGGAAACGAATCCCGACGGGTTGAAAAAAACTCTGAAGTATTTGGGGTGGTCCATCCTGAATATGTCGAGTCTCGTTTCCTTGCCATCCTCATTGTGGGCCTGGCCGAATCCTTAATAGGCTCGATATAAAGATCCTCTACCCACGCAGCGGCGCGTTATCCTATGGGCAAAAAAGGGCAATTTACCGAGGCTCCCTAATTTTTCATAATAAAATCTTTCCTGGAGAAAAATATAGCTGAAGTCATGGGGTTCCCTAATTCAAATTGGCCTGGGCCCCATGAAATTATAACGCACCGCAGGCTAGAAAGAATGAAAAATAAAACCTGATCCAATCCTCAGAACACACTGCAAATATTATGAAGTCTACACACTGAAGTCGTATTATTGTTTATTTATTTATTTTCGAAATAAAACATTTAGATTGTAGAGTCTCTCAAATACCAATAAGTTTTGTAGTCGGTCTGGCTGTTAACTCATAACAATTCTATAAAACAAACTTGTTTTATTGTTCGATTTTTATGAGTAATGCCGTCAGCAATTGTTATGATTCGAAAAATCTTTATGTACTTTTAAATATAACGCTTGAAGAGAAAACATTTTTTAATTTTCTTTTCAGAAGCTTGAAATCTTGAGTTTTCCCATATTCAATTCCCTTTCCAATTCTTAGAAGTGAATAAAGAGCTTTAAACCTTCTTTAAAATCCACAAAATTAATTATTAATGACATATCATTATAACGAAAAGATAAAGAAGAATCGATCTTTTTTGTCAACTTGTTTTCCAACATGGTCTATTATAAGACATAATTGAAGGACGTTTTCCTTTTTTAAACTCTAAGTGCCATTTATGTTTCTAGAAGATACGTTCGTTAACAGTTTTCATTAAGTTGTCAGAATTTTTTTGAAGTGTATTGATGAACGGTTCGTTGCAATGACAAGTGGATTTTCAAAAATTATCAATACTCAAGTGTAGAAATATCTTAAAAAAACAATTTATTCTAAAATATAGTTTAAACTCGTATATATTTATGTACATTGTTATGTTGTATATACTCTAACATGCGTACAATCTTAATATATTTCAATATATCTGAACTACTGAACCACCAGTGGAGGAATGGATAAAACCACTGAGCACTTCTAGTTGGTCGTGAGTTCTCGCCCGCCAACAGGCTGACCACATGGAATTTTCCGGGTCTCTTCACCTAAATATGAGCTAGTTTCCCGTAGAAAATCCTTTCGGGAAGCGTCTCCCTGTCGGCAGATCGCTGTGCCCTATACAACCAATCCAATCCTGAACACTAGTCACTGGTGCCTGACCAACGACCTAATCACGTGGAGTTTTTCGGCTTTTCTTCACGTGTCTAATACCTAAATAGGAACGATTTTCCAGTAGGAAGCCTCTCGTTGGCTTCTCCCATGGCCCAAATTCCTTCTTCTCTTGGCAGATGGCCTATTGGTTGCGTTGCCTTATCCCATGCTACCTCTCGTGGCCTTTTTAGAAATTGTAGTGTCATATAATATTGAATAAATTACCCTTTAACCCGCTTATTGCGAAAATTGTAACAAATTTAAAATGCAAATTTATTTTTCTGATTTAAATCTTTTCTCGGATGTTCAGGAGTACCCTTTGCAGACTTCACGTAAAACGTGAGAAAATGCATCGTCGAATAAGCTATATAATAAAATAGCCTCAAATATAATCCAAGGTTAATTTAGTTTGAAATTCTTTAGTTGGAAATTAAAAATATATATATTAAATTTAACTTTCATGCTGGTGACCATCGAAATGAAATTCAGAAATCGCTATTCTAGACTTTTGGCATAAGGGGATAACAGTTTCTAATTTATAAATTTTGTATTATTAATTGTTATTAAACTAATAGGAGATAAATAAAATTGTAGTAAACATAGCTTCATTTCATAAATTTATTACATAATTACTTTTAGACTAAATATAGATTCGTCTTTTCATCGTTTTTGAAATACATTTTCAATAAAACTGCCTGTTAATTCATAACAACAGGCAGTATAATATACAATACAATAGTGTAATATAGTGTAAATTGACCATAAATCTCTATCTTCACAAGGTGAGGAGGCTTACGTGCACCAACGATCCTTAAGACTATACCAGATTTATCAAACATACTGCCAGGATCTCCCAAGCTGGGGTAAATGTCAGATTAAATAAGATACATTGTTCTTCCTTAGTATACATTTGAGGGTCTTAAGTTACCAGGTTATAGTTTAGAACCTCACGTATTTAACTTTATTGCTTCTTGATTGAAGGGCCTCTTATATGTTATAAATCAAAGTATGGGAAAAAAGGCCCTCTTAATGCAACAGGGTAGAAAGAGTATAGTTTTATACACAGGCCTACATTTATATTTTGAAAGTGTTTATATCATTCAAAAATAAATCTATTATTAAATAACATATTTAAGCATCAAATTCCATTAATTTAGTAATGCTTGGTTGAGCATTTCTCGTGTCTTGGAGGCATTTTTCCTCTTCAATATACCGTGTAATTTGTAAATTATTTTCTGCATCGAATCTTCGAATTTCCTAAATACAAAGTAAATTTTAGTAGAATTTATTCAAAGGTCGAATTTAATCCTTGGTTGACAAATACGTCGTTTAACAAAATGCCTAAGCCACTTCCTAGTATCGTTATAAATATTATTCTTTTGTTTATTTATTCACATTATAGACTTGTTATAAGAGGACTATTCACTAGAAAACAGAATTATAACCATGTGCAATGAAAATTTAGACACTAATAACGCTCTATCCTTTTCATAAGATTCCCTGTAAAGTGATGTAATCGCTATACATAACGTATGTATCATAATAATCGTTAACTGTAGAACACACAGAACAAATTATGTGTTCTTCAACTGTACAGAATAATGCAATACAAAAGTCTTTACGCAAAATACAAACCACCTGAAGGAATGTGAGGTGTGTGTGTGTTATCTGTGTACATTCAGTTAAATAATAATATTACACACACGCATATCGTATTCTATGACTTCTGAATGTATAATAATGTGAACTTCTTGCCAGTGTATGGAGACTTTTGAATCACCCTGCGTAAATATTATTAAAATTCACGATGTGATTGGAAATTGCGCAGAACGTAAACATGTTGTAAAGTTAAACACACTCATTTTTAACTCAATAATTGATATAAACTTAGGAAATTATGTCAGATAAAATGTTTATTTTACGTAAATGATAACTTTCGAAATAAGAAAGAGCTTAGTCACAATTTGTAAACAGTATTTTTCTCTGAAGTCACGAATTTATCTGTAAATTAATCACATAAAGGATATTAATGACTGATAATTCGTGGCAGGATGTTATTTCACACGGCGCCAAGCTGACTCTCACGAAGTTTTTCTCATTAGATTTAAATAGAAAGTAAATACAAACCGCATAGACAAAATTATTTATCACGCAAACTGCTAAACGAATCGAATGACGGATAAGACGAACAACAGCGTAATTAATAGCGAGGTTGAGGCCGAAGTTTTAAACGCGAAAAACGTGTACGTCGGACGTTCGGCGCCGCTTTCCTGTAAGCCTAGAAGTTTGACAATGGCGTTTGGAATGTCGAGCGTGATTCCGCTGACTTTCCAAATGCCATTGTCAAACTTCTACGCTTACAGGAAAGCGGCGCCGAACGTCCGACGTACACGTACGCGTTTAAAACTTCGGCCTTAACCTCGCTAATATTGTTTCGTGCAAAAAACCAACAAGTTTTCATTTTCATGGTTTTTGGGTTTCAACGTTTCATGATATGATGAAAGGATTGGATTAGACGATCTGTCATAGGGAAATACCTCCTGGTATATAATCTCGAGCTATATGGGTATAACACGAATTTGTTGTATCATGAACTCCTTCAGTGAGAACATTCACTGAAGTAGTACCACGAAATTGTGTAGTACTAACTCAGCAAGTGTAAATATGACCTTTCTATTATCAAAGCAGATAAATCACAGTAATTAATTACCGATCCCATTGCTCAATTTAATCTTTTATATATTGAATAATAATAATAATAATAAATTTAATTATTTTGAAAAACAGTGTAGTGAAACGCTGTGTTTACTTACAATTAAAACAGACGGTATGTAACATTTTCGTTTTACGATCACTAGAGGGAGCTGTCTAACTGATAACGTTTGAAAAAGATCGTCTATCGGAAACGCGATCCACAGATAAATAAAATTAATTAATATTTGAATGGAAGAAATTGTTTTGTTAATTTTATCGTGTTTGATATTTTTAACAAACAATTTTCCAGTGAAAATTAATATAAAAGGAAGAAAATAGGCGCGTTGTCTGTTGAAGTTCCTTTTATAAAGCTGGGTTAGCAAGCCAATGATAAAATCTGGTTCAAATGAAACGGAGTATGTCATTGGCTTGCTTACCCGCTATGTTAAATCTTAATGAAATATTTTCAAAAGTTACTAGCTTAAATAACATTCAAATATATTTTAAATACGTAAAATAATATTAAAAAAATAAAATTAATATCTGTTCATTTTTTTCTACATCAAGTTTTCCTTGTTGACATAAAACAAAATGGAAACTTGAAGCTGTGGTATGAATAAAACCTTCATAATTAACTGTTGCTATATAGACTAATATATGACAGGCCTTCGATACATTGTACTGTATACTTGTATATCTTAATATCTTATATTAGTTATATTATCGTTATATATTCTAAAATAGCACCATTTCGTATTTAATCATTAGTATGTTTGGTATATTACACTTTGGTACGTTTTCTGCGTATAATTAATTGGTTATGGCACAAAACTAGTAGCACCATCTGTTGTAATATACTGTATTTAAAAATCTTTTATCGGATTCAATTATAAAAGTTTAACTATAGATTTATATATTGTTGTAATTTCCCCATTGAAATATTAAAGATGAGAATAAATCATGTTGAAAATTTAGTCGGTAAAATTAAAATGTTATAGGGCTATAGAGTGTAATCTATTCTTGGCTTGTCGAGTACACAGCACGAAGTAAAAAGAAGGACTTTGGATATAATATGTTGGCGAATTTCCCCGAAAGCGGTGGCGATTGTACCCGAAATTTGATTATAGGGAAAAAGGGATTAAAACACGAACGAAAGTAAAAAATAAAACTAACCAATCACATGTTTCTTAGCTATTTATAGATTTTTAGACCTATTAGACCTGACTAATAGATTGTCTGAAAGTGGCCTTCTATCACGAAGGCTACGGGCTGCACCGGTGTAAAGCAAAATTTGCTAACTCATTGCGATGGCTTAGACTTGGCGAAATTCCCCGACTCTACTCGATAGGACTTATATTCAGAATTAAGTATTTAAATTTTACAATGACTGCAATTTTTAATCACATTTTTAATTTATTTAACTTAAAATATAAGCTTTCCACCTCAAATTGATAGTGGCTTGCCCCTGTGCATCACACTTCTCCTTTAGCAATAGAGTCGTACTGTCATCTATCTAACAGCTTGGGGGAAAAGGTTTGAATTGAGATAACGTGACTTTTGGTTTGCATCGGAAGTGAGTATATAGTTAATCTGTTTTGTTTGTTACTTGTAGGCTTACATGTATGCAATTTTGTATTAAAATGTAGCTTACATCTGTTTGGTCTATTAACTCGCATGCATTTTTTAAGTGCACACTTTGATTGCTTTTCACATCTGGGTACCACAAAAATTGTTCTCAATTGGGCCCCGCACATCTTAAGGGCGGCCTGTCTCAGGATATTTATTATGGGAAACTGGCCCCTATTTAAGTGGTAATTAATGTGTGAGAGTGTGTGTACGAGTGGAACGATTTTATTCACCCATTTTGAAGCTTAATAACTCCTGTGCTTTTTGTGAAAAATTTCTGAAATTTTGCAGGGAGGTTTGTATGTTAGGGGCATTAATGCTATTAAATTTTGATGGTTAAAGGTTGAGGGATGGAAAGATTGAGAGGGCCGTGTTTTATCACTACAGTGTGATTCGACTTAATGATTTTATTCGTAATTAGGATGTATAATTTTTTTTTATGAAACTCATCTCCACCCTTAAATTAAAGTTTTTTTCCGTTTTATCATAATTAATAGTATAAAAATTTAAATACCGTAATAGCTCGTGTACAATTTGTATCCTTCCTGAATTAATGTAGGTCATAGCTTAAAGTAATTAATTATCGAGTTTTTATAAGAGCTTACTATCTTTTTATATTTACAATGCAAAACGACTGAACGACATACGACAAACCATGCGTATACTGCACAATTTAATTAAATATACTGGATTTGTGGAGGAACCGGAATCGGATCCGGTCCAGAATCTCAATTTTTTACGCTTTGTTTACAATAAACGATTAGTGATCTCACTAAATTAAATTTCATTAACAATTAAATGTAAAAGTATAAAACAATACAAGCAAAAATATAAGATATTGTGATATTATTTACTGTCTTGTTATATGTAATTATGGCACTAGGGATACAAAGATACTATATTATAATTTTGAGAATGTGCTATTACAATTGTTGTTTATACACGGCAACGCGTCACGTGAGCGATTTTCCGAGGGGGTTGTTTCCCCGGAGGAATTTCTATAGGAAACTGGCCCTGTTTAGGTTTGGTTTTATTCGTATTCGTACGGAAACGTAATGCATAGGGGATCTGTCACTTTCCGGGAGGTCTTTTATGGAAAACCGGCTCCTTTTAGTGTTATTAACGTGAAGAAAACGTTACTAACGTGACACCTAACCCATTGGCAAGCGTGATCTCACGACCAAATAGAAATATTCGGTGGATTTATCCACTCGGCAGCTGGTAGGCACCCCTGTTTAGGTGTTAAATATATAAAGATAACCAGAAAACTCCACGTAACCAGTCCGTTGATGATGCACGAATCCGCGAATAGTGTTTAGTATTTTTTATCCACTCGGCTACAGTTACAATTACACATGATAATTGCGTAATTATGATAATATCGGTTGTATTGTCATACGTAATTGTGTCGTAGGCTGGAGATGTATGACTACCGAATCAAGCGCGTTATTTATCATTCATTTTATAAATTTTTGTCGTATAAATAAAATACCGAAAGCCGAAAACTAAATAAATAACGAAAGTATAGAGTTTACAACTATTGTATACAACTTCGTCATTTATTTAAATCCCATTATAAAACGCCGGTTTAAAAATGCATCCAGCAATAAAAAAGTAATAGAAAAATTCAAGAAATTTCCGTCTGCCAAACATAAATTTCATATGACAATAGATTTTTTTTATAAAAACACGTAAAATATTTGTGTATTTTAGAATCTAGATCGCTGCAATTTCCAACAGTGACCTTTATTCTAAATATAAAATCCTTGCCAACGCTACTTGTCTTCTTATACTTTTAATAAATTTTAGTCATTTCTGCGCCCTTAAAATACGCAAACAAAAATAAACGAACACAGATTTAATTATTATTTATTTTTACGCAAAATAATAACGCTAAGTGTTTAATAATATGACTTCACAGATTAAGGCCATTGACGTAGTAAAGGCTAATTAAATGAATTTATACCAACAGATGGCGTTGTTTATTTACTCATGCGCAATATGTTTTAGAATGTAATCGGCCATTAAGTGTTAAGCGATAGTGTTGATCAGAATGTAGATTATCGGTAAATTACAGGCGAAAATTAATCGAAATAAGTAAATTATCCAGTGTAACGGAATGTAAGCTTCGAGTATATTACAATATGACATTAAATATTTACACCGAGCGAAGGTAAACTGCGATCGAATGCTGCAAACTGGAGAGATGAATACTGTAGTATTTGTCATATTTTTGCTAATATCTAAAAGCGTGGAAGGGAAAGCAGGTAAATAATTGCTTATTTTCTAACTAATTGCCTACTTATTTAACATTAAGTAATCACTTTTCACCTGGTCTCATTCACAGATTTTGAATCAATATAATTGTTTTTTTATGTTGCTGGAGTGATTTTATCAGTTGTTAAGTTAAATATCCCACAGATATATTGGCCAAATACTTAATAAACACTGCTGTGAGCGGTAGACACGGTTGCAGAAATTAACGAGACCGCGGCAGTACAGGTAATCGGGACCTCGTCCGAGCGGTAGACCGTACCCGCGGGAGCAAAAAAGTCAAAGGAACCGTACCTCTATATGCCACCCTTTGCCGGAAACGCTCCCTGATATTGGGTTACTTTCCGATCGCAGGTGATAAAAACTCTCTTTTAGAGGCAAATATCTGGGGTAGGGTCACGTGTACCTGTGTTGTTCATTTGAAATGTTTGCTTGTACTGGCGGGTGGTAAATTCCTCGGTACTTTTCCATTAACTGGGCGCCATTCGATTCGATTACAATGAATATATTTATACACGTGTTTATTAAACATATTCATTATAATATTAAATGTGTGAATTATGAAATAAAATATCGATTTCGCTACTTAGTTAATGGAAAAGTATCAATTCCTCATTCAGAGTTCACATATTATCGTGGTTGTTGCACGTTCCTGGTCTTACACCGGAAAATGTCAGTTTATTACAAAACAAAATGGTAAAAGTAACAGATTTGCTTGGTTTATTTCCACGTTAGCTCATCAAAAAATAATAACCAACTATAATTTATGCTTAATTATTGTACCGATATTTACAATACTGTATTTACTGTATAAATAAATATGTAAATAAAGTAAACAGTTATAGAAAATGTAGGTTATTAAAAATAGTGTTGTTAAATTTTGCCCGAAATTTAAATTCCGGTACCAGTAAATCTACCGGCTTGTGCCAAATTTGAATACTGGTAAATCTACTTGGCCAATAATATTTTTATATCTGTTTCTGTATGTGCGATTGTAAAGTACCGGATAGTTTATTTTAAATTACTTTTATTAGGTTATCACGTGTTCGAGTTATACGAAATTACACGATTACGGTTCTGTTATAATTCGTTTCATTTTTGAATATAATTTACAAACTAAAATAAAACTAGAACTTGTAACTGTATTAATAAATTATAAAATTTTTTAATATTAAAGTCACCAGTAATTACTTTTATAGGTTAATGTTTATTTCTGGATTAAGAATTGATATTGTAAAAGAGATTTTATTACCTTTACAGGATTGTAAATCATTAAAATTATAAATACCAAATACAGGCTATTAAAAAAGTTTTGTTGTTTCCTTTACCTAAGTATTCAACCTCATTCAATGAAAAGATATTGTTTATTATAGTATTAAATTTCATTACCTTAAGAACATTTAGCTTTTTATTTTTTTCGAAAATGGAAATTGAATTTTGAAACTCGAAATGTTTAAAAGTAGAGAGAAACTGGAAAAAATTAAGTCGTGCATTTGACATACATTAACTATGCCCGTAAGGTATGAAACTTTAATAGGGATCACAAAAGTCACGGTAAAGGAAGTTTTGATGATGATAATAGATAGTTTACTAATTTTATTAAATTCCCTTTATTATAATAAAACTAATTATACTATACTATTACTCCCTGTAATAATAGTATTCTAAATTTGCACGATTATTTAATAAAATATATTCTAATACTATATATTGAATAACGTTTAAGTCTCGGCAGAAACAGAACGCTAACAGATAATGTTTTAAACTAATATTATATTAAAATTCGCCGATGATTAAGTTTATTGGGTTGCAGACCTATAAATTTCCACTATTATCCATTTGCCTGTCTATTTGTTCGAGAATGGCATTACTTACATGAAAACTGAGATCAGATACAGAAAGTTTAGCGCTAGAGGCTGCAATTAATTTTAAAATTAAAATATGATTGAAAATATAAAATGAAATTCAAGTAATAATAAAGTAATTACAAGTAATAGACTTGTGCTCAAAAAAAATAAAAATAACTATTAATTTTTGGCACATCTCAGGAACTACTTGTCAGAATATCATGAAACTTAACATATAAGTGGAGCCTTGTAATTTTTATGCAATGATGACAACTAAAAAGCAAAAATTTAATTAAATTACATCAAAACCAAAAACAAGAAAAAATATTAAGTGTTGTTTTGAACAGTAATATTTAATATGGGGGGGTACTTCCTGCATATACACGCTGTACGACAGTTCTCCTGCTACTTATGACTCTGTCAGAAGCAAAGTCTGGTCTTGAACAACAACATCTTAAAATTCCTAGAGTATTCTTGGTGGAGGCTGACAAGCTGCAGCTTTACCAAGAACTGTTCGCTCTAGAGCAGTGTTTTTCAGCCGATATGCAGAAAATTTCACCAGTCCGCAGAAAAATATTTGATTGTACCGATGCTGGTGCAGTTAATTATGCGTGACATTATCGTACATAAATTGTTACATACAGTAATTCTAGATTACTATTTAAAAGTCACCTGTAATCAACTCCATCAATGTCAATACAGTCAAATATTTTTTTTTGCAGACCGGCACCATGGGATTTAGATCCAGCGATTTTGCTGGCCATTCCCTGCAACTAATATTGTAACTGTCAAAAAGCCCTACCAGGAGAGCAGCCTGTATGTGTGAGCTAAGGCGCCAGCAATCTCATCTGTTCGTTCAATTTGTATATAACCTCCACTTGTTAAATGTATTTTATTTTAAGCTGTTCAATATTCGGTTTCCGTCAGGCGCCCACGGATCCCTCTTTTCACTTCTATCTCTTAATTTACTAGTCAAATTATATTTGTTTTTTCTGTACTTTTCTTTCAAACTAATCACAAGTACTGGTGTTTTGTTACCAGAATTTATAAATTTATTTAGTGTTTGATGAATAAATATGATTTTTAATTAAATAAAATATAACTTTTTAATCAAATAGGCTTGTGAAAATTAAGCAGCAGAGTAAACAAATTTGTCGGTCTGTTTAGTATTTAAAAATAATTACATCCTTCATTAAACTGTGGATATTTTCGATAAGAACAAATAATTATTAAGAGAAAAGATAGATATTGTATAGAAGATAATTAAGCAGTTTTAAAATCGTTGGATGCTGAATTTGAAAACTAATAAAATTATTTATCTTTTTGAATAGTCTCTATAGAGGCGTGTGACGACTGCTGCTAAATGATCATTAGTCCTACAAAAAAAGAATATTTAACAAGCAAAGTAAAATTAAAATATAGTATACATTAAGAAAACAATTGGTAAAATAATATCTATACGGTCTATAATACTGGATACAGTAAAGAAATATTCATAATATATAAACAACTCCACTAATTCAATTACTGTAATTAAAACAAGGTGATCTGCCGAGTCTTCGGGTCTGTAATTTGGCAGATCGTCTGGTTTTAATATTCATAATAATATAATTTTAAAAGATGTAATAAATATAATTAATGTACAGGATACAAAAATCTTTTCTCAATTGTTTTTGTATTGTAATTGCATTTATATTTTAAATTTAAGAGTGTAAACTAAATTTGGCTAATTTTAACAGTAATTTCGACAAAGATAGGCAACTAAGGTACCATAGTATAACGATATATATATTGTATTATATATAAAATGTAACTTTTGAGAATGTGTTACAACGAGCTGCTTTATTTTAGCCCTGTTTCCAATTTATGACATAATATATTTGATACAAGCAGTAAACTGATATTTACGAGAATAGAATATTCTAATCACGAGTGCGATGAGATTTGAAATTCCCACAAGCTTTTATTAGATGGTTTATAGGTCGCAGTCTTCTTTCTCTTTGTTTAATTTGCGCCGTGTTTGTTTGTTAGGGGGTAGTTCTATTCTTTTTAACACAGTTGTGCAGTTTTTCTCTATGTTGTAAATGTTCTATCAGCAATTATAATTTTATTAACTAAAAGGTGATTTTACTTTACTTGTTTTCTGCTTAGTCTTAACTATGTAACTTTTGTTTTCTTGCCATTAAATAAAAGAATGTTTGATAACTTACATACTTGTTTCTTTTATCTTGGTCTTTTATCTTCTTCTAATCAATACTTTTGTTTATTTTATTTAGAATCATTGTTCATAGATAAATATGTATTCTGTAGCACTAATGTTACATACCAGAATAAGATACAAATTTTCATTGAGAAATAATAGACTAGCTTGTTTCTATTTACAAGATTTCAATTGACAAGAGGTTCAGGAACAAGTATGCCTGTATGTCAGTATTACACTGTATGTAATTGATATTATTTTATTTTTTCAATAAATAAAACAACCCTTGGATCTGTTAAAGTCGTTTAACATCATTATATAAATCGATTTTCGTACACTTAATATATTTGCTAGAACGAGTAGTGTTAATAATAGGCAATGTTTGATTGAATATAAACATATGTAGTTAAAAGATTGTTTTGACTTTCTAATCTGAACAGATAACAATAATTTAGGAATTACATAAACTTCATTATTAGAATCATACTTTGTAGGTGTCAAATGTATCGATAGTGAAAAAATCAAACTATTTCCTCTATCTCTAATTGAAACGAGAGAGAATTTAATTGGATAATAAGCTATTCTTTCTGGATTATGCACCTCAATAAAAGTGTTATACTCTGTTTTTATGCATACTTTCTCAATAGGTTTGGACAGATTTATTAGAACTGCACATTCTCATGCTTTTTTATTATAATATTTCTAATGCCCTGTGTGGAGGACAAGCAGTATCAGCTTGTCGGTATCAAAAACCGACCTGTAAATGAATATCCTATTACATTGTGACAGCACAAAATGAGTACAATCTGCCTTTGAAAACATGCATCATTCTAAGCAATATTATATCTTGTGAACTGAATGCATCTAAAGCAAAATAATTAAATTACATTTTTAATATCTTAAAATTTTATAATTCACATATTTTTATCATAACGTTTAATATTCGTAATACATTACAGAAATAAAAATTCTGTACATTATTGAATTAATTATGCATAATATACTTGTATATTCTAGCATACACATAATTTTATTTGTAATTTAAATGGTCTGGCTTCACACATTTCAAACGTTTATTCTAGAATCTTTTTTTTTTTCAAATTACTGTTCCGTTCAATATTAACTTACGTAATGTACAGTAATTTGCTATAATGTTTATTTTCTGCTAAATTTTATAACTTTATGTTGATTTGGATTTTAAGAATGGTATTATGAGTGTATGGTCTAATTGTTACACTGTTTATTTTAATGTAATTTTTTTCCGTAAGTGTCGTCGTTGACCTTGTGTACTTTTTTCGGAGCATTTTTGTTTTCTGCCATATACTAAGCTCTTGTTTTATTAAAATAGAGAATAAAGAGTTTAATGTTGCTTATTTGATATTAAGTACAATAAGGAACAACAGAATTTGGCAAATTCCGACAGTGTTAACGCTACTTATCGATTTCGATCACTTCGGTAAAGTTATTAACTTGTATTATAAAAAATTATTCAACGTTCTTCATCTTGCATTTTAACTCGAGTTTTATAAGGAATGATTCCGAAAAGCTTTGATACTCTGTTTAATATAAAATTTTATTAAATAAAAATCGGTTCTTTAAGTAGATTGGTGTTATAAATATTCAAAAAGATACGCTATATTTTTTTTTGTTTTAAATTCGAAGGCTTAATTTAAATTACGTAAATGCTGTTCAGACTTCATACGGCATGATTCTTTGCGCATAAATTAAATTTAAAATGCATTCCGAGATTTCGTTAAGAGGTTATCAAATAATGAATGAAATAGTCATAACGTTGCCTTTGTAATTTATGAAACTGCATTCATTCTGATCCGGTTTGGAAAGTTCAATACTTGACAAACTAATGGGAGATATTTTTAACAAAATGACAGTATAGATATTCAATATAATTAAATCTAAAGCTGCTTTTTATTTTTTGAATTAAAGCCTATTAAAGCTAATTTTTAATTATCAGAATTTGATCTGAAGGTTAAAAGTACGCCACCATTTAGTATAAAGATTAATAATTAGACATTTGTTAATAATTTATAAAATTTTAGAAGACAAGGTTGATCCGAAGTGGGACTTTAATCCAGTGATGGCAAACTTCTGACCCATGTGACGATTTCAGGGTACCCACATTATAAATTGTAAAAAGATATTTGATAGATTTCAAAACTTTGCATATATGTAAAGTGAAAGCAGAGTCTGTTGTAAAAAGTTTTAAAGGCCACCAATTATGAACCTCAGAGAGAAAAATTATAATCAAATAAATGTGCAGATTTTGCATTAAATGAAATATTTGTTCCTGTTAAAATCACAATAGAGAGGTTGCGGCCGACGTTTTCGTCACGAAAATGTGTATGTTGGACGTTCGGTGCCGTCTTCCCGTAAGCCTAAAAGTTTGGCAATGGTGTTTGGAACATCGAGCACGATTCCAAACGCCATTGTCGAACTTCTAGTCTTACTTTTTAGTAGAGTTTATTGTTATTTTTATCATACAGATTAAAAATTTAAATAAAGTAAAAAATTTGTAATGTTTTTCTTTTTTTATTTATTCAAATTAAATGTTTGAAATGTCATTTGAAGTTACTAAATTTTGAATTCACCCACCCTCAGTAAAAGGATCTCTGTAGTTCGTAAGTCCTACATACCGGACAAGCA
Organism: Centruroides vittatus; assembly: GCF_030686945.1. Classification (NCBI taxonomy): domain Eukaryota; kingdom Metazoa; phylum Arthropoda; class Arachnida; order Scorpiones; family Buthidae; genus Centruroides; species Centruroides vittatus. Next base: position 258,608 of record NW_027121750.1, on the reverse strand, counting down.
TTTTACCAGCCACTCTATTCGTACTTTACATAGCCAAAAGGGCCGGAGAGAACACTGTATTATATTTTGTGCGCTTTGGATGAATGAACTGCCGACTATACTATTTGAAAGACATTAACTGACCGCGGTCGATATAGCATGGTCGTATATAAATGATTATATTAGTTTTAAATTGATCTGTGATAACTGAGTTTGTAAAAAACTTAACCTGATGCGGCCGAAAATGTTTGTTTATTAAATTGTTACTGCTTGAAAGTGTGAGAAAGGTGCGAGTTTTCTTTACTATATGATAATTCCAGTTTACGGATTTCAAGTAGTTCGTAGAGACTAATCCTTTTTAATAATAATTTTCTATAAATACTACATAGTGCCTAACAGAAAATTAAGTAGTTTGCATTATTTAATTAGTAGGATTTGTTTGCATTCTTCATATGAAATTTTTGTAGAAAGAAATGAAGCGATTTCACAATAATTATTTTCTTTCCTAAGTTTTATTGTGTGTTAATACTTCCGTAATGTATAGCACATGGTAAATCTCTTGCCAGATCTTTTATTTTTATTGATTTTAAAATTTAATTAAACGTTTTTAATCTTTTAATAAATTTTATAATCAAGCAGTAATAACAGATAATGCAATTTGTTTTCATTTAATTCAGTAGTTTTTGGATAGAAGTCTTCTTAATTTAATGATATTTCAAATGAAATTTCTCAATTTTTATGTAGAAATAATTGAAGTGAAATACTTGTTGTGTAATTATTACTTGACAGTATTTATTCATATATAACTATATAGTTTAGCATATTGTTTGTTCGATAATAACTAGTTATATGGATTGGTGGTTAGATGCGAGTTTTTTCAGCTTGCTGTATATTTTCTAATATAATTCTTCAGAATTTATTAGAAAAGTTTAGGTATGTTTAATATCATAATGTAACAACACACCCAACAGCCGTAAGTAAAAACGGGTTAACGTAACCCAACCCGTTCACTTACGGCTGTTGGGTGTGTTGTTACTTATACTATCGGGTTTCCTTGGTGTTTATTTGAATATCATAATGAATTAATATTATTCATTAGCAGTAAACCATGTTTTTACATAATTTTCAAACAGAAATAATTATATAAAATTACAAAAATAACAGAAGTTCTATTCAATAACAAACTGCTTTGTATTTTTAAATACAATACACCACTGAATTTCATGTACCCTTTGTTTCCAAATCCTTTCCAGATTAACAGTTTTTCCAGACTGATCGTGATCATGTATAATAATAATGCATCAACACACCTCAAACCTACTAATTATACAGCTCCCATGTGTCTAAAGTGGACTGCTAGAAATTTAAACTGAATAAATATTAAATATAAATTATGTTTGACACTGCTGCCGACTCTTTCATCTCTTAGAAGTCATAGATAGGGTTAAATTTAAGCAAAATAAATTAAGAAAATCGGAAGATTGCGACATCACCACCAACAAGTGCAGTATAAATAATGTAAATGAATGCCCTACGCTCGATGTGGTCCGTGGCCGCCCTGTATAATAGTCCGGCGGCTGCAGGAATTTTAAGTTGACTCTCGTAATTTTGTCCGAATTAAAGGAGATGCCCGAAAATTCGGTGGTGTACCTGTATTTATTAAGAAATTATCATGGACGTAAGACCATTATTTTTATTTAAGTATTGGCTCACTTTTAGAGAACATGAAGTTAATTGTTAATGGCATCAGGACTGTTAACTGTGTCAAATTGTTAATTATTAAGGTAGTTAACCTGAGAAAGGTTTAATAAAATACAGAGGAAATTACTTATTTACTGAATTTTAATTGATTTGATAATGGAGTTATGATGGATACAGCTGATGGATAAGTCATAATCGTACTATAATATAATGTTAAAGCTTAAAATATTGGTTCTTCAATTTTATTAATTAAATTACATATATGTAGTATTGTAATTTTTCTAACTGTTTACATAGAGTTAAATAATATATATTTATTTTTTTTTGTATTTGGTACAATATAATTCAAATACTAGATAATAAAATCATCGTTATTTAGTACATTAATTATAAATATATGCATATAACTTGCCTTCAATATAAACATTCTCAATAAAGAACAGTGCTATTAAATATAAATTATTATAAATTAGAAAGTTGATAATTTTTTAAAATTATAATGAATTTCTTGTTATAAATTGTATCTAAGCATATTATAAATTTGAAATTCTTGTCTGCGTAGGAAAACAAACTGGATATACAAGTAAAAAAGTAACAAATACACCTTTCGAAATTCCAGTAATTCAAATTTACTTGGTACAAATGTTTTTGGACACGTCCAAAGGCCTATCGAATGTTCTTCGCCGCACAACCCGAGGAAAGCCGAAAATGTTTGTTTCGAACAAATTTGAATTGCCGAATATTGAAAGCTGAATTCGTTACTGAAATTCTTGTTATCCTTGAATGCAATCAAGTACTAATTAATTTATGACATTTAACTTTTTATATTTAGTGGAATGCAGTCGTAAATTTGAGTTTTACACAATTACCGTTTCATTCTGTAAGTTGGAATTTGATCAAAATTTTTAAAATCATAAAGAGTTAATGTAGTGTTAATGAAATGCAGATCAAAATTTAAAGAAATATAAAATTCGAATGTTGGTTTTAAAATGAGGAATTCAAGATATAACTAACGTTACTCTGATTATAATATGTGAAGATATATGATATGATATAGAAGGGTTAATATATTTGCGCTTACAAGGAGAACGTCGCTATATGAAAGTTGTGTAATGCTTAGTACTAACATTTATATGATAGGTAAACAGTGTGTGTTTAACTATCTAAGAGGATATTTCTCTACGGTCGATACTTCTATTTCTTTTATAAGATAGGAACTTAAACTTTTATCTGAAGAAAGTAAAACACTATTTGACGAGCGGAGTGAAAATGTGAAGCCAATTAACAGTGATATAATTGCATTATGACGAAACGTGCTGCGTTACGGGTTGACGAGAAAATCTGAAATCGAGTATTAAAATTCGCAGCTTTTAAAGAAAGACAAGTTAATTTACATCAGTCAATAGTATTATAAAAAAAACCACACTTCTATATACAATTTTATATACAAAAGCATAAGTGCTTGCTAGCAATCGCACGGCCGAGGACACGTTTCGTCATAATGCAACGACGTCGCTGCTAATCGGCTTTACACCTTCACTCTGCTCATCAGATAGTTCACACTTTACTTTTTTGTGAAATATCTTCCTAGGTAGGTAAATAGCGCATGTTTAACTACCATATAAATGTTAGTACCGAGTATTACACGACTTGCACGTAGCGACGTTCTCCTCGTTAGTCAAGAGATATTCAGTATTTGTATGAAATAATTGTAAAAATGTACACTTCATTATACCATCTTAATTTATCACAGCACCTATGAAGGGAATTATGAACTATGAAGCCTATCATCTGCTGAATCTTTCAGAAATCTTCAATAAAAGTAAGTTGGGAATTTGATTACAGAAATTATTTCAAATACCATTTCCAAATTTATAGAAGATATTAATGTTAAAATCTTCAAAAATTGAATACCTTGAATTGTAATAACTGAAACATTTTTTATACATGTTCACATTTAAAATATTATAGAGAAAATTGAAGCATAAAACAATAAAATACAAATACATGATATTAAATTATTTATTATTTGTGTTCTAATAAAGTTTTATTGCTAAATTATCATTATTACAAGTAGAAGTAGTATTATTATTCTTAAAGAATAAAAATTTAGAGAGAGAAAATGAATTGCAATTGATTTGAAAAATATTTGGAGATTAGAAACGTTATTCTTGAAAATAATTTAACTCTATAAAGTATTATACTCTTTATAAAGAGATGATTTCTATTTTTACACTTTATAGAATTAACGTTTGTTTCATATAATTTGTTTTAAAACAAAATAGCAATATTACTTCATGTATATAGAGTTTTAATATAATATATAATATACAGGGTGTTCGGAAATTCCCGTTACAAACTTCTAGGACTTGTAGAGGGGAGTGAGTACGTAATATTTTGATTAGGAACCCATGTTCGGAAACGTACCGTTTCCGTTCTACGACGGTTTCAATTCAGATGTTTAATTCTTCCACTTCTGCTTGAGGAATTTGAATTAGTCGTGACGTAGTGCAGTTATTAGGTAAGTATTCGAAAGGAAACGTAACAAAACATCCATTTATCGCTTAAGCACGTTTGTTTTTATTAACACACAAACTTTACGTGTTTACATTATTCTAAAACAAAAAGGAACTCGGCATACTGTACGTACAGAACAGTACTGCTGCATTACAACAGCGGCTCGATGTGGCGACCGTGACATTCTTACAGACATTGTACCTACAAACCATGTTCTGGTACACTCTGAGACTTTTCTCTTTCCCTCAGCAGAAGTGGGAGAGTTAAACATCTGAATTGACTGTTGTAGAACAGAAATGGTACGTTTCTGGACGAGGGTTCCTAATCAAAATATTATGTACTCATTCCCCTCTACAAGTCCTAGAAGTTTGTAACGGGAATTTCCGAACACCCTGTATGTATGTATGTATGTATAGTAGAATCTTGTTTTAACGGATCATGGAATAACAGATTTTCAGAAATAATGTATTTTTTTTCTCAGGTCAAGCCAAATCAATGTAATTTTACCTCCTTTTAGTGGATCTGTAAATTGGAATAACACAAAACTTTTCTTTTCACAGTGCTGGTGTTGGTTTTGTGCATTGTGTGTTTATACAGTCCCAGTTTTGGAGAGATATTGGAATAACAGATTTTTTTCTAGCCTCGTCTATTGTAAACTTTGCATTTTTTTTCAACGTTTATTTATTATTTAGGTGTTCCTGAGAATTTGTAGAGTTTGACAATGCATTTGTTACATCTAGGATATGTACAATTGAAGAATTGTACAAAGAGAGTCAGCAGGCCGATACAGTTGAGGAGGAACCATCTAGTGGACATTATGATGTCGTGCAATGCCGAAATTTAGTGAGGCCATCATGTCATTCCAAGTCACCTTCTGATGAATTTTGGCATAAACAACAAGCTTTTTTTGCACTTGCAGTGTATAGTTTCCATCAGTTTTGTATTATGTACGTACAGCATCATATATGATTTTGTAACATATGCATTTCTATAGAATAAAGAACAGAGATTCCAAGAAGCTAAATAATTTCAAGTACAGGTACTTGTTAAATGTAGAGGTTAAATAATGAATATTTTCCTGGAAAATGCATTATTTGACCCCTAGGTGCGGGAAATCTATTGTTCATGACATAACGGATTTTCAGAACAACGGATGATATTTGGTGATCCAAGCAATCCGTTAAAATGAGATTCTACTGTAAAGAAGTATGAAATTTCAAAAGCTCCTTCCAATGATAAGTTTATTATTTGTTTTACAGTATAAAATAAACATAAAGTGTAACATAATAGCTAAACAGACACGACTAAATACAGTGTGTTTGAAAAGTTACAGTGCAGTGAGAAATTTCTAATGACATTAAACTTATACGTAAGGCATTGCGTACAAGACCGGTAAGTTGTGTGTCTCGCATTTCCATTTTGCGGTAGATGGCATCACTGCTCGCTCACGTACGTTTTGGGGTTGGTCTACAGTTTTTGGAAGACTTGCTTGCTGATTTCATAATCTCCCATGGAATTGGGCCCACTAGGTCTCCCAAAATCCAGGACCTCGCTCCCCTGGATTTTGGGATCTCTGGGATATTTCCAGCATTTGCTGTGAGAGAAGCTGCAATATTGTTTGTAAATTTTTAATAAAACTTAAACCTTTTCCACTGCACAGTAACTTTTCAGGCACCCTGTGTATAATATATGTAAATATTTGGCAAGAGCTTGAGAAGTTGTGTAAATATTTCAATTCTAACAGATTAACAAAACTTAAAAAATATGTTTTTGTATTGTTTATGAACTTATGAAAGTCATAAATAATAATTTGAAGTCTTGATGCCATTAAAGCCTTTGTTAACTGAACTTTTGTAAATTGAAAATAGTTTTATACCAAAAACTAAACATTTTTAAATCATTTCAATCGGTTATATAAAGATGTTGCTGTAATTTCATTTTCTTTTAAGGTATATTTCTCTTTATAGTAGAAATTAATAATAAGCAGGCTTCGTTAAAGTAGTAGGAATAGTTTTTTAAATATTCGAGTTTTGCTTTCTAAACGCGATTTCTACTCGTCCGTATAAAACTCAATTCAATCTGTTATAATTAGTTTTTCTTGAATAAAGTATCTTGTAAAGATTAACCACTTGATATAGTCGAGTTCTGAAATTTTTACAAAAGAGGAATTTGACTTTATCTCATCAGAAGCTATCTCGACATTCTCAAAGAACGTCTATATATCAGTCGAGTCGATAAAATATACTTCTCCGTATTTCGCCAAGTCATTTTCCTCCTTATATATTTTCCCTTTGCTGCTCGTCGAAAATTTCTCAAAATTGCATTAATTTTCGGAACGGTTCAATGTAAAGTCTGTCAAGTTTTAAATCCGAGCATTTCTAATTGCTATAAAAGGCAAGGAAATGCTGTAAGTCTAATGAGAATGCAGTTACTTTATTAGATTAAAAAAATTAGAAATGAAAGAAATAAAAAGAATCTTTTAATGTGGTTAATAATAGATATATAGTTTCATAATATTCAGTTATTTAAGGTCAAAAATTGAACGTAAAGTAGACGTAAAGACATATCGATTGTTAAACTGAAGACGCTAAGCGAACAGATTTTCAAAATTTTGTACATAAAAGCCCTTATTTCAAATGATCGAGATTCCAGACTGTTTAGAAATTACAACTCAGATGTCTTCGATACTCGTTCCAGGAGACGGTTTATTGGAAAAACGAATGTTTTTAATCACTTTCGAAGACCTTCGTTGGGTTATCATTTAGTCATTATATAGCTAATTTTAGATTTAATAGATTCTACTATACTCTGTATTCTCGAGGCTTTTTATAACTAGTTTGGCAAGGAAGACAGCTGATGATGAGCCATTCAATAAACCTTTGTTCTTTCTATAAATCTTGCCAGAAAGTCTATTGATACGCAAATTAAGAAAGGTAAGGTTCTATCTTATCTTTCAGAACAGTCGTCGGAAAGTACATAATTTAAAAATACTTACTTACATTATCCGTAGTAATATATCTGCGATTAAAGATTTAATAAATAAAATTACTTTTTAAATCACTTTCCGATATTTGTCAACCTATATACTTCAAGTAAAAGCTAACATTAAAATTAATTATTAAAATTTAATGTAAACTGAACCTAAACCTTGGTGGGAAGCTGTATCTTAATACACTGAAAGTAGTTTTTCTCAGTAAATTTTTAAATTAATCTGATTAATTTAATAGATTAGTTTGAAATAATGCCTGACGAATCTATAATTTCTGTCCGAAAAGTAATTTTTAATACGTACCACATCTGACAAACGGTTGCGATCGCCTGTCATTTTTAAATTGGCGTAAAGGAATGTGATTAATAAAACACTTGATAATTCCTCCAATGAAATTTTATATGAATAATCACACTAATAAATTTATGAAGTAACATCACAGATAATTTAATTGACTGAATGTATTACAATGAAACTATAAAATGATGGGCGACTACAACTTTTTGCCAGGTAAAGTAGTACTTTGTAATGAAATAATATAAAAGTGTGCAAATTATACATAATTTAATGAACTTTTTTGACATGTGCCACTTTGAAGTAATCAAAAATAAAAAGTAGGCCAAGCAGAAAAACGCTCGTAGGAAACTACATTGAATTCTTTTCAAATACGAAAGAAATTTATAACATTTATATAAATAAATTCAACATACAGGTTATTCAATTTTTATTATATCTGAACTAATTCCGGTTTAGATGCAGTTAATCTGTTGTGAAATTTAATGTCAAAATATTTTTAAGGTTATTTAACATAAGAATTTTACTACAACAACACAACAAATACCTTTGTAACTCCAGTAAGATATTTAATACAACAATGAAAACTGTATGTATTGATGAACATTTTCAATCCTAACCGGATCTTCGTCGCGTCAAATGTTCTAAAAATAGAACACGTAGACGAACAAAATATAAATTTTAAATTCTCGCATAGCTTTTACAATAGAGCGTAGGATAAAACAAAAGACGACAAGTATGTTATGTTAAATATCTTACCGAATTTACAGAGGTATTTGTATTGTTCTAGTAATTTATGGATATCTAGTCATAAGAAGTTAATTCAGTTGAGAATTTCGTTACGTATGTTGTTTTTTTATTATTCGGTGCAAATTTACGTAAGTAAATAAAGATACGGAAACAATACGGCCACTCCTTGCTTAACGACCATTCAGACTTACAAATAACCCTCTGACATGGGGAATCCCCTTTCTTAATCTTAGTCTAGTTTCCACAGTTAGTATTCACTAAGTAAAGCGTTTACAAATCTCCAAGACTATGTATTTTGTTTATAAATTTGTACTTTATTATGCCTTTGAAGGATTCGACGACTAAAATATTAATTTTTGCTGATTGTACTTTTATATTCTGTAATATGTAAGAGACTCAAATTAAGCTAGAGTTTCCTTTAGATCTTTTCTTTATCTAGTATAAATAAAAGGATTAAGCTTCTTGTTTAACGACCAATCTGTTTAACAATCTAGTCATAGGAACAGAACCAGGAATAAGTGAGTAGTGCCTTATTCATTTAAAGAAAGATAAATATTTTGTTTAATGCCTTTTTTCTATTAATATAATAAAAATCCTTCAAGTAGCTTAACCATTAGAACTAGCATCTTAAAGATTCGTATAAGAGGTGCAATAATCTTTCCTTTGCGAGCCTTTGCAAAAATGTATACTCGAGGGATTGATCTGAGTTGACAGATTAACCGACTGAAGTTGGCAACTGCTGCTGCTGTTGAAATTCTTAAAAACAGCAAAATTTAAATTGACGCCCAAAATATTTAGAATATTACTTATCATTATTAGATAAGAAATTGCAGTTGAAAAAACGTTTTAAATCAAATTTATTTATAATTATTATATTTAACAAGAGATGGCATCCCAGTGGCTGGCCTCTGCCAAATTGCTTGGTAATTATCTAGTTTAAATAGCCCAGTAAAAGAATCTGGCTGTTCATTTGATGTATTAAGAAAATGAATTTCTTCCACACCATTCAGTTACAATTAACAAAACATATTTGAATGGGAAATGAATGGAAACTTTGAAATCTTGTACGATGATTTACTTATGAATATATTTAATAATGTTTGCAGTTCTAAAAGATTTTCAAATATTCCCAAAAGATTGAATGACGATTTTCTCTTTCTAAGACATTCAATGGGTGTATGATTATAAGAACAGATCAGCATCCATCCTGCTAACATATAGATATTTCTTTAATAGTAGTTAACTGTCAGTCGGGATGATGCTAGTGTGAAAGAAATGATTGATATATAATCTTTGAACTTTCTAATTCATGTAATACTTGACATTTGAGAAAACTAAAGGGTGTTCCATTAACAATGCCAGATGTAAATTGCATGCTGTTGGCACGGGAGTTTGTCAAATCTCACGCCGACGTCTACAACACGTCGGCAATTCTCGACTAGTTATGGAGATTTGATGCGGAATTGGGCTGGAATTATGCGGTTACGTCACGAGTAATTTTGCGAAAAGAGTACATTTGCGCCACTGTAGTTGTGGGGAACATTTGGCAGACACTGTCTTTTATGTGTAAAAATGACTTAGCGCATGAAATGGGTTGTAATTTTACTTTAGTATAAAGTAAAAATATCCACAGTTGTTCAATGTATAATGTATTTTATTCCACAACTAAATCCAGCGCTGCTATTGGGACACCCTATATATGCTAGAATGAAAAACTTTTAATATTTAAAATAATTTTTCCAACTTACACACTTTTGTTTGTGCATGGAATTTTTTTAACCTCATTTAAATTTACTGTACCAGTCTCTTTGTCACATTGCTTTTGATGTCCTCTCTATTTTCAAAATATTTTTGTTTCTGACAATGAATACAAAACAGAAAACGTTATTTTTTATTGTATCTAAAAATTGTATTTATGTTTTCGTAGGTTCGTCTGTTTCCGAAGGTGCGTGTCTCGATCACAGAGGGAAGATCGTGGATCGGGGAGAACGTTACTTTCCGCTCGGAAGCGATCCGTGTACTCAGTGCACCTGCGTAAATGGAAAACCCGAAATGTGCATTTCCGTCTTCTGTTCTCCTCCGGAGAATTGCCGTCAGTATCATGCACTCAGTGACAAATGCTGCGAATTTGTATGTTTGGATAGAGATCATTCGGATAAAACGTACGGCGGTAACGGAACTATTACCGGAAAAGAAGGTATCGTCTTTTAATATTTTTATGCAATTTGTGTATTAATTCATTTATACGTAGAATGAATAAATCATTTTTTAAAAATAAAATTTAAATTTTCTTTACTGGAGTGAATCTAATTAATTAAATTGCTTTCTTGTGATGGGTTTGATTGTTTAGAAATGCTAGAGAAGCAATGATTGATTTAATTGTATGCTCCAATAAAGCAGAATTCAGATTTTTTTTTTTTTTCTTTATTTCACTTTATCAATACTTGACAATTAGACATTTAAATAATAAATTCACAAATTTTCACACTAATATAAAATTAAATGATATAAATCTTAGTTTTTCTGTTTGATAAAGTAATACAAATTAGAAGTAAATTGTCCTGTGGTATTACTTTAATGATAGAACAACAAATATAAACACAATTAAGGTTAATTTTGAAATACTTAATCCTAATTATGCCTTAACCCGAATTTTTCTTGTCGGTGGTAATTTTATTTTACTGAAAGTGCTTGCAATGTTTTACTTGTCTTAACATTAAATTAACATTAAAAGACGGGTTTTTTTTTTCTTTCTCAGCTGTTATATATAACAGAGGGAAAGTATGGGGATTGGTCAGAAAATAACCTCCAAGATTTTTACATTTTTGGACAGAGGAACCTTCAAATGTCAAGAAATGCAAAAAAATATTGGGGGCGTTTTCTGTACGTATGAATGTTTGTGTGGGGGGGCACAATTTTGTTTACCCTCTTTGGAGCTTAATAACTTATGTGCTTTTTGTCGAAAATTTCTGAAATTTTGCCGAGAGGTTTGTATATTAGGGGATCGATGCTATTAAATTTTGGCAGTTAAAGGTTGAGGGTTAGGGGGTCTTGTGATATCCCGAGTAGGGTTGGACTTAATGACAATTTTACTCATTATTAGCATTTACAGTTTACAAACCTCATTCCTACTCTCACAATTAAATGTTTTGTTATTTTATAATAATTGAAAATATAAAAAGTTTTTTTACTGAAATATCGTAACAGATGGCGCCACCAAATGTAGCCAGGGGGTTTTTTTGTCGGCTGGTGTACTTGACTAACGTTGGGTTATACTCTTCTCTTTTATTTGCGTCTTTTTATAGACTTGCTCTATTGTATTTACAGATATATTTTCAAATGATCTGTAGCAAGACAGTTTAAAGTGATGTATTTCGAGAGTCAATAATTATATTTCAAACAAATATTGAAAGTGAATGGAAATAATAGGATTTTTAAAATATTTTAAAAATATTCGTGCGTCATTAGATTCTTGATTGGAAGTGATAAATTACCAGTATTTCGTTGAATGGACACCGATTACCAGTTACGCTACCCGGACCTTCGGTCCGATCCTCCCCTTCCAGTTGATATAAGATTACCGATTAAATATTAACAACACTTAGTCAGTTTTATCCAATTGCAAATTGTTATTTAGATCTTCTGTTCTTAAGAATTTAAATCACATTATTCATTTTTGTTTTCAAAATGGAAGTGTGAGATTCGGAAAATTGTTTTTCGGTAGAATGTTAGCTAAAAGCCGAATTATAAGACACTTTTCTTTAGTTCCTCCGTTTCTCACGGAATTAGTTTAACTATCAACATCCATCTGTTAGTAGGGGGTCTTCAAGGCAACAAGCCTTTCCCCCTCTTCGGCCTGGGAAGTTTTGGGGATAGAATTTTAACAACTAATTGTTGATAGATGGGAATGTCGACTTTTAAACAATTACACGATGAGAATATAACAACAATCAAAAGAAATAGTAAACCATCCGCCCAGAATAGTCTTATTCCCACTGTCCTAGCCAGCCCAGCGATGACACATTTGAAGTGTCATTACTACTAAACATATGGTTACCTGATCAAATTCCCATACCTGATGGGGATATAACAGCCACGCATTCAATCTTTGGGGCGATCATTCACCAAGGAGTATTCTTTTATTTTGTGACTTATTGTCCACATTGTCTCCCAGATTTGCCACCCGACTACCAAACAACGGTAAAGAGGTAGGATGATTAACCGATTTTATGTAAACTTTCTCTCGGTGTGTTAGTTTGTAAGTAAATCGGAACGTGAAGACCTGTATCTCTAGAATCTATTCAGGCTTGTAATCATTTATATTTTATATTAAATTTGTTGGATTTTAATGACGGTTGATTTCTCTCGTGTATCGCCGACATCTTATTGACAACCTCGCTAACTCTTCCACTTGCACTAACTAAACGAAAATTGAGAATCGTGGAGAAACGTGTAACGTAACAATCGCCATCCACTGACACCGTGAGTGGTCTTCAACGGACCGATGTCAGAGAAAAGGTTAAGTCTCGTGCCTCAACCCCCAGCTTCTCACATAAGTAACTGAATGTCAAGTTAAAATATGTTGTTGTGTTCTTGATGGTGGCTTTTTCTGTAGGCAATGATGTAGATTCGTTTGCTAAAATGGCCATAAATAAATATGTAAATAAAAAGAAACAATAATTTTCTGAAAAATGTTGAAAGAAAAGATGAAATTCGATGACACTGTGAATCCAAAAACAAACCTGTCTACAAAACTTCACAAGATACAATGTTGCCACAAATTTCTTTTTATGTATAAGATATAAGAATATATATGTTCTTAAATAAGTCGTCAAGAATTATAAATTCTAATCATTTTTATAATAAAAAATAAATAAATTTATAATTCTTGGTTTAATTATTTAATATTGGTTAATTAATGAGAAAATCCAGCAATGAGTTACTTAACTTTCCTAGCAACATTTGGTTGCGCCATCCGTTATATTTTATTTAAAAAACTTTTCATACTTTTAATAATTATAAAATGGGTTTTTATAAAAAAAATTTTAAATGCTAATAACAAGTAAAATTGTAATTAAGTCCGACCCTACCGGAGATACACGCGATTCCCTTTATCTCCCCACCCTTCAACCTTTAATCACCAAAATTTAATAGCATCAATCCCCCTAATAAACACACCTCCCTGCAGAATTTCAGAAATTTTTGACAAAAATTATGGGAGTTATTGAGCTCCAAACAGGGTAAACAAAGTCATGCCCCATGTGCGTACATAAATAAACACAAACATCTCTTTAGCTTAGTGGAGAACTTAGTGTGATGTACAAGTTTCTACAGATTATACCATGCAGAGCAACAGCCCATACCATCAACAGCATGCTCTGCGATAGGAAATTTCAAGTCTTTCTAGGGGATGGAATGAGCACCGATAGGAAGATACACAATGGACTACCTCAAGGATCAGTGCTCTCACCTTTACTATTTAACCTGTACATTTCTGATCTTCCAATTACTGCATCAAGAAAGTTCTGCTATGCAGATGATATCACAATAGCTGCACAACACAGTCAATTAGAGCAAATTGAGGAAACTTTGGAACACGACGTGGAGAGCCTGGGGCACTATTTCAAAAAATGGCGATTGTCTCCAAGTGTCACCAAAACAGAAGTGTCCTGTTTCCACCTGAATAATCAACTGGCAAATACAAGGCTGAATGTCTCTTTCTGTAACCAACCTCTTAGACATAATATGTACCCCAAATACCTGGGAATCACCCTTGATCGCACTCTGTCTTTCAAGACGCATCTACAAAGTGTCGCTGGCAAGCTTAAGAGCAGGAACAATATAATACAGAAACTTTGTGGCACCACGTGGGGATCAACTGCTAGCACGCTGCACTGCTCAGCTTTAGGTCTGGTTTATTTGTGTGCTGAGTATTGTGCCCCTGTCTGGATGAATAGCTCCCATACAAGATTGGTAGATACACAGCTTAATGTTACAATGCGCCTGATTTCTGCTACCATACGATCTACACCAGTACTTTGGCTACCATTGTTGGCAGGAGTCATGCCACCTGACCTGCGACGATCTAGGGCCCTTGCTCGCGAGTACCTAAAGATAAGCAAAAATCCTCAACTCCAAGTTCACCAAGACATTCCATCCTTGAGCATTAATCGCTTGAAATCTCGGAATCCAACCCTCCGGGCAGCTCAAGACATGGCTATAACTGATGATGACTATATGACATTGTGGAAAAACCGCTGGGAAACAGGAATGGGGTCCCACTTGCATGGTCTGTTCTGTCATAGGGGAAAAGTCCAGGGTTTTGACTTACCTCGCAAAACATGGTCCACATTAAACCGTGTCAGGACGGGCCATGGCAGGTGTAGGGACTCTCTGTTCAAATGGAAGAAGGTTCCAAGCCCGGAGTGTGACTGTGGTGCTCCACGTCAGACTGTTGAGCACATTGCACGCGAATGTAGCCTCCAGGCTTACCCGGGAGACTGGAGTGACATATTAATGTCCACTTCAGAGGCCTTGAAGTGGATAAGCGAGTTAGATCTACAACTCTGAACGCTCTTTATATCATTGTGTACATGTGCAGTCACACTTTTGTACAATAGTTTAATTGTTTATAGACTTACTGCTTCTTGTTCTTTTGTTTCACTTCTGGTTTTGTATTACTCCATTTTGTTACGCTTTGTTCGTGTCATGTATAAGCCATACGCTAAATAAATAACGCAAACATCCATCCATACAGAAAAAAATTCCCTAATTTTTTTGCATTTCTCAACGTTTCAAGGTCCCAAGTCCAAAAATGTAAAAATCTTAGCCGGACATTTTTTGACCGATTGCCATACTTTTCTTCTGTTATATATAACAGCCAGGAAAGGAATAATATAGTTATTATCAATGATAGTAATAAGAACATAAAAATGAAGTTTTAAATGTTTCATTTTATATGAGTAATTTTGAATTTTACTTGGAGGGGGAAAATTCTAAAATAATTTTAAAATTAAATTCTGAAAAACAATAATTCTGGTGAAGTACTTAACTGGGGACCAAAATATTAGAATATGAGGCTGTGTAGAATTAATTGAAACGGTACACGAGGGTTGAAGTTTTTAAACAAAACTGAAAAAGATATTGCTGTAATATACGGACAAGTAGTGTTTGCCGAAACGACACACGTCAGTCTTATTCAGAAATAAAATACAGTACACCTATCCCTCGTTTTACACGGTACTTCTTTTACACGTTTTCGCTTTTACACGGTTTAAAAAATAAATGTAGAAAATAAACTGGCTATGATCAAAAGGAACAATTTTTAACTCTAATCTACATCTATCTTCCAATCCACCTTAATTATGTGTTATAGTTGATATTTAGGATACTAGGTGACAGTTTTATTTCAATTTGTCAAATAGTAACCGATAAACCGATATAGGGTACTTCCCCATACGCATGAAGTTGCATTCATTGCACATAGTTTTAAACCAGAAAATTTTAATTTTTCATATTCATAAGTAACAAACGATTACATTATTTTTAATTACATTACGTTACATTACATTACACAATTACATTACATTTTTATGAATCTTTCAGATTTTATTTTTTGTTCCTCTGTACTTTGTATTTAATTAATAAAAGAATATATTTGTTTTTTGCCTTTCAATATTTTTGTTTGATTTATGTACCTTTAAAAAATTGAAAAAAATTCATAATTAATAAACAACGAAATTATGCATTTTTTTGCACACTTTTCGATTTACACGGTTTTACATTCAAAAAGATACGAATTCGATTTACACATTTTTCTCAGGAACCTATCTTCCGTGTAAATCGAGGGATAGGTGTACTTTAAAACAGAATAAACCGGTGCTGGCAATGGCCATTTAATTAATATAACACTTTTAGTTAATACGTAATAGAATATGAATGAATAAAAACATCTAAACGAAATTCGAAACTTCATTTAGATGTCTTTTGTTCATTTTAAAGTTTAATAAAAAGGAGGGGGGAAAATACAAATTGTACTTTTAATTATTTACTATGAAGATTTATCGTGCAGTTATTACAGAAGATGCAGAGTAGTAATTGTGATCGTTTGGTTACCAGCATTATGTCTCGCAGAAACTTTTCCAATACATTTATTTATTTTATATTTACTCCAGATTTGAATTGAAAATTGAAATATATTCTACATAAATTAAAATCTCTCCTGAATAGAATATCCATAAAGTATATCAAATTATGTACATGATTTATGCAAAATTATATTTTGTATAAACTGTTTGCTCTGAATTTTAAAATTTAGAGCAAAAACTTTAGTGTTATTTAGAAAATAAATTAGTTTTAATTATTAATTACAACATAGTAATTTTATCTTCAATCGAATTTATACTTTCAGACACGGAAACAATAAATGCAACAAATCTCGGATTGCGTCTGGTAGCGAGCACCGTTACGTCTTTTCTGATTCTTGCCCTGTTGTTATTTATGATACACAGGCTTCATCAGCGTCGCCTTCTCTTAATGATAAGACGTAAGTTTCTGGTTGTCGTTAGCATATTTTAAATTTAAATAAACCAAAACATGATATACGTATAATAAATATATAGTAAACAAACTAAATACACACAAATTTTTCAAAAACTATAATTGCGTGTTTGTTTGTTTATAATTTTCCTATAATATGGAGAGACAGAAGAAATTTTTTTTCCAATTTTGTTTAATTTTTTACATGGATGTGAATATTTTAAAATTATTATTCATATATTAATATATAATATTTATTAGAAGAGGTATGTTTAATTAATTATCAGATTAGTTGTTTTGAAAGACAACTTGACTGAAGTGTTCAATGGTGTGCCTCAGAAAAAATGTGTATTTATATCCATGTGTACATACATATACAGAAAAAAATATATTGTTTTAATATGTTTAATACGTAAAAAGTAATAACAATTATAAATCGAAAGTAAAATGAACATTTTTTCAAGGAGTCGCAATCTAATTTAACATACTGAAAGGTTTATTAATTAATAATGGAGCTAACTAATGATTCAGATTTAAAAATATTACTTTTGAACAGTCAATAAATACAATTTAAATAGTCTTTCTTTACAAATGTACTGTACATGCATATAAAACTATTTTCGGTAGTTTTATGGCCAATTACTGATTAGAAGAATAATTTTAAAATTTTGTTAAATACAGAACTAATGATACGATTTAATTTCATTGTAATAATTTTTAATAGGTTTTCATGCTCGCCGTGTCGATAATGGTCCAAATGGCTCGCAGAGATATCCACTAGACGATGAAGGAAGCGTAGGTTATTTAGTTGGAGGAGATCACGTCGATTTCTCACAGTGTAGTGAACCACCACCACCTTATGCCTTTTGGAAACCGTCTGGAACGTACATTCCTCCGGGAGAAGCCCCACCACCGTACGAAGCATCCGTTGGCACGGTTCTTCCTAATTATAATGGTGCAGTTATAAGAAATTCTAATGAAAATGAAAATGTTGAAAATGATCAACAGAGACCCCAGCCACAGCAAATTCCATCACTTATTCTCTCTACGACAATTTTACCCAACACTTATTTAAATTCTAACGCCTCGGACACTTCAAACTGTCAGCAGGCGGAAAGACACGGACGACTCGCAAGCATTTCTAGCGTTAGTATGATAAGTGATAATGACATAAATACTTTAAGATCGGATGCACATTACGAAGATGCTCCCGTGTATATGCCTAATAACGTTACAATTTTGCGAATCGGTCAAGGAGGCAGCATCGTTTCTACTGCACTGTGCGAAGAAGATTTAGCAAACGGAAATATTTTGCCTAACGAGTGCATCTCACCAAACGAGTGTGGTAATTTTTCTACTAATAAAAATAATAACTCTTCCATCAACAAGAAAGCAAAGCACAATTGTCGCTACAAGCACCATTCTTGCAGTGAGATTTTGGACCAACCTCAAAATTCTCTGTCAAGAAGAGAAGACAACAATAAGAGATGCAGTTTACAAACTTCTAATACTAATAAGTCAATTAATAAAGCATATCCCGATCCGACATGGATGGGAGAAGGTAGCGAAACTTCGAGCAGTTCCAGTCCTACGTACGAACAATGCACGTTTAGTCCTTCAAGCAGTGATTCGAGTTCTATGGAAGTAGATTTTTGTTTAGATTCTAATGCTCTACATATAAAACAAATTGAAGACCAAACTGCAAAACCATGTGTTACAAATAACTCTAGCTTCCAAGATGGACTTCCATGTGATAACGTTTCTACACCAATGACTAGTGGAAGAAGAAAAAGTACTTCGTTTGATAAAACTCTTCAACACCTTCGTAAATTTTCATTAGGACACCAGAAAAAGAAAAAGAAAGGTAAATTTGAAAGAGATCTTCCAGCAAATGAAAGTAATATAGAGAATAATTCAAAGTCAAAAAATTATTCTGTATCATATCAGTCGGGTGCCACTAATAATCCTGCATTTCAGGAATGTGACCATGTACATAAAACGGACATTAGTAATCAAAAAGTTTTCAATTCCTCCGACGGTGTCTTCCAACGTCCCGCTTCTCTATGCTTGGTCGTTAGAAATTCCTCAGAACTAACCGACGAACGTCCGCAACTAAAATCTATTTCGTTAGAATCTCAAGACGGGTGTACTCCGATTCCTGCAACCGTCGTTGCCGTACACTGTAGCGCCGCCGCCAAAGTCAATCGTCTCGGCACCGGCTGTCCGCACAGCATATCTATAAGTCCGGATTCGAATTCCGACGGATTACAAGCGTATATTTCCGAACAGTACGCTCTTCACGCAACGTCGCCTTATCAAGAATCCAGCCCGTCTAATTCTAAAAGTGGTATTTCGAGATCCGGTTCTATATGTTCCGAAACGGGAGAAAGACGTCATCACAGTAATAACTCTCCTAATAATTTCGAATGTTTACATTTCATATCAAGACACGGAAAGAGTCCAAATTTAAATAAAAATGTGAATTTATCCGACAGTTCAAATTTTTCAAAGGGTGCTCTGCATTGCGAAGATAACGCCTCCTTACATTTATCCGACTGCAGATTATATTCAAGAACTAACAGTTCTTCCGAAGACGACCGGAGACACAAAACGGCGACGGGCACGGAGAGTAGGTCGAGAAATTCAAATAAAGATTCCGAGAAATCGCAACAGTTTTCGACGGACAATCCAAATCAAGAGTTAGAATGTATATTTCCCAAAACTTCAAACGATAAATTTAAATTGTTAACGTCTTTAAGCAAACCTGACGTCGCAGATGATTCTTGTAGTAGTCATCTGTGATAATTTTTCCCAGGTTTAAATAGAATTTCAAAGAATCGTAAACGAGTTGCTCAAGAATTAGAGACGTTCGGTCGATCTTTCGAAGGATAGTTAAAAGAAAGTAAATGGTAGGTTTAAAGCTTCGACGTTACGGTTTGATTTATATATTTGTGGACAAACTTCTTGCCTAAAATAATATCCACATATATAAAAACTGCATGTATTATACTGTATACAAATATCATATATATACTTTACACGGGCCGTTTCGAATAACTCGACTGTGTCTTTTTCAAATTGAAATTTTATACAGTTTTTAAGTGAAACTGTTTTATTTACGTAACAATTTAGAATACAAGATTAAATTTTTAATGGCGATATGGCTATTGAAATAATTCGCTTTTAATTTATAAATTATACAGCAAATTTTTACCAATTAGAAAAATGGGTTTATGTAACCCTTGGTGCCAAGATGGCGGCTCGTCTCTGATTCTAACAAGGAAACAGTGGGACGCATGTTCTAACCCAACCTAACCTATTTTAATAATTTGGTTTCTAATAATTATGGTAATTTATTAGAATAGGTTAGAACGTGCGTCTCACTGTTTCCTTGCTGGAATCGGAGACGAGCCGCCATCTTGGCACTAAGGGTTACATTAACCGAAAAATGTTCTTTGTTGAATAGTTTAATGAAAACACAAGTTGATTTTATTGTCCCTTTATAAAGATTCAATGCGTTTTGACAATATCTTTTTATAAATGTTTGTCGATCGGATGTTTTTCTACAAAACCGACGGCGAGTTCGGAAGCATCCATTAAAACAATTATTTTAGCGTTGCTTTTATAAAACAGAATATTCGTCGGCCGAACATTTCAAAAAAAAAAAAAAAACCATTTCAATATTATATAAACGTTAAGCATTTAGTTTTATAGTTTAAAAATTGGTCGAACAAAACATCGCCGCCGTACATAGTACCAAATACAAAAGGCTGGGTCGAGTTATTCGAATTGCCCGTACATAATATAACATTACTTAATATGCCCAATATAAATAAATATATTATATCGGATTTTCTTATAGGAATTTATTTGATATACAGTTTATTCTGTGATGTAAAAAGTGATATAGTTATATAACCTTAAATTCATAGATTACTTGAAAACTTATAGTTTGATTAGTAACTAATCAGACTTTAAATCCTCTCCAATGGAGAGAGTGAAAATATATATATATATATATCAATTATTATATTATCTCTTTCTTGATCTGAGTGTTGTTCCATAATATTTTAGCCATTTTTGTCTTGAAAATAATTTTATACTTTTTATTCGGGAATTAAAAATCGGGGCCGATTCAGAAGGTTTTCAAAACATCGTCTCGTCTTTATTTTCGAAATTCTATTTACCCGACTCGTCGTGAAGACGAGTCGGGTAAATAATCTCAAAGTTATCGTCATTATAGTTTCGCGTACGTAATATTTTGTACTGATTTTGCTTGTAAACAAAATGTAGTATTTATTAAACTACAATACATTGGCTGTACGAATGTTACTTAGATCCGACGAGTTAAATCTTTCTTCGCAATTACGCTTTCTACGAAGTAATTTTATTTAAAAGTTAAGCCAATTTCTCATTACTCTAAAATTAAGAGCAATGTAACATTAGAGGGAAGCTCTAATGTTATATTGCTATTAATTAATCTAGAATAGTATATATAAACAAATGGCAAATCACCGAAAACTTTCTGAATCTCTCCTGCGCAAGCATTTGTCATAGGAATAAGGGAATAATACGGCATTAAGGATATTAGCAATAATGGAAAATTTGAAATACAAATGAGCATGTCGGTCTGTCTCGATAGAGAGTTAAAACAGTTTTGTCTCCGCATTTCGTGAACTTCTTAAATGTTTAATTTTGCACAATAACAATTTCGTATGCAGAAATCGGAGAAATGTCGAAAATCAAACATCGTTCCTTTGTGAGTTTTATCGAGCCGAAGAGCTTCGAATTTTACAAATAGCGATTATTTTTCAATTAAAAGTTGGCTACGAATGGGTCTCGTTTAAGGAATAAGATTTGAATTTTCTGTGAATATCTTTAAATCGGCGGCAAGTCAGTTATTAATTAGGAACTAGTATAAATTCTCGAATTTTAACGGTTTACCGACTGTAAATATTTTAGGAAAGGAAATTTTCGAGCCTAAAAAATGAAGATTTCCTTTGCGAAGTTGCAAAACCGGTCGGTAAGATCGAATTGCACGAATACGAGCTTTATTTTCAAAATTAACGTCTGGGTTTTGTAGAAGGAAGTAAATTATAAATTGTTCTACGTTCCTGTATTATTACACGTGTCGGTGGCACCATTAATCTTTCCAAAATTACAAAATTTGATCTATATAATCCTTTTAAGTGTATAATATAAATTAATGTGTTTTTATTTTGTAATGTCTTACTTTGTGAAATATTTTTGTAAAAAAAGTAAAGTATTACTTTGTTAATTTTATTAGATTTTATTCACCGAGCGAGTGACGACGGACGATCGGAATGCTAAAATAAGCGTGAAAAAGTATCGATTAACCCAGCTTCTTTGATGCTAATTAATCTTATAAATTTGCTTTTGGAAACTGTTCCAGCCCATTAACTAATTTAGAAATAATTATAAAATGCAAAACCACAAATTTTATTTCGTGTTAAAGAATTATATTGTCAATGGAAGAATTGTATTGGAAAATTGTAATTTGAGGTGTAAATTAACGATTTCAAATCAAATGATAATTAGAGACTGTAAAGAGTTCTATTAACTGTAGTCGGCATAAAAGAAGTATACGCCGTCGTCGTCCGTACGTCGAACGTCCACGACTCGTTACGGGGTGTCTGAAAGGTTACCGTGCGGCAAGAAAGTTATAACAACGTCAAAGTTGTGTGTTATGTTATTGCGCAAAAGACCCGTAACTTGTATGCAATAACATACCGGACGGACGGCTTGCGTATGCAATACCGCACGCATAACTTTAACGTCGTCAGAAATTCCTCACTCGCGGTAACTTTTCGGACATCCCCTTAGAAGATTGCAAAACGTTAATTTAGTATTTTGCAATTTGTCTGCATTCTCGATGCCGGTAACGAATAGAATTCTTAAAATTGCCGGCCAAGAACCGCACGTTTGATTTTTCGAAACGAACAAACGTCATATTTTTACAGATTGTATTATCGTGTTCGTATTATCGAACAGTTCTTCACTCGCAGTCGGCGTAGAGGCGGCCCAATGCATTCAGTATTCGCCGAGCGGCACGGCATAACATGCCAAACGGAGAGGGACAAATAGACAGTTATCCTGCGAATACCGAAAGCGCGGAGCCGCCTTAATATATAAAAGTACAAGAAATTTACAACACAGTGTTTCCCATATTCTTTTTTTTAATAACATAATCATCATCTACTGTTACCTAGAGAACAATATACATTTTTTGTGACTTTATAGTTGTATCGAATATCTTAACAAATAAATAAACAAAACCAAGTATACTGTAAGAAATATCTGTATAGCTGAATTAGAAAAATAAAAATATATAAAAGTATGAAAAATAATTTTGCAAATTATAGGTTATTTTTTATTTTTTGTAAATTTAATTAATTTTATTTAATGGATTAATATTTTTTTAATAAACTTATTTTTTCATTATTTTCATTCGTTTATAAAAGATATATTTGCTAGACAATCACGAAACATATATTGTAAAGTAAACCTATGTATTCTGTACAGAATGCTAGTTTAAATAAAATTGTAATTCTTTTAAATGGTATCTTTAAAGTTGTATAATTTAATTTATTAACTCGAAAGTATCTAATTAAATTGCCTGGTGTTACGAAACAACAGAATGTAGTTTCCCACTAAGCTATTTTTTTATCATCGTTTGATTGCTATTTCCTGTAGTGATGCAAACCTGTCTTATCCTGTTTCACTTCTGATATGGATAAAGAAAGTTCGCAGAATGTAAGTAATTAATAATGTTTTCTTTTAAAATAACCAGTGATATGATTTTATCGTTAATAAAATAATTAATTCTTATACTTCCTTTACGTTTAAGGCACGAATATGTAATTTTTTTAACCTGTGTAATTTCCTATCCGTACTTTCATATAACACTTAATCCCATTTAAAAGTGTCGTTACTTATATTTTATTATTCGGTAGAAATAAATTGCGAAACAAATGTCGACCGTGTTATTGAGTAATTACGTCGTCCAAAATACGTAGAAAATTACACGTAAAGTATTTTAACGTTATTCCGTTTATATTAATTTTTAGCGAAAACTAAAACGGCATTACTTACATTTTATCGAAACGATGTAAATTCGGAACTTAAATATCGATTATGCGGGGTGGGTCGAAAGTTGCGATACGTAGGAAAGTTAGATTGCCGGTTTCCGGGTTTGCGGATCGGTCGTTGCGGTTCTGCGGTTGGCAGACTTTAACCCCTCGATTTTTACTCGGGACGCTTTAAGGTTAACGTACCGGAAAAATTTGATACGGACGGCAAAATCTTAGATCGGCTCGATAATTACTTTGTACCGCGCACGTGTAAAAAAAAAAATATCTCCGACGGTTCTCGTCGCTAACAGGTATTCCTCGAGGCTCAATTTTACGAGGATCGGGTTTAGTGGTACTTTATGTTCCGTCGGTATTTTTATTTGATTTATTTATTTAAAGTTTCAATTGTTACATTTATTATCATCAATTTGATTTTTTATTTTTACAATGAGTTAAAAATATATTGATTTTTGATTGTGAAAGTAAGTAATGAATATATGTGATCAAGTTAAATTGTTTTATTCCGTCCGTACTGTTACAGGACGAAAAATTATGGGGAGGTCGTTTCTCCGGGAAGCTTCATCCTCTTATGGAAAAATTCAATGCGTCTATTGGATTCGATAAACGTCTGTGGAAAGTTGATCTGACGGTATGCTTGTAGATAAATCTATATTTAAGTCGTATGATTGAAGTGCATGTGACTTTCACGAGGGCCCACGACGGGGTGGCCAGGTGGAAAGGGACCGAGTCCGGATGGAGTGCCCAAAAAATTCCGGGGGTTTTACAACCGAACTGGATTGATTTTGTGGATGGGCTGTGTGTGTGAAAATTTATGCAATGCATCTATTACAAGGATTTTGTAACATATTAGACATATTTAGACAATTATAGTATGCATGTTTTGTTTGCTATTTTATAATTATTTTAATCATTAGCAATAATTTCACAGCCTCGTAACAAAAATTATTTATTTTTTAATAAATTTTTATCGCTTTCAAGGCAAGTCAAGCATACGCAAATGCTTTACAGAAAGCCAAGTTAATATCCGAAAACGAGTGCCGTCAGATGAGAGATGCTCTCGAAAAGGTGTTTAATAATTATGTAACTCGATATACTTTTAAAATATAAATTTTTATTTAATATTAAAGTTTCAACAGATAAAAGAAGAATGGGCCGAAGAGAAATTTCAAATCAGAGATAGCGACGAGGATATTCATTCGGCAAATGAAAGGCGATTAAAGGTAGATGCCGATTTTATGTTTGTTAAATTAATTTGGAGATGATGTAGTGTTAAAAAGAATTACTTTATGTAATCTATTTTAGAATTTATTATTATATTAAATATTTTTAGGAATTAATCGGTAACGACATAGGCGGAAAGCTTCATACCGGAAGAAGCAGAAACGATCAGGTATCGCTTCGTATCGTTTTTATATGCTTATATCGTTCTTATATTCAAAAATACTTGCATTTTTTCTTAACTATAAGGTGTCTACGGATATGAGGTTGTGGTTAACGAACGAAATCGATGCATTGGAATATTATTTGATAAATCTTATAAGTTCTTTACGTGAACGTGCCAAAAGGTATTTAAAATTTCATTCTTAACTCTTACGAGAGACATTTTCTAAATCGGTGCTTCTCGGTGTTAGTATGCAGACCGGCATTGGTTCGAGAGCCGTCGGCTGCCGATCCGACGGTAAGTTTACGGGAAAGAAAATGTAGTAAAATATTGATAGTTGTGTTACTGTAGTATTTACACATCTAAATACAAGTATACTGTTATGTGGGCATTCTGGCATTCAAATATGATACAATAATATATTGGTAAAAATAATTCCAGTCCACCATACTAAGTTTGTGAAGCACTGCTCTAAACGTTTTAAAATACTTATATGGAAACTTAACTCGCTTAACGTCGTCGGGTTCTCGGAAACTGCAACGTTAAGCAAAACGATGCCATAATTTTTGTGCTCTTTTGTCCATAAAAAAAGAACGTAGCTCCGGTGTGATATGTTGTGCCTTTCTATTGTGGTTTTAGGTGTTTACAGTGTGTCCAAAAAGTTACAAATTTCTTATTGAATGGTAACAACATTAAAGTTATGTGCACAGCATTGCATAAGAGAACCATAAGTCTGCTCACTCACCGGCATTCTGGTTTTTTTTCATTACAGTTTTCAGAAAACTGCTTAAAATCAGATAATCTCTCATGGAATCTGGTCCGCTGAATCTGGATGAGTTCTTTCAGTGCACATGGCACCCATTTGGTAGAAATTTAGCACATGTGCATATCATTTCATAAAATTTTGTACACAGTTGCCTAGTCAATAGGTTTATGTCGCCAACTTCTGTAGAGACCATTGCCCTTTGTCCTGTAAGAATTGGGCAATCACGGCACAAACAACATTGGTACGAGGCATGTCGGCGGTTGCCATTCTTCCACGTTCGAAGCTGTTATCCACCTTGCAACAGTTCTGTATGGGAACACATGCTCACCGACAGTTTCTAAGAGTTGTGCACGACATTTCCTCACATTTTGCCCACGAAGCACTGCAATTTTTACGTATGCACTTCATTCTGGCCGACTCGCATCCATACCGAACGACGGTCGAAAATTAACCGACCTTACTTTCCGCTTCCGTCGACATTCTTGAAAATCCACCTCACCTATCACCATCCTTGAACAGCAATATGTTTCGGCGTCATAATCGTACATCAGAAAATGTGAATTAGGGTGCTGGGATTCCGCAGAAAAAATTGTCATTACGACCCATTAAGTGACCCACGCAAAAGGAAATTGCAACTATATAGGAGCAGCAATAAGGATCTAGAAGAGCCACATGCGCTCACGAGCTGTAGTTTGGCCACCATGGATATACGTAAATTCCGTAAATTTGCTTTATAAGCACACGTAAAGCAAATTTCTGTAACATACAGAAATTATTATATAAAAAGACAGAAATAATTTAGTAGTAGGGCTTGTACAGTTAAACTTAAATCAATAATTTTTGAAAGTTTTAGTCGTAGAAGAGTTTATAAAAAATTTCTTGATATTTATCTGTTTGATGATAAATGTAACACTAAGTTATTTCATTTAATTAAAAATTAAAAATATTCTTTTGTAAACATTGCAATTTTTTATATTTTTTGTAAGAAAATTCGAATTCTTATTTTTTTAAATTTTTAATAAACAGAGAAATAGATATTATTTTTCCCGGTTACACGCACCTTCAAAGGGCACAACCCATAAGATGGAGTCACTGGCTTCTTAGGTGAGGATATATACATTGTATTAAAATATTAATGGATAAAACAATAAATTTTAATTTCTTTATTTTCTTTATTTGAATAAACTTTATATTCTGTAGTTATGCCTGGTATTTTCAACAAGACGCAGTAAGATTAGAGTGCTTGAAGGAAAGAGTTAACGTATCTCCTTTGGGGAGGTAAGACGTCTTTATTCCTCATTTTAAAAATATTAAAATCGGTGCGATAATTTGTAATTTTGTAGCGGAGCTCTGGCCGGAAATCCCTTCGTGGATCGGGAATCGTTAGCGGAAGGTAATTTCTCAATTGTTTCTTTTTTTCCCCTTTATAAAACTTTTGAGTAAACTTAGATTCTTTGCAGAATTGAATTTTTTTGGTTGCACCCAAAATAGCATGCATGCCGTCGGCGATAGAGATTTTATAGGTAAATTTTTTGTCACTTAAATATTATTGTGGTTTCGTGTTAACTGGTTAACATCTTTAAGTATGTACGCGCGTATGTAGTGATCTCTTCTACGCAGAGGATATACAGTAGTCTTTTCTCTTTTCTTAATGAAAAAGAAAAAGGACGTCGATTTAGTGTGTGACATTTTGTGAATTATCATTAGTCGAGACGCGGTCTGCACGAAACTGGCCAATGTAGTTCTTCATGCTTTACAATGGTAGTTTTTTGGAAAATTCCACATTTTATAGGTTAGTTGGAATTTTTACTTTATGCCTATAATACATGTTTCCATTCTGATTTCGAGAAATTGGAAATGGATCGTTTTTCTTTCATAATATTTCAAAATGAATTTTCAGTTTAATGCAAAAAGAAGGGGTGGAAAAAACTTAAAAACGAAGTTGGAACCCATAATCTTAAATGTAATAACTTCCCAATTTAGATGATGGCATTTTTTCTATAAAATGTGGAATCTTGTAAATACCGTATGTCGACGCTAGAGTGGCCGCCTTTGTCGCTCGTGCATTGTGCTTCGGAGAACTTTTCTGGAAACGGAGAAAAACTTTTTAATGTGTCTTTTAGCGGAATTTGTATTTTGGGCTTCGTTGACGTCCGTGCACTTGAGCAAATTGGCGGAGGACCTAATTATTTACGGCAGCAAGGAATTCGGTTTCATCACCGTTTCGGACTCTTACAGGTAAATGTTTTATAATTTGGTCACGATTTTAAAGTAAAAATAGTACCAAAAAGAAAATAATAAAATGAATAAAATGAAAAATTAGCACGGGTAGCAGTTTGATGCCTCAGAAGAAAAACGCAGACGGTCTCGAATTGATACGAGGGAAGACGGGAAGGATTATCGGACACGTAAGCACGTTTCTACCATTTTTTAAAATAGTTTATATTCTGGTAGAGCAAATACATCGTTTACAAAATTTAAATTTGTGGAGTCTTATGAAATGGTAAAATAATTATATAGAAGAGTTTATTTATTTCAAGTTTCTACATCCGAGTGCTTTTGGATTCCCTCGACCGTAACAGTTTACATCCCACATTACAAATTATACCCCAAACGGTTACGGTCAAGAGTCCGCAAAGAAGGGGTACGGGGGTACGGGAATCCAAACATCCTCGGAAGCAGAAATTTCCTGTACGTAAACAATCGTAAACACCAACGAAGCGACGAATAAATATTTATTCTTCTATATATTCCATTCTTTCAAAAATTTTTCTTTGTTTCTTTAGCGGCATTGTAAATATTGCACGAATGGAACAAAGATTGTAATTATTGTATGCGAATAAAAATGCAGAAAATAATGGCTTTAAATCATTGGGAATTCTGTTGTTTTAAAATTAATTCTCAAATGAATGTTTTAAGAATGTTTTTACTTGGGTCACTTGTTTGGTGCTCACAAAACTTTTTAAAGATTGTACAGACATAAATTGATGATATTGTGGCACCAGTATAGCAGTCAATGCCGCTTGGTAGTTAGATATATGGTAGTGTTAATTATATTTGACTTGCGATGGTCATAATTTGAGTAAAATCTTATCTTTTTATATTATAAACTATAAAATCCTACCTTTGTAAACAATACATTCAAATGCTATGTAATAAATAACTAGTTGAGAATAAAAATTTAAACTCTTGTCAATACATAAATATTCTGTAACTAATACATTCAATGGTCATTTTAAAGTTATTCATTATTATTGTGACCGCGATATAATATGACTATGATTAGTATAAGTTTTAAAATATCCTAGCTTTCGGGCAAGAGTTGTATTCTTTACTCGTCTTAAAACCGGGAGCACGCATTATTAGCTTTACGTGTAGTAATGCGACCGGCACGAATAAACTTATCTGAATGGTGGTGATTATTGGAAAATCGGTCAAACTGAGACCTTTAAACGGAAATGCAAACCTTTAGAAGCAAGCACAGAATCATTACAAAGAATTTATTGTACGAGAACACCGTCGATTGGTTACGTAGACTTTACTATACAAAAGGAAATGCATTTTGGGCTAGGTGCATATCCTCTTCGTATCTGATACAGAATAAATAGTTAAAAGAAGTTGTCAAAAGCTGTATTCTGTATGTTTTTCAGAGTGATCACCATCTGGCAAGATTTACTTTACTTCTCCTATTTGATTAATTGGAATTTCAGATTATAAATATGGTAGGACTCCAATAATTTCATTTAAATTAAAATAAAATATTTTTCTTTTTTTAAGTGTACTGGAATTCTGGTTTTGCTCAAAGGACTTCCAAGCACTTTCAACAAGGATTTGCAGGTATTTGGCTAGAAGAATGAATATTGCATTTCTAATCGAGGTTCGTCCTTCTAAAAATGCTCATTTCTGTTTCAGGAAGACAAAGAGGCAATGTTTGACACGTATGACACCATAAGTATGGCATTACGGATTGCTGCCGGTACCGTGAGAACCTTAAAGGTATATTAATTCCCTCCATTCCTTTAAGGAGAGAACAGAATTAGCTTTTTCGGACTAAGACGTATGTTAAAATATTTCAGGTTAATCCAGAAGTCTGTCTGGCCGCTCTTTCTCCGGACATGCTGGCGACGGACGTTGCCTATTATCTCGTAAGAAAAGGGGTAAGTAGAGGGACGAAATAATATTGTTTAAAATATACTGATGCCGAAAAGTTTAAAAAAAAGCTTTGTCACCAATGTAATGTAATAATTACACAAATTTTTCGGTATTTTGCTTTTTGTTTATTATGTTGGATGAGAGCTTGCCACATTTGAGGGAATGAATGTTAAAGAACATACCCAAGCCTTTGGAAGATGCCGTAAGATGTCATTTACTAAAATTTAAAATAATTTTATTATTCTAATAACAGCATAGTGACAGTGGGTAACAAGTTGTCATTACCAATTGGGCTGCTAAGTGTAATTCCTACATAGTAATAAAAAGATTATTATTTTAAATATCTAATTTAAAACTAGTCCTTTTTCACAATGCTAAGCTTATCTTGATAGAATTGGTTTTAAGCAACTCATTCTTGTGTTGAATAGTCGGTGCACATGCTGTTAATGACTATATTCGGCAAAGAAAAATGCTTACACCAGAGAGTAAACTCCCTAATTTTTAAATTAATTAATGATTTTTGTTACAATTCATTAATTACATTTTGTATAAAGAGAGATGTTGAACAGGGTGTGCAACAGACCTGGAAAACTTAGAAATGTCAGGGAATTTTTATCAGATAGTCATGTCTGAGACTCTTATTTATTCTATTTTAATGTGCATCTGTATCAACTTTCTGAGAAGCTGAGAAATGAAGTGCGCATAAGTAAGGAGCTTGGAAGCAAAACATGTATAAGCTCGCTGACTTTTAGGGGAAATAAGTTAATTGCGCGTCAGGAAAACCTAGGGGCGAATCGTATGTGGGTGGAGGCGGCAGGAGACAAAGATGACAAGTGTCTTACATAAAATCATTTATTTTAACATAAATCTAACTTACACTACAAACAAAAGTAGATTGCTTTAAGGATTCGGCGTTATGTATGACGATCGTTGTTCTTGCAGCAGGGTTGTCCTACAGTCGATGTCAATGCAGCCCTGGGATGAAGACGACGGTGGTGGGAGGATCTTCTAAGTCATCTAATTGTGAAAGTCCGGATGGGTCGGCTAAGATGGGTTGAATAAATCTGAATAGTTCAGAGAGGATGCGCTAGACTTGGAGGAGAACCGACACTTGACCTTGAGACTTGGGGATTTTATAGGATTTTTCTCTGTGTCTTACCCTTTTGATTGGTCATTCTTTTGTCTCTAGGCGAAACCCAAGACTTATCTGGGTCGGGAAAGGTCCAAGAGGTGTTGACGGAGCTTTTGAAGTCCGTGCTCGTATTTTACTCCATTATGGCCCTTTTCTCTGACGTCTTTGAACCTAAACGGTCTACCAGATGTTTTTGTGGCCATTTACCCCCTAATGGGTTTGGGCTTACATGACTTAACAGCTGTCCTTTTGGTCATTAACCCCCCTTTTCTCGATTGTTTACACCTGACACTTGTTTGCGAGCACCTTGACAAAACTCCCTCTGTCATTTATCATCACGTTGCGTCGCATTTGTTTTAAAATAAGTAAGAAAGTTTCCTTCTTGTCTGGTCTACATCACCAACATGTATTCCTGACCCGATCTGACCTCTGAAACTTCCTGACTTAGGAACTTTACACACATTAAGTGACATTAGTATCATTTTCAGTATTACAGCATTAATCTATTAACTGTAATTTGAATAGTTTTAACTGTGGTTAATTGATTTTATTTGAGTGTCACCCATGTCACTTGTCTATTGCACTCTGTCTCACCATGTCACTCAAATTTTGCTGATTTTAATAGTGAAATCTATTTAAATTAACAAGTTTTACATATTATAAATTTTTAATTTACAGTTAATAAACATAAATTATTATTTGTCATCTTGTATCACAAAATATCTGGCTAAATAATCTTCATTTAATGCACATATGTGAGATGTTTTTTGGTGAATGCATTCTTATACTTCCATTTCTTTTAA
Organism: Centruroides vittatus; assembly: GCF_030686945.1. Taxonomy (NCBI): domain Eukaryota; kingdom Metazoa; phylum Arthropoda; class Arachnida; order Scorpiones; family Buthidae; genus Centruroides; species Centruroides vittatus. The sequence continues at coordinate 226,494 of NW_027121750.1, read as the reverse complement.
TAGCAATATGAAATTAATTGTCACTTCTTGGTCAGTAATTTCTTGACACCTGTCATCTTTTTAACTAATTCCTTAATAAAAGTCCTTTCTGACCCTGTGTGATTGTAGATTTGAAGTAGTAAATTAAAACTTTCTGCGAGTTCTATTACTGATATGCATATGTGCATCTCTGTACAGTACATACAGTAAACCTTTGATAAGCCACTAAAGATTGGAAAATTAGAAAAGTTAGAATGAAGCGAGTAATCGACAGTGATGTTAGAAATTTGAAAAGAATATCGACCAGAGGATTATCCAGTTTATACAAGGAATAGAGAGAATGCACGAAAACTGCTAGATATTACATTATGGCTAATAACTGGATAAATAATTCTACAGCTGTTTAAAATTTCTAAGCAATACAAAGACATTTTGTCATCCTCGGGAATTAGTGATTATGGTTAAACACTATTCCAGACATCATGACAGGTTCGATTCTTTCTGGTTTAGTCTCAAAATTAATCATACTTTATTATAAAGGAAATTGAATAGCCCTATAACTGAGTTTTACTAAGTTCACAATTTATTTGATGTTACTGTTTTTAAATTAAGCAGCAAGTTGCTTTCAGCTAGTCGGGGAAATTGAAAATAGGAAATTGTTGCACACCCTGCTTTAGTATCACTAATTTTCATCTATTGTTTCTGTTTCTTTTGTTAGTTACAGAGTGAAAATGTATGCAGAAGAAATGTAAGGAGTTCTCACATCTCTTTGGTGTCAACTCACTTTATGATTACTGTTAAACTAAATTATTCATAGTCTTCGGCATAGGAGTAGCCTTTCGTGAATGGTCTTCGTTTTTCTTTTTGGTGTAAAGAGGAAGGAACAAATGTTTTATTTACAAGAGTACAGAAGGGTTTGATACTACAGGGATTAATTTATACAATTCTCTCGAGTATGCGGCAGTAATATCCAGAATTTAGTATGCAAGTCGACGACGACGTAACAGAAGTATCGAGGCTGTTTCATATAAGACTTACTCTTTGAAAAAGTTTATTTATTTACAGGAAATGTCACACTTGATTTATAAAATCGTATGTATTGCTAATTTCTTGATTTAGAATATAGGGGCGAAGGTTATCCAAGACTGTGGAACATTTTCACTGATGGTGTGGTAAATGAGGAGGTACACACATACAGTAATACACACAAATTACTATATTGTACGTCTCTTATGACTGGCTCTATACAGAAGTACTGGTGAATTTATTATTACAGGAAACAAGCTCAAGAGATTTCATGACTACAGTATACAGCATGTATACGTTACCAACTACAGCAATATTAATTATCTGTGATATTGTGCATTATAAGTGTTTGACACCTGGAAGTCAATGTATTTTACTGTTGAGAAATTTTTAATTAACATACTTTTTTGAAAGAATGTGTCTAAGTTGTACGTTCCTAATTAGCGGAAGTTTACAGTATTTTCAAACGTGCTGTTATTATATTTTTTGTACAATGTTAGTGCCAAGAATTTCTCTGGTATACAGAATTCGTCGCTTTCTTCACACTAGGGAAAAGACCTTATTTATTTTTAGAAATGCTTGTATAATTATTTATAGAGAAAATAGTCATTGTTAAGTTACTAAATTGACTCAAACACAGTACACACAGTACACAGATATTTTAATTCATGTGTGTTTATAGAACATGTAAGTTATTACAATATAGTTATGATTTTATTCTTCCTCCTGATCTCATTTTATTAATCTGAAATTGAGAATATGATATAAAAGGTTAATTTCTTAGTTAATAATTATTCAGTGGATGCAGCTATGCATTAACTGACTTATTCATCATGTTAATTAGAATTTATTAGTAAATATTCTCCCACTATCCAAGAATATTGTCTTCAATAAAATTTTTATCATATGTAAGCTGACAGTGAGGAACAGCCCTTTTCCCAGTCTAAAGACAGGCCAGAGGAAATCTTTATTCAAGTCAACAGTACCACTTGCTAATTATGAATCAAAGTTAATACACGTGCGTATAAAACGCGACATAATTATGGCCTTGCATTTCTAATGCGGCTCTGCAGTCTACGGGCAGCAAATATTAAAATTTAAAAACAAAAAAAAAAAAACAAAAAGTATATAAATATAAGCACATTACATAAAGAGCCGAATCAACTTGTCTATATTTAAACTTTGTGTGAAGATATTGGATGTGGAAGAAGAAAAATATAAATGACATTTTGAGGAATCGATTCATTTAAGGGAAGTGACAAATAACGACAAAATATAGAACAAATTTTAAATCTAATCTATTCAATTGTCAGTCGAATCCTTATTGCAGACCTTTGTGGAGGGGACGGGATGTCATTTGGTATTCTGATTGCATCATGTTGTCAAATGCACATATTTTTACCTTAAAATCTTATGTCGGCAAGAAAATTGTTCTAACTGTTGGTGTGTTTGTTTTAAAAACCTTGCATTTAAACTTTGATTTTAATTGGCTTGCTTTGACACTGTCACAAAATTTCAAAAGGTATGAAAGTTGTAATCCTTGCAAACTGTAAATTGCAGAGAACGACGAGGGGTGAATTCAACCTGACATTTTAACTATGTATATTTGATCTGTAAATGATACTCTTGATTTGAATAAAGGCTTCCTTCAGTCTGTCTTTTGACCGCAATAAGGAACAGCCATCTTTCCACTCTAATTCAGCTTATATACAACGAGTACTTCCCAGCATTTAAAGACATAAAAGTTATTTTAAAAAATTTGTTTGACTCTAAGGTGAAATTTCGTATACTAAATGTTTTATAGAAATGTCAGCTGGGTAGGAAGTGTCTAATCACCTCATGTTTGTAGAAAAGGGAGACAAGTGAATGTTTATGATAATGTTTAAGAACTTTTGTACAGATAAACAGGAGAAGATACAATTATTATTAACCACACAAATATTTGAGTGGCAGTGCTATGAGTAAAATTGTGATCTCAAAGTAGATTATGTTGTTTAAAAAAAAAAAAAACAGCAATGAAATATTATGTCATCTGTAGCCTACAAAATACATCTCTCTTGAAGTGTGTTATTTCAGACAGTAATGCAATTTAACATCAACTGACCTACCAATTGAGATCTGAAGATTTGAGTTCTACATAGGATAGCAATCTGCAACTCTGAGAACACGTTTTGTCAGATATTGGGTTGGATGATCTTTGCAAATCCTACAGAGGGTTTTTCAGTTATTTTTGAACAAGTTTGTTACATTAACTTCTCTTGTAATAAATTGCTATGCAAATTTTCATTTGCTGAATATGTCCTCCATTCCTTCTGTAAATTGAATATCAATCTTGAATCACTCCTTTTTGCAAATTTTCCAAACAGTTTTTGTTTTAGCCAACCGAATCCAAAGAGGTCAACAAGACTGGCATTGCAACCATTCATAGGTATGTCCTTGTTGATGTAGATAATTCCCATTTTCTGATGAAGTTCTCAAGATGTTCGAGCTTGTATAAAGGTACCTTCACAAAAACCTTCTAGAAGTTGTGACGGGACCCAAAGGGCCAAAACAAGTCGTCACGCTGCATGGGTTTGATGGTATCTCGTTTTGAAAGACAGGAGCGGGTGGAGATACTCCTCTAATTCATTTTGGCATGTTTCCAAATGCTATAATTAATATTTAGCTCCATATTCCCCATTATTTCTTTATAAACAAGCAAAACTAGTACACAATATCATCTAAAACAAGTGTTAAGAAGTATCTGAGATTTTATAACCTATAAATAAAATTGTATATTCTTGCAAATAGACAAAATGACTTTTTCACACAAAGAGTAATCAAATCTTTGTTTGGAAAGGGAAAATTATCGTTTCACTTATTTCTGATACACACAGAAGACAAATTTTTTAAAGATTATTTTCTGATATAATAATAAATCTTTCCTAGTTCCAGTAGGTAAGAAATCTTTGAATCCTAAATATGCAATTTAATGTACATTATCTGATAGCAGATACTTCCAACAATTGTTAAACGGTGGTTCGAATTTAAACCTAAATCTTCGAGCCAAAGGAATTACTTTGGGGAGAAGAGAGGCGGTCTGTTTTTTAATTACCAAATGGATCGAAACTACGGAAACGGATACGAACGTTTCGAATTAGTCTTTTATGACGTATGCTTTTAAGCAAATGAATTTTGCCTTCCTATTGTTCTGGAAAAATCAAAATAACATTATGGAGAAGAAAAATGGTTATTACTCTGAGAGATTTGTACGAGGAAAGATCTCGAGACAAGCGTATTTACGGCACGAGTTTTAATGCACATTTTACAGCCGTGATCTGGAATTAGTATGGGATATTAAAATCTGCTACGTGCATATATAAGTGACAGATATTTCGAATGAAGATTAAAATACGTTAGAGAACCAAGTTATTAGTATTCTCCTAAATCACAGAACCAGGCAGAAGACAATGTTCTAAAGTTATAACTTATTATTATTTTTGAGTGAATTACCTAATATTGTACAATAATGCTCCTCATTAAGTTGCTCTTAAAATACTCAGATCAAATAAATTCACTTTTATCTGTCTCAAGCAAAAGTTTTGGTAAAAAAATTAATTTAGGGCTTACAACTTTAGTATTGAATATGATATTTATTTTTCAGGTAGCATTTAGAAAGGCGCACGAGTGTGCGGGTAAAGTGGTGGCCCTAGCGGAAGAAAAGGGGACGTCTCTCCCGGATCTATCGGTCGCGGACCTAAAAAAAATCTCGTAAGTTTGCAATATGTCTTTGTGTATTTTTAAATCGCAAACTTTCATGACGACGCATTTTCAGGAACGAGTTCGAAGAAGACGTGGCCGGCCTATGGGACTACGAGGGAAGCATAGAAAGGTACTGTTGCACTGGTGGCACGAGCAGATCCAGCGTGCGGTCTCAGATAGACCTGCTGGGAAGATGGATCGAAGCTCGCGACCGTCACGTTACTTTTGGCAAAAGTGCAGACGAAGATCTTCCCCACACCAGAATGTAAAATGCCCCTTTTAATGAAGAGTATTGTTACTAAATAGAAAGTGTGTGTTGATCCAGCTGGTAATAAATTTTAAAAATAAAAAAAAATTGTTATTCATATAGGTGTGCCCATTTGCCCAGCTGTGAATTGAACAAATAAAAAAAACAGATAGATGTCATTAAAATAAGGCATGTCGTTACAATTTTTCTTAAAATTAGGACATTCATGTTTAGATTTAAAAATGACAGTTACAATTAATTCATATTGTAAAGATTAAGCCAGTTGCTCTATTGTATTTATTGATTATTCTAGGTATTGTCAGGTAGAGGTAGTGTTACAGCAAACACCACTTGTCATACCATCACACTTCCTGGTTTCCATTATTAAAATTCAGTAATTTTTAAAACTATGAATATTCAAAACCTCTATTATAATAGAAATAGTTGCTTGATTAAAATTTAAGTTTATTGTTTACCTTTCTTGTAAATAATCATGGTAATTGCTAATTACCATTAAAATATATTGTAAACACAACAAAATCATCCTCCTTTGTCAAATTTCTGGTTATAAATTAATCGCCATTATATTATTTATTCGCTACACACCCCCTCCATTAATTAATATTAATTTTACTTCGCTGCAGTTTTCTGCACCTGCTTAATGTTAAAGTATTGGTGCTAACACCAGAAATTACACGGTGGAGTGGTATAAATTCTATCATTAATTAAACGCTTGTAACCGATTAAGACGTAAACCATTGTATATCGATTATTATTAACAGTCGAAGTCCGAATAAGATAAACGCACGTCACACACCAGGAAACAAAAATCGACGACTACGATGTGTGTTGCGTACAGTTCCAGAACGTGAGTGGGGTATTATTCACTCCGAGAAAGACTTACTCTTGTTTGTATGACGTCACAATGTTTGTAGGCAACAACAATACCGAGCGATACTTCTCCATTCATCACCCTCCTTATCTTTCCGGCGTATTAGAATTACTTATAAAATCATTAATCTTTTCCCATCTGGATTATCTTTTCTAGTGTTTACCTTCATCAATTTCGCAAAAATCTTCGTAACTCGCATTCTATCGCTAACCTCACTTTCCACGTCAGTCACCTCTTTAATTAACACATTAATCACGTGCATAAGATGACCCCCTCCGAAGTGATTAATTACGGTGGGAAACGTATTGGCGATTCATTGAAACAGGGATAAAATTTTTTCGATTTTTTTTTTAATATTCATAATCGATAAAACAATTTAGATAATATACACGTAATCCTATCAAATCGATGGAAATTGTGTGTCCTGTGTGGCTTCACCCGTCCGACAGAATGTAGAAGTGTAACGTGTTTATATACCTTGTTGGTCCGCATCGTTAAAAGTTATACCCAGTTTAAAATGGATCACAGTACCTTTGTGTTTTATATTGGCATCTGTTTTAGTAGATTTAATTTAGCTAACCTGGAAGAAATGTTCTTGAAGTGTTCTACGTTGTCCGTGCTGGAAGATAAGTCTTTCACTTTGTTTTGTACCGCCTGTTTGCGAATTTTCTCGCGCTCTTCTATCAGTTTCTTCTCCTTCTCCGCCCAAATCACTTGGTTGTCCACTATTTCTTTGGTGTTCCTCAACACGAAACTGTCCGGTTTTCCGTAATTCGGGGGATTACCGTTGGGATCGTAACCCAAAACGGCCAACATGGGCGCTATATTGGCCATGTCTCGAACCACATCTTCGGGTATATTGCCCACCCACTTGCTCAGAGCCTCAAGATTAATGGGTTTAATGACCTGGTCCGTGGATCGCTCCAACCTGTAATAAAGAACACCGCGTTAGAAGACGTCAGGGGTGGAATTTCCCGACAAAACTGGAAACCTGGCCTACTTGGATAGGGATATTCCTCCCGGTTTGTCCACCAAATCTTCGTGGTGCAGAACGGAATCGTTCCAGGGAACTTCCAGAAATTCTAGTATCTTCTCCATTCCCTGTTTGGGATGGAGCACCAACTGTTCGTAATAAACGGGGTAGCATATTTTGGGACCCAACTGTTGGCACTGGTAGTACATGGCCTGCATGGCCACGTTCCACTTCTTGAGACACTGTCTGTAGTCGGTGAGATCGAAACCGGTTATGGTGACTTTGCGCGTGATGATGGAATGCACCACCGCCCTGCCGTCGCGTATTAACAGTATGTACTTGGCTCTGGGGAAGAGGGAATTTAAATATACGGCAGACCTCAAGGTGAAGGGGTCTTTGTTGCACAGACGTGGTGCGGGCTCTCCGTGCCTTGCTATGATCTCGAGTATGAAGGAGGCCACCGCATTATCGAGAACCTAGGAGGACAGCAAACTGTAAACACGCCACGACTCGAGTGACCGCAACCGTGCACTTACCTCTCCGGTGATTCCCGCTTCCTGTAGTCTCTTGTACTCGATGGGTGCTTTTAGCCACTGCTGTTTAATACTGAGTAGCCTAGGGATGACCCTGGTTTCCTCTCCGCATCTGATGTCGGGATGTGCATCTAACAGCACTCTCAACAGAGTGGTCCCGCTGCGGGGCATTCCCCCAATAAAGATTAGTTGCATGTTTCTGTCGTAAACATATTTTTTATTATCGGGACCCACGATGTATTTCTGAAACCACACCAAGCGCGCGCTGTTAGTAAAAAGGAACGAGAAACGAAAACGCGCGCGCGCACCTTAACTTACCTGAGGGGGTAACATCATGGGTCTGTTATCGTAGGTGATACAAGGAGATTTGGAGTAATAGAGGAAAAGTAAACCGATGCATCCCAAAACGGCCAGGAGCACCAAATATTTTCGAGCCCAACGTCCTCCCATCTTTGGGATTTTGCCGAAATGCTACCTTATCTCCACGGGAATCATATCTGAATCATTCCTGAAAAAAGAAAAATCAATTTTTTTTTTTAAAGTCACGTGTAGGGCAATAATCGATTTTTAACTACTAACATTAAAGCAATCTCTAGAAACGACCTGACGTGGAGACGATCGGCTTCGCAGCAGCATCTAACGACTGAAGTCGAACCCTACGCACAGAGCTGTGCCTGTATCGACCGCGCCCTCTGGTAGCCGCTAAACAAAATACGAACCTATCATGTGACCATCTCGACACCGCAACGTTTTTTTAACGTTTAAAAACGCTTTCTGGCGATAATTAGCTTAATTAAAGCTAAGCGAAGACACCACGAAAAATTTTAGGAGGAGGAGGAATAGCGCTTTTTTTTTTTTAGAGGAGCCACTCGAAATAACGAGGGAGTGACGTCCGTGACAAACAAATCTGCATTGTTAACAAAGCGTAAACGTCCCTAAAGGTCGTTCGAATATTCAAACGTTAGAACGGCTTCTACATTTGCATACGAATGAGGAGTGTCGATAAAAATACCTACAAGAAGGTTGGCAATTTAAACATACTTTTTAATTAGTTACAGAGGGGTGTATTAGTTACACTTCCGAAGAAATAAAGTTTAACTAGGTTATAACCTTCATAATGACCAAAGAAAGAGGTACAAAGAACCTTTTGTAGCAAAAGTCCAAGATACCTTTTGTAACGATTATCAATTAAAACACTCGACTAATTAATTCAGGAATTGCTCCCATTATTTTCGCGTGGCTAAAATATGTATCCGTCAAAATTTCTGATCAACAGATGTAACGTTACGAGCGTTACTCCGCCCAACTATCGATAAAACAAGCTGGCATCTGGTACGAAATCCTCGTTTGAATTTAAATTAAAGGAAAATATACACTCGAACCTTACAAAATTAATTTTCAAACCGCTTTTGGACCTCCTCCATACCGTAAACAAACGGGATTTTAAGTGATTCTCCCACTAAATTGATGCGTGGAGGGAGGAAGAGTGCGCATCCTGTGACCGTCTCCGACATAAGAAGTGCCGAGTTTATACAATTTTTAAACATTATATCGAAGATAAATCGATATTAAAACGAGGGAAGCAAAATTTGATTTGAAAATCGATAGAAAGAGCGTGACGAATCGCGGTTTTGTCGTAGGAGCAAAAAAATGAGTGATTAGTCGGACGAAATTAGTATTAAACTCGACGTTCTCCATCCGGTTCTTTTTGTACAGTACAAGAATAATTGACTTCTAAACGTTACGTCACGCGTAATTTCGGGGTTATTCTTTATATCGAGTGATTCAATAAAGTAAAAGAAGACAATCAAATTCCGTCTCGTATTTATAGAGATTAAATATCATTTATCACTTATTTATAAGCGTTTTTGAGAGGCGACGTCCCCTGTAAATTCGTCTTTCTCGCATCGAAACGTACTCGGAGGGGAAGACGACCGCACAGGCGCCGTTAAGGGAAAAAAATTTCGATTGCTAACATAAAATTAGATTATATTTTTATATGGATTATATTTTGTTTCCGCCAGCGGAATATATAAAAATTCTATAAATATTTTATTATTTTTTTCTATAAAATTTTGTTAGGACACATCAAATTTATCGAACAAAATAACACCAAAAAGGCATAACTTATCCTTATCAAGGATGAGGAAGGGTCGAAATTGTGGAAGAAAACAAGAAAAACGTGACCCTGAACACGTGGAAAACGACGTGACGTTTCATTTATGGAGTATAAACTCGTATTTTATCGTTAGAGGAGCATACCTCTTTAAATATTTGAGGCATTAGTCGACGACCCGAGAGCATTAAATCTATCTTTATAACGGGGAGGAGTGAGGAGAGACATTCCACGCAACAAAAATAGGATATTAAAATCGAATTAAGAGGAATCTCGGGTGAAGTATTAACTTTATATATCAGAAAAACCTCACTGTTTTGACAGGTTTAACACGCGACGGGCTTTGACTGAGGGTGGCATTCTTCACGTGCTTTCGCGTAATTAACGTAACGCCTTAAATTTCTAGTTACGAAGATCCCCCATCAAATTCGCTAATCTTCTCCTCCGAGGTGATAACGATGGAAATTATCAATCTTTGGACAATTCTAAGATCGTTCGAATTTCCTACTCTCATTTATATGTGCAGACACGTTCGTTTTGAGCCTCGATTACACTGAAAATCGCTCTTTTTTACGCGATTTTCGAAGGCATTTCTCGTTTAAAGGTTTTTTTATGAGGTTTCAATCAAATCTGCTAATTTAACTCCTAGGAGAGGTGGAGAATTGCCTATTAAATTCGCTTAGGTCGCGTCAAGAGCGACTTTTAAACACGATATTGGTCGAAGATGCTTGTGATTTCACATACAATACGATCATCTCTATTGGTTAACTCATATAAAATCTGGAAAATTTATCATCAGAGCCGTAAACAAGCTGGACCTTATCATCATCCAACAATGCTGTTAAGTAGAAAAATTTAAACATACGAGCGTATATATCGTCACCGGATCATTTTTGTCGGGCTCCACGGCGCATTTTTCTTCTTTATCACGATATAATCGATAAGGATTTCCCTTTCCTACAATACGCTGTCGTCTCGCCTATATTTATAGTATCAATTATCACCAGACATTAATAATAACGGGCCTGAGATAAGGAAAGTATGACGATTTCATAGAAAATTTAATATAGAAAGTTAAAATAAATTCGGTAATAGTTTCTGTGGACGATGCCGACAGCATTTTCTCCAATTCCCAATTGTAATCCTGCGAATCACACAATCTTACTTGTTACGAAATTAACCGCATACATTATTATGCTGGATAAAGGGAGAAGCGGGGGATGAATGGCGCATCTTACAGTTAAATTTGGAGTAAAAATAGTCGAAATAATGATATTTTGGAGTTGATTGTGTGTGTGTGTGTGTGTGGAGGATCTGCAACGGGGGGAGAGGAATATATAATTGATTCGATTATAATCGACGTTGAAGTGTACGGATCGACAGACCGATGTCGTGACTGGAATTGCAAAGGTGTCGAATTTTTTGATTTATTTGAATGCTCAAGGGGCAGAAAATCTTACCTTTTATAACGCCAAAACCTCGCGATAACGACTTAAACTTTTAGAATCGCCGAGCAAAAAGAACGTTACGAATTTTCGAATATTTCTCGTTTGAATTTAATTTATTAATAACTGAAACGAGCACGCGACTAGTTGCACTAGTTTTCTTTATCCACGCGAATCCATAGGATAAACATTTAGAGGAGGAAGAGGAAGATGGAGATAGGAGGGATGCTGCTAAATGAATTATGTGACAGGAACAATACTGTTGGGGTGAAGTTTGCCACTAGCAAATTTACAAAAAAATGAATAAGTAAGAAAGATATTTATCACGTCACACCGAGATATATAGTGTGGTATATCTCTTTGCGACCTTCTACACGCGTATAAATTTACAATACTTCTTACCATTCCGGCGTATAAGTACAGATTAATGTATAAATATACAATTTCTAAATTCTCTAGCTTATATGAAGTTAAATCAGTGTGTTTGTCTGTCCGAACGGATCGAAGAAAAACATCATAAAACTTGAAATGTTTGTATGAATTTTATAAACTTCTTTGGCCCCTTACTCCACGAAAATCGATTGATGAGTAGTTAATTTAATTTTCTAGATAATTTAATTACCGTTGCCATATTTTCTAATTCGATTAATTTTTTTAAACATTATTTATTTATTTATTTATTTTATAGTGAAAACATGGAAAAATCTGCTAGAAAATTTATTTAGAAGCTCGAAATTCTATTATCTCTTCGATAAAAATAACTGGAATGAGGTATTATATACAATAAAAGAGTACATAAACACATTATAGTGGTAGGTAAATAAGTTAAGTAATTGAAATGTTATTGTTTTCAAGTCAAAACTCTAAACAACGGCCACTGGCCGTTGTTTAGAGGTTTGACTCGCGTTATCTGGACATTATTTTGAATGTATCCGAGAAGAAACGTTCCCGAAGAATGCCCGCCATTTAGAGGTGGCCGTCGTTGGAGGTTACTGGTTATTTCCTATATTTACTTGAAAGTATTTAAGTTAAACCCCATTAAAGCTATTCAAACCTTTATAAATACTACTTAAAACACGGGTTTATTGGTTATAAAATGAGGAAAACACCAGAAAAAAATAGAAGTGAAATGCATATTCTGGTATTGTTCTAGCGAACGTAATTAAAATTTTTCCTTAATTAACGGTGCTTAGAATTAATTCCTATTCGAAAGAATCCTACAATTTAAACGAGTTAATTATTATAAAATTTAATTCGCATGACAATAAATTCATTTTTTTTATTGTTAGAAGATGACTTTCAAGTAAAATAATCTCGTTAAAATTTAAAACGGATCGATTTTAATGATTATAATCTGAGGATTATTTTAATAATTCGATCTATTATTATAGAAAAAGGGGGGGTATTTCTGTGTAAAAATAGTTTATTCGGATGGCCTCTTAAAAGTGTTTTACGCTGTTTAATGTTGGTGTAGCGTATAAAATTAATTCGAACAATAAAATTTCTGACGACGATAGGCATTAAAGCTTATTCTAACACGGATAATTGTCTTTTGTACAAGTGTTTTTAGTAATTTTAACAATAAAGCGCTTATAAATAGTGTAATTTAGAAAAGAAAATGGCCGCTGTAGTTGCGTTAAATTATTTTAACGATTCGCTAGTGTTTGTTTAGTGGGTTTTAACAATAAAATCCTCTTTTCTGGTGGATATTAAGCTAATTTTTAGTAAAGAAAGCGTAACTGCTGTAAAATATTAAGGATTTTTTAAGGAGAAGGGCTTAATTTGTGTCTAAAATGTTAATATGTTGGTGAACAAACGTACACGAAACACGGTAGGTCGGGTTTTGGTGTGTAAAAGTATAATTCTTCACTAAAATAAAGCATACTTTCCTTAAAATATGACTTAAAACAAGAACCCAGATATATCGTAGCACCAGTCTACAGATCTCCCCTAAGATCTATCGGAGGGTAATCAAACGGAACACTTTGAAAACCTCCAACAACAGCCACCCCTGAATAGAGGCCATTTGAAAAAATGGCCGTTCTTACAGGTGCTGTTATCGGAGGTTCTATTCTATAATTTTGCTAAGTAAACGACCGTACGACTTCAAACTCAAATTGGTGTATAGATCCCATTTTTACGTACAATTCCTATTATCTGGAATACCTCGGTTTAGCGCCAACGTCAGAGGAGATTTAAATGACGCTAAATCGAAGCAATTACGTTTAATCATCTAATTTTAACTGCTTTGCGAGGAGCGCCATTTTTCACTTGTTATATACAATACCTCCCTCGCTAATACAGCTAAAATTCTACGTAATACTGGTGTGAATAGCGAGGAAAGTTTCCTCATCGTCAACTGTCAATTACACTTCGAGAAAACACGGAAAAATCATTTGAACCTTGTCATAATCTTAAGTGTTTACAACGAAGAGACGAGAATTACACTTTCAAGTATTTATTTATAGTCCAGAATTCAATATTTTAAAACGGTATTGTAGTTATAGTGTGTCTGATACACGACAAGCGAAGGTATACAATCTCTAACAATTTTTAAATAAAAAATAAGGAAAACAAAGATTAAAAAATAATGAAAATTTTTTCGTCTACTCACGCCCACTTTTATTTACAAAACAATTGATTTTGTAGAAACACGAGAAAAGTCCACCCCTTGTGTATCTTAAAATAAACTTTCTAGTCGTTCTATGGATCATCTCTATCCATTTTTTTCACCCTGAAAACCCTAATATCGGAACGACACATTTAAAATCGCGTTACAAACAGACACTTTCTTCGATTTAACGCCACTCTTCGTTCTTGTGGCGTCAAACCGGAGCGATTCGAACAACAATTATATAAGGCCAAACCTCGATATAGCGTCCATATTTGTAAACGGGATAGATATTAAATAGCGTGTAACTTACTATATTCGTTGTGAACAAATCGCATGGCTTTCAAACTCGTTATTACACGATTTGCCTCGATTTAACGCCAGTTTCAGATGTTAACGCGTGGAATGGAACTCGACTGTATACATCAAAAACAAAAAAATAGAATCTCTTTTATAAATTTGTAAATCCAAATTATATAGAAAACAAGTTCTGTTTCTTTCAGAAGAGAAGAACAGGAGGAAAAAAAAGGACAATAGACAAATCCATAGAAGAAAAACAGGAAAATAAAATCTAACTTCGAAGAAATCCTTTAAATTTTTTAGCTTCTTAAATTTCTGGATATAGAAAATCGAGATTGTTCTACGTTATTTCTAAATAAAATTCCCTTCACGTAACACGAACAACACTCGAAATATTCCCTATTATTTAGGGAATATTTCGGGAAATTAAGTAATATGAACAATAGAAATGGCGTTCGGAGATATCGAAGGAAGATAAATTGGACAATCGGAGAGAGGTGTTATTTCTCAGAAAAATAAATAAAATCGCCTGCTGTTACTTCTCCCTCCTTTGGTACGTGTATAAAAATGGCGCAGTTGGCTCCCTTCTTTCAAACGAAAACCAATTTCCCTGTAAAATTTCTTTCAATTTTCGCCATTTAAATGGATTTTCGCTAGTGTAGTCCATAAAATAACTGACCAATTTCGCGGTCTTCGCAGAAACGTGTGACGTCAAACGTACTCATGCTAGGTACAGATGTTAAGTGATCTTTTATAAAAGGGTAATTTCGATTTGTTCACCTCTTAAAAAGAAGTTTAATCCAAGCTTAGTAAAAATTTATTGGGTACTAAATTTCCATTTTAAGAGCTGTGTGTGCGTTTGTCTGTTCGTCGATTTTCAATTCTTAAACGAAAAATAATTCGCAGTTTCTCGATAACTTCGGGGGGGGGGTTTACTCGATAATCTTCTTTAAAACAGAATAATGCCATCAATTGCCGGAAAATTTGGCACAGTAATCAACAGAAAAATCCCCAATTAGTAAACTACATCATCCTCCTTACCTATAATCTACTTCTAACATCGGATAAACAAAGGAAAAAAGAAATTTCCCTAATTATCCCTCGATACAAATAGAGGGTGACCCAGAAATTTAGAGCATCTTTAACAGCTTTTGGGCCACCCTTTGCGAATTTTTTTAAGTCTATTCGATTAAGGAAATTGCCCATTAAAACAGAATTAATTGGGATTAAATTTAGTGGTGATGTAGGAGAATTTTACGTGTAAATTATGCATATTTTCCGCTTTAATTTATGAATTTGCATGCAAATTAAAGGCGCCAATTACTAGAAACTAATTGAACCGCGGATCGAAGTGGAAGAATCGAAAATAAATTCACGTTTAATTGAAATTTCGAATATTTTAATTAAAATTATATTATAATAACGTTCGAAGATAAAATAAATTGTAGAAATTCTCACTCCAATTTTCATTTAAAGATTTTAAATTAATTTTTCGGTCGAGAATTTCTAGTAGAAGTTAGGATATTTTAAAAATTATTCGCATTCTAACAGCTGATTGGTCGAGGAATTGATCGGTTTGCAGATCGACCAATCGCTGCGCGATTATCCAAAAGGCGTGCCAATCGCGCGCGAGTTTTCTGTTTTCAAAAATTTGAATGGAAACGATCGAGCGGCTACTTTAAAGTGTTCTAATTTTACGTCAATCTGACGTCATCCTTACATTTCTCTCATTATAAAAATGTAAGAATGACGTCAGATTGACGTATTTTACTCTCTCGAAAACTCAACAGTTTAAGTACAGGTCGGATTTACACGCAAGTCACAACTTGGGGCCTCTACCTTACGTTTCTACACGTATTTAAACAAAAGAAGGGCCTCTTGTTTAGCGCCCTTAATCATAAAAAATAAACACAGCCAAACCGGCGTTGTATGCAGGTTCGAATATAAAAATGGTCGCCGTTCGGAGGTTATTTTGTATGTATTCCAAATAGTAACATTTCTGAATAAACGGAGGTGTCCGTTTTAATAGGTTGCCATTGTCGAATGCTTACTGTATGTACAGTACACTTCTCTGAATTCTAATTTAACAATTATTGGCCGTTATTGGAGGTTCGAGTGTACTTTTCGGAGGAAATTTATATAATTTACACCGAGTTTTGATATTTTTCCCGGAGCGTATTTCTTGATTTATGGAGAAAAATATAAAATTTAAAATATCTATTATATCAAAAGGAACATAGAAAAACATGAAAGAAGTCCCATTTCCCATTTGAACAATTTATATGAAAGGTAAAACGTAAATATTTATCAATATTTCAGTCGATTTTTCAGATGAAAGAGCCTCTTTCACGTCCAGTCGAATTCCTGGAGAATATCTTTAATTTATTACTCTTAAAAACGAATAATTCCGATGTTTATTCATTATTTTGCCGTCTGTTATATTACTTTATAAGGTTTTTTTTAAAAATAAAATCTCATAACAGATGGCACCACACACAATTTTAACTCGTGCAGGGAAAGTCACGCAACTCGCTGCTAGATTGTTTCCCCCTCTCTATAAAGGACGAAGACATTACTTAATTTCGGGGATGTTTTTAATTTTATAAAATACTTAAATAAATGAATGGGAGGTATTATTTACTTCAATTTATTTGGAATTATTCGCAAAAAATTACACGTCCATTTGCATATTTTATGGAAAGTTAATTAGTAATTCATCTCTCCATTTCACTTTCATCCACGTTTTGTCTCCATAAATCAAAGGATGCGGAAGAAGAGGAAACTTCGAAGATTGAATATTTTAATCTCTATCGTCTTTACGCTAATAACTGTAATTTAAAATAGATTTTTTTTCCGTCGTTCGTTTTGATCAATCTTCACTAAAGTACTATCATTAGTTTACCGATAACGAAATATGGGTTTGCGCCGTTATCAACCGGCAAATTTACTTTGATATAACACTTATACTTAAACTATTCGTACTTATTAGTAGTATAGTATCTGACGCCATACGATAAGGAGACATTTTGAATTATTATTATTATTTTTTTTTTTGGCAGACATCTTTTTTGCTGAGTATTGATTAACGTTTCATAATGTGTGTGTCTGTCTCTCTCTCTCGAAGCCACTCGATAGACTTCAAAATACAAGAATCGATACGTGTGTCGGTCTGCTAAACAAACTCTTGTATTTTCACAGTTCTAGCGAAGACATTCGGAAGGGGGGAAACGTAAAAGTTTTTGGGAAAATACACTGTAACTTGTATTTTTGTGAAGATTTAAGTGTTTTTCCTTTCTCCTGTAATCCTATTTTTTGTATATTTCCTCTCTCCTGTGGGCGCATTTTTAGTGAAGATTTTTGTATGTTTTCCCTCTCCTATGGGTGCATTTTTACTGAAGGTTTTTGTATATTTTTCTCCTTCTATGGGCGCAGTTTTAGCGAAGATTTTTGTACATTTTCCTTCTCCTATGGGCGCATTTTTACTGAAGGTTTCTGTATATTTTTCTCTTTCTATGGGCGCAGTTTTAGCGAAGATTTTTGTATATTTTCCCTCTCCTATGGGCGCAGTTTTAGAAAAGATTTTTGTATGTTTTCTCTCTCTCGTGAGTGTATTTTTAGTAAAGAATTTCGTACTTTCCCCTCCCCTGTAAGCGAGTAAGATTACTTAATTACTATGAAGATAAGCGATTAATAACCTAAAATTAAACTGAATTGTAGACATAAAAATCATTTATTTTTAACATAAAAAAATCAATAAAGTATATAAAATCTAATTTGCATTTTTATAAATAAATGTATAGACTTTGCATTATATTTTAAGGTCGTTAAATTCACGAAATAATAATAATAATAAAAAAAATAGAGCTGCATAGAATTTATTTTCTGAATTTATTACTCGTTTATATGAAAATTACTAATAAATCCAAGGCAATAATCGTATCACGTTACTCTTTTTTTTTCTGTCTCCTCTCTCCTTTTTATCACGGAGAAAAGACAGCAATAAAGAATACAAAACGGGATTGAATGAGGTGGAAGAAAGAGGGGGAAAATCATCTGTAAATTACACGAAATGGTGTTTTTGAAGTCGATAAAGTGGCCAAACAACGATTAAAATTGGCAGTTTTATTGAAAAATCTTTTATCTACTGGAAATTTCGCTTGGTGTAAACAAGAATTAATAGTGACACTTTATAGGCAATAGAGATTAATTCTGTTTCTAGTTCCGATATTCAATTTTGTACGTCATTAAAGTAAAGCAATATAAATTATTGATAAACAGTCCAAAACAGGGAAGATTTTCCTCGAATTCCATTATATTAAATTCACAGTCGAACCTCGTTATAGCGCCAATAAATAGCCGGATCTTCCCCACAAAATTTGAGAACCTTTCGGTAGCTGGTCACCAAACCATGCACCACTTTCGAGACCCCCCGAACTCTTATTGTTTTAGTTACCTCGGTTTAGCGCCACACCCGATTTAGTGACAATTTGGGGAAGGAGCAAATAGTAACGCTAAATCGAAATTTCAGTATACTTAAGTTCTTCGACAAAAACATTGGATTTTTATTCCTTTCTGTTCGCGTAACACTGAAAATACACCAAACTTAATGGAAGAGAGTAAAAGAAAACCCTGTCAGTATGAAAATTCTTTAGTTTTTTAAGCATTTTTACGAATTTTACTTTGGAAATCGAATAAGAAAATAATATATTCCCCCCTTCCAGTCAAAGTTTTGAGGGTGGAAACAAAGGGAAGGCGATATTAAAATATTTTCGAAGTTATTATAAAAATATCCATTCGCTGACAACAATTCATCGGAGCGTAAAGGAAAAACAAAAGGGAAAAAAAACAACTGTTTGCTTTAATGGAAGAGTGTAAGTTGCATATCGTCACTACTCCCTAGTGATTGTTGCATTCTTACAACAGGGGAAAAAAAAGAGAACTGAGTAACAACAGCGCGAGTTAATATTAATGAAAGAAACAATAACAAAAAAAAAAAAAAATGTATTAAAAGAAAGCGGGAGAGAGAAGAAAACAATTGGAATAAGGACGAACAACTAAGTACAAAATCACGTGGTACACACACACACCCGTTCTACTCTTACTTTAAATAATTTTTGCTTAAATTTTTTATGCCTGTAGGGAATAAAAAAGGGAAGAAACGAGCGCGATTCGACACATGCCAATAATTTGTCAAAAACTTTTCTACACGAGATAAACTTCCTCTTTAATATTGCAACGTTGGAAACGATTTCCTTGTTAATATTGCAGTGTCCGAGCTAAATCCAATAGAGACAACAAATATAGAAGATGCATTCATCAATCACGATTCTACATCGAAGAGGAGAATGCACACTATTGAAGATTCTTTACTTTGTTGATTCTTGCCAGTTTCCAGCTAAGAAATGCTTTAGTCTTATTAACACCCGTTCGTGTTTATAGCTTAATCTTCTTTTGCAACGAATCGTAGGTGAGAGATGAAGAACGAAGCAAGTTTTTAAAGCTTGCTTATTATTATTTAATGGAGGAAAAGGCCTCGATAAGTCTATATCAAGCCTTGTTCATACCGTGTAAGCTTAGTGTACTGGATTATATTTTCGTCACAAATAAGCTGAAGATGGATAGGAATTTGCACCATATAGAATGAAACTTTTTTACTTTTTATGCAAAAATATCATGTTTATCATCATTATTTTTATAGAGGATAACGATGTAAGAAGAAAACTTTAGTTTCTTCTTACAATACATAAACAAAAAACAAATATTTCGAATCGGAAGTATTAAGTGGTCTATTATTTCCAACAACAGAATATACAGGATTATAGGAAATGTAAGAAAACTCCACCTAATCCTCCGCTCGATAACAACATCTAACGAAGCGTAACGACTTTCTCGATGAAATTTTTCGGTAATGACGTTACTTATGAACCCACAAAAAGTTAAAACGAAGAGAATTCCTTCTGTCCTCCTTTTGTTAACGATAAAGATGGACGATTCGCTCTCCGACGAGTCGAACCAAAGATAAATTCGTGAGGAAATAAGAACGTACGACTGTTGGCACCTTCAGTCCAAGTCGACGATAACTCTTCAAATATTTAACTTTGGACTCGGATGTGCTCTAAACCTTGTCGTTCTCCCAGAATGGATGGATGTTGAATTTACCAATGTGGACCTCTCCCCTCCATCGTTAGGTCACGCGACTTCCTACCCCACGAAAGGAACCTTATCAACAATATTTACGCTCGTTTCCTCCTCTTCCAATTTCGATATTTTCGTATAAATTTATGACTCTTTTTCTTTTTACCATTTTCTGCAACGTGTATTGAGATTGGGTGAGATTCACTTCGTGTTTCGTTCACCCCACCTTCGACGGAAATAAAATTTGTTTATAATATAGCAGGGAGCCTCATCTTTTCCTTTCTTCTCGAGCAATTTCTGTCAAAAAATATAAAATTTTTATGATAAAGATATAACCGATGCGATTATAAACACTAAAATTCTGTAGTGTGACGTTTACTAAAAGGTTTTAAAATACAGAAAACATAAAAGGGAGGGCGCTTCGTGAAGTACGAATCATTCTCCTCCGCCTTTATTAATTAAACTAAGAAAAAAAAAGGTAGTCATATGAGCTCTGTATAAAGAGTAGACTCGAAATTCCATCATCTATATAATGCGAAAAAACAACATTCGTGTAAATAGTTACTGTCGTTATATCGAGCTTTCACGTCTAAAACGAAGTAATTACAAGCAAACAACACTTCTGCGTGACGTAACGTATGTATTAAGCGAATACAAGAGAATTTCTTTCTATTTTTCGTTGAGAATTCTCGCCTTATTTACATACATACTTTCTACGAATTACATAAAAACGCGAAAGTAATTAAACATTTTAATGAAAATTGCTACGAAAATGCACGAATTAATGGAGAAACTTTTGTTTTTCGTTCTGTTATTTATTTACTTGTATTTTTACGATCAGTGCGAAGTAACAGAAGACGTGAGGAGGAACTTTTTTTTGGACAATATTTATGATATTTTCTGGTGCTATCTCGTAAAGAGCTTAAGATATCGGAAATCTGATGGCTGCATTATCTTCTACTCCCCGTTCTCTTATTTACAACCCATTACTAAATACGAATATTTTTCGGTTCAGGAGGAGATAAAGTTCCAAAACTCAATCTCGCTGATTATTATATAGATTTATAACACAGCCGGTAAATCGAGGATAACTTCACTCCTTAATCTTCATTAATGAATGAGAATTAAGTTCTAGAAACATAATATAAAAACCGATAATTAATTAACTGACATTCGTGTTAATTAATTTCCGTTTTGAAAAAGAAAATTTAATTACACGTGACATCACAGTACAAATAATTTAATGATGTACAAAGGCAGTTTCGTTATATAGTCAAACCTCGATATAGCATCACCTCCTAACGAATACTGTGAACGAATCTTCCCCAGAACTCTCCGTTGTCTGTGAATTAATAAATACAGTGTATTCGCTAAATAGTGAATTCTCAAAAGAATGAGCGAAAACAAAGGTTCACACTATGTTAGAGTAGCAAACGACTAACATTATATCGAGTTAGAAGTGTACTCTATATAGTGAACATTAAAACTATAAAGCGTAACGACGACTATTGAGTCTGCATTATCACCAAATCACTTTCGAATTCAAACTTGTGCGTAGAACCTCATTATAACGTATCATTCTTATTGTGTGGATGCTTCTTTATATCGCTACACTCGATTTAGTACCGATTCTAGATATTGTGACTAAACCCAAGTGAATTTAAATATTAAATTTCGCCATATAAACTGGAGGCTAGAGCAAAACAAATAATGGATTCCAACACAATTTCGAGCACCCTATCGATAATATCCACTCGATGTATTGTGTTAGAGAGGTGTAGGAGTGATACACCATATCCGAATAAGAAATAATGTAGCGTGATACGACAGGAGTATCACTCATGTGTTCTATGTTCGAATGCAGGAGGAATCAATTGAGTGTTTCACTGTCGATACCCCCCCTCTCTCTCTCTACCTCTATAAAGGGGTTTAAATACGACCGAAAACAAGCTTCTAAAGTGTTTACCAGACACGGAAAAAATTGAAGAGTTTCTTCCACTATCGACGAGTGGAAATGGAATAAACTGAGATCACTCAACACTTTCGAAAGGTATAAACAGATAAAAAAAATAGAGTATATTCGATTGGAAGTGCATACAGAAATAAACAATGGTTAGAAGGTACGGTCAGCCCTCTGGAGAAAGAAATTCGTTTGGCTATTGATCACATAAATATCCCGATAGAAGGTATACGATCGATACCTAACCGTAAAACTCTTTAAATAAGGAATGATAGTCTCTTAAACACGAGACTTAAGAAGTGTTTCAGGGGGGTAGATAATAGATAGATTAAGTGATCAAGTAAATAGAAAAATAAAGTCATTCGTCGGAAACTAGCGATGGATTCGATAGAAGGGCTTAATTACGAGGTATAATTCCATCAAAAATTGGCTTAACGGGGTGGCACAAAATTCGATTCACAAATGTAGCGAATGTTTGACTTTTGGACAACTCCGTATATGCGTTAAATTCGCAAAAGCGGATGTAATTATTATTAATTTAAACACGAAGTATCACAGCCGAGGGAACTTTGGCTTCTGTCTTGTTGCACAATGCAATTTGGCGATGGAGCGGAAATTATTACCGGCAGAAATCTACGAAGTCAGCAAATGGAGAAAGGCTCTGTATATAAAGAAAGTATGGCGTATTATGAGGGTAATCCCGAGTTCTTATCAAAAAGAAATTGCTTCGTTATGTTAAGAGCTCGTTTATCCATCTTTGCCATTTTATTTTATTTATTCGTTCTACATAATTACGGCAGAAGAAATATACTTGGAATATTCTTGGAGAAAGGTAAGCAATATATAATAAAGAAGGTATACAAGTGCCACGTTTAAATCGAAGAATTTTTGAATCCAGGCACTTGTATACCTTCTTTACGTCAGAAAATACGAAATTAATTTTTATGTTTTCTGTTTTCTTATGATATTTTCGTCGAATTGGTTCAAAAATAAGGATAAAAATTTTCCCGATTTCGAAAATTGCGATCCAACCTCGATTTAGCGTCACTTCTATAGCACTAAATCGAGTATGCATAACCGTACATTTAGTAACTCGCAAATACCGAACGGTTTTCGATTTAGCATTCGCTGGAGAGACTCCTTCGAAAGTATTTGTCAGCGCTATTTACCGACAGCGCTATATCGAAGTTCGTTCGTATTTGTAACATTTAAAACAGTTTGATTAATTTGCTTTTAAAAGTGTTCGCATCATTCGCCCCGTTGTAAGGACTAAATTCGAATACTTTGTTACCTATAAACTTTGAGGATATTGTTAGAAATGTAACTGTATATAAAGCAAGAAGTATCTCAACATCGTGTTCTATTTCGTGTTTACACTATCGGGAACAAGGCTAGAAAAGAAATTTTTTTTTTCGTTTGTTTACCCTTCATTCTTCCTTTTGTTTACGGTTTTCTGATCCTACTAAAGCTAATGACAATGCCCGAAATTTATTTCCATTGCCGTAATCAAGAAAATAAATAAACTAGATTGCTCTCTAGAGATCTTTATTCGCCTCTATGTGTTTATGGATGCATCTTTCTTCCCGAAAATATGGTATATACTTCATACGATATATTCATTTTTTCGTGAAGAGCATGTTCTAATTGTCTTTTAGTTATATTTAAAAAAACCTAGTGTTTTAGCTTGTATTTTTAATAACTGTTCTATGAATATCCCTCTTCGATTGTCTTCCTCCATTTTTTGACCGAATGATGTCACTCAAACTAATTACAATTACGATTGATTGTAGTCCAGCAAGTAATTTGGTTCGAATAATTAATAGGAAAGTCATATGGCACGTTAACCAGTCTGTTCATACGTATCGTATCGGAATTAACTGCATATTTTTCGTATAATTTGCGATAAAATAAAGGTCAAAAGTATTAAAATTATGAAATAAATTCGTATTTTTAACATACTTAACGGTATTAAAGTGTAAAACAACGAAATCTCGATATAGCGTTCCCTAAATAGCTTGTGAGTGGATTTTCCCCCGGAAGTATTAGAAAACTTTACACGGTGGGAGTGAATTATGTAAATGTGCATTGTAAACATCATCGCTAAACTCTATTTAGTGCCAGTTACAGAGGCGATAAATCGAATTTTGTGTATCTATCAGGGCTTTGAATTTCTTATAAAATCCCTTAAAAATAAATAATTTCGAATGAAATACTTGACACTGTCTTCTGTCAAATTAGCAAAAACTAGATTTATCACTTGACACTAGAAGAATTGTAAAAGATAATTGAACAGTATGTTATCTTCACTTAAATACTTAAAGAATTATTTTAATTCAACTATAAAATTAAGCGTTACTTAATGAAAGGCTCGCTCATTAATTAATTAAAGATAATTAGCTGAATGATATCAAGTCGAATATTTAATTTCGGAGTGATGCTATGTGCAAATGCTATTTTAGTGGGCATTAGAAGAGAAAGTCAAGTATTCCAATCAAAAATACTTAACTTATTCATTGTACACTCGACGTAACGTTCTCTTATAAACTGAATTTTTATGTCAAGTATTCGCGTAAATACAAAAATACAATAAATTTTCAAACCTATACCATAAAACCTCGATTTAACGCCACAATTCGTTCGCCCCTAAACTGTCGTTAAACCGAAAACAATACGAATTAACACACTGTAACGAGATCGACACAAAGTGATTTGGTGTAAAATCGTATATTTAACAGACGTCGAAAAGTTCTATTATATTGGCACTTCGATATAGCGCCATATTAGACATCATTAACATGGCGTAAAGCATCACTGAATGCCGGCAATGGCCGTAAATATTAAATTGAGAGGCCAACAAATGCTGGCGCTAAATCAAAGTTTGACTATATTTGTGAATTTCTTCTCTTCACGAACATTCGGGGTGGCGCTATATCGAGGTTTGCTGTATTCTGAATTCTCCGAATGAATATGGCAGCTTTTCGTTAAACACTAATGAATGTACAGTACTTCGCCCGATATAAATCGCTTATTTAATTGAAATTTTATAATTAATTCCGATATATTGATGTTAAATTTAAATTAATTTGAAAAATAATTCAAAATCGATAAGGAAAAAAAAAAAAAAAAACAGAAAATACAATAAAAGAATAAATTAGAAAATCTCCGTGCCAAAATTCCGAAATTTAATTTTAAAAATACCTCCATATTATTATTATTATTCATAAATGTTTATTCGAAACACGACGCGCCACCCAACGGGAAAAATCGGAAATTTGTGATATAGATATGAGAAGGCCATGAAACAAGCAACGTCATTGGTTGGGTTATCAGCAATACATATACAGTAAAACCTGCGTAAACCGGAATCGCATTGAACAGGTTTCCGCTTTTAACAGGTTTACTGTAAATACATACTTGGCTGCGGACGTTAGATGAATGTAATTGCTTCAACTTACATAAATTACGGTAAATAATTAATGATTTCTAAATGAATTGTACTTAGTTTCATATTAATGGCCGCGTAATTAGAGATCGATAGAATATTTGGAGAAAGTTTGACCGCCATTCAATCACAGATCTAGTTTCTTTCCGCCATTAACCCCGCTCGTACGTCACGACACACGTAGCATACTTATGTCTTGTATTTTATACACTAAATTACATATAGTACAATTTAAATATTGTACAGTACACCCCCTTACTGTACAGATATTACAGATAAATACGGTTTAGATATAAAACCAATTATAGAGAAGTAGTGAAGCGTTTTATAAGAACGTAGGAAAGAAAATAGATAAAATAATGGGTCAGAAAAATAAATAAAAAATGGCTTCCTTGTTTTGTTCGCTGGAAGAATCTATCACAAAGGAAAAAAAGTCAAAAAACAAAGGAAAATAAATGCTTAACATCGTGAGTAATTTCTACGAGACGGTAATTATTTTAGATACAGTAAAACTTGTGTAAGCCGGATCTGCATGCCAACGAATATTTTTCCTTAACACAAAACAAACAAAACAATCGCTCGGTTTCGAAGAGATTTTTCCGTTTAGGCAGGTTTCACTGTGTATAATTTTGAATAAATAAGCAATAGAATTTATTGTACAGTACGATAAGGAAAATATACAGTCAATATGCCATCCCTGCAAGATGCCAATGTGTAGTTGTATTCGTAAACGGATCTTCCCTCTATTGTTTGAAGTACAGTAAAACCTGTTCAAAACGGGTACCGTGCGAGTCCGGTTTACATAGGTTTTACTGTACTGTACATCAGTTTAGATTTAGATGCCAATTTCAGACGGAAACAAAGCAAATTTCAGTACTGCTTTTGTACAGAAAGTGCTTGTGTAATAGTTTCACTCGTGTTTATACGATCAACGGCGGTTTTCGATTATCCGGACAAGTATCTACTCTCCATTATCATCCAGATTAATGGAGTTTCCACCGTATAACGTAAACATAATTAGAATAAAATCTATTTAGCGTATAAAAACAGCTTAAATTATTAAACAAAGATAAAATTATTTATATAACATAAGTATATATAAACTGTAAACAGTGAAACAGCAAGAGTAATCTATTAAAGGAAAATCTCCGGAAATTTCTGATTTGAAAAACAACTTTTGATTTTTATTTTATTTTTTATTTTTAGCCTCAAGTAATCAATAGAAAGTATTTTAAATGGAAATTTCCTGTTTAAATTTTTCACTTTTTACCAGTTTTTCAGGCGATTATAATATTTAAATGACTGGGGGAGTTTTGTGTTAATGTACATACATTTTAACCTATTAAATTAATTAAGATATATTATTCGTTATAAAGGGGTGCAATTTATTTTGAATCGAATCAGCTTATTGTCGATTAACGCCGAGAAAAATGCAGGTAAAGGTCTGTCGGCACTGAACGGATGCGAGTACAACACGTACTGTACTGTACACAGTATGACTGTTCTGTACTGTTCGGCAGTAGTACAAAACATTACTATCGTCGTTAAGGAAGATCAGGAAATAGTAAACACACATTCGTGCAGACTTAACATTTAATGTAGTCCTTGTATAAACACACGTAGAAAAGAATACCTGAAATTCTGGATAACGTAAACATGATGAATGATTCACTAGTACATAAGGAAACATTTATAAAATTACCGTTTTTGTGTAGTAAAAACTCGTATCTAGTATATTTTAATTAGTTTATCTAGCAGAAAATCTAATTCTGGGTGATTCAAAACGTTTCCATACAAAACAGACACCTGCAGCTGCAATTGTGATGCACATGCACTGCCAAACGTCGAATGTGTCAACATGCACCTGTCACGGGAGTGACGCATGCGACACATGTAAACTCAATTCGGTATATTTCAACTCCACATAAGTTACATCATACTCTACGACTTATAAATTACCATATATTAAAGTGAATCCTTTGTCTATGTATAGAAGACTTTTCAGTCATCCTGTGTAGAGAGGTAGACTTAAAACAAGGCACTTTAGGGAATAAATGTTTTATAAATACAGTAATAATAACAGATACGAAAAAACTTCGATTTAGCGTCACAATTTATCTATGGAAATTTTAACTATTTATCGCTCGGTTCACTTTCGAAACTGGCACTAAACCGAGTGTGGCGCAATACTGAAGAATATCACGAGAGAAAATTTACGGAGGTCTAGGAGTTCGGTGGTAAAAATCTCGCTTATAACAATAGACAGACCCAAAGTATAATCTTTTTAATATAGAGAAGATCCAGTTTACGAGAGTAACACTAAAACAAGGTGTTAACTTTTAACTGTGTTCGTTCTTTATATATGTGTACATAAGTTAGTTAATAAACAGTCGAAAGAAACTTTGCCTCTCATTTTATAAATAAAAATCTGCTTATGAAACAGTTTCCTAGAATTTTTCACGAGTGTTGTGTATAAAAACTTGGGCACAAAGTACTGGCTGCCTAAAAGAAAAATAAACTCTATACGTTTGCATCGATTTTATTTATATTTAAAATATTAAAGACAAAAATAGTCTGTTAAACGTTCTAAAACAGAACCTATTTACAGTCAATGGCACGTGAAAAATTGCAGTATTCATGTTACTTCATGCGGATGCTATGTAATGTGTAACAAATTTATTGAAATATAAAGTCAATTCTCTTAAACAAAATGGCAGCAGTGTCATGTTTTTTATTGATTACACGCCGAGCGACGTTACAGCGCGTGGCGTAACGCCGCAACGTAACAAAAATGGCGACTTAGATGAGTAAATGTAAAACAGTTTAGATTCTATCAAACGGAAAGAGATCGTAGCAGAAATAAAAAAAATTTGATTCAGATCTTTGATTAGATACTAACCAAATTATATTTTAATATAGTCAAACCTCGATATAGCGCTCTCCGAAATAGCGACACCCTGGTAAACGCAAACGAAGCAAAGCTTCCCAATTAAATTAAACAGAGAACATTTCGGTAGCTGTTAATTACAGTGTGTTCCATTTTGCATCACGTGACTTTCGAACACCCCCAGCTGAAACTCTGGTGCAGACCTCGTTACTGCGTATATTATTTATTCTCATCGTTTCGGGTACTTCGGTTTACCGCCACGCCCGAACTTCGGAGGCAAACAAAACGATGGCGCTAAATCGGGGTCTGAATGTATTATAAGCGTCTTCAGTTAAGGACTACAATACTTTAGAATAATTTGAAAAATACATTCGTAAAATCATTAGTTACTGTCTAACAATCAGCGCATCGCGTTTATAAAATATTAAACGGGGGGAAGGAGATTTTTTTCAGAAGCTTAATATCAATATCGCTTCCCGTACTAATCATTAACAGATAAAAGCTTGCTGTTAATAACAGTTCATCTATATTAAATGAAAGTGAAGCAAATCGCCTGTTAAGCTTTTATAATGGAAGGCCACATGTTGTCTTTCACATCATTAGTATACTTTTTCTTCGACAAAAAATACGGCAATCATCGTTTTATGATAATGTTAAAATACATATCCTATATTTACCTCGAAATATCGAATATTCCGATAGTCTATAAAACATTTCGTTCGTTTTTTTTATGTAACTTAATAGGTTGGAAGAGTTCATCTACGGGCTTAACAGCATTGTTGTTGACGCCATTCCTTTTGGTACTTCTTAGCCTTAAAATACGTAATATCTTTTTTTAGACCTTTAAAAAAAGATAACAAATCGCTCCCTTTTACGTATTTTTTAGCCTTAAAAAAATGCCTCCTTTAGTGTTTTTTTTTTTAATCCTTAAAACAGAGCAAATCGCTCCTGTGTGTTTTTAGCCTTAAAAATAAGATCAAATCGCCCTCCTTTTGGCACTTTTTAACTCGAAAATAATAGAAAACTCAAAAAATTATCTTTAATTTACAATCGAAATTTCACACCAAAAGTTATTTATCCCCACTACCAGTTACTTTTCCCCATACGAGGCAGTCATTTCTGAGAGTCTCCATCAGGAAACACAGATCCTACGATAAAAGAAGTGACAATGACTTTAACAATTAAAAAAAAAATCAATCAGAAATTAGAATTTTTTAAGCAGAAGCTCACAGAATAGAAGACAAAAAGTCGGAACTAGTTCGGTAGAAGAACACTAAAAATAAAATAAAATAAAAAGAAATTCAGTTTTTGATATCAACAATCCGTGACAGTCGCGATTCGAATCGATAAACTTGAAAGATTGAAGACGGACGAGTCGACTTCATTCAGAAAAACGGACAGAAGAAATCTCGTGTAATTCATCTCGGACGGAACACGTAACGGTTGCTAAGCGACAAATGTAGATATGACAGATGTCATCTGTTACTATAGTAACATCGGTTACCATCCCGGAATCGGAAAAACTAAGCCAGTGACAATTAACAAACTCTGGGAACGTATCATCACGTTTGCTGACTTTTTTACTTCCACCCCCACGAGTTTTTTTTTTTTTGTTACGTCACAATGCGGGAGAGTAGAATAATAAACTGTTTCAATTATTTGTAACAGAATGTCACTTCGGAAAACCGGGAAGAGAGAGAGAGAGAGAAAAAAAAAGGCTCGGAAATTGTTAATCGATAGCATAAAGTAAAATTCCAAAATCGATAGTTTGTCACGCATCTCACGACTTTCGGAAAGAATTCACGTAGTTAAACATTCGAACGTGTACTGAAAAATTCCCCTTACTTTCAAATCTTATTCTATTTGCGTGTACAAGATGAATAAAGTAGCAATTCTGCTTTAAAAAATAATGTTTTATGAAAGATAGACAGACATACAAACGGACGTGATTATATTTCTCCCAATAAGAGAAGAAAATGGCTTTCGGTACAGAAATGAGTCGATTATTAAAGATGGAATGCGTAAGAAGAAATCTCTTGTTGTTGAATTAAATAATAATAATAATAATAATAATAATAATAATAATTCCAATCTTCTTATAATTCTGTTACTATATATTCAATTGTTAAGGATATTACAGAACGATTTTTTAAACAAATATATATTAAATGTTTACATTTAAAGATTCTTATAATGCTGCAGATATGATTATTTTTATAAATGACCAAATAAAGGGATACATTATGCTAATCTTAATAAATTCTTTGATACTTTTAAATTAGAATCTGCTTTATAACTGTTAAGACCTGTGATAATTGAATACACAGGTTATAAAATAGTTTTAAGTAGTTAACTATGATGATATATAATAATAATAATCTCTTAAATGACTTTTAGGTTACTGTGCGTGTATGTGGTGTATGGATACACATACATACATCACACACAGCACAGACAGACAGACAGGCAGAGAGTATGACCCAAAAATCAGTTAAGCGAGATATATCAAAACTACAGTCATCATCATGATGTTTCGAACCAATTTCAATCTCCCTTAAAATACATAAGGGCCACACTGTTTGTTTAGGTGTGTGTGTAAGTGACTGTGCATGTAAAGTCAATCTTTATAAAGTATTTTCAATCACGGTTAAAAATTTATGTATTCAGAATAAGTACATTGAAATAAATTTTGATTTCCTCCATAAAAATTTTAATAATTTAAATAAAATAAAAAAAAAAGAAAAATACAATCTCAATAAGCTATAAACAGAATTGGAATATTAATAATAGACGAGGAATTCACATTAATATTTGATTTCCGTAAATAAAAATTTGATTGTAAAGTTGAATATTTTATGACCCGTCTTAATATTAAAATGTATAAATTTATTAAATAAATCGCCAGACATAATATTACTGAAACGACACGTTACGTCTTCATTAATTTTGATTTTTGACCACAAAAATTCTAATTTATTTACATTATTTTCTAAGTTCCAAATGAATAATTCAGAAGATAAAAGAACAAATCAAAACAAACAAAAAAAAATTACAAGTAAACATTTTGAAATTACATCTTCCAAAACTAATGAATTTAAATCAGATCTGTACACTATTTAAAAATAAATAAAAGAAAAATAGGGAAAGTTTATACAACTTTCCTAATTGGGAAATTTTGTGTTCCATTCTTTGTATTGGACTAATGCTAGATTTGTTATTTAATTACTGTCCTCTACAGAATAATTAATTATTCACTAATGTAAGAGAATAATATATCAGATTACCACTCATTCATTAAGGCATAATTTCGCTAATTTTCATGCAAATGGTGATGGAGCTACTTTTGTCGGCGTTGGCAAGCGGAGAGAGATGTTTTAATTTAAAATTAATTTGATGGTAATTTTGCAATTATTTTTTCCGGCTTATAAATGTAATATGCCTACCCATTAATATTTATGGACGTTTTCTATAGAAAACTTCATGCTTGTAAGCATCTCGACGAGTGTTTTGAAAATGAAATGTATTGTGTGCGATCAATTTATCACAAAAATAAGTACATATTTAAATTTGCCAGTGTATATTAAACTAATGTAATTAATATTTTATTATTTATTTGTATAAAAATAAAATAGCTATGCTTCGCCAAAGATTTCATGCTTTTTACTGCATCACCAAGCTTACGTTACTAAAAAACTCACTAGTTAAATTTTTCTCACCATAAAAACTGGCTTTTTTTTTTATAAAATTAAATTTGAGGACTTTGTTTTTATATATATAAATACATGTAAGCTTAAGTAATGTATACTTTACAATTACTACAAGTATACAATTACTTGAATACAGGACCATCAAGACCTTATCTCAAAGCAGAGGGATAGAGAAAGTCCCTTTTGTCATTATTTTAACAAATGAAACACAGAATATTTCTTTATTAATAAAAAGCATTCTTAAAGATTTGAGTTTTATTTTGTTAGTAAAAATAACACCAATTAATAGGGACTACAAGGACCCCACAGTTTTATTTGGGACATGGAAATAATTTCCCAGTACCCTTCTCTTGATAACTTTGCATGCATATACATAAAATACAACATAGGTAAGTAAAATATATATAACGTAACATTAAATTCTTTTAATTTATACTAAAAATAATAGAAACATACTATACTTGTATACTCCTATGCACGTAATGTTAGTACAGGTATGTATAATACATGCAAGTATACATATTACATACTTGTACAGTTAGTGTAGCTTGCGTAGTAAGTATAACAGTAATTGTGCAGTACTTTTTTGTTATAAAGTTAATAATTATTCTCAAATTTAATCATCTTTTACATTTATAAGTACTTAACAATACAGTCTTTTACACATGTGTTAGTGTATACTGCTGTGTACTTAGTATAGTATAGCTAATATACTTTGTAGTGAAAATATAGTAACACTTATTTTAGGTATTTTACAAATAATTTTTTAATTAAGTATTAATTCATTGACTTTTATATTTTTTATAACCATTTTCTTGATATTTTAAATTCAATTTTTATTCTAAAAAACAAAATTCTTCAAAATAAACATATTAATGAAATATTTCAATTATTTTTTTTGGTTTAATTACAAAAAAAATATAAAAAAGGACAATATTTGAAGTCAAAAACATTCCCTTTTCTCATTAAAGTGACAATGGTTTTTTTAATTAAAAAATTTTCATTAAATGTAAAAGTACAGTTTTCATTTACATGGTTCATTCAGAAGAGAAGAAAAGAAAACGAAATGTAAAGATCTCCGAAGCAAATTTTAATTTTATACTTTTACATTACTAAACCTCCATTTATATATATATATATATGTATTTTTTAATAATCCTGGATGAATTACTAAAAATTTAAGCACAGATTAAATAACTGGAGAGTAATATATGTAATACCGAAAAATTTTTTATTTAAAAAATAAACACAGTGAACTTTCTCCCAAATATTTACAGATATAACTCAAATGTAAAGCTACTAAAAATAACAGGCATTATTCGGTATAAATTCCATTAAAAAATGCACAAAAATAAAACGAAACATTGCATGTCGTACCAACATTAATGAAAGAAAAATGTCTATATGCTGCGCTAATGTCGTAACTCATACATAATTTGCAACGAGAATAAATAATTCATGATCTACGTGTGAAAAAAATAACGTTTCCTACATTTACAATACCTTTCAATGAAATCAATTTACGTTTTTTTAAAACAGAGCATCGAAAGTGTCTTTCTTCCGTCATTTTTTAAATTGAACAAAAGAAGCTTTTTCAAAAGAAATCCCTGTAGAACATTTGGAAATTATCACTATTCATTTGTTAAAATTTTAAGCTAAATTACTGTAATTATTAACTGAATATTTTATATTATTTAATTCATTAAAAACCAAAGTATCATATGGAAATTCTGAGATTCTCAGCTGTGAATTCTCATTATAAATTATGTAAAATGAATATGTTAAATGTACTGTTTGGCATTCTGAATTCTATCATTAATTAATAAATTATGATAATTTTTTAAAATAACAATAATGATGTTTCATAAAGTTTTGACATAAAACAACGAAGAAAAATAATTTAAATCTTGTAATTAAAATGATTTTTCTATTGTTTGAAACACTGTGCATCCTGTATGAAAGTATGCACACATTGCAAATAGAGAATAGAAATAAGGACAGAAACAAATATACAAATACAAACACTCAAACAGATTAGACAGACAAAAACACATTTTTTTTAATTAATTAAACATACCGAATAATAGTCAACAGTTGTATTTCCACAGCTGTTTCATAGTTTGGTATAAAGAAAGAAGGAATGAAGCGTAATATTTCCATCACAATTATAGGAAGTAAAGAACAGATAACATAAGCAACTAAATATCAATAATACTCTGACAACAAATAGGATTATCAATAGATAAATCTGGAGATATTGAGATAATAATGAAGTTTGGCAAAGCTTTATATTAAAAGAAAATATCACGAAAATCGCCAAAACAGAATAAAAGAATTCAGAGAGGACGGAGAAAAATCGATTTTCTGCAAGAAAGAACTGATTAAATCATATAATTTGGTTCAAAACAAAAAAAGGAAACATTTTTCATAACTAAATTACATAGAGATGATAGTAAATAGGACATTTTTTTTTTTAATTTTGTTTACTTTTAATCACATATCTTGCCCTTTCGTCACAACAAACGTGGAAGATATCAATTTTCCATTAAAACAATCACTCGACTGCAATCTTAAAAAAGAATATTGTAAATAACGATTTCCATCTCATTTTTTGCCTTCTACCTTATATAAAAAAACAATTTACATTTAAGTAAACGTTAAATTTAATTACACGCCTGCCTCTGATAACACTTTCAACAGACTTTAAACGTGTCAATAATAATTACCATTATTTGAAGTATCGACAGTGTGTTTTTTTAACGAAATAACACGGCGAAATTCTTTTTACTTAAAGAATTTAAAGTATTAATTATAAGAAAACAGACCACTCCTATAATTTCCTCAAATAATTATATTTAATTTGATTGATGATCTGGATTACAACCATTTATAACTTTTTAGTTAAGAGGTTACATCATTTTTTCTCCCTTCTATTCGACTATTGCATTTAGTTTGATCAATATTAGAGGCTAATAAATCAGCAATGGTATAAGTTCCTTCTCCTATTTTCATTAAACAAAGCTCATACATTCTCTACCTTTCATATTCTTAAAAGCCTAATCCATTCTTTCTTCCATTCCTTTGTTTTCGAAACGATACTTTCACTCTTCTTAAATTCAAAAACAAACATTAAAAGCTTAGTCCAGTGCTTATTATTATTATTATTTTTTAAATCCAAATTTATATTCATTTAGGCTTAAAAAAACCGATAATCTTAATAAATGAATTAAATATTTTTCGTTTGAATCTTCTACCCTTTTGAAACGTTGAAATTCAATATTTAAATAGTTTAAGACGTGTTTTACTTCGAGTTTTTACAAGAAACTCGCGATTTTTCCTCAAGGAATCTGCTATTCTTCGTCAAAAAGTATACAATCCTTTGATAGAAAACCTGCCTAACCTCCGACAATAAGCATTTGACCTTCCCCCAAGAAGCAGCAAGCGATTCTTCATCAGAAAGCATTCAATCCTTTGGCAAGAAACCTGCGATCCTCCAACAAGAAGAAAACAATACAGGGGTTAAGTTTAAGAAATATTCAACAGCGTATCAACTTTGTATTGTCGCCAATTTTCATAGCCAAAAATTGGAAAATAATGACTATATTTTAATACATTGAATCAGCCATTTCGCATTAATAGCGAACAGTCAATAATAATGCTCAGTTCATTCTTGTCCATACCTCTCTTGCCTCCCTTATATAAATAATACCGGTGATGGCATCTAAAAATGATTATGAAATTCGACTCCATTCATAAGTCAAGCATAAAATTAATTACAAAGTTATAAAAGAAATAATAATAATAAAACATTTCACCTAGTATAGAGTATCGTATATCACTTTTATCATTCGTCTTTTCAAGTTCTCATCTTAAAATCTCCAATTAAAATAGGAAATTCAATAAACTGTTAAAGAAAACTTTATATTATCTTCTTTGAAGGCTTTCGTGTAATTATAATATGATTAACTCCTACTCCACTCGAGATACGACACGTGATCCTTTCTATCTTTCCAACCCCTCGACCTTTAACCACCAAAATTTAATGGCATCGAGCCCCCTAAAACGCAAACTTCCCGGCAAGATTTCGGCATTTTTCGACAAAAGATACAGGAGTTATTAAGGTTTTCCCCCACACACGCATCCATACATAAAAGCCCCATTTTCTCGACTTTTCAAGGTCCTGAGTGTAGGAATGTAAAAATTTGAGGGTCATTATTGAATTCGCCATTTGAACAGACATTATATATATATATATATATATATAATATATATATATAATTACCGAAGATATATTTCTACAGTTGTGATGTGGCAAATTCTTTCTGCACTACTTGGATTTTAGACAACATAAAAATGCCATTATGGGATTATAGATCGTATAGATTATATCAAAACACCTCGTAGACGCCTGTTAAATATTATATAAATTGTAATAAAAGTTGTCGTGTATACTTTTTAGGATGTTGTGCTTCTAAGTAAATTATGCACGTAAATTTATATTAATTACTACGGCTGTAATTTTCTAACTCAAGATTGAATCCTTCTACCCTCTTCTGGAGACATATTTTATGGCAGATGAGGCTATTTTCTACCATTTTTATCACATTATTCTGAAATCTGAATAAGTCAGAGTATGAACAACAAAGGACTGATCGATATTACTTCGAAATTCTTTGAATAGAAGACGAAAATCGCAAATTTCATCAACTTTACTGCTTTAATTCACAATAAAAATCAATAATAAATGTTTATAAAATCGCAAAAAGCTTAATTTTGAAGGCAGAGATGAGTTTTATATTTTAAAAAAATTGCAAATGCTAATAACGAGTAACATCTAAATTAAGTGCGACCCCACTCGAGATGTGATACATCACCCCCTCTAGTTCCCCACCCCTTCGACCTTTAACCTCCAAAATTTAATAGCATCAATCACCCTAACACACGAACCTCCCTGCAAACTTTCAAAGATGTTCGACAAAAAGAATAGGCGTTATTAAGCCATAATGTGGGCACAAAATCGTGCCACCCACAAACCTCTTCAAACATGTAAAGTTTGAAGAGATTGGAACCGGAAAAAGCTTCCATAACAAGAATAATGGCCATATAACGTTACAATATTATAGTTTAGTCCATAAATTCCAGTAATATTTATATGATGTATGCTAGAAAATCGTAATGGACCTTAAAAGCTAAGAAGTGGAGCTCGTGAGTTATAATACACCCTCGTTTATACAGATTTATGAAAGAGAAAAGAGAGTAAAAAAAGGGGTTTTGTGACTTATAAAAATACTTCTACAATTTGTTCTAAAAAAAAAAAACACTGCAAATTAGATTAGAAAAGTCTGTCGCAGGCCGGCTTTTTCGTGATAATTTAATCACTCTTCAAAGGAAATTTTCTGAAATTATTAAAAATTGAACGTAAAGTCTGGCACCAGAAGAGAAATTCTGTGTTAAAAGTGTGATGATAACAGCGTGAACAGAGATTACTTTAAAGTAAGTCGTTGGAGAAAGCGTTATTTATGTGAATTTTGTCATTGTTGCATGTGGTAAGGGAAATTGCCCCAGAGAAAAGAAACAAAAATAGCTTTCCTTTTAATAAAATGAAGCGCTAAGAAAACCAGGAGGAGGAGGAAATAAGTAAAAACATCGTTTAAATTTTTAACAATAATGAAAACAGCCACCCACTTAACGGCGAAAATTTTACTTTTGTCGCTATATTATACCTTTATCTCGCTTAATTTTGTATCCTTTTACATATAGAAATGTAAAAAAACGTAAGAAAATAATTATAATTTACCATATAAATTCGCTTCCGAGAGAGAATATTGATGAATTCAGTTGTAGGTTCTCCTCTTGAATGTGAAATTACCTTTCGAGGAATAAATAAAACTTCACATTCAAGAAAAGTTTCTACAACTTCACTTCAATACATGTATATACATCGAGCAATCAAACTATCCTCGATTAAAAAAACGCATTTTTTTTCTTAATTTCAACCTTATAATTCATAATAATTCATACATATTTATGCCACGACCACGAATACATAACAACATCACCATTTGCATGAATTTATTTAATAATCTTCAATCATTTTCTCAGATTTTATCGCATTAAAGTTTGCTTTTATTGTTAAGATAACATCTTATCAGCATAACTTTTCATTCGTGGCATTGCTCTTATCGTGCAATTAACTCTGGCGTATTGTGGCAATTAATTTGCTTTATTGTTGCGATGTTAAAGGATAAAAAAGGGGCATGGCATTATCTGAAAACCAATTTTTTTTTATACTTCAAAAACATATTTCGAGAGGGCTGAATTCAAAAAATTCTCTGCATTTTCCATTCTATTCCGATCAGAATGGATTTTTGTTTGATTCTCTTTTGCCATTCCTATTTAGTTTTTCAACTATCAATCATTTCTCTGTAAGCTCTGATACTTCCCGCATCTTATATTTTTTTAACGTAATATTTCTTACTCAAATTCTTTGGCTTCTCTTCCTAATATTCTAGATTTAACCCATTTCAACTTCTCTATCATTTTTTTTTAAAATGCCACGTCCGAGTTTAATATACTTCAGTTTTTCTCTTAGATTTATATAACGTTATTTCCATATTTTACACGTTTTATACTTCGGATAATAATTTTTCTTGTAGGATATTGTTATTTGTATAAATATTTATTGTTTAAAATATTAAACTGTATAACTACTCAATATATTTTGCTTATTTTATAGTCTACTTCAAATCTTCGAAAATTGCTAAATGAACAGAAAAGGCATAAAATTAAAATTATTTTTATTCAAAAATGTTTTCGTATATTTTATTTTTAATAACCAAAATTTTAGATATATTTAAATTAGTATAATATTCATTCATTCTCAGTTATTCCCTCATTCCAAATGCTAGTTGAGTTTTTCTCAATCTCTCCTATCCTCTCACAGTCTTCCTTCACGTATCATCTCCATCTTCTCACAATTTTCCTTCACATATCATCTCCATCCTCTCACAGCCTTCCTTCACGTATCATCTCCATCTTCTCAGCCTTCTTCACGTACCGTCTCGACCCTCTTTAATCTGATTTCTCCACCTCTTCCAACAGGACAAAAGAAAGATCGAAGAAGAGTGATGAAAATACTTATTACCAAACAAAATTCACTAACAAAATATATTAAATTTCCTCCAGATATCTTAATTTCTTTAACACGTCTCACGTTAAGTTGATTTATATTAAGAAAGCCTAAAAATATGCAAAAAACAAGCCAAAGTGTAGTTAATAAAAATTTAATTAATAGACGTATTAGGAAAAAAAAAGGTCAAATCCAATTAACTACTAAATGAAATCAATAAACCCGTATTATATGAGACATGTTCTCAGAATAACTTGATTCTAACCTCGTAATTCACTTCAGGAATTTCCAATTTCGCCATAATTGGTGAATGATAGGGACATAAACCGGTGACGTCAACGAACAAACTTTCATCTCGAGGATTAAAATATCGTTTCAAATAATTTGTTTAATGTAATTCTTATTTAGAAAGTTTCCACTTCTTACTATGTTTATTTTTTAACAAGACTTTTTACTATAAAGGAAGGGAAGGGAATTTTATCTATATATATACATAAAAAGCCAAACTTCCTGAAGAATTAATCTTTATCCTGTTATGCATTTAACATCAAGAGCAGTAGTCTAAGCCGATTATCAATTTAAAAAAATGAATATATATTAACTTTATCTTGTTAAGTTTAGCGACAAACTTTGTTATTAACTACATAATGAATTCTATCGTTGAACTTAATAACCTAAAATTTACAATATTTTATATAATATATTTTAAAAATGATTAAAAATTATTGAAAAAATACGTATAAATTAGAGAATTTCATGATAAGAAGCGGACATTTCTCTATTTAAATTCATAAATATGCGTGAGTAAAAATGCAAATTAATTTAAATTTTTACAATACTTTTTTTCTTTTGCATGTTTAGAAATATGTAAATGAGATGATAGGTTCGATGAAGCTGAATCCTATTGAATTTCTGAAACTTGTGGATCATAAATCGATTTAACTAGACAATATATCATTGCAAGTTAACAAACTTTCTTGTCTTCTCCTCCGTCTGGACGTCAATAAACTTGGAAAATATACAAATGTTTTGCATGAATAAACAAATTATAGCAAACGAATATGGGATAACGTAACACAGATGATTACATTCAATAACTCCGCGTGATCTCTTCTTAAAATGAGCGCATTTGTCCCTTCGAAATTAACTGGGGGAGTGATTGAATAATTTAAAAAAAAAAAAATAATAAAGCTGAAAACGTTGTTGCTGGCATTCTTCATCCGTTTCGTCCATAACAGTTGCTACCATTGCGTTTTTATGTCTTCAGATTGGTTCGGAAGATAGGATGGGGTCATATTTCACGTAGCCTATTAATACTTCGATTTTCCTGAAAATTTCTAGAAACATTTTATCCTAGTACATAATCTTCCTTGCAAAGTTTCAGAAATTTTCGACAAAAGGTACAGGAGTTATTAAGCTTGAAAGTAGGTGAACAAAACCATGCTCCTCAAACAAAAACATCCCCCTCCACTTTTCATTTCTCGACGTTTTAAGGTCTCCAGTCCAAATATCTATTTTTTTCCTGAACGTAAAAATGTCCGAATTATTCAAATTATTCAGTATTCAAACACGAGAAATTTTGATACTTTTCAACAGAATGCGAGTTCTTAAATCAACTCGGTAAAGAATTTTCCCATTAAGCACCATTTTTCATCGATAAAAAAAAAAAAAAGAAAGAAAGAAAAACAGTTGTTTCGTACTTGAAATGCGAATGTCTGGCCAGAAGTTTGTAGAAGAATTGCTTTAAAATAAATTCTAAATATAGCGAATGCAAAATTTTTTCGAGTTTTACTGCATGCGGAGAAAGCAAATTTATCGAAAGTAATAACCATTGCCTAGATGTTTAATGGACAACATAAATTTTAAGAATGATACTCTGATATTACTTAAAGTAAAA
Source organism: Centruroides vittatus (assembly GCF_030686945.1). Lineage (NCBI taxonomy): Eukaryota > Metazoa > Arthropoda > Arachnida > Scorpiones > Buthidae > Centruroides > Centruroides vittatus. The sequence continues at coordinate 185,474 of NW_027121750.1, read as the reverse complement.
TAATAATAAATGAAAACATAAATCTAACAATAATTAGATAATTTTCGTGGGTTGTAAAAGCCCACTTCGCCGCTAACAAATGCCTTTGGATTCTTTTCGTAGAATTGTTTTGACATCTTCAATACGTTCGGATGATGTTTTTCGATGGTACTGTTGACTTTCTTTAGTAAATTGATGTTTCTGGGTTACTGCAATACACCCTCTCTCTATACATCTTGTTTCTAGACACCATTCAAGGGTGAAGCATCCGAGCGAGACCATTGCGACGAAAAGCATTTTCGAATTTTTCTACAGACATCGAGTTTCCTTTTGTATAAAACATTCTTTTCTATTGATCAATAACAAATGTTGCATCAATCGAATGCACCTAACCAAAACAATCCATCGCATAAGATTTACAAGAAGAAAATAAAAGTAACACACAACACAAAGCGAAATTGCTTTGTGTTGTGTTAAAATTGAATATTTTAATGAGGGGAATAATTCTTACACCATTAATGACCCCTAAGAGTATCGTAAAATTATAACGTAATCACATTTTAATTTTTAAAAAATCACATGAGTATACAGTTAAGCATGTATGGCATTAATCTTTCCGTATCTGGGCTCGATTTTCATCTAAATTCGAGATTAAGACAGTGGAAACGTATAGGCCTGCAATTTAGAAATTGCAGCCCAATTAACATTGCTGTATCGATTTTCGTAAATTAATATTTTAATCCTCTATTTTCTAGTAAATTTCCAAATTATTCTACTGTATAAACCTTAAACCTTACAATTAATAATGCTATAGTAGTACAAGAAATAGTATAAGAACAATAACAGTAAGAAGTTAATACGAGGTATTATTTTACTATTGTATTATATTATGATCTGTATTATAAGACAATTAATACCGTAACACGAGTAGATTCTTATACTATTACAGTCGAACTTCCAACAGCAGCCATTTTTCAGGAAGGTTTCTTTTTTAAATGCGTACAAAATAACCTCCAAACGACGGCCATTTATCATCATCCCGTCAGTGGCCGTTGTTAAGAGGTTCGAAAGTATTCGTATAATATAAGAATCTACATTTATGAAAATATTCAAAGGAAAAACAAATGGAGAAGAGAAGAGCAAGTTTGAATATACAAAACGTGAACTATAAACTTTTGAAGTAAACAAATGTTCCCAATTGAATATATTTCGAGCAGAATATTAAATATTTCACTACAATTTTGGAATATTATTTGAATGTTTCACGTATTGATTACTACAGAAGCCAGATACTAGTTGCGACATAATACAAATTTTTATACAATATTTCGTAGGTAGATAATGGCTTTTGAATCTACTCTAGTTCAAAACACGTCGAACAGATCGAATAATACAAATACATTTTTATTTTTTGTCTTAAACTATTTCAAAACACAATTAAAACAAAGTATCGATCATACAAAAAACTTGGTGACTTCTACTTAACTATTTTTAGCATTTGAACGACAGAATGGGGGAGAAAAAAGCAAAAAATATAAATAAAATTTCTAATTTGATTAAATCCACTAGACTTTGGGATCAAATAAAGCAATACTGGAGCTTCCAACAAGAATATTTTATATATATAATCACTTCAACACAATCTACATTGCATTATTATTGTATACGAAATTCTGTATAAGATTATCTATCAAATATTGAATGTTGTAAGAAACGCATGCATCTTATTAATTAAATATGTCATTTCTCGTATAAACATTTTATTTATGTATATGATTCGATATTATTTCATAAATTACTCTTTAATGGATAGACACAGTCATAAATTAATGCATCTACACTCGTAATTTCATGTATACAATATAATTAATCTATAACTGAGTAAGCGCTGATAAATATATAAATATACAGAAAATAATTTTAAAATCTGGTGTGACGTGTAGGTGCTGCACAATGTATGTGTGTGTTTTGCGTATCGTACACGATAATTAAGTCATTATTTATATAATATATAATCAAATTTACGATTTCATCATCAATAATTAATCTTATATGTCTGGTGTATGTGCATGTGTGTTTGTGTATAGGTATATACACGTACTGTACAGTACATATAAATAATGACATGTCTGTGTTTATATAGGCTATAAATAAAACTTATATATGTACTTTAAATGCCATTCTATAATATATAACGTAGTTATTACTTTTTTCTTGCTATAAAACTTAAAACAAGAGCTACAAGAATTAAAAAAAAAATAAATATATTTTGCACTTTTGTAATTTCCACGATATTTATTCTTTTGTGTTTCTACTTCTTAAACTAACCCAACTTTCAGAAAATAAAAAAGACATAAACTTATTCAGCTACATCGTTATTTCCTTAAGCCAGAAAATCTGTTCATAAATCCTTATCTATCAAGGCAGAACACTCGAGTATAGGAATCGCAGTTTAAATCTCCGGAGGGGGTTAATCCTGTAAATCTCAAAAGAGAACAATCGACATTATGTTTCCCTTCGCAATTCTCATTACTCAAATTGCAGCCGACTACGAAACTGACCATTAAGATAAGCATTCCTACTTATCCGATGTCATCAAGTAATCCGGAGGAGTGAAACAATTCGGCTGTTAGCATCACGACCTTGTGATTAAAATTGTAACAAGAAGCGATTGCCCTTCTTTCTATACGCCGCACGACTCCCTGGTTGCAAGTTTCTAAAAACAGATTTTTACACGCTCGTAATTTAAATTTATAAAGTCCACGCTCTGCTCTACGTATGGGAAAAAATACCTAATTAAATGTGGCTGGCTGAGTGCCAAATGTTTGGCTATCGTGTCATATTCGTGAGAACTGATAAAACTAATCGATTGTACTACCGATAAGGAAAACACTTCCGTAAGAGATAGCTTCGTACCCTAACGTAGTTTGTTACTTTCCATCATATCCTATTCGAATTTATGCTTAATATTACACGAAACAATCGAGGGACCTCGCGTTTAACTGCGGCGAAACTATGCAAATTAGGATTATGAAATTTTTTCCAGATTTCAATTACGTATGCACTCGTTTCTAATGACAAAGCGGCTCTATCGAACCGAACAGATTACTTCCGTACGTCTGTCGCAGTCGAGACTTCATCTATCAAGTTAGACTGTCTCCAAGGCGACTGGTTTACATCCTTCGATTCTCGCCTTTCGCCCGATCACGTGTCTACGTGTTAATTAGGGCCCGGATCGATGGCATGACTGATGTGGACGGTGAACACCAAACACTAGTGTCCGTGTATTGTCTGCAGGGATCGGGGTGTGACTACAACTTTACAAACTCTTCGAAAGCAAAGAAACTGTGGGTGGACTGTGACGGACCCGTGATCTTATTACTCCTATTGTCGACACCCTATAATGTATCACGCCCGGTTAATCGACCAATGCGAATGAACAATACTAAATAGAAAAGCTAGCGTGTAACTCAACGAAATCTTAAGTGTCAGCGACCCTGACCGAAAGCTAAATAAGAGATAAACCTACTTACAACTACTTAATTTTCAAAATGATGGCTTATTACCCCAGCCGTAAATCATTAAAAGAGTTCGTAAATATCCCCTGATAACAGGTGTTGAGACGAGCTGTTTACGTAGAAAGAAAAATTCTATTTTCTTTCGAATTTAGAAAAGATAATTTTCTGGAAAAAAAAACGGGGAAACCAATCTAACAATTCCTTAGGGGGAAAGAGAAAAACAGACATGCTGTTTCATTGTGCGCTCACCCGTTTCCTGTCCCAAATTGCGATGATAGCCTGAAAACACTCGACTGCAGTTAACAGTGAGATGTATTTTCTTCCAAACTTGACTGATTTAATATTGATCTAGAGGGGGATTAACTTAAAAAAAAAAAGATCGATATACTTCAACAATAAAAGTGAGCTTCTTCAAACGTAAATATTTAACTACCGTACGGCAATGCTTTTAATTAAAAAAAAACAATTTTACAAACTTAGTCCTTCCTAAAATAATAATTAAATTTTATAATTAAATATGGCTGTTATATGCTTACAAAAAAGATAAGAAGACCAGTAGGTTCTCTTTATTCACCCTCACAAAGTACTAGGACATCATTTTCCCAATTAAATTATTTTTCCAGATTTAAAAAATCTGTTTTATGAAATACCTTAATTAAATAACTGGAAAAACTACATTCTCTGTGATTTCAGTAAATAAAATCATTATAAATTCCTCTTTTTTTTTAATTTTAAAGTTCTTTCTTCATAAAAAGAAAAAGCAAGCACAAGCAATGACTTCAATAATAAATGAATGTAAAACACCACACAAACCTCCATTAAAAATGATGAAATGTGTTGTTGATGTAGCCACAATACATATAAAATTATGCTTTTTAAATAATAAAATAAATATAAATAGTTCTTAATTAATTAGTTTTAATTTAACTCTAACTATGCATTGAAAAACTTGTAATTAAATTAAGAGAGATGAATTAGTATTATTATGTATTAAAATGTTTACAGCATTTTTTTAAAAGCAATAAAAGAAAATTACATCTTTATAGCATTTCCAAGCCAATATTCATTAGACAGAAGTACATGGTATTGAAATATTTACTTTAAATTTGTATTTTTAACGCTAAATAGTTAAGTAACGTAAAAAGGAAACAAAGGTATCAAACTATCTAAAATTATAACAACAAAATTTAATTGAAAGTACTATTCTAAAGAGATTATATTACTTAGAATTATTGTTATGAGCAGGAAGAAGTAAAGAAATAATAATAATAATAATAAACATAAAATTTGAAACAAGAGTATCTTATTGATCCATTCAAAATACATTTAAGATAAAGTTTCACCTTGAGAGTATTTTGCTTAAATCAATTAAACTTAATGCAGTTTAAGGTTCTTTTTTTTTTCTCTATTTTTAATGCAAAAATAAATTTATAAAAGCTTTGAACTTAATTTCGTAACTTAAATTCTTAAGATATAAAAAAAAATAATAATGATTAAGCAGAAAATTTTCATCTAATTTTTAAATTTCATCATAAGTTTTAATATTGAATAGCATTTTTAAACATAAAAATTAATATGTAATATAATCCAGATTTCAAAATACCTTGAAAAATCATTATTTTCTATATTATTAAATTTATATGTAAAGTAATAGAATTCAGTAATTTTAATGATTTTTCTGTTGTTAAAAATATAAAATTCTATACTATTATTTTGAAATTAAAAATGTTTATAATTAAACATTTAATAAAACTGTTTTATTATTTTTGTTTTTGACTTTAGCCCCGCAGATACTAAGAAAGCCATATCAATGTCAAACCCACAATGGAGTAATCTAGTAGTGAGGAATAGAACTTCATGAACTACCCCTGTAAAAATTCCTAGGGATTTTTTTGATCCATCCAGATTTGTTCCTGGAACCCTCAGTGTAGTAGGCTAACACCACTCAACCATCAGGCTGTCAATAAAAGTGATTCACAGAGATCACTTTAAGCAGGGATGGCAACCTTTTTCTATGTAAGGGCCGCATTTTAAAACTTTTGAACTGACGCGGGCAGCATACAAGAGAAAAGAGAGAAAAAATGCTGGTAAATCACAATTATTTATTCATGTATAATTATAAATTAGCATATGTATACTTAATTTAGCTTCTGGAACTGATGTAAACGTAATATTTCGGAAATATTCGTCAATGCTAGCTTTAAATTAGTTTCGACGTGTCTGTTACCCGGTTTCTTGTTTTAATTTTTACTAAATTCATTGCGGAAAAACTATTCACATACATAAGTTGTAAAAAGTAACATTTGAATTTTTACTGCATACTTCCTTAAGCCAGGAAACTGATATATTTATTCATATTTCATGCGATGCAAGCCGCAAAAAATATTAATGCGGGCCGCATGCAGCCCGGGGACCGCCAGTTGCCCATCCCCGATTTTAAGCATAGAAATGTTGTTAAATGAGGAGAATGCCGATATCTTTAAAACAAACTTTGACTTTAAAACTTATCTATCAGTCATAACTCCTTATATGAATGAGCCTCACCTATGAGCCTCTGTATGAATGTAAACCTCATCTATGAGCCTTTATATGAATCTAAGCCTCATCTATGAGCCTTTATATGAATCTAAGCCTCATCTATGAGCCTCTGTATTAATGTAAACCGCTTGTATGAGCCGCTGTATGAATTTAAACTCTTCTATGAGCATCTGTGTGAATGTAAGCCTCTTCTATGAGCTGCTTCAAGTTACAGAAGCTTTAACATTAAAGCTTGACATTTATATACTGAGTGCACTTTAAAAACATTGAAATAAATATAAAATGTTTAAAAATTAATATTTCTGATTATTTACATCGCTAATCATCGTCAGAATGGCCACTTCATTCGAATATTGCAGTTTATTATTTTAATGAATTAAATAAAAAAACACCCTCACCTTTTACATTACTTGACTGAATCTCTACGTATGATAAATCAATGAAGCACCTCTCTTGTCCTTCTGAACGATTTTAAAATGGTGCCGATCATCGCCTACGATATTTAAACACTTACTCGAAGATAAAATGATACGATTTTGATAGAAATTTAATAAACAAACACGTTCTAACGTCGAGAGATCGAACGTCATACACACGTTCATCAGGCTTAGCTGCTAAATAACCAGACGTAAACAGCACTGGGCGCCCCCTGATGGTTGAAATCATCAACATTTAGCGTAACATTTTTATTTAAAAATAAATAAATAAATTATCGAACGCGTTACGCTATGTTACGTTATTAAAAAATCATTAAAATGAAAGAAAATTAATACTTTTAATATATATAAATAAACGGATTCGGTTAAGTAGAACTTCACGTTTATGTCGCGGAACATTTACTAAGAGACGACGACTTATATTTTATTAATGAATTTTTCTACTTTTCTGTTGATTTTTTTTCACGCTCGTGATTTTTGTTATAGTTCTTTGAATACTAAAATTCAAAATTACATCGTTATAAGTATTAATTATGAATGATGACGTTATATTTAAAGAGCGCAACATAAGCGGCATAAAGGATGACCTGCTATATGTATATGCATTGTATAACGCATAAAAAAAAAAACAGTTTAATAACTTTAATAAATGCAAAAGTTACATTAAAATTTATGGGAGAAAAACATATATTTCTGTATCTTTTTAAGCACTTTAAATTTTATTTTTAAATCTATTTCTTATATTTTTTTTAGTGGTATAGAAAAATCCATGGATAAACATTCATTTTGACTAAAAATTATTATTATTTCTTGCATTTATAAATCTATAAATTCACTGTCTACAATTTTAAAGTAAAATTCAAAATATATATTCATTTAAATAAGTAAATTTTAAATGAATTAATACATTTGCTAATTATAAAAAAAGTTAATAAATTTAAAAAATAAAATAAAACAAGGATGTAAATAAATTATATAAATAGAAAAACAATGTAATTAGCTTCAAATTTGCTAATTTTCTTTTGAATTTAAGACATTTTCTTAAGGGAAAAGAAGGATTAGAAGATACTTTTCTTCATCATTCTTCTCTAAATTTTATTCATTTTCTTAATTTTATAAATAAATAAAAAACAAGGAAAACTTTATAAAAGATTAAAAATTATTTTTTCAAAGATTTTTACATCAATAAATGTATTAAAACTGTAATAAATTTATGAATTTTTTAAGACTATATTCACACTCATATAGGAAAATAGCATAAAATAAATGATTAATAATTGCATTTTATGATCTTATTTAAAACAAAAAAATAATAATAATTTTGCTTATAATTAAGATAACAAAATGAAGAAAAACATATTAAAGTAAGGAGTAAGGTCATTCATCATATGTTCAATAGTTGAGTTGTTGTATCATCTTACATCAACCTTCATCCTTTTATACTTAATAACATTAAATTTAAATATGTTTTAGACTTAAATTTAATTAATAAAATATAATTTTGATCTATAATCCCTTCCCAAAAAGTTTATTCATTAAAACCTCATTTCTTCTAAGTAAAAATTTAATCAGTAAAGCTGTTTAGGAGAGAATTTTTAAATTTATATTTTAAAATATTAAAAAAAAAGTTTTAAAAATTCTACATTTAATTTCTCTAATTACCTTTAAATTTATGTTGCATAGCATTACACAGTCTAAAACTTAAATAAATTATTATTTATGCAGCATAAAAGTCCCGCATTTAATTAGAAATTATATTTATGGATGAAAATATCATCAATATATTAAATTTTAAAGGTTTAAAAATAAATAAATTAAATTTTATATAACTATAAAAGTAAATGCAATTGAACAATGATAAATTTTCATAGGGGTAGATACAGTATCAGGCACAGAATGGAACTTAAACTTGACCTAAATAATATTTATAGACATAAAAATCCATGAAAAATTGACTTTTCGAAAAAATTTGTATTATTTTTAATTGTTTAGGGAATTATTCTGAGAGATTTGCATTAGTTTCTATGATGTTAACGTTAAGATAAACATTGTCTAAGGTTATAAAAATAAAAATGAATCTGTGGGATGAATAATATTTGCATAACAAACAGTCAAAAATGCTATTCTTAGAGAACATCAGGGGAATGTCGTTAATCAGGATTAAATTTCTCTTTATCTCCTCATCTTTAATGATGCTGATGATATTAATTTTAATCTAAGAAAGGATAAATGTATTTTCTAATATATATTTGTAAATTATTATAATTAAAGTATATTTAATGCTATAATTCCTATCATTTTTTTAATTTTAAAAATACTAATTAATACAATTAGAGACTATTAAATACATTATTTCTACAGTTTAGGATAGTTCAAAAGCTGTGTTTTTAAATTACATTTTAAATACAATGACATTGTATTTTAATTATTTAAAATTCCTATTGTTTGTAATTAGATGAGAATATTCAACTAGAAAATAATAATTAATTAATTAAACACTATTTGGTAGTTAATTAGTTTTATTATTAATTTTTAATTGTATACAATATCCATAGAAAATCCAATTAATTATTAAACACATCATAACAATTTTATTCATTAGGTAATAAAGATCGTCTAGAACATAAATAAATACAATTATCTCTTCAATTTTAATAAGATTTACAATAAAGACATCAAATACACCTCTTAAGTTTACAATAAATTCAATTCTTATAATCGGAATTATACAGTTTAAAATGCTTTTATTTAAGTAAATACTTAAAATTAATTATTTTGTCCAGCGACGATCCACCTGTTCTAATATTTAGTCTCGTGTGTGACCTATTTACGCTCCGTCTACGTTGATAAATAACTTTCTTTAAATATAATTTACACGCATAAACTGTATTTGAAGTCTTCTTACAAGCACACGAGTTCTAGGCGTGTGTTAAATTCGCACAGAATAAATCTGCTTTATTGTATCAAATAATAGGTTCACAATATAAACAATATACAACGAACAGTTCTATACTCGTTGCAAGGGTCAAACACTCGCTTTGAAGTACCTTCTCTGTAAAGGGGTCATCTTAAAATGCCTCTACTGATAACCTACATCGTTAATTCGAAGATGAATGTAACATAAACACTCGATGATACTTTAATTTAAACAGGTGCACGTTATCAGAATGGATCCGGATCCAAATCACAGCTTAGTCAGTGGTGCCCATCTGCAGTTTGTATAATATATCACATGTAATTAGGGTTCTGTAGGTATGTTTTACACTTTATAATGCTGGCTGAAAAAAAGGGAAATACAAGCCACAATTTTTTCAGTTAGCCCCAATGATTCTCCGGCTGCGGGACTGTGGGTCTTCAATATAAGGCATCTGGCACATTCAATACAATGTATGAGTTAACTCTATGGTTCTACTATGGTAAATAACATAAAATTCTTACGGAATGAAGTCTCTGCTATGAGAAGTCATTGTTTTTTATGCTGTTAGACACGAAATGGAACTCTTAGTTAAATTCTTCATGTCGAACTTACAAGTGCAGTGTTCTTTTATTATAAGTAGCCTAAACATTGATCTAGTAATTCGTAATAAAATATTTAATTTAATTATTTCTTCATCTGTCAAGGAGGATGTCTTCCGGGACAATTTTCTGTCCATATTAGGTCATGCAACATATGGACCATCTGTCAAGGAGGAGGCTCCCCGAGAGGATTTTCCAAGGAAAGCTGGTCCTTATTTATGTGTTAGACATGTGAACTCCACTTAGCGAGTACTTGGTCGGGCACGAACCCGTGACAAACCTAATCTTCATTAGTTTTATCCATACTGGTACTGGTGGGCATTAATCAGCTATTGATCTGGATGGAAAGGGTCATTCAGCCATTTTTGGTTTGTATTGTCTGCACCAAAAATGGCAGTGTCATCATTTATCAAGAAAACAGAGTTAATAAATTTAATTCTCAATTATACATAATTATTATTATTTTTTTCTTAATGGTGGTGCAATTAAGAATAATTATTTCTGAATGCCATACTCAACGATCTTCGAAAGTAGTGCGGGAAAATTTTTGATTTGGAACGTCACTGATTGTAATTGTGGTGTCACCAAGCTTGTCATCAGCACTCAACAGTCCACTTCAGACATGATAAAGTGATTCTTACATCGCTTGACCTTGCTAAATCTTAGGATTTATTTATGAATTCATTTTATATTTTCTGAAGTAAAACTTTGGAATATTCTCTTTAATTTTGTAATGATTTTCCATCCTCCATTGAAATCGTGTTGCAATTACAAATATATATATATAATTTTTTTAAATTTTAGAATAAAAAGAAAAAAAATTAAAAATTACCTTTCAGGAAAATTAATTTAACGTTTTTTAAAACGAAAATTCACTATCATTCGATTTTCCAATTACCATTTTTACGAGATTTGCAATCATCCAAATTGGGATACGTTTTTTTGATCATTAGATTTGGAGTACTTAATTACGTTCATTGTATTTTAATGTTATTTAATAAATTGTGATTACGCAAAACAGAAAGTTAATCAATAGATTTACAGAAATAAGAGTTTAAAAAATGATTATTTTATTTTATTTTTTTTAAGAGCCATCTTCAAAGAGGGTGAGCGTTTTCACCTGTGAAAAAAATCGGAGAAGGAACCAATCGTGGATTATAAATCAATTAATGCATGTATAAAAATAGAAACCGGATAAAATATTCAAATAAGTAAATACTTTCGGCAGTTATAAGTAAATTCTATTTTTGATTTTGATTGTTTAAGTGAAGCTACTGATGCGAAACGGAGTTTTTAAATTTAACGCTTGAGAAAATATGTAAACGAATTTACTTATTTTTAGAATAAATTTATGTATTTATGAAATATTCATAAAATATACCAATAAATAAAATTCATTATATAGTCATATAGTATATATTTATTAAGTCAGCGCTCTTGTTCGGATTCCAATTGTGTTTTGGTGTTAAGTACAGTACGTGTGAGGTCATTCCTCTTCATCGAATAAATTAATTTAAAAATACGTAAGATCTTTATTTCTATAAAGGTGTAAGCCGTAAGCTATGCTTAAGATAATAAGAGCAATTCTTCTTAATTTACCTCTTCTCTAAGCTGGAAAATTGTCAAAAAGTAATTATTATCCGTTGCTTAGAGCTAGAAATGTCAAAATGTCGAAGATGTTCCAACATTTATAGCTTTAAGCAATGATTTTTTTTTTTTAAATTCTTACTTGTTTTAACTCCAATTATAAAAATTCAATCAATTAATTAATTATATGTAAATTTCTCTTGTTATTTACTTTTTTCCACATTAATTTTAATTGATTAATTAATTTTTAAAAATCTGTCTATAACTCGGATTTTAATATTTAAATACTAATGTATTTAAATATTTAAATTTAAAGATTAAATATTCTGTCTTATTCAGTTAAATTTACTTTGAAAAATACGATTCAATTATCCTCCTAAGAAGTAATCATTTCGAGCTGCTTTGATGGTAGGCACCCGCGACGGATCCATCGACTTCTCGTCAATCCCATACATTTACAAAACCATTGAACACTGATAGTTAGTCGGGGGTTCGCGCCTGGCCAAGTAGAATTTTCCGGGTTTTCTTCACCTAAACATGGATCATTTTCCCATTGAAAGTCCTTCCGGAAGGCATCCCTTCTCGCAGATCGCTCACGTGTCGTGTTGCCGTAAACAAATAAACCAAAACATACAACCCTTGGACACTTGCAAAATATTAACTGCGGGGGTTCTCACCATCAAAATAACGTGAATTGGTTCCTTTTTATTCTGCATCAAGCTTACATATAAAAGAGTGAACGCACATTAATATTGATTCTATGGTTTCAGACTTACGGAAAACCCTGTATACCACCTTACTTGTTAGTAATTAATAGTTTGCAATAGGTATTGGCGGGGATTAGGCTCCTGTGGGTGAAGCTATTGTAGCTGAGCTAAAGTATGTTTCTGTCTCGGAAATATTAGAACCATCACGAATGGTTTTGGCTTATTTGGTAACGGCAACGCGATACACGGGCGACCTGCTGAGGAGATACCTCCCGGGAGGACTTTCTATGGATCCACCAGTGGCCGAGTAGGTAAAATCACTGAACACTGGCCGTGGGTTCGCACCACGCCAACCAGGTGGAGTTTTCAGGGATTTCTTCACGTTAGTAATACTTAAATAGGGGCGCATTTCCCATAAAAAAAAACTTCCCGGGAGGCATTCCCTTTCTGCAGATCGCCCATTTGTCGCGTTGCCGTAACCGAATAAAACCAAACGAAACTTTCTATGGAAAAATGGCGCATATTTAGGTGTTACTATAATAAAATATATATATAGATCCACTGCTAAATTGATGTATACCTTTAAAATAACAATAGAACCACCTAAACTCACAAGAGGGCATGACAAATCTTTAAGTATAGAGTATATTTTTATTTTAAATTCTTAAAGAATGACTAATTTAAGAAATATCCCACGAACTTGCCCTACTTTTCTAAGTGCCTTTCATTATTATTTTGTCGCATTATAATATCGATTTTAAAATTTACCACCACTCGGTAACAAAATTTTATTAGTCATAAATAATTTTAACATTTCCCATCACTAAACTTGGTATTTTGTGGTTTACGTGGTTATGTCAGTGGTACACTTATGCCGCTTAAGATAGATATATTAACACAAATGAATCTACTAGTATGATTTTCACGTTTTATTCAACAAAATGCCTGGGGGCACATACAACAATATGTCGTTCCGGGATGTTTATCACAATGTCCTATTTTTTAAGGAAATAACACACACCTTGACCTACAACAACTCTGACAATATCCCATACACTTTCTTGTATTAAGTATTTCATTATCAATGAATTCTCAATTAAATAAATAGGTTATATATAAATAAATAAAATAAATAAATAAATAAATAAATAAATTTTTTAAATAATTTATCACACATTTTTAAGTGATTTCTATTTTTGTAGGTAGAACATTAATCCTACAGCTACATTTTTTAATAAGCAAGCAACATATTTAATGATAACAATTAATAAAAAGAATATAGAGAAAGGTAGACAAAATTTTATAAAAAATACATATGTCAATATTATTTTCACATATTTATTTATATAAAATTACTAATAATCTATATATTTTTGACTTCGGGAGATGCTAAGAGTGAGATGAGAATTTGTGAAATACTCGACAGAGGAGCAGCACCTTCGTAAAAAGGTTTTAAATGCACGCCACCCCGGAATTAAATGTTCCGAAGCCGCAATTTCCTTCATTATACAGTAGACCCGTGGTAATCCGGCACCCCTTATAATCTGACATGCCTATAACATTTTGCATACACCATAAATTTATTTGTTTATCCATTTTCAAATTAAGGTCATACATAGTATGTACCAGTACCTTTGAAATACTTATATATGTAGTATGTAATTGATTGACATCAATATGTTTAGTTATTATTCTTTTGCAAGTGTTTTAGCGTTAACGACGTTAATTTTATAATAAACCCTATGCTATCTATTGTGTTGTTTAAGTCCCATATTGTATATTATGTAGTACATATAGATTTGATCTTACCATTTTTATAAGTATGTATTGATAATTTGTCAGATTACAAGGTACTCCTTTTCGAAAAGTTCTGGACTACAAGGGGTCGGTGGCAGTACTCTATAGTCCGATAAATTCGATCATCCGACACCGCCTCGCAAAACGTTTGTCGGATTACCGCGGGTCTACTGTACTTCAGATAGTTTTCCAACCTTTCGGCTATTCATTTCCTGTTTTTACCGGCAGACAATAAATCGAGAAACAGAATGATGATATTAAATTTTAGGAAAAGAAAAAGTGATAAAACTTATATTTTCATGTCCACCTTTCTCAGATTCTTTTAAGAGCTTAACACAAAAATTACAAACTAACAGTCCATTAAATCAAGCAGAATTTAGGCAGACAACTTGAGATTCCGAAAACATCAGTAAGGTCTTAACAATTTATATATATTATCACAAACATCAAGATGTAAAATATTAATTTTATACAATATATAATACTATATTTATATATAATTTGGTATATAGTTATCACAAAAGCTTCTAATATATTCAACAAACATTCATTTTTTTTGTTTTAATATCAAAAAACCATGACATTTAGATAAAACTTAAACGTTGCAATTCGAAAATGGCACACACCGAAATTGCATAATTTATGGTGTATATATATTTATAGAAACAATTAGACGGGACAGGATGAGTAGAGGATGACCGTAAAGCATTAATTGATGGTCGGCGCAAAAAATACATTTATCGACGATGGTATCGGTAACATTCGGAAACAAGTGTATAATCAAACGGCTTTCATCCTAATTTTACAAATATAGAAAAAGTTATAAAAATGTATTTTATTTTCCACAAATAGATGACACCTGACGTTTCGGTTTTTATTACCTCTTTAACATTTAATTATATCCACATATATATTAAATATATTATTATAATGATATGTAATGTGTAGTTTAATTGTGTGTCCGATTTTATAAAAGGGGTGTAAACGTCGGTGAACGCTTTCTATATTATGACGGCCACTTAAATAAAATTATTAAATTAAATGTAATGTAAAAAACAAAATCATTAAGTAAAATTTAAAATAATTTTCTTAACTAATTTAATCTTAAAAAAATATATATATATATTTAAAGATTATCTGTTTAAAATTTAATCTCTAATTCAATTAACTTACTATAAATATTCGAAATAAATCATTTTTTTTTGATAAATTATAAAGAAATAAATATAACCATTTAAGTAAAGAAATCGATAATGACGACGATGTATTTATGCAGAATTATTTTCAACATTTTAAAAGAAATTTAAACAACTTTCTGACTTTAAAGTATATTTTTTCCTTTTCAGATGTTTCATTTCATTTGTCCAATTGGTGACTTTGTCTTTTCAATTTCTTCCCAGTTTCTTATCCCTATAAAACAAAATAACTTGCTTAGTATTATTGATTTAAAACTTAATAATATTTCTAAGAAATACTAAATTTATTAAATAACACTTAAAAGAGAATGTCAAATAAAGTTTTTAAAAAAATTACTATAAAGACAAAGCTGAAGGGAAGGACGGTGCAAGACCAAAGACAATGAGAGAAGAGTGAGTGGTGTTATGATGGAAAAAATGGTCTTCTGGGCATGCCAGAGCCATTGACAGTACCTATGAATGAAAATCAACATTGAAAACATGTAAAGAAAAAAAAACACTCATTGACCAGCATTGCTTTTAATACATAGATGAACATTTTGATCATCTTCAATAACCATAATCAGTTTATCATCTCACGAGTTAGTCTGATCGTCGTCCTCAAGATAACATAACAATGCATACCTTCAGTAACCACTGATAACCAGATTACATTAATGACGACGAAAATGATTTGTTCATATATCAAGTATATTGCTAGTTTATAGAAGTTGTTTATTTTTACATATTTAGCGAATAACTAGTTCAAGATTCATTGTTATGAATTGGCTGATAATTTCATCTGAATGGCCACATTTTATTTTATTAATGGTGGAAAATCCAGTTTGTTTTTTCAGTTTTGTCTTGTAATTTTCAATTATTTCTTAAAACACGAATTTTTTTTCCTCGTAAAACAACTATCAAAGATTGAGATAAAAAATTGCTAAGATAAGATTAAATTTTATTTAAAGAAATTATTGTTTTTTAATTAGAGAATTGCAGAAAATTAAAACTGGATGATTAAAATAGAACAAAAGCTTTGAGCTATTATAACTAAGTACATCCACACCTTAAATCTCCAGCAATACTTTAACGATATTTACTAATGTTTTTGATGTGATTGTAGGAAGAAAGTTCTGTTTTAACCATACATCCTCAACTAAATCTCAGGAGGTTGTTAACAATTCATAGGGACAATGTCCTATTGGAAAAATCTGAAGTTTATGTTTAACTTAATAGTGCCAATGGTGCCAATGTAGTAGAACCCCGATTATTTGAGATAGTGTGGACCAATACTATCTCGGATAACTGAAAACTTGGATTAAAAATGACAAATAGAAAAGATTTATATGTATATCACTTTTATGTTTCTTTTTATACCTTCTCTCCCTCTCTCCTCAATCAATGGTCGGTGGGCAAACATGGACGTGTGCAGTCTTACAGCTTCTTTCTTTGCTTAGCTAGCTGTTTTATCTGTTAGTAAGGCCTTTCCATAATAACTAGTTGAGATATTCCACTCTGGGTCTTCCATATCCCCTTTTGCCCTCTATCTTTCCTTCCAATAAAATATTCATCCATTCAGAGTGTCGAATTAGGTGGCCAATCATGTCATTTCTTCGTTCTCAAAATATTTCTCTTCCAAAACATCCTCATTCCTCTTTCTCTCTATCCACAACATTCACATCATTTTTCACCAGAACCATAATTATCTCAAAGGCCTCCAGTTTTCTTTTCTCTGCTGTTTGGAGTGTCCATGTTTCCAAACCACACAATGCTATGCTCCAGATGAAACTCTTAACAAATCGCTTACTAACGTCAATTGATATATTTTTCGACATTAACATCTGTCAAAACAGACATCCTATACATTACATTACATTACATAAAAAGAGTAGAGAGGTTGTCTGTACATGCACAGACTTTATCTCTAAGAAATTGTATGGAAACAAATCATTTTAAACTTTTATAAATACATTGCATTTTATATATGAACCACAAACATAATGCTGACCAGATTCAAAGCTGAACATTATAGGGACATTTTACAAGCCTAGTGACAGACTTATGTAAAAAGGTTTTAAGTGGTAGTTTGGAACTCATCAGGAAGGAAGTGCAATTGTTATAAGCTTGCACAGATCCCAGGATAACTTTTATTTCAGAGAAATATACATCTTAGCAATCCTCATAATCCTATAATAACAGCCCTCTCTGAACACTGGGCACTATTTTCAAATACAGTATTTCTTTCTAAAGCATTGGGCAGTACTTGTTAAAGAATTAAAATATCTTTTTACAGCTTTAGATACTGTTAGTTTGAATGTTATACTTATATAAGTAGTGTATATATATTTATATTTATTTTTATGTCTCCTCTTAATTTTTAATGTTAATTGCCTACTGAGTAAAAATTGAAAGTCTTACTGTTCTAAAATTTAAACTATGAGTTCTAATTCCATTTTCATTCGTTCCTCTGATGACAATAATGCGTTATTTAACGAAAGTGCTTGTGAGTAACATCTTGTAAACAACAATGCACCTTGTGAATCAATTTGATTTGAAAACTGAATCAAATAGAGATGTGTTATTGTCAATTAAAAATTTTAATTGCCAATAACAAGTAAAATTTTCAAAGTAATTAAGTGCAATCGCAGTTGATATACCTCTATCTCCCAGCCCCTCGACTTTTAACCACCAAAATTTACTATCGTCAATGCCCCTTATATATGAGTTACCATGCAAAATTTTGTTTCTTAATCTATACCCTATCCTGAGATACTACACAAAATAGACACCAATACACACATGGAATGGAATTTTCTTCCCTTTTGACTTTTTTGGGTTCAGGGTGTCTCAAAATGTCAAGTATTCACTTAACACTATAGTATATTTTCATATAAAATTTCAAAATGTATATTAATTACTTTAATACTTTGAATATGAGCACTATAATTCTACAGATGATTTATGAGAGTCCAACTTTAATCTTACAATACACTGCTGCCCAGGATGCCTAGTCTCAAATTCTGTGAGTAGCAACACAAACATGATTGAAAATACTATGTGGTACCAATTCAATCAGTGAGACCACTTGCTGAATGAGTTCATGACATGTGATACTCCCAACATGTTTGTGTTGCTTGCTACTTACATAATTTAGGACTAGGTAACTAGTGTGCAAGACAATAGGACTCTATATTTTATACATTATACTACAATTAAACTTTATACTTGCGTGTTAAAATACTAGCCGGTCTTTTCTTCTAAAATCTGTTACTTAACAGGTATATGTGCTTTTTTGGGATCATATTATCTTTATATATATATGCCAGGATTTTCTGCCTATAATCATCTATGCAAACTGGTCGGACTGACGAGAAACTGTAGAGTCCAAAATACATTTCCAACGTTAATATAAGCATATATATATATATATATATTTTGGATCCGATCACTGACTGTTTTCATCACATGACCTACAAGGTGTGGTTAGTCTGAAAAAATTAGCCAAATTTAGGCCACATCAAGATACTTTAATATTTATAAATTTTATTATGTATATATATTAATAAACTTTCCATTGGTCAGTTTTCTAACAAACAAAAAATATTTCTCACAGAATCATAATGAACACATTTATTTTATTGGACACACAGAAATTACATATTAAAACAGTATCATTTAATGAACAAACAGCACATATCACATTATATATCCTTATCTTGAGGAACAAAGTGCAGTGAATAGTGACCAGCTTTTGGAGGTCATATGACATTACTTTAAGGTGATACTGCACCTATTTTTTTTTTTATACAGTACATTCCATTAGAGAGCATTTAGAAAGCATTTTGGAGCAAGGATGTTTACATCTTTTCAGCATGGTCTCCTACTGAATCCTAGGAAGAAGTGATATGATGGGTAAATAAATGAAAACCAATATGATGTAAGTACACTAAAATTGTATGATAATGAATTTTAACATTTCCAAGTGCATAAGTTACACAGAGCTTCTAAAACAGAGGTGGCAAACCTATGGCATATGTGCCCAAAGTGGCATGTTGGGAGAACCAATTGGCATATAATGTATCATACAATTTCAGTTTATCACCTATCTTTTCCAATAATCCTTTTGGTTTAACATCTGATCATCCTTTTTTCAATCAGCTTCTTAACATTTATTCCAATTAAAGCATTTTCATTTCATTTCTTTAAATATCGTTATGTAAAGTTCAAAACTTCAGCATGCATATATTTTTAAAGATAATTATACTCACTGTATAGCACATGGATTCAAAAAGCTTTCACTATCCCTGTCGTAAGACATGAAAAAAGTGGAGAGAATTAAATACCATTAATAAGTCCCTGGATAATCTGATTACTTCAGATAAGGGAGCAAGACACAGCAATCCCAAGAGTGCTCTTTTAAGCAGACTTGACTGTAGCCAAAGAAGATGAATTTGTTTTTTAATCATATATACGTGGTACGATCCAAAAGTTTGGGGAATGCAGTAATCTACGACAACAAAAGCATGTATTTGAAGTTACAGCATATGAAATGGATTCTACCGAACCATTTCTACGTGTTCAGGTTAATTTCACCCATGTCATGTGATAAACCGCGAGCGCTGCTGTTTTTTTTCCGGAGATAGTTACCTTTGTCCTGCGATGTAATCAAAGTGGAGTTTCAAGAACAACCTCCAACATTAAATTTTGTCAGCGTTTAGGTAAAACACCTACAGAGATTTTAAAATTGCTAAGAAAGGTGTACAGTGATTCTATGGTGAAAGGTCACGGTGAAGTCGAAATGTTGGAGGTTGTTCTTGAAACTCCACTTTGATTATGTCGCAGGACAAAGGTAACTATCTCCGGAAAGAAACAGCAGTGCTCGCGGTTTAATCACATGACATGGGTGAAATTAACCTGAACACGTAGAAATGGTTTGGTAGAATTCATTTCATACGCTGTAACTTCAAATACATGCTTTTGTTGTTGTAGATTACTGCATTCCCCAAACTTTTGGATTGTACCAATATAATATATAGTATATATATCTATATTGATATATATAGTTATATCTATATTATAATCAGGGGCAAATTCTCTGGGCTTGCTTAGCATGTGCCACATGCTATAGAGAAAGTTTTGACTGTCAATATACTTTTTATATGAAAACACATATGCCAATAATAATTTATTCTAACATGTAAACTCTTTTATCATTTGTGTTTGCCTTTACATTGGCAGCTAGCGGCTAGCCGTTTTAAGTCAGTGCCATGCTTGCAGAAACTTGATCGCTTGCTCATGTGGAGGTTTGCGGCAGCAAACAAGTGCACACGCACGACATTATTCGAAGCATTTAACACAGCCAAATTGTATCGAAAGCTTGCGGTATCCAGTCGGCATACATGTATTGTGTACAGGGGCAGATCTACATAAAGATTAATGCCTTGGGTTCCAGTGTCAAGGCCCACAAAATCTAAATTATCATCGTAAATTTTAATACTTTTTCATTAAAAAATATTTCATATATTTCATGTGTAGATGTAATGGGTTTTATAATAGTTTATACTTTTTTATTCACACCAAATAACATTTCTGCCTATTGTTTATTGCTAAAGATAAGCCTATTATTATTATGTTGGGTTAAGTGAGAGATACTCGGTTAACACCGGTGGTTGTGTACTATGCCGGACCAAAGTCAAGGCATAGTAACCAAAACAGAAATTAAAGAAGTGTATCAGTGTGTGTGTCTGTATTCAGGAATTTTCTCACAATATGACATGTATTCAATATAGTGGCCTTCTGTAGTGTGATGTATGTGTTTCTATTCAATTCTAATGTGCCCAGGCTTTTGTGTAGTGTGTGTGGTATGACACCTGTAGAGGAGAGAACAACAGGTACAATAAGCACCCTATCCATCCTCCACAGATGCCTTATTTCCTGGGCGAGTTCTGTGTACTTGCTAATTTTTTCAGTGCATGCGTTTTGTATATTGTGAGTGTTTGGAATGGATATGTCTATAATGTATGTGATTTTATTGTGTTTGTCAATGAGTGTGATGTCTGGTCTGTTGTGGTAAATTGTTTTATCTGTGATTATGGCTCTGTCGTAGTACATTTTGTGCGTGTTGTTTTCCAATACTGTCTGTGGAATGTATTTGTAGTATGGTTCGTGGATGTCTACTAATTTGTGTTTCTTTGCAAGCTCTTGGTGTATTATATTTGCTACTTGGTTATGTCTGTGTAAATAATCTGTCTGTGCCAAGAGCTTGCAACCAGAGGTGATGTGTTGTATAGTTTCTGACATGATGTGACATTTTCTGCATGTGTCATTTGTGAGTGTTGTATCTTTGAGTATGTGTTTTCTGTAGTTTTTAGTATGTATGACCTGATCCTGTATGGCAATCATGAATCCTTCCGTCTCCCCAAAGAGGCATCCCCGAGCTAACCAGCTGTTTGACGCAGTTTTGTCAACAAAATCCTGGGCCAGATCGTAAGGATGCCTGCCATGGAGTGCCTTTCGAGCCCACGATTGCTTAATGGTGTCTATGCTTTTTATATGTTGCGTTGTGTCCATATGATGCGAGTGTAAGTTTAATGGTGTGTTATTCGAGTCTGCTAGAGTTACTGCTTTATGTAATTGTGATGTTTCTTGTTTTTTGTAGAAAAACTCTCGCAGTAACTGTATTTGTTTGTAGTGAAGGTTAACTATGTCAATCAGGCCACGTCCGCCATCTTTACGTGGAAGGGTTAATCTTTCTGTGGCGGATTTAGGATGATGTTGTTTATGCTTAGTAAGTGTAGTTCTTGTTTTCCTTTGGAGTTGCTCGAGATCTGTGTGAGTCCAATGTATAACTCCAAAAGAATATGTGAGTACTGGGATGACATATGTGTTTATTGCTTTAACTGTGTGTTTTGCATTTAACTCTGTTCTGAGAATAGCATTTAACCTACTTTGGTATTCTTTAATTAATCTTTGCTTTATTTGTGCATGTTCTGTTAGTTTGGCCTGTTGGAATCCTAAATACTTGTAGAACTCGCCCTCTTCCATGGATTCAATAACGTCTCCATTTCCAAGTGCAAAATCTTCTTTCTTCAGGATTCCTTTTTCTATGTGAAGTGTTTTGCATTTATCTAGGCCAAATTCCATTTGTATGTCCTTGGTGTATGAATGTGTGATTTGTAGGAGTTGATGAAGTTGTTTTTGTGTGGATGCATAAAGTTTTATGTCATCCATGTACATGAGATGTGACAGTGTATACTGTGTTGTTTTTTCATGCCTGATATTGTAGCCATATTGTGTGTTGTTTAACATGTTGGATAATGGATTCAAGGCTAGGCAGAACCAGAGAGGACTCAAGGAATCTCCTTGAAAAATTCCTCGCCTAATAAAAATTTGGTTTGTTTGTATGAAAGTGTTATGAACCCTGAGATGTAGTGTTGTTCTCCAGTGCTGCATAGTGTTTTGAAAGAATGCAATGAGTGATGGATGTATTTTGTACATGTGTAGGATATGTAGCAGCCAACTGTGTGGAACACTGTCGAATGCTTTTCTGTAGTCTATATATGCCATGTGTATGTTTCTGTTTTGTCTGTGTGCTTGCCGTAGAATAACTGAATCTATGAGTAACTGTTCTTTGCATCCCCTGTGGTTTCTACGACAACCTTTTTGTTGTTCTGTTAGAATGTCGTGTTCTTCAATATGTTTGTATATTTTGTTTGCGATACAGGATGTCAATAATTTGTAGAGTGTTGGAAGACATGTAATTGGTCTGTATTGTGTGGGGTCTGTGGTATTGTTGTTTTTAGGTTTCATGTAGGTGATGCCCTGAGTAAGAAAATTTGGCATGTCTTGTGGATTGATGATGATGTGTGTTAGATGTTTAGCTAGTTCCTGGTGCAGTGATGTAAACTTTTTGTACCAGAAATTGTGAATGTTGTCTACACCAGGTGTCTTCCAGTTGTGTGTTCTGTTAACAGTGTATTGGAAATCATGTATGTTTATTTCAACACAGGGCATAGTTGGTATGTTGTGCAAGTTTCTGTTCTCCTCCTCGATCCAGCCTGCATCAGCATTGTGCGTGACAGCACTGGACCAAAGAGAAGACCAATATGTTGTGAGTTCTTCTTCTGTTGGTGTGCCACTCTGCTGTGTATCAGTGTTTGCTTTGTTATTAATTTGTCTGTAAAAGAGTTTTTCATTGTTTGTAAATAATTTATTTTGTTGTTTTCGTAGTGTACATGTTTTGTATCGTTTGAGTCTACGTGCTTTGGCAGCAAGTTTTTGTTTTAGTGTATCAATGTATTCTGTAATGTGTGTGTTGTGACGTTCATGTTTTGTGTGCGTTTTTATTTTCTTGAAAATGTTTTTGAGCTGTTTCCTTAATTTGGGTGTTATGTTGTTTTTAGTGTATTGTGTTAGCCTGCCTAATTGCTGTCTAATGTCATTTATTTGTGTTTCTATTCTTCTCTGCCAGGCAGGTTTGTGATAGAATTGTGTTTTCTGTGTATTTGTCTGTGATTGTACTTTCAGTCCATGGTGTGTCACTACTGTGACTGCCCCAGCATAAACTAATGTATGAATGTCTGCGAGTGTAGAAATTGAATGAATGTAGTGTGGTAGTAAGTGAGTGTTTACATAATTTAGTGTTTTTCCTACTTCCTTTGACGTGTTGATTTTTGGTATTCGTGGTCGTTGTGTGGGATCTGTACCTGTATATTTAGTGAGTGTTTCCTGAAATATAAGTGAGAGCGTATTAACTAAATCCAAGTCTATGTTATCAGTGATGGATGAGGAAGTGTCTGTAGTATCATTAGTGGTAATTGTTGTATGTGTGTTATTATCAATGCTTGTTGCTGGATTATCCTGACAGGTTACATGATCTTCATTAATGTTAGATGTTTCTGTCTGTTGATGTATTTGATCAGCAACCTGTTGTTTGATAAGTTCAAGTGTTGTTTGTGGAATAAGGTTGTTGTGTATAATTGTTCTTTTTTGATCAACAACCCTTTGTTCGGTGACAGTGAGATGAGGATACTGTTGTGTGAATCTATGGTGTAGTTGTTGTCTGTATGCTGTCATGTTTGTTTCGAGTTTTGTGATGGTGTAATAAGTACGGATGATAAACTCGTTCATTTCTACTGTCCATTTCATCCGTTGGCGTGGTTTTCCAGCCTTTGTGGTCTGTGGATGCATTGCCACAGAAACACCAAGGCTGGGTTGGTTCCTCACATCTGTTGAGGGCATTGCAGTAGCCATGCTTGGGCCGGTGCTGCTTTCGCCACCGGTAACCAAGGGAGACTGTGACCTATTTTTCGAACGTGAGCCTCTGCCTAACCCACGAACGCGGACCTTGTTAACCCGGGCGACGTCCGAGCCGGTATCACACTTTGATCTAGTTATTACCATGATGAATATCTCCACAGAATGTGGGCGTGGTCACTCTTAGCTTCATTTCTCCCCATAGACCTTACTGGCATGGGTGTCCCTACCAGGAGCTTATGCTCCAGCCTGCATTGCCCTATGGATCAGTAAAATTACTGGGCTCTCCCACCACGACCAGGTGGTGACCACGGGAGAGTTATTATTATTATTATTATTATTATTATTATAACTTTCAGCATGCCCAAAAATTTTGGCCAGGACTGGCCCAATATATATGTAGATTAAAAACAAATTAACATAACCAATGAAAAATTATATTGAATATTGATATACATTATGTATCTAGTAAAACAAATTAATTAATTTAAAGCATTTATATTAATTCTTTGAATTAATTATTACATTTAATGAAATTAATGGATATCCCAATACATTTATTAACTGTGACCTATTAAATAAATTACATTTATTCATTATTTCAACTTCCTTAAGTAAACCTTTTATCTGGCAAGGGCATTAGATGTTATCAGCTACTTGCGACAGTCACGAACAAATCATTATCAATGCCATTTTTCCACTTACACGAACAAGACCAAATTTAGAATTGTTGTAGCTATCAGCTATAGTATATAAGAAATCCTTCCCTACACTAAATTATAACATAAATAAAATAAGAGGCTAGTTTTAGCTTGTTATATATAAATTAAGGCTTTGAATATGAATCATGTAATCTATGTATTAATCTAATCACAATGATTGTTTTAAGTATTTTTTTATTGTATGTTTCTGCCATTAGTATTCCACCTACGAGTTATAGTCGTAGTTTGTTTCCTTGCCATATTTGTGCAGCTACGATGTAATTCGTAGTATATCAGTGTAAATATGAATAGATAGCTTCAGGGGCAAGAACAAAAAATCAAGTTTGGCTTACATGAACAGAACATTTATTAATAAATGAACAGAAAATATAATCATAAAAAGTTTATTCAAAATCGAAAGCAAAACAATATTTTTATTGTTTGTGATAATTTATAAAACAGAAATATAAATTTAAACGAACAGAAAATATTATAAAATGTTTATTTAAAATCAAAAGCAAAACGATATTTTTATTGTTTGTGATAATTTTTAAAACAATCTTCTACGCAAAGGGCTGGCTTCTCAAGACAGATTGGACAGAAATAACGCGTTTCTCGGCGTTTTTTAGCTTTGGTACAAATTCGACATGGCTTTGTCAGATGATGTTTTTTCTGAGTAGATGGGATACTCTGTAAATAGTGGAGCTTCTGCAATTTAATTTTTTTTGAAACTGGTTGAATCTCTTCTCCAATTAACGCTTTGACGAATGCTTCTCTAAACTTTATAAGTTTTATTTTAGAAGAAGTTGCTTTTTGAAAGAGTTTGTGCGCATTATGTATATATATTTCTATAATATGTAATGCAACCTTTTTGGGCCATCTAATAGTCTTTCTTAGAGCTGTGTAGTACGATAGCATTTGATCTGATCGTCAATGCCAGACATTCCATGATTATAATCTCGAATTATATTCGGTTTCATCGAACATTTTCCATTGCGATTGAACACCTCTACCATTTCAACAACGTGCATGTTTGAAATGGTAAGGACTTCTCGTTTGTCTTTCCATTTACAAACAGTAACAGGACCATTTCGCTGCCAAATAAACTCCCCCATCCTCACCAAAAATTTTGTCAGATTCTGAATCACTTAGATTAGTGTAGTAATCAAGTTGTTTTTTACTCAGTGGTCTTTTCTTATCCATTTTGGGATATTTATAATTTGATTATAAAAATAAATAAAAAATAACACACTCAAAAAAGACGTAATGTGATGTGTTCGCCTCTATATCCGATTTATTACTAATGAATTTAGACGCACATCTCCGATTGGCTGTAGCGAAGTGACAGGACGAATCGTGTCTGTGCACGAATTAACTCGTAGTTTGGCTTTAGCGAAGAGCTTTCTGTTACATAAGCCAACTACGAGATAATTCGTAATACCTTTATTTTAAGAAAAACACATTCTTTATGCTATTTGATTATTACTATATACTATGATAAGAGCTAGTTTTAGCTTGTTATATATAAATTAAGGCTTTGAATATGAATCATGTAATCTATGTATTAATCTAATCACAATGATTGTTTTAAGTATTTTTTTATTGTATGTTTATGCAATTTGTATTTTATTTCACTATTATTAGGGGTCTTGTTGTTCATACAGAGAGCAGATCTGCAATCTCATGACACTTCGTATTGTAAATGTAATAAATAAATAGATTTGTTCATGATTAGACTAACCTACTTTTTATGTAAAGACTTTTATACAAACACAATAAGTTACTTTAATTTTACATCTAATTTATATTGAATAAATACATTCATTATACAAAAGAACCTACACTAAATTTCTAAGCAGCTTCTTTCCTTTATCAATCTCAATTCTCCCATAAACTAACTAACTCTGACTTAAAATACAACACGATATAATAATAATAATAATAATACTTCTTCATATTAAATAGTAATTGCAATTATGATTTTAAATCATATCTCTGTTATTATTGTTACAATCTATCTGAAATAACGTTATCATTTATTTATCATCACTTTTTAATTTTATATTCAAAGTTTTATGATTAAATTCAGGAAAATCTAATCTCCGTCAAAGATGTTCTTGCCTCGATGAAGCCAATGTTAATGGACAAGGAACTTTTACATTGTATTATGTTGTAGTACTGATTCCCAAAATGGATACTACCACTCCTTGAGGTTAATAGAAGACTCAAGGTGGTGCTGGAAGTAGTGTTGCCACCTTTACAAAATCGCTGACCCGGACGGCAGGTCAGGTTTGTTCGAACAGAAGTTCCTGACACATGCGCAATGTCATTTTACAACGCACATGTAACGAATAACATGCATGCCGGTTCTAATCAGTTACAGTCAGGAACTAGGGACTTGCGTAGGAGTAACATACAAGCAAAAAAAAAAAGTCGAGAGGCAGGTTGTGTGTCACACGTCAGCATAAACAGAGTAACATGGCGGAATGGCAGATGAGTTTCAGTGAGTGTGAAGTCATTCGTTGTTCAAATGGTGTAAATTTATAACAATATCAGCAAGAACTTTGTTTCATCATAATTTCACAATATATACGAAATTCCCGGACAAAATTAATAGTTCACCCGGACAGTGAGTCAATTCCCGGACTGTCTGGGTGAAAACTGGACGGGTGGTAACACTAGCTGGAAGGCAAGGAGCAGTAGGAGTGTTGGATAACGAAAGAAAAATTCATTCTGAAACAAAAATAAAAGAAATATATTCACCAAATGGGGTAGTCTAAAAAGTTGGGAAACACTGCTCTAGAGTTATGATAACAAAACCATTGGTAGTGCCAATGAACACAGATGGCATATTAAGCCAGCATTGGAGCATCAAGTATTATCTTATTTTGACCTTGATGACAATAAATGCTGAGTGATTCATTTAATGAATCAGCATTATAGGTCATCAAGATCATCAAAGAGAATTACTGATTAAGATAGATTGAGGTTGAGATAGTTAGTGATGTTCTTTGTCATCTTAATTTTACTACTTGCACATATAAATGTATAAAGATAAGCTGCCAGACAAGATGAAAGATACTGTACAAAAAAAAAACAATTTAATAGACCTTCACTAATAAAAATCTAATTATTATCACGCAACTGAAAAATATAAAGCTGCAATACATAAATGACAGTATTGATACAGTAGAGTCCCATACAATGCGGGGATTTGTCACGCATTATAGGAAATCGTGTTGTCGAAACCTGCATTATCATACAATTTACGAAAGTTTAAACCTTGGTCTATAAGCCAAAAAAAAGTATACCTCTGATTGACAAAATTCGCAGGTTGTTGCTTGCTTTATTTGCATGTTGTACGGGACTCTACTGTATTAATGTTGATAAACAAAAAAAAAAAATAGAATTAAAGACCTATTACATTATATAAATATACATACTATAGAAAATGAAAACTCAAAAATAAAGACATTTGATGCATTTATACTAAATTTAAAATGACAGCACTGTGGTGACCACTAGATTTGAAACTAGAGAAATCTTTTCTATACAATATCAAGTTTAGATCGCATCAGTCACAGAAATCTATGATTGATGCATTCTAAATAAAATTTGACAATATCAGAAAGATTTCAAATGTTACAAAAGAAAAATAAATACAAAAGGACAATAAATTTTTCCTACAGACTCCAGACTATTCATACATTTGTTTACTTATCGACGATATTTTTAACCTACAAATGTATTCGAGTAAACAGGAAGCAATTACCTACCAAACGTATCTATTTATTAAAGCTAAATTGATCATTTTTCCATACGAAATTCATTAATAAACTACTTTCAATGGTATTTCCTTTATAAGAGTTAATTTAATTTATTAAAAACTGAATTAAATAAATCTTAAATGAAAATAATATAAATAACAACCTGTAAAGAACTTGATAATAATTTAATATTTTATAAAATTGTAAAACAAACAGAAAAATCATTAAAAAGCTGATTATTCTGTAACAGACTGAACAACTGATATAATAATTATTATTTATCTCGTCCACTGGAGCGTCAATTTATACCGAGGTGGTGTTTTGAAAACAAATTTTAATTTATGTACTTTCGACAAGATTCATTATAAACATTGCGGCTGTTTGTTGTAAAATAAATTACTTGAAATTTTTATTGAAAAGAAATTAAATTTACTTAATTGAGATGTAAACTTTAATTATCAGATTACTTTTAAAATGACTTAACACAATGGCGATCTGGATAACAATTTATGTTAATGATAACATTGTTTAAAAAGCAATAAAAATATTTATTTTCTCATGAGTATTTAGTGGAATTTAGATATATATTTAGCAATTTTTGAAATAATTTAAACCAGTCTTTCAAATTCTTTTGTTTAGAGTCATTCCTATTTGTAAGTCAATGTTTTTTTTTCTAACAATGCTGCAAAAAATTTAAAATAACTTACTTTACAGTAAGTTATCACCAAAATCTTTTGTCTAGTAGTGTTCCAATATTTTTTGCACCAAAAAACTAATATATGTCCTTTGGAGTAACAGTACCCCAATGAGAAATGATAATTTAGACCAGGGGTTCTCGAACTTTTTTGATCCACCGCCCATTTGTTCCATAAAGTTATACCCAATGCCCCCTAACCCATCAGTGACCCCAACTTTTGCCTTTGGTCACCGTTCAGTACCCTACTTCCAGCACTCCCCTAGATTTACTCACCGCCCACAGGGGGGCAGTAACGCCCACTTTGAGAACCCCTGATTTAGACAATTGAAAAATAGACTAATTTATGTTTCCATAATTAAGAACAATTATAGTAGTACTTTATGATAACTATAAACTACTTTCAGTTTATCAAATTTTATGCCACTTATAAGTGCCAACTGGTTTAAAATTTGAAGAAAATGTTCTAGGCTGTGTAAAAAAAATTATGCAAAAAGTCAGCATCCAAAAAATAAGAAATATAAAGTTATATGAATTATTGAGCACTAAGTTTTGGTACTTTGGAGGACTTATCAGTGTTCATTAATTCATATATTGTAAAGTGACCAACTTTTTACAATGAAAAGGAGGACACACACAAATTGAAAGAAAAAAATATTGTAAATAAAAGAAACATTTTATTCATTGCAACAATAATACACTATAATAATTTCTAATGCGTATGTGGCGTGTTGTGTTTCGGTAAGAAGTAAACAAAGCTACTCGCATGCAGTGCACTCTCTCAAGGTCTCCTGTGCAGAGCACGTGAGTTTCACAATCACGTTTTGCTGCACTGTACCGAGCCTTGATGAAACATCGTGTCAAATGCAAACACATAACATCACATTACATGCAACGGATCGGCTCGGCATCAATCAAATATGGAGATTTACAGATTAGGAGGACACTTGGTCACCTTATATATTGTATTATAAGGACAAAAAGCAAATCACCAATAGTATTGTAGCTTATAACAATAAATCAATACAATTTATATGTTTAAAACAACTTCTCGCACAATCCCTGGGAAGGATAAATCAACACAAAAAAACCTGAAGACAACCACATTTATGGTCGAAAACGTTTGTTTTGTCTAAATCTTGGATATAAAAAAAGGTTTTTTTTGTGTGTTAATTTATATGTTTGTTTACAGTATTTATTTTTAACACTTTCTGCTATGTAAGCACTAAGAGGACCTTCTTTAGCAAGCCCGTTATGAATTTGGCCAGACTCATAATGGAGCAAATAAGTGGTGAAGGACAAAGCTTGACACATCTGGACAGACTACCACCTTGAAAATTCTTGGAGTTATTCATGTTTACAATATTCGATAATTTTTTCTTTGTTTTTGAAGATTTAAATTGCAGTATTCTTGTTGTTTGTTGGATATAAAAATAGAAAACATTTACCAGTACCATTTATAAAAATAAGATGAAACATATTATTATATCTTGGTATTTATTTCTACCTTTTTTATATTTTAATCTTCTAAAAGTTAATTTTATCAGATAATTTCATTTATCTCATAAAATCGTTCTCATCAAATGACCTTGTATACAGTACATTAACATTCTATGCATAAAACCATATATATTAGGATTAAACATTTTTTGAGATTGTGGCTCATTTACAGATAAAAACAAAATACATCATCCAGAAATACAACAAACTTAGATAAAACATTATCAATCCACAGAAATTATTTTCAAATGATATTTTTCTTTAAGGAATTTTAATATGAATGGATGTTCTGTCGCTTACCGACGGAACATCTTAAAAAAACGCCGTTTTTAGCGTGCATGCGCATTACCGACGATCGGCATGAGCGCATTCGAATTTCATTTAATTTTCATACGTTTAGAACTCCACGTGCGTATTTTAGAATTCTATGTTCTTTTGTACTGGTTAACTGAAGATGGCTGCTGAAGGCAGTTGAAAACGATTTTTTACGAAATAGAATATTGCTGGAACGTAAAAGAAGGTTGTTATTTATTGGATAAATAATTCCAGTAAGCTTTGTTTATTTATTTTTGCAGTAATGAAGACATTAAAAGCATCATCCTACTGCTCTAGGAGACAAAGAATTTAATCCAGGCAGGTGAAAATCCTCGGGAAATTTCCATGGGTTGTCTGTTCCAGATACATCACAAGTCCCGGCCTTTCATCACTTGGTTCCCTCACTACGAATCTCGCCGAACCCATGACATGCATGATTAAAAGGTCATTTTAGTGCCCCCATGACAGAAAGAATGCAAAATGAAAAATCATTTTATTTTGTAGCACTCCTATTCAAACTTCTGCCTTAGATTCATGAATAAATCCTTCATTATAAAAAAAAAACATTTAACTTTGGACTGTGCTAACAAAATTAAATAAAATTTATTGCAATGTTTAAAAATAACTTGTCATATGTTGCAATTTTATAAATTATTTAAATTTATATATATATATATGTTTTTAAATTTTTAATTATTACTTTATAATATAAAAGGGATCTTCTATTCGTCGTCAATTCAATAATTTAAAAAATTAAATTATTATTTAATTAACGTCAAAAAATACTTAATTTCATGTTACAACGGTATCAAAATTTGATAATTCTCTTCGTAGAGTGGAGTATGGGTAAATGAATATTTTATAAAGGAACTGTAAAATAAATATAGTTTTATTTTATGGTTCCTCGGAGTATTTTCTTCGTTTAAAATTTGACAAGTAAGAATATAGGTCTAAGAAACTACTCCAACTTTTTATTAACCTGGACATTAGATTCTTCATTTTTAAAATACAGAAATTAAATATAAAAAAGACATTCTAAGTCTGTTTGACTTTCTTAAATCTCTTTCGAAGGTATCTAAACGATTTTCTATTCTTAAAACACAATCCCCGATACTTAGGATGTTTATTTTTTTAAGTTTCGGAAATTGTACTCTAAGAATAGAAAGCCGAAGATGGACGTTTGAAAATAACTGAAAATACTTGCGTTGTTTTTTGACATTCAATTCTCTTGTACCTACTCTATAAAAGCACTATTTAATGTTCAATTATTATTTTAAATTTTCTATAAGACTACACGTAAATATAGATAATGACTACAGTTAAAATTTAAATTAAAAAACAATTCTAAAGAATAAAATATTTAGCAAATTCAGATTATTTTTGATATTTGAAAGAATTTATAAATATATAAACAACAAATTCTGTTATACTATTGTAAAAATTCAAATGAAAGAAAAAATTGACAAATCAAGCTGAGCTGTCAAGTGCAGTTTTATCATACCGTTTCACTTGAAAATATGACTGAAATATTTCCAAAATTACTATATTTTAAATTAAAGAATTGTAAGTTTTAATTTATTCTAACGTACATAAATTATTATTATTATAAATTAATATTTTTCTTTTCCGTGTATCTAGATTCAATCGGGACAAAATTGACTAAATTATTCGACTAGATTTTTAATTGATTTGACTTAAAAATCATATCGTGTCTCTATATATTTTAGATGTTTCTCTGTAAAATCTCTTCTAAATGAGTGCGTGAATGTATTTTATGAATGAATTTTAATCAATAAAAAGAACTTTTTATTGCCAGTTTCTCGTGTCACTTTTGTGTCTAGCTGTCGGTTTTGTTGATGAGAAATTCAATAATCCGAGCAGTCGGTAAAATAAAAATTTTAAATTTTTTGATAGATTTCACAAAACTATTGCGATAAATAATTTTATATTATTAAATGTTAGAATTTTAATCTGTTTAAAATTTCTTTTTGATTAGGGCAATTATAAAATATAATTTAAAATGTCTAGAATGATTTTCATTTAAGTAGTAATGACAAATAAAATGAGAAAAAATAAATTTGGGGCAATGCCTCTAACAAGTCGTAACAGTTCAATGTGTCTGCTACCTTTCTGAAAAAGTGGCTCCAAAGTGGGACATAAAATTATAAGCGGCATGTTTTAACTGATCAGAACTGATGTCAACAAGTTCTATTTTGTTTGAATCCTTCAAATGAATTAAGGATCTAGCTGTATTCTATAACCCATTCACATAAACAGTTATCACAAAGGTTTAAAATCTGGGCTTTATGGAGGCCAGCTTTCTTTCAATAATGTTATGTAAAATGTTACAGATGAATAGGTATGGAGCTCCATCACATCTACAACACTAGGTTAAATGCCTCTGCTCTGCCAGATAGCCCTACAGCGTTCTAAGTGACTGTATTTTAATCATTGGAGATCAGTCACCTGTGGTGGTATTAAGGTGACTAGACAACAAAGTCAGACCGAGTTATATGCTCAGGCTCTGGTGGTACAACCCAGTGGCGACCAGCATTCCTCACTCTCAAGTTCAACCATTTTACCTGACATACAGTTTTGGTGCAGCCTGTTCTGCACTTCAGAGTCCTCTACCTAAGAGAGGTCAGCAGGGCTCGTGTATACACGATTTTGGTACCACTTTGGCCTGCAATATATTTATATAAGAAGTTCAAATGCAGATTGAACTGCAGATAATGTACAGGAGATCCAGTACAATATGTAAGTTGCTACAGTTGGCAAAGGATAAGATGGATCAATGCAGAGTCCCAGGAGTGTACTGTATACTGGTAAGGGATGATAGATTCCAAAAGAAATTAGTGTATATTGGCTCAACTAAATGATCAATACAAAAGAGGTATGTGAGCATCAATACAACCTTACGAACAACAGGCATACCATTGCCTTGTCCACATACGCTACCGACCTGGAAGTACGCGCGGACCTCCAGAACACTATGTTAATTAAGGCATATCAAACGGACAATATTCGTAGCCTGGAGGCTTTGGAAATATATAAAGCCAGCCTGACCAGCAAGTGTATTAACTTTAAAGACTGCAATACAGTATCACATATGCGGTGGTACCTTTATGAAAAATTCAGGCAAAGTTAACCTATATTAATTCATCTCACACTATGTACATATTAAAAATGTATGTGACATGATCATATATTTACAATTTTCAGTCTATCTACCATATGAATTTGGCTTACGTTATGAAATATTCAAAAGTTTAAAAATTGATTTTTCGAATATTATCATTCATTTTGGAATTCTGTTTTGTTAAAAAACCCGAAACAGGTCTTGGTGAAGGCCGAAAACGTTCAGAGTTTACATTACTGGTATTTGAAGGTTTTGTTTTTATTTGATTGCTCCAGTAATTTAAAATTTCAAGATAGTTATAATTGCCAATTGGGTTACCGTTTCTATAATTAGGTATTAAAATTTTTTGTTATAACTTTTATGCAATTCATTTTTGACTTACAATTTATGTAACGAATATTGACTATTTTTGAATATAATTATGAAACAATCCAAAAAGTGGGACATTTGTCAGAACAGTTTTAAAATTGGGACATGTTAAAAAGTAGGACTATCCTGCCTATTTCAAGATGTCTGGTCACTTTAAATTAAACAAATTTCTCATACATATTTTTAACTATTAAAGCTCAAAAACCAATTTCATTGCGGAACTCCAACTTTTAATGTTGGAATCCTAGGGTTTCACAGAATACAAGTTGGGAACCAGTGCTTTATATTTATTATTTATAACATTTTGACTTTACTGACACACAAAATTTTTATTTTAATCAAGGCCTTTGTTATAATTAAAGTATCATTTTAATTTCAACATTTAACAATTAGTTATTCCGAAATAACTTCTAATATATTATATTGTTTACATTTTATATAAAATATATAAATTTTAATTATTGTACAATTTCTTAAACTTTAAAATGTTGAATGGAGTTTAGCGTGCTTTTTCTTTAGTCTTTCATTCTGCTCTATGGGCACTAAATCATTTTTTTCTAGCCCATTCAGACCTAGTGGTGGGTGAAGGGGATTAACACATCTGGGACAAATTTCCCATTAGAAATTCCTGAGGTTGATCCAAAATCCTTCAGTGGGAGGCTGTTCCCTTTATCAGCTCAACCACTTGTCATTTAGTATTCGTGTATTGTTCGGTATGGAGAGAAATCAGTTTCAGTGCAACAAAATATGTAAATACTTTTATATTTTTGAAAACATTTAGATCGACAATGTTATCTAAGTGTCAACACCTTATTAAAATAACTAAGTTTTTTAGTAATATCCTGGTATAGTTTTTAGAACGAAAAACATTTTAATTTTAGAAATTATGATATTGAAATACCAGAAATTTTTTAAGTTAAACAGTTTTTCTTTTTTTAAACATATTATATTTTAATTTCATCAATGATAGAATAAAACTGGTTTAATATTTTTACATAATATCAAGAATATATATTGAAATAGAAAATGTAAAATATAATAATAAACCTAATAAAATGCATTATTTGTATTTTATCTTGTTTAAAAGCATAAAATGAACAACTTTGAATAAAAGTCATTAAATATTTAATTAATACAAATGTTTTCTGTTATGACTGCCATCTGGCAACGTTTACGTAAGTACTATATCCTGACATACCACATGTGTAAGTTCCACTCAGGCATGAATGTTTGCATTTATCAGTTTTAAAGAGAATTGCAGTTAAAAAATAGATTGCGCTCTATATAATTCTTGGCATAATATTTATTTTAAATTAAACAATCAATCTTTATTAAGCATACTGTATCAAAAATCCCAATTCACTCATTTCACAAATTTGTTTTTTTTTTTTTTTTTGCAATTTTATATTTCTTAAAATGAATACAAATACAGTAGACCCCCATATAACATGGGTTCATATAACATGGCGAAAAAATTGCTATCGCGTTCGTATAACACAGTAAAATGTCATCGCTGACTCGTGTCGCGACAGTATTGGTCGGAATCTGGACCAATAACGGATATTGTACAAACTGTTGAGTTTAAACGAGCACTGGACCTACTAAAAAACAATTATTATTCAACGGCCATAAAAATCATATTTTTATTAACGACGTCGCCAAAGTTAAGTGAAAAATTCGCCGATCAGGTAACATGCGCCTGCCATTCGACGAGCCGCTCCGCGACAAAAACAAGCTTAAGCAATGGCATCGTCAAATGGTGCACACTCGGTAAGTAATCCTACAATTTTTTGTTTATAGCATAGTTTATATGGATTATTCCCAAAAAATTATACATGATTTGGAAATGTTGAGTCAAATTAGTCTAGAATTGATTAATTTTATGGAAGAAAACCTTTCAAACAACCGTAGCCCCTAAACTGCACACGTGCCGGGCTATGATTGGCTCACGTATTTAAGTGACTCGTACAACACGGATTCATATAACACGGAACGTATCTACCATGTTATAGGGGGGTCTACTGTATTAAAGTTCTATCTTTTATTTTTTATAATTTCATGAATGCAAGATATACCAATAAATTCAATACAAGATTACAAGTCTTATTATATACTTCAATTATACATAATGATCAAATGAGAAGTTTATTTGAAAGGGTTCAAAATTTATGTATTCCTCATGACACATGGTCACACATGCTAGGATGGGTGTCGTCTCACACTGAAATAATTTATTCAAGTCTACTTATACTAACCTTTATTAAGTTTCTGTAAATATGAACTGATTGTTCTCCATGTAATTACATTCTCATTAAAGTTTTTTCTGCTTGCATGTCTTACTGAAAATTGATCGCTAAATTTTAGAAGTGTTTGTTTGATAATGAAATATGCAGATAACACCTGTCCAACCACTACCCAAGAACAAAAATCCTAGCATCATTACTGCATATATCAAAGCCTTTAACAACCAATTCATAGTTGCCAAATTACTCTTTACAAGTAAACTTTTTCATTTGATCATGAGTTAGGTAACAACTAAAAACATCTGTGTTCATTAAATTTCTATAAACATTTAAAGAAAAAAACTCTAGCTCTGCATGAGGTGACCTTATCACAGTGTAGACCATGCCCATAGGAGTAAAAAATAGTCAACAGAACCAATGGTCTACATGTAACATTTTCTGAAATATAGCCCCAAAAATCAGCTTGTTAAATACACAATAAGTTTAATGAAGCATGCACCATGATTCCAATCAAAACCTAGTAGTAGTCAGTGCAATGGAGTTTCTCATGTTTTATGATCTTTATCAATCTCTAGTAAACTGGAAAACATTTTATTAGAGCATTTTTTACCATTGTTTTGAGAAATAGTTCTGGATTTTATCAAGTTTTACCCATTTTTGAGGCTCCAAATCCCAGATAGGCTGATTTCGGCGGCTTTATCTTGCAAGGCATCACTTGTACACAATCAATTCCTTTGACATTTTTTACTCCTATAGGCATGATTTATACCTCTGATAAGATCCCAATCACCTTGTTGAAAAGCTAGAACCTTACCAAGAAAGTTGTGTTATAAGCCCATGTTACAATTTCAATTCTAAAAACCACAATGTAAAAAACAGAAGATTAATAAGAATTATATTTTCTAAATTTTCTATTATATCTAAAGTTCATTCTCCTATGGGTACAGTTAAACCTCTGAATGACACTTATCAGAGCTATAGACCACATCTATCAGAGCAAAAAAGTCAAAGAAACCATACCTTCACGAGATACAGCCCCGATACCAAGTCGCACCAATTGCATATCTCATTGCTCCGCTACGACTATCACAGCGAAGTTTCCTTCCAAAACTCCCCGAGTTGGTTTGCCAGATTAAACACGACTGGATATTGTTCCGACGTAGGTTCGGTGGAAGCACACCTCCGCACTCAAGATAGTCAGTAATAGGGTTTCTCATTTCCCAATCTTTTGCTTGTCCCGGGATTTCAGGAAAAAAGTGAACTGTTTTCCAGGATAGAATTAATTACTTTTAAGATATACAAAATATCTTGAAATCAAATGATATAATTATTTTTCATTTTTTTAAAGTACTTTAATATGTTCTGAACCTACAAAATCATATTAATAATGCTGTATAAGATATATATTAAAAATTACCTTTGAATTAAGTAGAAATTTTCACAAAGAAAAAATTAATTAAAGTTTGCTGGAAACTGCATACAGCAACAACAAAATCCTTTGAATTGAGTTGAAAATTAAAAAAAAAATGAACTTAGATCAAACTTCTAACGTAAAAGGAAATTTTCGTTTTTTAAATAAAACATAATACAAAATATTATTGAAAAATTTTTATAAGATAATTTTAAAAAGCAAAGATGGTCAATAATCCGATCACTCAATCTGATTCTTTTTTTAGTAATGAAAAGTCCTGCTACCGAAAATGCCCTTTCCGATTCAATTCTTGTGCGTGGAATCGTGTTTAATGCATTTAAGAGAAGACAGATGTTATGTTTTTTTCACCCGTAGCCTGGAAGATTTCTAGTTGTTTTTGAGATTGTAGTACTTCTTTTGCTCTCTAGTATTCTTGATTTGTCTACCTTGGCTGCCTTAATAGAAACATCAAGCTTATAGCCCAATAATTCAGCAGTTCGTTTGTCTTTAATAATCAGGTTTATAAAGAAAACCTTTATACTTGCAGATTTTGTACTCATTTGTATCCTTGCCCAATTTGCACAACCTGGTGTTACACTGTTATTGAAGCTACTGAATGTGGTTAAAAATTAAGATGGTGTAAGCACAATTATTCCAGATATTACAGGTTCTGACAATACATAGCTTATTTGTGGCAGGACATCTTTCAGAGTCCTGCCACAAATAAGCTACGTATTGATTATTGACCATTTGTGACAGGCCATAACAAACAGAAATTAAAAAAACTAATAAGTAGGTTTAAAATTAGTAAATACAAATGTATTCTGACAGTTTATAAGTTAATTATACTTTCTATTTGCAAAATTTCCTCAAACTGAACACAAAATAAGAAAAAAGTAAACTGTTAAGAAATTTGTGGGATTTCCCAGGTTAAAAAAACAACTGGGATCCCGTTTGAGAAACTCTATTCAGTATATACAGTTTATTTACTTTTGGAAATGATTAAGTTCCGGAGAGGTCTCTGTCAGCCTGTAGATTGGCTCTACTGCACGGTTCGTCCGGTCTCAGCACTTACCCGTCCCCGAGATATCTTGCAGAGGAGTATGCTCTCTCTCTCTCTAACTTCAGCGGGCTTTCCAAGTGTCCGAGCTTTCTGCATTACCAGTCTCGAGCCCTTTTCTCCCTCCTATCCCGCTCGCTCTCCAACTTAAGGAATTTTTGGATGGGAACCTCCAACCAATTACAGATCTTCCCTGCAAACAGCTTTCACCCAAGTTCCACTCAGATGGGATGAAGGTGAAGCTTACTTTCATGTCCACCCATCTCCGACGTGGGTGGTCACCCACTTGTTTACTACCAGGTATTTACCACCTGGCAAGTTGTTTATGACCGGACCACCCTCAAACCCAATTAGCGAGGTCGGCACTTCCTTTCTGTTTGCAAGCCAATACTTTACAATCACCTAAATGCAAGATTTCCAGCAATGAAACACCCAAATTAGTAATTCGAATGTTTTAGGCCACTCCTTTATGAGCTTTCTTCGGAAAATATGAAATGTTATTTTTGTTTTCCATTTCCCGAAGAAGGCCAATAAAGGAGTGGCTGAAAACGTTCAAATTACTGAATTGGGTGTTTCATTGCTGGAAATCTTGCATTTAGGTGAGATTCTATACATATCGTTCCAGTTTGCTTGTGCTATTGTGGTTTTTATCTTTACAATCACTTTAACTATTTAGTCCACTAGACTATTTGTGAAGTACTTGATGTTACATAGTTTTAGAGAGGTGTGGGGCTCACACCTCAAGCACACAACTACATGTAGAGCATTGATCGAGGCAAGCTATATCGACCGACATGGAGCATTGAGAATAGGCAGTATACTTGAGGTTTTAGTACTTTTCTATTCAAAGTGTACTAAAGTGCAAATAGGTAGTATACCAGTACAAGGTAAAATCTGACCCCTTGAGGTAAATAAGAGTCGCATATACAAGAATGGTTCCTCTGACTTGTTTGCTCTAAAAGGGGGGGAATCTACAGTTCTGCGGATAAGAAACCCGTCAATCAGAGTTTATACCTTACCCTATGTTTTAAGAATAGATTCTCCTAATAAAATCATTCAATTAAAAAACACATAAACAAAAGTGAAGCATGCTGTTGAAGAGCAAAATTACCTTCAGAATCGTTCACTCATTCGGTGAAGAGATGATACCCTAACCAAGCCCAGAATAGAAAAACTAATATAGCAGGAACAGTAAGAGGTAAAAGCAAACAATAGTACAACAGAGTCTTTTGATACATCGCTTCAGATATAAACTTCATAAAATTATTTATTTATACGATCTGTGTTATATATATAAGGCATTAAGCGCTAAATTAATTACTTATTTTAACATTTAACTGTTAACTAAAAGCTAATCTATTCATTTCTTATTACGACACACGTTACATCCTAAACTACAACCTAGCCGCCATCTTGCCGATGACGTAACGACAATTCGTAACGCGCCACCTGTCGTCCTTTTATTTATTTTATTTTATTTTTCTAAAATAAAAATAATTAATTGTTCTTTTTTCTTCATTTAAAAAATTACAACAATAATTTTACTGTATGTTTTGAATTCTAAATATTAATTTATATGCAGGAATCAAAGCCAACTTATAAATATCGTTTAGAAATGGTAAGCCCACCAGTGGCCAAGCGGTTCCGTTCCCGAACACTGGGAGTTCGGTCGTAGATTCGCGCCTCGCTCGGACGGGTTGACCACATGGAGTTTTCGGGGTTTTCTCCACGTCTGTAACGCCCGAATAGCGGTCAGTTACCATTAAAAAGATCCCTCCCCAGGCAGATCGCCCAAGTGTTGCATTGCCGTACCTTAACAAACAAACAAACAAGGGAAAAATGGCAATTAGTTTTTAAATAAGATATTAAGGGAAAACGTTGATAAAAATCTGAACGGAAAGGTTCTATTCAAGTTTGTCGTTAACCATTCTTTTCAACCTCCTTGTTAACGGCAATAATAATCTGTATCAGATCGATCCCGAGAGTTAATATTCGCTTTAATTGCTGGAATCTGCAAATATTAATGATATATTCACAAATTAACATAATTTCTATACCTTTCCGACTAAGGATGCCAACTTTCAGAGTAAGAAATTCCGAACGTAATCTGAATAAAGACTGATTTTAAAAAGGTGTCGAAAAAAATAACCTACAAACAATAAACAAGACAGTGATGGCGTCAGTCTACCACTGAGAGGACCCTCAATTGCACCCGGACGAGCAACCCTAAGAATTTTTCATGGGTGTCCATTCCGGATATGTCGGGACTACTCCCTTACTCTCCTGTCTACTCTTATAGTGGGACTGGGAACCCCACGATGGTCACGACTAAAACAGATTCTCTTATTGGCCACAAAACGGAGAGAGACAAAAATGAAAAATCCAAAACCCGGAAATGCGGAAGTTAATGCGGACGATGTTTCTACTTATCATCCGAATTATCGTCATTGAAAATAAATAATGAATAGCTTTATTCGTGTGACATATTCTATTATTTTTTGCCTTGTTAGAAGATCCGTTGGTAACCAAGAATAAAGAATATTATAAAGCCAATCTTTGCTGATCACGGTGTAACGCTTTAATATTTCCTGTATCAAATAATCAATTGTTAACGTTACAAAATACATAAACAATATGAGATAAAGCACTATACTAGAACCGATTTCAAGTGAGATAATGGAATATAACGATAGCCACCCCAGGAAGCTTTACTAGCTTTCTCTTTCAAGAATACAATACTTGTACCACTCAAAATTTGAGTTATAAAGTCAAACCTGTTTTTATGCGGTGGATAGGGACCGCATAAAAAAACGCATAAAAAAATCGCACGAAACTTCACGAGTGGCTATAAAAAATAGTTTTCGCAACACAATTAAAAAATACTTTTTTATGCGGTCAATAGGGACCGCATAAAAAAAGTCTCGCGTAGAAAATAACTCAAAACCGTACGAAATGGAATTTATTGACAACAGATGTCAGCACTTGACTGCATCGTCTCGTCTATCGCCTGTTTTACATATTTTTGTCCAGGTGGTGTTTTGTTGACTTAAAAAATAAATTATTTCATTTTTTACATATTCATGCAATAATATTACTATAATAAATTCATTTATGCTATAATAAGTTTATTTAGCTATAATAAGTCAACGTGAGACATGATGAATCGCACGAGACTAGTCGCCAACTATACCGCACAAATAAAAAATCGCACAAAAAAAACCGCACAAATTAAAAATTCGCATTAAAAAATCGCACAAAAAAGACCGCATAAAAACAGGTTTGACTGTATTTAGAAAAATTATCAACTAATTTCTAACAGACAAACACAGAGATTCCCTACCAAATCTCTTCATAAAACTTCAAAGTATATTTGATAATTTATTAATAATATTATGTAACAATTACACAACAATTAAATAAATAAGCAAACCAAAAATTTAATATAGTACTGGACCAATTATCTAGCTTCCAAAAACACAAACCGTTTTTCAAATGGTATAATTTCAATTTGGCGGGATATAGTGTGTTTATAGTGTGTTTATAGTCACTTAAATACATGACCCAATCACAGCCCGACACACGGGCTGTGATTGGCTCATGTATTTAAGTGACTCGTACAACACGGATTCATATAACACGGAACTTATCTACCGTGTTATAGGGGGGTCTACTGTATATCTAAATACAGTAATTAAAAATAGCTCATTGATTTACTTAAATTCTTATATAAGAATTGATAGAATAAATGCATTTTCTAATATAAAGATGTGTTATGTAAACACGACAAACATCTCTGTTAAGTGCTCAAAGTTTGTAAGTGGCAGTAACAACTACATAATAACATATAACAAAGAAGAATACAAGATGACATCATTACCCACGGAAGTGGCAGAGAGAGAGTACCAAGAGTAGAAGAATAAAACTCCTCACAAAAAGGGGAGAAAGGAACAAAAAGGTTCAGTAAGAAGTGGAAGTGGTATGCTTAAATTATTAAAATTTAAACAAAATCCAAGTACACAAAGCTGGAATGTCGTTTTCAACAGTAAATAAAAGAAATGAGCATAAAAAAATGTAAAATTTTATAAAAGGAATTAACCAAGAAATATTATTTAATTATAATAAAATACCTTTATTACTCAAAAATAAAAATGTAAATAAAATAAGAATAAAAATTAGGCAAATAAATCTCTGATAATAATACATGTTTACACAATTAAACAAGATGATTGTAGACGTCACAGCACAAACAAGTATTCAGTTTAAACCATTATGATATAAGAATACATTTCCATTATGCAAAATTAATATACTAATTGTAGTAATTAATGTAATATGCTTCCTATTTCAAACATACTAAATACTTCTATGATGTACTTCTAATTTATGCCCACGTAAATTAAGGAAAGCAAACTATTTCCAATTAGATACATCAATTAAAATGATATATTAACATATCGATTTCATATAAACCAAAATTCTTATCACTCTTAATTGCATAGTTGTTGCAATCAGCTATCAAACTGTTTGCATAATGTATCTCCTAAAAGATGAAGATCCCATTATTTTAATAGTTATGTTAACATACCAAACATCTTTAATTAGAAGATACACTTAATGTATTAATACTTATATAAGACGTAAGTATGGAGTGAGTCATTTTCAGTTATAACATACAAGACGACTAACTTTCATGTAACAAGCATTTTCAGAACAGCATCTTTATATAAATGCTATTATTTCGCTATTTAAAAATATGTCAACCGTAATTTCGACTGTTAGACCCAGTGTTGTTGATTTAAACACGGAATTGTGTTTGCAATGTTTTCTGCCTTCATTTACGTCAATATCGATGATTTACGGATGGCATTTTTTCAATCCTTGCTTTTGTACCGTCAAGAATGACGCTTACTTTATTAAACTTCTAAATAAATTGTACGTCTCTTTCGTTGAATGTGTTTATTGGATACATTTCATCCTCACCTTTTCTATGACAATTCCTTATTTATCGAATAAAACACCTTGCAATTCTTGGTTCTCGTTTATCGAGAACGATGGCTTTGTCAAACTGGCTGTTGCAATTTTCGCATTCTCAGCAGCTCTATTGTTTACTATTGTGAAAAGAGTTAAATTAAATTCGAAAGTAAAGTTAAAAATCTCAAATTCTTTAGAAAATAAAATATTTTCTGTGATAAACTACGCTGAAATCATCAGTTCAATTCTGATTGTAGTTTTCACATTGTGGGCTCAAGTTATAAATGTGTT
Source organism: Centruroides vittatus (assembly GCF_030686945.1). Taxonomy (NCBI): domain Eukaryota; kingdom Metazoa; phylum Arthropoda; class Arachnida; order Scorpiones; family Buthidae; genus Centruroides; species Centruroides vittatus. The sequence continues at coordinate 140,501 of NW_027121750.1, read as the reverse complement.
TTACTTTTACCGCGCGATAGAACAAGGAAAGATATACAAATACGAAACTCTTTTCTGCACTGTTGAACTCGGGATCTGGACGATATTACTCACTGGTATCCTTGTGAATATTGATATATTTTTCATAATAATTGCAATTACTGTAATGGAGTCTTTCAAGGCAGTATCAGAAGATTTGTATCAATTGAAAAAGTATAATCCGAATTTGCAATCGGAATTGGAAGCAATTATGGTGCGACACCACGAACTTTGGGTGTTTACTAGTCAACTCAACAGTCCATTTAATTATGTTTTAATTACTATGTATGGATGTTTACTAATGGAAACCAGTCTACTTTACTTTATTTTCGTATCTTCAAACATGAAATTTATTTTCAAAGTTTACACCGGCATTATTTGTGTTTTTGTAACTTTTCTGTGTATTTTATTGGGTGTATTTGCATCCGCTTTCACATCCAGAGTAATTTATCTTATTAGAATTAAGAGCTTTTAATTCGTTTTCAAACTAGATTAAATGTGTTATTTTTTTCAGATGCAAACTTCGTTTCAAGATATTAGAAGATTCGCCGATTGTCATCTCGAACTAGAACAGAAATTAAAGGTCAAATATTTCAGACCAAATTACAGAGTACCAGACCAAAATATCCGGCATGCTTGGGACCTGAAGTGTAGATTTTTGTTTTCTGTCTAAATTTGAACTTAAAATGTAAAATACACAATGCAATGTAAAGAACGAAACTGTGTTTAAACACACATTTTGTCAGCAGTGTGATACTGCAACCGGCTACATGGCTACTAGAGCTTCCGGAATTGAAAACTATCCAGTTTTTATGAATGCCGGATATTTGGTCCAGTAATATATTATCTTGTTGATTTACTTATTTCTTTTGATCTGTTGTATAATTATAATGCAATATTATTAATAATTTTTTAAACAGATTCTGAATTTTATGAAGAGATTTGGTAAAGAATCTTTGTGTTTGACTGCTGGAGATTACTTCAAAGTGACTAAAAAGTTTCCCATAAAAGTAAGTTTTTCAACTAAATTCCTTTTGTCACTTGTTGAATTTTTATACTTGTAATTGCATGTGTTTTATTTCAGATGGCAAGTTCTCTTCATTCTATCTTTTCTGGTATTCTAAATCTGAACAATTCTTTAAACCGTTGAAATTCATGTGTTTGAAAAAAACTCAATGTTTAAATAATAAAACGTGTAAATAATATGTTATATTATTGTGATGATCTTTACTGAATTATTATGTTTTGATTTATAGAAGAATTAGTGCTTTGTTCTTGTATTTTATTAATATTAATTAAGTGTTATAGTAATTATATATTATAGTTGTATCGCGTTTTATATTTTAAAAAAGTCAGAAACGAGTTGCTTAAGTTTCCCGGCGACATTTAAAATTTTCGTCGCGCCATCTGTTATGATATTTTATTATTAAAAACTTTATGTATGCTTAAATATTGTTTTCAATTTCAAGATTTGTGTTGTGATCATGTCTTGTATGAATTTTAGAGTGCACGTCTAGTGTCTAGTGTCTATAATATATAATTTTTGCAACACTTTTGATTTTATATTTTAAGGCTGCATTTTTACTTTATTTTTAATAAAAAATTTATAATATAACATAATCAAGAGCTACTTTATTTCAAATATAAAAGTTTATTTAAGGATAATAAATTATTACTTATAGGTGGTTGGTAGAAGTTTATTAATTAATTTGCCGGAGAAGCTAGTAACGGCGAGATAGCTCGAAGTATCGATTAGTTTTTTGGACGAACGTAAAAATATTATATCTGGTAAATTTGGTATCTCATATACATCGAAAGATAGAGGATTTGAATATTTTACTGAACACCAATGGCATTCGTCCTCTAAAACCGCAGATAAGTAGTAAAAAGTAAAGATATGCTATATTTGTTTCTTTTAAAACAAACAAATGTAGCCTATCTTAAACATCAGGGCCGGATTATCGCATAGACAAATGAGACAAATGTCTAGGGCCCGGTTTTTTGAAGCGCCCGATCGAACTGTCTATTTTGAAAAGTTTTGTAAATAAGATAGTTCACTTTTATGTTGGATACAATAAACAAATAAACAAAAATATATTGCTTTTTATATGGTTATTGTGAATTCTAAAATCTAAAGAAAATATGTTCTTATGTTTCTTCTTGTGGGAGAGGGAGGGGGCCCGATAAGAAGAAAATGTCTAGGGCCCCAAAGTGGGTTAATCCGGCCCTGTTAAACATTATAATTTCTATCAGTTACAGTGCATTAAAGATCAGTTTAGTGTTTAGTGAAACACTGTTATAAAATACGAAAGTAATTCTTAAAATTTCTGAACAAGAATACGAGACTCTGATGACAATAATGCACTTGTTGCCTGTCATAGTAATGGCGGCCATTGGTTTCAAATGGTGGCGCTGTAATCGGTATCTTTTCCAGTCTATTTTTATGAGTAGACAGCAGACGTTTAGGCCTTTAAAAGTGGCCTTCTAGGCGCTTAAAATAAACTTTTAAATTGCCTCGTTTAGGCTTTATAAACAAAAAATAGGTGGTCAAAATTTGCACAATGAACAATTGACGTATTTATCAAGACGATAATTTATTTATTTAACACATGTATTCCAAACAGAAATGCATGATGCTAACACAAAAGTAGACACACAACATCTTTACATTTTTTATTCACTCTGTTTCCCATAGTTAGCTTCATAATATATTACAAGTACTTTTTATAAATTTTCAATAGAAAAGTTGCAACATTTGTCACTGAGAATTAATTTATATGTAGAGAAAGAGCATTCCACATCTGAAGATAACGGACAGTATTTAAACCTTGGAAGAAAATGAACTGGGAATTCACTTTTCAGTTTTGCTCTTCTTTCCTGCCAAAATATCGGTCACAACAAACAGGCACTTTAATCCATACTCTATTGAAGCACTTATTTCAACTCTTTCTTCAGCTTTTTGCAACAGTGCCTACATCACAAAGTTTCTGCTTTGCTCTGTTGAAGAGATCAATTTGTTCATATATAGGTTTCCCACTGCTTTCAAGAGCAGTAATGATTGTGAAATAACACTTGATGTACACCAACTTGTTCTGAACATAAATGTCATTCAAAATTTTCTTGGCTTTAGTTACACAAACTGCATCGTTTGCTAAAGTGGCCAGAAGTTTTTGATACCAGAGAAATTTTCACTGTAGTAGTTGTACAAAATCTTAGCCATGTATATGCTAAGGAAAAAAATAGGCATTTGCCTAAAATTCACTGTCTACTTATGAGGCATGCACGGTTTAACTCTTGTCACTTGCAGCGTAATGTATACTTAACTTCCGGTTTTTTTTAACTCTTTTCGCTCTGTGGGCACTAACTGGAGTACTTGACTGTCCTCTTACGGGGGACTTTCGCAGGACGGTTGAAGATGTCGACTACTCCCAGCCACCCAAGCAAATACTTCGAATGTTAGCAGCGAGTAAAGCAAACCTATTGAGACTAAAGGAATTGATGGTGACGGTAACAAGGCTGTTTGACTCATGAGCCTGAGTGGTTCATTGGGACGGGCTTCCTTCCTGAGTAAGGGGGTCCCGCTGACCGTTTTTAGGCGAAGTCCCGAGTGGACGTTCAGCCAATTGGACGTGTCGAGGATTGCATCTCTGTCGTCTTAAAAGAAAAGCATAGGGTAACTTATAGCCATTAAGTGACCTATGTGCAGGTCAATATGCACCAAAACGGACGTATGTCCGATTTAGTAAGTTTGAACCTGGCTTCCCCAGGTTCGACATAAAAGAGTCCAAGACACCTAGTTGTAGTGGGGTGTCTGACCGCTTCCTATAATTCAAGCATAGTCTCTTTCGTACCCTGTAGGGCCTTGTGGCAGAGCAGGGACAACGTAGAGTTGTGTGTATGAGGGAGTTGTGGGCACTAAGAGGGCCTCTTTTAGCAAGTCCATTATGGATTTGGCCAGTCTACAATTTTATAAACAGAAAACATTATCAAATTTTATAAGTAATGTAACGTCATTCTCGAAACGTCATTGACGACAACAATTATGCAAAGAGATTTTTCGCAAATTGTTAACAAATCAACAATGCATATTCCATTGTCGTTTAGTTGAATCAAGACGTCGTTTTAAATAAGTCAGATAAGTCGTTTAATTAATATATATATATATATATATATATATATATATATATATTATGCATATTAGTTTTTAATTATTTACATTTTTAACAGTAACAGTTTATTCGTTGCTATTTTTATTTTGAATTGATAAATCTCGATTTAAAATACGAGGATAATCCCAAAAATAAGGTCTTCTAATTTTTTAAATACGAAGAAACGTTTATACAAAAATAAAGTTCATATCATTTTAAAGCTTGAACATTTATCTATTTTTCTACATTACGGTACAATCGACATTACGGTCGATGCATTTTTGTAGGCCTGTGGCAATTTTTGTATGCCCATGTCATACCAGCTCGCCGCCATGTCGTGTTAAACCGATTGAAATTCATTGCCAACTGACGGAAATGTGTGGCGAGTCGTGCACAGATGTCAAAAACATCTTCAAGTGGTATAGGGTGCAGCTGATCGTACTGAAATTCACGACAAAGAAAGAAGCGGGAGGCCGTCAATTTCCGACGAGACAGTCGCAAAGATTGAGCAAACCATGTGTGTAGATCGGCGAATCACTCTGGATGATCTCTGCATTTTGGTTATTGGGCTTTCCCCAAGCACAATTCATAGGATTTTAACGGAAAAGTTGCAATATCGGAAGGTGTGAGCCAGATGGGACCCGCGACGTGGCGGCGAGCAGGCATGACATGGGCATACAAAAACTGCTACAGCGCCTACCAAAATGCATCGACCGAAATAGCGATTATGTAGAAAAATAGATAAATGTTTAAGCTTTAAAATGATATGAACTTTATTTTTCTATAAACGTTTCTTTGTATGTAAAAAAATAGGAGACCTACCTTTTGGAATTACCCTCGTACCTTTTACTTCACAGAAAAATTTGACTTAATGACATGAGAATTGCATCGTTCATACTCGATTTTAGGTTATCGAATTAATCGAATAGCAACGAATATCCAGTTTTATTCTCCGATTGTTATTCTGTCGAGCAATCGGGGTCAGTTCCTGGAAATCAAAAAACTACCACAAAATGGGTATCGCCTTGACGTGGCTTTGTGTAATAAAGAAATTAAATTAAAGAAAAGGAAAAAATAAGAAATAAAAGAATAGTTACATAAAAGTTGAAAATATCCGATGGCAAAACACGAAAAAGTTGAGCCTGTTTAATCTGGACTAGGGTCAGTAGCTCTTATTCAGGTCTGTATCAGACGTGATCCTGGTCTGATACCACAATGTCCCACTATGTTGACCCCCTGCGAAAAAACCGAAAGACAAAATTGCTTTGTTTCTGCCAACCGTTAGTCCTATACGACATTAGTGCTGTGGTCTCCACATGGAATACGCAAAGTGATACGCCAAGTTTCCCTAATATAATATAAGTTGTACCCCTATAATATAATATAATTATTTTCGTCTTAAGGGCATGCTATCAAAAAAGTTTAGAGATCGCTGAATTAGTATACGTAGAGTTGACATATTTTCGGAAGATCCCTAAAATATATGAAAAATTGCTAAATTCTTTTTCTGCTAATGTCCCATTTAAGCGAAAAATTGTCCTAATTAAGCGTTCAAATTATGTATTACCCGTTATTAGAGCTAGGTAACGTGGCACCATCTAGTGGGAATGAGGGACGTTCGTATAACTTTTCTGTAGTTCAACCGAAATTCACCAAACTCTGGAAACATAAAGCAAATATTTCAAAAAAAGCATCCAAAATTGTCGAAATGCTTTTTTGTTATTAAGCGTCAAAGCGAAAAATATGGACACGTTTTTTGAATACAGTAGAGAACCGAAAATCGGAATCAATTGGTGACTGGGGTTGTTCAGATTAGTGATTTGTTCCGATTACCGATTATGTACGAATAAACATATTAACCTGTCCGATGTTCAAATTTTTCTCCGTTGCGTGTCGCTCCGTGTTGAATTTTCGTCGATTTTAAGCCTAACGAAAATTTTTATAATAATAATCGAGGCTATCGTATCGTTAAAAATTATTTCTTCATTTTGTACAAACAAAATAAATATACTGAAGAATATAAAAACATGAAAATTATACTTTAGAAGTAAATTTAGTATCAAAACGTTCGATTCAGCACGACACAGTCCGACTGAAAATCGTTCCGATTACCGGCGATTCCGATTACCGGGATTATGATTAACGAGTCTCTACTGTATAGCTCTTCTCAGAGTGGATTGTATTTTACAAAAGTAATTTCCTACAAAGGAAAACGTTATACCGAGCATATTCACACCAGATTCACGAGAATCTAACGTGGGAGTTATTTTTAAAAACCCGGACAAAAAAGTGAAAATGATACCCTAGTAGCTTGTGTTTCGCCCAGGCAATAACTTTTATGTTTAGCAGGAATTCTTAGTACGGTTTTTAAGGAACTGACTCGTCAAGGTAACTTTGAAATATATATCGATGACTTAGTAATACTTTCCGCAGTTGCCGAAATTGGTATGCAAGTACTAAAGTTAGTAGTATGGATCAACAATACTGTTATATTTAATTCAGAAGACATAGAAAGAAAAAGTATTAGGCTAAGTGGCCAGTAATACGGCAATAGAATGTTTACAAATGAGTTTAAATCACTGACATTTTCCGTGGAAATATCTGCCACCGAAATTTAGTTATTCGTTCAAGTATACCTTGACAGAGATAAGGTTGAAAAACATTAATTTAGCTAAAGAGATATTTTTACACGTTTAACTTCTTTTTTTCTAACCCTACAGTTGACTTGAAATATTGCATTTGATAAATTTATAAAATAATAATGTTCTCAAAAAACTTCGGAATGATAGAATAGTACTTAAATGTCTCTGGTTTTTGCATTAAATACGAAAACATATTTATTGTAAAATCGTCACAATGCAGGATTGCTATTTTAATCATACTTTTAATTTACTTCATTTAAAATATATTCTATTCACCTCAAATTAGTAGTGTCCTGCTCCTATACATCATACAGTCCTTTTACAATAGAGTCGCACCTGTCTAACACCTTTTGGTGGAAAATATTTGAATTGAAATAACATGACTCCTGGATTGCATCTGAAGATCTTATACAGTTAATCGAGGCCGCCTGCCCCTGAAATTTCCATACCCGGTCTCGGATTTTATCTACCTGACACCGGAGAATCTAAGGAACGTAATTAACATGTTCTACCCTAATTTTTAAAGATAATTCAACTTAAATTAACTTCTGAAATTTCAAAGAAGGGCGTGAATTTGTTTTACTTTAATTTTAGTTATTCGTTTAAGTATTATCGAGTTTAAGTAAACGAATTAATTTTCCCTCATCAAGAGGGAAAATTAATTCGCAGTATTAATCGAGTTTAAGTAAACGAATTAATTTTCCCTCATCAAGAGGGAAAATTATCTTAATACTGCGATTGGTTATTATCAGGATAAAATTAAATAGAAAACTTAGAAGTAGATCGAAGATACGAATTGAAGTAGAAACATCACTTTTATTCGAATAAAACGTAGTTTAAATTCCAGATAAATGAGACACACAGAAAAACGGCTTTCGTTTTCGACAGAGATTATTTTAAATTTAATAACTAGAAATCGTGTAATTCTGTCTGCAAATGTTAGATACATCAAGCAATGTCTACAGTTTATCGTCATAAAAATGAAATATAATTACAAATTACATTTTTATAATTACAAGCAAAACGTTCTATGTAACAACGAACTAACACTAAAATTAATTAATAATTTATTTATTTATTGTACAGTAACTGTGAGATATTTCGAAATAAACATTTCTCAGATACAAATAATAAGAAAAGGAACACTTAAATTTCTATTTATGATACTTAAATTTCCTGTATTTGTTCATAACATTTCCAACTTTAAAGAGGTTTTATGCAAATAACAAATGATTTTCTTTTTGGATCGTATTCAATACGCTTTTGGTGAGTGTCGTGGGTCTCAGACATACTTATAAAAGGAATATGTAAGATATAATTAATGTCATCTAAAAGTGAATTATGAATTATGTAACTCATTATTACTATTCTGAAAACAGATCTACAGATAACTACTTAATATTGTAAACGTTTATAAAAATTAGCTTGTCCTGAAATATTTGTGCTAAATTGCACAAGTGGTATGTAACTGCTACAACACCATTTTGCTGTATTAGTGTGGACAACAATGGCGAAGACGTATCCCACATGTTTTCTTTTCTTTATCGAATTTGCTAATTTGACCGTTACAATATTTACGACACTACTACGTATGATAGTATGTGAAGAGATAGTAACAATATGAATATTTAGAATTAATTTTTTTGGTTTCGTAATCAACTAATCTTGATCAGGAGTATCGTCTCCATCACTATTCGTATCTTATTTAGTTTTTAGGTTTTTCCAAAACCAACTTTTCCGATAAATGAATCAGCACAATCGTCATTAGTATTCTAAATCATGATTCATTATTTCCACAAACAGACTTAAATACAATATTTTCGGTTTTTACAACACTGTTTAATTATCAAGATTCAGAAGACTGTTATAATGTTCTATTGATTAGTTCGCAATTATCATTTCCTTTCTATATATATGAAAAAACTTATATTTAACGTTTCTAAGAATACGTATGCACAGATTTATCGCATTGTGTGGCTATTTTCTTTTTTCTACAACAGTATTATTGCATTCTATTCAATTGTTAGTATTTTGAAAACGCAAGTATAATACCCACGTTGTAATTGAGAACTGAACGAAATGTTGACGATAAAAATTTATAATGACGATTGTCTATTAGAATGCAACAGTGTGAAACTCATTTTAGTAATGGTTTAAATTCGATTAATTTTCCTTGTTCATTTCTCAACTTAACACATAACATAAATAAAAACTCGTTAATACTTCAGTTTTTATTAACACGTTTTGTGCTTTACATATACTACAATGTGCATCATTTACTAATTGCCATTGCGATTACACTAATTGTATTTAGATTCACATTGCGTTATTCATGGGCATAAATCAGTGAGTTCAATGGGGGCCCTCGTTGAATGTTTTGTTTTGTTTAATGATTGGTATTCCTATCAAACATCGTACAATGGTATTACAAAGCACGAAACATTATCACAATTATGAAATTCAATTATTTTTATCGTTGAACGTGGAGCAGAAAATGCATTGTTATTTTCGATACAATTTTGAACATTTTATTCAAAACACGCTGGTTTATTTATTGTGTTTTATGTACGAGAGACTTTATAAGATATGAAAGGAATATCGGGTGTATAATTTTGGCGAAATCTGTTTTATTCCAATATGGCATCTTTTTGAACTTCAACTGAAGAAGGATCGAAATTTATTAGAGGTTTTAATTATGTTACTCTTAATAAACAAACATAAGTTTGAACTGTTGTAAACACTTTGTTTCTGACATTGAAAACTATACGCGATAAACTTAGTCGATGGCTTTTATGATTTGTTATTCGAAAAGCCAATGGTAAAGGAATTTGTTTTCATACAACATGGCTAGATGATATGCAATTTACCCGGGACTCGTTACAGAATTGCTAAGTTTCTTAAAAGTTACTATTTTTTACGGAAATTCAGTGCAATTCGAGATGACTTTTTGTTCCATATTTTCTAGTAGAAATGATGTAGTTTGCCACAAAATGAAGAGAACGATTCGGTCTTCTAGAAAATTATTTAATTGAACGTTCCAGTTATTAGACCTTGTTCAAAATAAAAAAATGATTTTTCTCTTTTGAAGTGGAGCAGACTATGTTTGCAAAAAGTCACTTTTATTAGTCGTGTAGTAGATTTAAACTTACAACTGACAATCGGTCCATAGGCTTTATGTGGCGAATGTTAACCTCGAATATGTTTGCCCATATTTCGATTTTCAAAATTCTCCTTTCGACGTCACATCTATATTGTCAAGTTCCACAAAATAATGTTTAATAATCGTGCGTAACGTTTTAACTTCGATCAGAGACAAAACACTTCCTGAGTTATGAAGAGCTCTGCTCTATAAGATCCACCAATAAGACAATAATAAGTAGAATGTATTACAAAACAATAACTCTAAGTTTATGTTTTTCATTATAAATAATTAAATTCTTTTTAAAAACATTAATTTCTCTCAATTAAGTATTCGTTCAGATTTAAAATACCAGAAAATATGGAATGAAGAGAACTTCCCATCTATAATAAAACAGACGTTTTTAGAAGTGTGACAACTATTTAAATAATAAAAGTAAATTAATCAGTGTAACTCACTTTAATGGGAAACTTTTTGGTCACTTTGAAATAATTTCTAGCAGACAAACATAAAGATTCTTTACCAAATCTCTTCATGAAATTCAGAATCTGTTTGGTCAATTATTAATAATATTGTATGTCAATTATACAATAATAAAATAAATAAATAAACCAATAAGATAAGACAGTTTTGAACCAAATATCTATTTCGAATAAATTTTTGAAACCGGATATTTTTGAATTAGGCATGCTGTAATACTGAAGTGGCCCTAAAAACTGGAAGTGTCGCAAATCCGATCCCTTCCAGTCTCAAGTTTCCAGATATTTGGTCCAGTACCGTACAATTAAACTGTCTGACCTTTAATTTCTGTACTAATTTGAGATCACAATCAGCGAATCTTCTAATATCCTGAAAAGACGTCTGCATCTGAAAAACAAAATAAGGCATTTGGTACAATTTCACAATGAATCAAATACATACTCTTGATAAAGTACATTACGCTGGATGTGAAAGCAGATGCAAATACTCCTATTAAAATAGACATAAAAGTTGCTATGACACAAATAATGCCGATGTAGACTTTGAAAATATATTCTATTTTGGAAAACACGAAAATGAAATAAAGCAGACTTGTTTCCATAAGTATACATCCATATATAGTTGTTATAACGTAATTAAATGGACCGTTGAATTGGTCGGTAAAAGTCCAAAGTTCGTGGTGTTGTACCATAATTTCTTCCAATTCCGACTTCAAATTTGGATTATACTTTCTCAATTGATATAAATCCTTTAATACTCTCTTGAATAATCCCATTACCGTAGTCATAATGACGATAAAGTATGCACTGTGATTCACAATATTACCACAGACAAAAGTAATCCAGATCCCGACTTCAACGGTGCAGAAAAGAGCTTCGTATTTGTAATCTTTATTTCTTTCTATTGCGGGATAAATGTAAAACACATTGTAAACGTGACCACAAAATGTGTAAATTACAATGGAAGTTATAACAATAATTTCTGCGAAACTTATAACAGCAAAGATTTTATTTCCGGGGAATATAGAATTTGTTAATTGTATTTTTGAGTTTAGTTTAACTCTTTTTACAATACTAAATATTAATGCGGATGAAAATGTGAAAATTGCAACAGCCAGTTTGATGAAGTTATTTTCCATAGTCGAGTACCAAGAATGGCAAGGTGTTTTATTCGATAGGTGAGGGATTGTCATTGCAAAATTGAGAACGAAATGTATCCAATAAATTGCTTCAATAAAAGAAACATAAAATTTCCACAAAAATTTACAAAAACAATTGTAACTCTTGATGGCTCAAGAACAAGGATTGAAAACATTGCATCCGTAAACCAAAGAAATTGACGTAAATGAAGGCAGAAAACATTGGAAACATAACTCTTCATTTAAATTAACAATGGTGGATGTAACAGTCGATATTACGGTTGACATATTTTTATGTAGCTGTAACAATAGCTTTCATATAAATATAATGATTAATATCCTCGTCTTCTAATAATGTTATTATGGTTTAAAATTTTTCGTTATATCAATAGTTTTTCGAGTGAGTTTCAAGAATAAAATAGTTTTTAAACAATGGTTAAACGTCTTTCTCGTATGATTAGTTCTTAACAGCAAATTCTGAATAGTAAAACAAGAGTCTTGTTCTTTTGTATACGAATTATATTCGATGTCTGCGTTAGCACGACAATAGTCTTTCGAAATCTGAAGTTACTGTTGTACGTGAATTAAATGCGTTCTTACGTAAAACACTTATTATGTGGACGCCAAACATACAAAATCGAATTATATTAAGATGGAAATGAGAAATTGCTTTCTGACTATAAATATCCTCTATAGACAGTGATAGTACTAAATTTAATATGTCATAAAATAAATGAAATCGATTTTTGTCTTCTTCCATTGTATTTCATATGTGTATTTTTGAGTCTTATTTCATTTCGATAAATTTAAGATGGTTTTCTAAAGTATAATTATCTAATTATTTCACTTGTAATTAAAGGTAACTATATAGAATAGCTACGTAATGTTATTCTCGTTCATTATCTATAATTACAAGTAAAATCTTTTGTATTTATATTCTAAAAGAATATTTTAAACTGATTAAAATGGAATACATTTCCAAACAATCGATTTCGGTTATTTTATGGTATATTGACTATAGTACTATCGATGTCTATAAAATATATTTATAGGCAAAAAGCAATTTGATATTATGAACTTAATAGAATTAAATTTTTATTTTCGGCATCATTTTACAATCCATGTTTTATGTAAGAGCGCATTTAATTCGTATAAAATAGCAATCTCAATTTCCAGAATGTTTTTACAATATTTCGTTCTTTGACAGAATATTTCAGATGATTATCTCAGATTTCTCTAAAATAATTTAATTTAGATACCATTCCAACTGCACTTTCATCTATGCTTTTCTATTTCCCATAATTATATAAGTTTAATTTATAATAGTCAAAAAATTGTTTTTTGGATATTAAGCACGAACAATAAATTTTATTATATACGATTTTATTCACATAATTTTCTGGTATTTTGGATTGTTTAAATTATACATTTTATGAATATAAAGAATATTTCATGTTGCATGATTAGTATTACTGCGAATTTTATTATTGGATTACTTCATTGTTGTATAAAATAATAATAATAATAATACCAGCAATAGAAAATAAATAATAGAAAATAATAGAAGTAATAGAAGTAATAGAAAATAACAAATAAAATACGCTTATTAATCTTAATGTTACGTTAACAGTTTAACGTAGTTAGTGTATACAGTACATCAGCTCATGCATCACATGCTGGACGTCTTTCAACTTGGGCACCTGATTGCCTTTCTTTGTGCTACAAAATAATGATAATTGTTTAGTATATATTTCCAGTTACGTATTTTAATATACAAAATTTATAACCTGCAAATAATTTGTAATTATTTACATTTTTACAGTAACAGATTATTCGTTGTTATTTTTATTGTGAATTGATAAATCTCGATTTAAAATACCTTTTACTTAATAGAAATATTTGGCTTAATGACATGAAAATCATATCGTTCGTACCCGACTTTAGGTTATCGAATTAATCGAATAGCAACGAATATCCAGTTTCTGGAAATCAAAATACTACCACAAAGTGGGTGTCGCCTTGACGTGGCTTTGTGGCTTAACGTGTGAAAATTTTATCGAAGTTCTAAAGATAATGTTTTCGATAGACAAAGAACACCAGATACAAATTTCACAAGTATTTTCATGCAAGTTTCGTAAAGCGGTGTTTTGTCACTTTCTAAAACCACACAGAAACACGCGACATTAAATGTGTTAATACCTTCGCTTTATACAGGCGAAACTAGACACACGTTAAACACAAAATGAAGTGCACTAACTTTGGAGGAAATCACAAATATATCGATTTGACCTATAACTAGATACGTGACATCGAGTAACTCGAGTCTATGTTTATCGATGTAGTTAGCCTGGACGAGCAGTTTGAGCATTGATATGTCACAAATGAAAGATTATAAGTGATTTATCGTTGAGAAAAGAAAAAAAAATATGATAAAAAGTACAGATAAAAAAGAAAAGTGTAATAAAGAAATTAAATTAAAGAAAAGGAAAAAATAAGAAATAAAAGAATAGTTACATGAAAGTTGAAGATATCCGATGGCACAAAAGGAAGGAGTTGAGCCTGTTTAATCGAGCATGGTCAGTAGCTGGTATTCAGGTCTGTATCGGACGTGATCCCGGTCTGATACCACTATGTTCCACTATGCTGAGCCCCTGCGGAAAAACCGAATCGCCCGAGCAAAAGACAAAATTGCTTTGTCTCTACCAACCGTTATGCCTACACGACGTTAGTGCTTTGGTCTCCACGTAGAATACGCAAAGTGATACTTGGGATTACGTCAAGTTCTCCTTATATAATATAAGTTGTACCCCCTATAATATAAAATAATTATTTTCGTCTTAAAGTATGCGATCAAAAAAGTTTGGAAATCGCTGAATTAGTATACGTAGAGTTGACATATTTTCGGAAGTTTCCTAAAATATATAAAAAATTACTAAATTCTTTTTCTGCTACTGTCCCATTTAAGCGAAAAATTGTTCCAATTAAGCGTTCACATTATGTATTCCCGTTATTAGAGCTAGGTAACGTGGCACCATCTAGTGAGAATGAGGGACGTTCGTATAACTTTTCTGTAGTTCAACCGAAATTCACCAAAATCTAGAAATATAAAGCAAATATTCCAAAAAAAGCACCCAAAATTGTCGAAATGCTGTTTTGTTATTAAGCGTCAAAGTGGAAAAAGTGGAAACTTTCGTTTTCTTAAATATATCTCTTCTCAGATTGGATTGTATTCTTTTGTAGAATACAATCCAATAATTTTTTGTAGAAAAATAATTTTCTACAAAGGACAACGTTATACCGAGCATTTTCACACGAAATTCACGAGAATCTAACGTGGGAATTATTTTTAAAAACCCGGACAAAAAAGTGAAAATGATACCCTAGTAGCCTGTGCTTCGTTCAGGCAATAACGTTTATGTATTGTACTTTTAAAATCTTACGTATTGCACTTTCAAAAAAGTGCCCGAAAATTTCAAACTTTCTATACTTTTGTGACTTTTAAGAAGTCTAAAAAATTAAAAATTCCAAAACATTGATAAAAATGAAATAAAATTCTTTCAACGGGTCAAGAAAATCAAACAAGTATATAGAGAGAAAAAAAGTTTTTTTTTAATTACATCATGTTTATCCCTAAATGCATTTCGCCAATTTTCTTTGGCCTCTTCAGTAGGGCTTACCTAAGTACAAAAGAATGATCATTCAAAGAGTGTACAATCATAAAGGTCAGACACCGTCTCTTATTGGTTGTTTACAGTCCCTATACCCGATTAGATTTACCCAGCATTCCGCGGGCAAGACACCATTATTCAAATTAACGGCGTTATTCTGTCTGACGATTGTAAAGTGTTCTTTAAATTTTCTTTTTACACGATTTTTTCTTCATATACTATTTTAACATCATTAAGATCGATATTACAATTATGAGTGTTACAATGCAAAAATACCGGTGAGGTGTTAACCTTGAGTTTTATTGCAGCCAGATGTTCGGATAGTCGAACTTTTAACTTCCGTTTTGTTTCTCCCACGTAGAAACTTGGATTTTTACACGTGCATTGCAGTTTATACACCATTCCTTCTTCTTCCAACGGATTTTTTTTAATACTGTCTATTTTCATCAGTTCTGACAACCTATTTTTTGGGTAGCGGCCAATTTTATTAAGTTCTTATAAAAAAATTTTGATATTTTTCATATATTCCTTTGGTATATAGAAATGATATGTACTTTTTTACTTCCTGTTTCTTTTTAACTTGAAATCTGTTCAATATAAAATCATCATGCCACTTTTTTAACAGTTTGCTTGGGTATCTATTCAATAAATACTTTTTGTTTACCGATTCGATTTCTTTTATTCTTACGTTAGATTTTGTCGTTCTAGAATAGATTTTTCTTATTTCCATAATGTATATATTTCGTTTTTGGCTTATCGGGCAATATGATTTAAAATTTATAACTTTTCTGGAGTTACGTGGTTTTCCATATTTTTTATATTCTAGGTGGTTATTAAAGCGTTTAATTGTTATATCCAAATAATTTATTTGTTTATATTTTTCAATCTCATAGGTGAATTTAATACCTGAATTAAGGCTACTTGCTTGTTCTAGTATTTGGTCGGGTGATGTTATTTTACTGTCATATATAAGTATTAAATCATCTACGTATCTTGCCAGAAATTTTATTCCTATAAGATTTGATATGGCTATGTCCATGTCTATCATAAAGATCTCTGCCAATTTCGGGCCAATGAGTTTGAGTTTGAGATGATCTGTAAGGATTTAAAAAAAATTTCCATGATGATTTTATATTGAACAGATTTAAAGTAAAAAAGAAACAGGAAGTAAAAAAGTACATATCATTTCCATATACCAAAAGAATATATGAAAAATATCAAAATTTTTTTATAAGAACTTAATAAAATTGGCCGCTACCCAAAAAATAGGTTGTCAGAACTGATGAAAATAGACAGTGTTAAAAAAGATTTGTTGGAAGAAGAAGGAATGGTGTATAAACTGCAATGCACGTGTAAAAATCCAAGTTTCTACGTGGGAGAAACAAAACGGAAGTTAAAAGTTCGACTATCCGAACATCTGGCTGCAATAAAACTCAAGGTTAACACCTCACCGGTATTTTTCCATTGTAACACTCATAATTGTAATATTGATCTTAATAATGTTAAAATAGTATATAAAGAAAAAAATCGTGTAAAAAGAAAATTTAAAGTACACTTTACAATCGTCAGACAGAATAACGCCGTTAATTTGAATAATGGTGTGTTGCCAGCGGAATGCTGGGTAAATCTAATCGGGTATAGGGAATGTAAACAACAAATAAGAGACGGTAACTGACCTTTATGGATTGTACACTCTTTGAATGATCATTCTTTTGTACTTATGTAAGCCTTACTGAAGAGGCCAAAAAAAATTGGCGAAATGCATTTAAGGATACACATGATGTAATTAAAAAAACTTTTTTTCTCTCTATATACTTGTTTGATTTTCTTGACCCGTTAAAAGAATTCTATTTCATTTTTATAAATGTTTTGGAATTTTTAATTTTTTAGTCTTCTTAAAAGTCACAAAAGAATAGAGAGTTTGAAATTTTCGGGCACTTTTTTGAAAGTACAATACGTAACATTGTGAAAAGTTCTGACTCCATTTGTTTTTCTTAAATTCCTTACAATAACTTTTATGTTTAGCAGGAATTCTTAGTACGGTTTTTAAGGAACTGACTCGTCAAGGTAACTTTGAAATATATATCGATGACTTAGTAATACTTTCCGCAGTTGCCGAAATTGGTATGCAAGTACTAAAGTTAGTAGTATGGATCAACAATACTGTTATATTTAATTCAGAAGACATAGAAAGAAAAAGTATTAGGCTAAGTGGCCAGTAATACGGCAATAGAATGTTTACAAATGAGTTTAAATCACTGACATTTTCCGTGGAAATATCTGCCACCGAAATTTAATAATTCGTTTAAGTATGCCTTGACAGAGATAAGGTTGAAAAACATTAATTTAGCTAAAGAGATATTTTTACACGTTTAACTTCTTTTTTTCTAACCCTACAGTTGACTTGAAATATTGCATTTGATAAATTTATAAAATAATAATGTTCTCAAAAAACTTCGGAATGATAGAATAGTACTTAAATGTCTCTGGTTTTTGCATTAAATACGAAAACATATTTATTGTAAAATCGTCACAATGCAGGATTGCTATTTTAATCATACTTTTAATTTACTTCATTTAAAATATATTCTATTCACCTCAAATTAGTAGTGTCCTGCTCCTATACATCATACAGTCCATTTACAATAGAGTCGCACCTGTCTAACACCTTTTGGTGGAAAATATTTGAATTGAAATAACATGACTCCTGGATTGCATCTGAAGATCTTATACAGTTAATCGAGGCCGCCTGCCCCTGAAATTTCCATACCCGGTCTCGGATTTTATCTACCTGACACCGGAGAATCTAAGGAACGTAATTAACATGTTCTACCCTAATTTTTAAAGATAATTCAACTTAAATTAACTTCTGAAATTTCAAAGAAGGGCGTGAATTTGTTTTACTTTAATTTTAGTTATTCGTTTAAGTATTATCGAGTTTAAGTAAACGAATTAATTTTCCCTCATCAAGAGGGAAAATTAATTCGCAGTATTAATCGAGTTTAAGTAAACGAATTAATTTTCCCTCATCAAGAGGGAAAATTATCTTAATACTGCGATTGGTTATTATCAGGATAAAATTAAATAGAAAACTTAGAAGTAGATCGAAGATACGAATTGAAGTAGAAACATCACTTTTATTCGAATAAAACGTAGTTTAAATTCCAGATAAATGAGACACACAGAAAAACGGCTTTCGTTTTCGACAGAGATTATTTTAAATTTAATAACTAGAAATCGTGTAATTCTGTCTGCAAATGTTAGATACATCAAGCAATGTCTACAGTTTATCGTCATAAGAATAAAATATAATTACAAATTACATTTTTATAATTACAAGCAAAACGTTCTATGTAACAACGAACTAACACTAAAATTAATTAATAATTTATTTATTTATTGTACAGTAACTGTGAGATATTTCGAAATAAACATTTCTCAGATACAAATAATAAGAAAAGGAACACTTAAATTTCTATTTATGATACTTAAATTTCCTGTATTTGTTCATAACATTTCCAACTTTAAAGAGGTTTTATGCAAATAACAAATGATTTTCTTTTTGGATCGTATTCAATACGCTTTTGGTGAGTGTCGTGGGTCTCAGACATACTTATAAAAGGAATATGTAAGATATAATTAATGTCATCTAAAAGTGAATTATGAATTATGTAACTCATTATTACTATTCTGAAAACAGATCTACAGATAACTACTTAATATTGTAAACGTTTATAAAAATTAGCTTGTCCTGAAATATTTGTGCTAAATTGCACAAGTGGTATGTAACTGCTACAACACCATTTTGCTGTATTAGTGTGGACAACAATGGCGAAGACGTATCCCACATGTTTTCTTTTCTTTATCGAATTTGCTAATTTGACCGTTACAATATTTACGACACTACTACGTATGATAGTATGTGAAGAGATAGTAACAATATGAATATTTAGAATTAATTTTTTTGGTTTCGTAATCAACTAATCTTGATCAGGAGTATCGTCTCCATCACTATTCGTATCTTATTTAGTTTTTAGGTTTTTCCAAAACCAACTTTTCCGATAAATGAATCAGCACAATCGTCATTAGTATTCTAAATCATGATTCATTATTTCCACAAACAGACTTAAATACAATATTTTCGGTTTTTACAACACTGTTTAATTATCAAGATTCAGAAGACTGTTATAATGTTCTATTGATTAGTTCGCAATTATCATTTCCTTTCTATATATATGAAAAAACTTATATTTAACGTTTCTAAGAATACGTATGCACAGATTTATCGCATTGTGTGGCTATTTTCTTTTTTCTACAACAGTATTATTGCATTCTATTCAATTGTTAGTATTTTGAAAACGCAAGTATAATACCCACGTTGTAATTGAGAACTGAACGAAATGTTGACGATAAAAATTTATAATGACGATTGTCTATTAGAATGCAACAGTGTGAAACTCATTTTAGTAATGGTTTAAATTCGATTAATTTTCCTTGTTCATTTCTCAACTTAACACATAACATAAATAAAAACTCGTTAATACTTCAGTTTTTATTAACACGTTTTGTGCTTTACATATACTACAATGTGCATCATTTACTAATTGCCATTGCGATTACACTAATTGTATTTAGATTCACATTGCGTTATTCATGGGCATAAATCAGTGAGTTCAATGGGGGCCCTCGTTGAATGTTTTGTTTTGTTTAATGATTGGTATTCCTATCAAACATCGTACAATGGTATTACAAAGCACGAAACATTATCACAATTATGAAATTCAATTATTTTTATCGTTGAACGTGGAGCAGAAAATGCATTGTTATTTTCGATACAATTTTGAACATTTTATTCAAAACACGCTGGTTTATTTATTGTGTTTTATGTACGAGAGACTTTATAAGATATGAAAGGAATATCGGGTGTATAATTTTGGCGAAATCTGTTTTATTCCAATATGGCATCTTTTTGAACTTCAACTGAAGAAGGATCGAAATTTATTAGAGGTTTTAATTATGTTACTCTTAATAAACAAACATAAGTTTGAACTGTTGTAAACACTTTGTTTCTGACATTGAAAACTATACGCGATAAACTTAGTCGATGGCTTTTATGATTTGTTATTCGAAAAGCCAATGGTAAAGGAATTTGTTTTCATACAACATGGCTAGATGATATGCAATTTACCCGGGACTCGTTACAGAATTGCTAAGTTTCTTAAAAGTTACTATTTTTTACGGAAATTCAGTGCAATTCGAGATGACTTTTTGTTCCATATTTTCTAGTAGAAATGATGTAGTTTGCCACAAAATGAAGAGAACGATTCGGTCTTCTAGAAAATTATTTAATTGAACGTTCCAGTTATTAGACCTTGTTCAAAATAAAAAAATGATTTTTCTCTTTTGAAGTGGAGCAGACTATGTTTGCAAAAAGTCACTTTTATTAGTCGTGTAGTAGATTTAAACTTACAACTGACAATCGGTCCATAGGCTTTATGTGGCGAATGTTAACCTCGAATATGTTTGCCCATATTTCGATTTTCAAAATTCTCCTTTCGACGTCACATCTATATTGTCAAGTTCCACAAAATAATGTTTAATAATCGTGCGTAACGTTTTAACTTCGATCAGAGACAAAACACTTCCTGAGTTATGAAGAGCTCTGCTCTATAAGATCCACCAATAAGACAATAATAAGTAGAATGTATTACAAAACAATAACTCTAAGTTTATGTTTTTCATTATAAATAATTAAATTCTTTTTAAAAACATTAATTTCTCTCAATTAAGTATTCGTTCAGATTTAGTATACCAGAAAATATGGAATTAAGAGAACTTCCCATCTATAATAAAACAGACGTTTTTAGAAGTGTGACAACTATTTAAATAATAAAAGTAAATTAATCAGTGTAACTCACTTTAATGGGAAACTTTTTGGTCACTTTGAAATAATTTCTAGCAGACAAACATAAAGATTCTTTACCAAATCTCTTCATGAAATTCAGAATCTGTTTGGTCAATTATTAATAATATTGTATGTCAATTATACAATAATAAAATAAATAAATAAACCAATAAGATAAGACAGTTTTGAACCAAATATCTATTTCGAATAAATTTTTGAAACCGGATATTTTTGAATTAGGCATGCTGTAATACTGAAGTGGCCCTAAAAACTGGAAGTGTCGCAAATCCGATCCCTTCCAGTCTCAAGTTTCCAGATATTTGGTCCAGTACCGTACAATTAAACTGTCTGACCTTTAATTTCTGTACTAATTTGAGATCACAATCAGCGAATCTTCTAATATCCTGAAAAGACGTCTGCATCTGAAAAACAAAATAAGGCATTTGGTACAATTTCACAATGAATCAAATACATACTCTTGATAAAGTACATTACGCTGGATGTGAAAGCAGATGCAAATACTCCTATTAAAATAGACATAAAAGTTGCTATGACACAAATAATGCCGATGTAGACTTTGAAAATATATTCTATTTTGGAAAACACGAAAATGAAATAAAGCAGACTTGTTTCCATAAGTATACATCCATATATAGTTGTTATAACGTAATTAAATGGACCGTTGAATTGGTCGGTAAAAGTCCAAAGTTCGTGGTGTTGTACCATAATTTCTTCCAATTCCGACTTCAAATTTGGATTATACTTTCTCAATTGATATAAATCCTTTAATACTCTCTTGAATAATCCCATTACCGTAGTCATAATGACGATAAAGTATGCACTGTGATTCACAATATTACCACAGACAAAAGTAATCCAGATCCCGACTTCAACGGTGCAGAAAAGAGCTTCGTATTTGTAATCTTTATTTCTTTCTATTGCGGGATAAATGTAAAACACATTGTAAACGTGACCACAAAATGTGTAAATTACAATGGAAGTTATAACAATAATTTCTGCGAAACTTATAACAGCAAAGATTTTATTTCCGGGGAATATAGAATTTGTTAATTGTATTTTTGAGTTTAGTTTAACTCTTTTTACAATACTAAATATTAATGCGGATGAAAATGTGAAAATTGCAACAGCCAGTTTGATGAAGTTATTTTCCATAGTCGAGTACCAAGAATGGCAAGGTGTTTTATTCGATAGGTGAGGAATTGTCATTGCAAAATTGAGAACGAAATGTATCCAATTAATTGCTTCAATAAAAGAAACATAAAATTTCCACAAAAATTTACAAAAACAATTGTAACTCTTGATGGCTCAAGAACAAGGATTGAAAACATTGCATCCGTAAACCAAAGAAATTGACGTAAATGAAGGCAGAAAACATTGGAAACATAACTCTTCATTTAAATTAACAATGGTGGATGTAACAGTCGATATTACGGTTGACATATTTTTATGTAGCTGTAACAATAGCTTTCATATAAATATAATGATTAATATCCTCGTCTTCTAATAATGTTATTATGGTTTAAAATTTTTCGTTATATCAATAGCTTTTCGAGTGAGTTTCAAGAATAAAATAGTTTTTAAACAATGGTTATACGTCTTTCTCGTATGATTAGTTCTTAACAGCAAATTCTGAATAGTAAAACAAGCGTCTTGTTCTTTTGTATACGAATTATATTCGACGTCTTTCGAAAAGACTATTGTCGTTAGCACGACAATAGTCTTTCGAAATCTGAAGTTACTGTTGTACGTGAATTAAATGCCTTCTTACGTAAAACACTTATTATGTGGACGCCAAACATACAAAATCGAATTATATTAAGATGGAATATGAGAAATTGCTTTCTGACTATAAATATCCTCTATAGACAGTGATAGTACTAAATTTAATATGTCATAAAATAAATGAAATCGATTTTTGTCTTCTTCCATTGTATTTCATATGTGTATTTTTGAGTCTTATTTCATTTCGATAAATTTAAGATGGTTTTCTAAAGTATAATTATCTAATTATTTCACTTGTAATTAAAGGTAACTATATAGAATAGCTACGTAATGTTATTCTCGTTCATTATCTATAATTACAAGTAAAATCTTTTGTATTTATATTCTAAAAGAATATTTTAAACTGATTAAAATGGAATACATTTCCAAACAATCGATTTCGGTTATTTTATGGTATATTGACTATAGTACTATCGATGTCTATAAAATATATTTATAGGCAAAAAGCAATTTGGATAGAATGAACTTAATATAATTGACTTTTAATTTTCGGCATCGTTACAATCCATGTTTTATGTAAGAATGCATTTAATTCGTGTAAAATAGGAATCTTAATTTCCAGAATATTTTTACAATATTTCATTCTTTGACAGATAATTTCGGATGATTATCTCAGATTTCTCCTAAAATCATTTAACATAGATACCATTCCAACTTCACTTTCATCTAGGCTTTTCTATTTCCCATAATTATATAAGTTTAATTTATAATAGTCAAAAAATTGTTTTTTGGATATTAAGCACGAACAATAAATTTTATTATATACGATTTTATTCACATAATTTTCTGGTATTTTGGATTGTTTAAATTATACATTTTATGAATATAAAGAATATTTCATGTTGCATGATTAGTATTACTGCGAATTCTATTATTGGATTACTTCAGTTGTTGTATAAAATAATAATAATACCAACAAGAAAAAAAAAATTTAATCTTAAACGTAAAGTATATAAAAAGTTTAGTTTTGAAAACTTTTCTAGATGTCGTGAGAAATTCGCTGAATTGGCTACACTTAGGCCAGGAACACACATGCGTAAAATTGTGTGGCAGAAAACTGAATCAGAAATCAGCTTTTAGTTCAATTTTTTGTTTTGCGCTTTTATGGCAGAACACACATACGTAAAAATACTGGCCGAATAGGAAACACCACTGCCACTAACGGTGCTAATTTTATTAATTTTTTTTCTCTCATATATCTATCCCTTTGTAACTTCCATTTTTTCTCCGCTTCCTCTGCTATAATATAGAAAATTTAAAGTACAGTAAAACCTGTTTTTATGCGGGGGATAGGGACCGCATTAAAAAAACGCATAAAAAAAATCGCACGAAACTTCACGAGGGGCTATAAAAAATAGTTTTCGCAACACAATTAAAAAAATATTTTTTTTACGCGGTCAATAGGGACCGCATAAAAGAAGTCTCACATAGAATATAACTCAAAACCGTACGAAAATAGAATTTATTGACAACAGATGTCAGCACTTGACTGCATCGTCTGGTCTATCGTCTGTTTTACATATTTTTGTCCAGGTGGTGTTTTGTTGACTTAAAAAGTAAATTATTTCATTTTTCGCATATTCATGCGATAATATTACTATAATAAGTTCATTTATGCTATAATAAGTTTATTTAGCTATAATAAGTCAACGTGAGACATGACGAATCGCACGAGACTAGTCGCCAACTATACCGCACAAATAAAAAATCGCACAAAAAATCGCACAAATTAAAAATTCGCAAAAAAAATCGCACAGAAAAAGACCGCATAAAAACAGGTTTGACTGTAATACATTTGTATTCCGAATTCAAATAAAGAAAGTGTTACCAAAATACTAGGCCTAAATATCGATTCTACTAGACCCACCTGTTATTTGAAATTTTGCATCCATAAACGTTGTTTAAATAGTGTTTTTATACATGACACTGACGTGGTCAAACGGATTCGATAAACCCCTCTATTTCATTTATTTTTCGTTTTTTCGAGACTGTCACAATTATAGGGTTAACTCTCATTGCCGCCATTGTTAGAATAAAAATTACGTGTCTACTTTGATGTCACAGAAAAGACTTCTCTTTATTGGAGGAATTTTGGCGTAAAAATTTTACGGCGTAAAAAGTAGAGATATGCTCTACTCTTTTTTCAGTTCTGTTTCAGCCAAAATTTCAGAAAAATTTTTACGCTTTCTGTTTTATGCTAGATTTTATGCCGAATATTACGCATGTGTGTTCCTGGCCTTAGGCTTTACTGACTGCTGTCTAATCACGCCTATTATAATCATGTCTCCAACCACGTCTCTATTGTATTAGTTGTCACCGCGTGCAGTCATTGTAAACTCGTACTGTTGTCATTACATGCTATCGTTGTGTTGTGCTTTTTAGCACCACTATAGTAGTAGTGAAGTGCTTATGTTAGGACTTTTGTGTGTCTGTCAGATTTTTAGAAAGTGAACTAATTAATGAAGCATTTTTCGTTGGAGTCGATTCGTTATTTAAAGGATTTTCTAATAAGGAGAGAAATTATTTTCAGCAATACAAGATTTGACGTTATCAAACAATACAAGTACAAGAAGAATTCATGCGATTATCAACAGATTTATAAAGTTCAGTTGAAAAATGATTTGCGAAGAATGTAAGTATTTCTCATTACAATTAGACCAGTCAAACAGAATTAAATACATAAAAATGCATCACAATATAAGGGCAGATACGGACTAAGAATTTTTATATTTTAATTTTTCTTTTATGTAGAATTTCCATGCAGTAGCTAATCCATCCGCATCTCTTGCCTTAATACAACCATCTCTTAATTTACTTTCATAGATTTCAATCTTTTCTTCTTGCAAAGCTAATTATGGGGATCGCATGGTCTTGAGGATAGTTTGCTTCACTCCATTGAACTACAGAGTCCTCCGCTTGTGCCATACTTGACAAAACTGTGTTGCAGTGCCCTTTATTAATGTCATATCTGTGTTCCTTAAGTCTAGTAGCTAAATTCTTTCTTGTGACTCCAATATAGTCCTACTTAATTCCTAATTGCTGATTTTCAAACGGAATTCTATATACGCCCGCTTTGTTTCTTTCTTAAGCATGTCTTTGTCATTTCTGAACATACTATATAAATTAGGAGCTGTTTTGTACACTATTTTGGAGTGTTTTTTGTTCGATACTTGCTTCACGATGCCCTTCATGTTTTTATTATAAGTGAACTTGGCGATTTTCAACTGATTTGTTTGGGTTTTTAATCTTTTGCCTTCTTGATATCTTTTAATTAGCCGTTCTATTGTACTTTTTTATATCCGAAGTTTGACTCTATTTCTTTGATTCTACTAATCTCCTTCATCCTGCCTAATTCATTAGAGCAATATAAATACGCTCTTCTAATGGGTGCACGAAAAGCTGACAGTTTGTATCCATACGGGTCGTTCGAGTTAGCTGGAATGTAAAGAGGACTGTGTATAGGTTTTATGTAAATACCCGTTGTTATACAATCTACTTTCAAATGTGTGTCTATATCCAGAAAATGTATTCGTTGATGACTTTTTTGCTATAGTTTAAGTTTTAATCCATAATTGTTGGTGTTGTTATTTACTTGTACGAATTCGTGTATTCTCTTGCCGTTTTTCCAAGTAATGCTCACATCGTCCACATATCTTTTGTAAAATACAATATCCATTATGAATCCATTAATAATGTGTTTCTCCAAGTTGCGTAGAACTAGTTCACATAACAATCCTGACATCGGGCTTCCCATAGATACTCCTTTCTTTTGTCTGTATGCTTGTGTATCGAAACTGAAGGACTCACAGCATACTAATTTGGCTAATTCCATCATATCAATCGCAAATGCACCAACTTCCGGTTTTATGTGGAGCATAAATTCCATTAAAGTTTTATAACAGGATTCTATTTTTATGGATGGATATAGGTTTTCAAAATCCATAACTGACCCAACTTCTTCACCAAGTAAAGTTAATTCTTGTAATTTTTTTACTACATTCGTCAGGTTTTGTGCAACGATAACATTGTTGCCTAATTCATCTGAAATGAATCTATGTGAACGTTTTTCCAGAATGTATGTGGGTCCTTTGCATTTCTCCACCACAGGTCTGACCTCTTTGCCTCCCTGCTCTCATTCAGTTCTTTTAAGGATTTGTTATAGTTTTTTCTTTCCAATATAACTAAATGCTTACTTTTGTCAGCTCGTGTTTGGACCAACTCATTGACAATTCAAACCACCGTTTTGTTCGTTTCAGCGTTTCATTTCAAATATTATTGTTCTGCGGCTGTAATCCTTACATGTATAAGTAAAATTGTAATAAATTTTAAACCTATTGTTTTATGCATGCTTGTCGGCTGTTTCTGTACCTGTAAGTATGTTTTTGAAGATGTATTATATATTTGCCAATTATTAAATTTAATAATATTATTGTAAGTTTGATTATTCAAGGATGAAAATAATATTTTTAGCATTTACAAAATGTTCCTTATTTTCGTCTCATATCCCTGAACAAAAGTATGGATATTTTGTAATTGAAATTTGAATTGAATGAATTGGGAAAATTATATGAATAAATACAAGAAAAATAATTTACAATAAACGATTTCCGTTGTAGACAACACAGCCGAAACCAGCATTCAATTTAAACCATTCATAGAGATTAGAAAATATAAAGCTCCATTATGCCCAATTGATGTAATTGGCATAATGCATTCCATGTAGTAAGTAATGTTGTTCAGGTGTAATATTTCAAATATTTATTTAACTTATCAATGATTCATTCCTTACAATAATCTAGAAAAGTAATCTTCCTTGTATCTATATCTAATTAGATCATACTTTTAATATTTTGATTTCACATAAATTTAAATTTACTACCATTTTGAATTACTGGTAGTATTGTTATTATAATAGTCTGTAATTAAACTGTATAACGAAATTCATTGAAAATTAGCTGCAGATTATGTTAACTTAACAAACATCTTTATATCAGAGTGCACACATATTTCATCTTCTATATATATAAATGAGAATGTTTGTTTGTTCGCCATACATTCCTAGGACGTTCGACCAATTACTACGAAACCTCGCAGTTACGTTTATTTAAACCTAACTTAGATAATGCTGTACATCGCATCCCAAAATATCTATTGGATTTCTGTAAATGAATTAATTTCTATCTACATTCAATTTGTTTGCATTACATGTAGCGCCATCTATTGACAAAATTTGACACAAAATAATAAACTAAATACAATTGTTATAAATAGGATATAATTTAAAAAAATATATATATTGCATTCGCTTAATTACCGCGATAATAATAAAGCGTGAAATACATGTACTGAGTAATTACTGCAACAGGTAGCATATGGCACTTGACTGTATGCAAATCAAGTGTTATTTTGTAAAAAATGTATAAGTAATTAATTTTCCACATCTGATGACTCGGGGTGTTTTTATTTTTAAACAGTATTTTCTTAATTCTAATAAGCTCCTCCAGTAGAAGATTGTATAAAACCACCGAACTCTGTTAGTCTGTCGTGAGTTGGGGAATGTCAAACTGGTCGGTGACATGGAAACTGAGCTACGTTCAGTTATTACATATAAAATATCAAGTTTTCTCTAACGAACAGTTTCGTTTCACAATACAGTTATTAGTAATTGGCAAGCGCCAAATCCGACAGAGGGCGCTCAAGATGGCTGCCAAAACAGGTAAGGAACCGACTATGTGTTTGTTCAATGCCTGAGCCGATTCAGTTTCCATCGGTGACGACTACTGCAATGACCAAATGGGAGAAAACAAATCATATTAAATATTTTAAGCAGTATACACCATGTTCCAATATAAAAATATAACTATTATGATAAATAAAACTTTGTTCAGTGTTGTTGTTAGAATTTAATCCACAAAATACGATGTGTCCAGTATCCAAAACGGTTTCACCTTGTACAAGACAACGTTTCCTGTCGATTCCTTACCTGTTTCGGCAGCCATTTTGAGCGCCCTCTGTCGGATTTGGCGCTTGCCAATTTAGTAAAGGAAGATATTTTATGTATTTATTTCTTAATAAATATCTTCCTTTTAACATTTTCCTTAACCTATCTACGTTTATGTAAATTCCATTGATTCTGTGATCTAAAAAATATGTCGACCGTAATTGCGATTTTTAAGCCCAGCGTTGAGTATTTAATAAATACGTTGTGTATTTAAAATATTTTCAAATTTTCGTGACTTGAAGTACTTTTTTCTAAAACGTCTGTGGGAAACAATAATATAATTGTCCATTCAAATAAACAATAAGTATTTCATTGATCTCGCTAATTCCGAATCCGATGTCCCGAATTCTTATCATACCATTTCTAACCGCAACGTTTGCCATTGGAATTCTAACTACGGTTTCCCTTCGATTTTAGAATAGCAATCTGCTGATGAAGAATACGGAAGGAACTAAGTTGATACTTATGTAACCCAATTTTTAACATTATTAAATTCCAACGATATCGTTCTGTTGCTTACTACACAGACACAGACGATGCTTACTACACATTCAGTTTTCAAGATGCATTAACTATTGCCGAAAAATCTTTACTGTAACGAATTATTTACCACTAAATTATTAATTTTACTTCATTACAATTAGTACGCTGAATGAAAAATATGATGACAGGAAACTTTTTAGTTGTAAGACCCAGATGTATAAAATTAACAGAAGAAATATGTTTGCAGTGTTTTTTGTCTTCAGTTACGTCAATGGCGACGGTTTACGGGTGGAATTTTTTTAATCCTTGTTCTTGTCTCGTAAGGAATGATTTGATCTTGTGGAAAATTGTAAAGAAGTGTTTTATTTCCTTTATCGAGTGTTTTTATTGGGTACATTTTGTTCTTACTTTTTTTATGACAATACCTTACATATCGAATAAAACACCTTGCTATTCCTGGAATTCGAATTACAACAATGACATCTTTATTAGAATATTCTCTGCTTTAGTTGCATTAACATTAGCGTTAGCATTTAGTATTATTAAAAGAGTTAAACTAAATTCAAAAATAAAATTAAGAAATTCATATCGCTTCTCCGGAAACGAACTGTTTAATGTAATTAATTATATACGAGTTATCGGTGTGTTCGTAATCGTAACTATGACGATAATGTTTCAATTTATAAACATTTTTGTAGTTTATCCAGCTTTAGATAAAGGGAAATTCTATAAATACGAGCCACTTTTCTGTTGCATTCACCTGGGAATCTTTATCAACTTAGTTTTTGGTGGTATGATATATCTCGTATTTTTCCTTGTTTTGCTTTTTCTAATAATAATAAACGAATTCGAAAAGCTGTCAGAAGATTTATGCTTGTTAACGAAAGACAATTCAAATTTGAAATACGAATTAGAACTAATTATAATACAACACGACGAACTTTGGAATTTCACCAATCAACTGAACGGGCCATTTAATTACGTGCTGACAGTTTTGTACAGCTCTTTATTAATCGAATCTGGTTTAGTTTTGTTTATTTTCATCTTTACTGAAATGAAATTTGCTTTGAGACTGTGCATTTGTGCATTGTCTGTTGCATTAAGTCTTGTGTGTATTTTAACCGGATTCATGCCGTCTGCTCTTACGTCTAATGTATTTTTGTTAAAAATTACATTTACTGGGTGACATGAAATAAATTATGTACTATTATTTCAGATGCAAACGTCGTTTCAAGATATCCGAAGATTCGCCGATTGCGATCTCAGATTGGAATAGAAATTAAAGGTTTATTTGGACTAATAATATTTATTACATTTTATTTAATTATTTTACGTTAATATATATAAAATATCGTGCAGATTCTGAATTTTATGAAGAGATTTGGCAAAGCATCCCTTTGTTTATCTATGAATAATTATTTTCTCATTAATAAAAAATTTCCGGTAAAAGTAAGTTCTTTTTATTAGATTTCGCAACGTTGTAATTACATTTAATTCCTTTATAAATACAAATTGTTTTTTCATCTTTTAAATATTTCAGATGGAAAGTTCACTTCATTCAGTGTTTACTGGACTTTTGAAAGTAAAGACATCTGCAGCACTAAAAAGTCATTAATATTAATACGTTTTATAATATACAGGTACTCCTCACTTTACGACCGAGTTTCGTTCCGACGACTATGTCGTTAATCATATGTGACAAAATATTTATTAAATAAATGTTAAAGAAAACATTCTTTCATTAATACAACTGACTGAAAATTAGGAAGAGAAATCAGATTTTATGGTCTCTCATTAGACAGACCGATATGTGGACAATCCGCGAAAATATTGAACATGATCTTAACATTACTTTGCTTCAATTATTTAGAGTTCATCGACCTGTTTGATCACCGCCACGTAGAAAATTATAGAATTTAATTTCTCACAAATGAAGTTTTCTAGATAAAGGCAATCGCACTATCGTTCTAGATAAAGACAATCGCTTCTGTGATGTGAATTGAAATGAGAACTTGACTATATTGGCCGCGGCGGATTAGCTTTGACTTTCAATTTGGAGAACCCTGATTAGAGTTTATGCATAATGTGGTACTGCTCTTCAAGTGGAAGAGGCCCCTGTTGATCATTAGGTGATGGAATACCGGATA
Organism: Centruroides vittatus; assembly: GCF_030686945.1. NCBI lineage: Eukaryota > Metazoa > Arthropoda > Arachnida > Scorpiones > Buthidae > Centruroides > Centruroides vittatus. The sequence goes on along the minus strand of NW_027121750.1, from coordinate 108,929 downwards.
GGGCTGTCCCCACTTAGCTTCATGTGAACTTCGGTATAATGGCCCTTTCGAGCCTTAAATTCTACACAAATATAAGATGGCATTATGTTCATTATAGGCATTGTTATAAAACGCAACATAAGTGAAATACTACTTTTTAAAAATGTATTTTAGTAAAATAATTTCGTTATAAACGAAATTATGTTTATATTTCATATGTAGAAATAAACATATTCATATTCATTAAATTATGACTCGAATGTCATCACGGTAATACTCGTAAGTGAAATTTTCAAACTATCGCGACATTTTCTGTAAATTCGGACGATTAAACTCATTTTTATTAATATGGATCTAATATGGAGTAATATAAAAATCTTCGTTAGTTTAATTCTAATTTATTAATAATTGTACACAGTAAACAATATTATAACATAAATTATTGTATATTTTATAAATCACATCATAAATGCTAATGAAAGCTGTAATATAGACAATTAATAAATATTACCGGTATATGAAAACTTTCCCATTTTCCCTTTTCTGCTGTTTTTGCAAAGTTTTCTCCTACAATTTTTTATTTTGTTTGTATTATTATTATTTTGATAAATCATCTGAAATTTTCTATTAAAGAATGAAATATTTTGAAAACTTTCTGGAAATTGAGATTGCTACATTACAGGAATCAAATGCTTTCTTACATAAAACTTGGATTGTAAGGATGCCGAAAATAGAAATTCAATTATATTAACACTGTAATACAATTGATATGCTTAATATAAAAGAACCACTTATATTATAATGAATATCCCAAAATGATTTCTGCCTATAAATAGTTTCTATAGACATAGATGGTACTATATCCAATAAATCATAAAATAAATGAAATCTATTGTTTGGAATTGTGTTCCATTTTGATAAATTTAAGATATTCTTTTAAAAGTTTCTTACTTGTAATTATAAGTAAAGATCGAGAATAACTTTACAAAGCTATTATATATCGTTATCGTTAATTACAAGTGAAATAATTCGATAATTATACTATAGAAAACCATCTTAAACTTATCAAAATAAAATAGGACTCAAAATATACAACTTTGAAATACAATGGAGAAATACAACAATGGATTTCATTTATTTTCTGATAATCGTTGGTAGTATATACCAACGATTCTATAGAAATCGTTGATATATAGTACCAAGGATTTCTATAGAATATATTTATAGGCAGAAAGCAATTTCGGATATTAAACTTAATATAATTGGATTTTGTATGTTTGGCGTCCACATAATCTGTGTTTTATATAAGAAGGCGTTAAATTCACGTACAACAGTAACTTCAGATTTCGGAAAGGCTAATGTCGTGCCTCCGCAGACATCGAATATAATTCGTATATAAAATAAGAAGACGCTTGTTTCAGTATTGAGAATTTGCTGTTAAGAACTAACCATACGAGGAAGACGTTTAACCACTGTTTAAAAAGTATTTTATTCTTGAAACTCACTCGAAGATTGCGAAACCTCCTCCAACTAATGAGGACCCGAATGCATGTTTAATAGATTACATTAATTAAATAAATGTTTTCGGTGTCACTTTCAACATTACAGTTTCAAAAGAAGTGAATGCCAAGTTCATCTAACCCATTACGATAATTTGGCTCTTGTGGATGTATAGTGTTATAAAAACGTTATTATAAAAATACATCTCCATTATCCGGAAAAATGCAGTAACAATTTTGCCATTCATGTTCTAAATTCAGGTATTTAAATTTATTCTTTACACCAATCGATAAGAGCAATTAAATTATTTCTAATTTATTAGATCTATTTAAATTACGTTGTAATATATTGATTTTGCATCAATTTCAATTTATTACCGTTTTCGTAAAGTGGTAATATTGTTCTTATTACAATCAGCCAAAAAATATTTGCATAAATAAATGCTACGCAATGAGTCGCCTATTGTGGCAAACAGCGGGTTTTTATTAGAATATACTTACTGCATTAACATCTACATAATGGTGTAAGAGCGTGAGCTTCATTTTGTTATTACATATACAAATTATGAACTATTGATATAACGAACAATTTTAAACCATAATAACATTATTAGAAGACGAGGATATTAATCATTATATTTATATGAACGCTACTGTTACAGCTACATAAAAACATGTCAACCGTAATATCGACTGTTACATCCACCATTGTTAATTTAAATGAAGAGTTATGTTTCCAATGTTTTCTGCCTTCATTTACGTCAATTTCTTTGGTTTACGGATGCAATGTTTTCAATCCTTGTTCTTGAGCCATCAAGAGTTACAATTGTTTTTGTAAATTTTTGTGGAAATTTTATGTTTCTTTTATTGAAGCAATTTATTGGATACATTTCGTTCTCAATTTTGCAATGACAATCCCTCACCTATCGAATAAAACACCTTGCCATTCTTGGTACTCGACTATGGAAAATAACTTCATCAAACTGGCTGTTGCAATTTTCACATTTTCATCCGCATTAATATTTAGTATTGTAAAAAGAGTTAAACTAAACTCAAAAATACAATTAACAAATTCTATATTCCCCGGAAATAAAATCTTTGCTGTTATAAGTTTCGCAGAAATTATTGTTGTAACTTCCATTGTAATTTTCACATTTTGGGGTCACGTTATAAACATGTTTTACATTTATCCCGCAATAGAAAGAAATAAAGATTACAAATACGAAGCTCTTTTCTGCACCGTTGAAGTCGGGATCTGGATTACTTTTGTCTGTGGTAATATTGTGAATCACAGTGCATACTTTATCGTCATTATGACTACGGTAATGGGATTATTCAAGAGAGTATTAAAGGATTTATATCAATTGAGAAAGTATAATCCAAATTTGAAGTCGGAATTGGAAGAAATTATGGTACAACACCACGAACTTTGGACTTTTACCGACCAATTCAACGGTCCATTTAATTACGTTATAACAACTATATATGGATGTATACTTATGGAAACAAGTCTGCTTTATTTCATTTTCGTGTTTTCCAAAATAGAATATATTTTCAAAGTCTACATCGGCATTATTTGTGTCATAGCAACTTTTATGTCTATTTTAATAGGAGTATTTGCATCTGCTTTCACATCCAGCGTAATGTATTTTATCAAGAGTATGTGTTTGGTTCATTGTGAAATTTGATTAAATATGTTAATTTGTTTTTCAGATGCAAACGTCTTTCCAAGATATTAGAAGATTCGCTGATTGTGACCTAGAATTAAAACAGAAACTAAAGGTCAGATAGTTTAATTCTACGGTAATGGACCAAATATCTGGCAACTTGAGACTGGAAAGGATCGGATTTGAGACACTTCCAGTCTTTAGGGACACTGCAATTGAAGTCGTGCAAAACCGAAACAAAAAAAGGTGGAAATACAGCTATTACAGCATGCCTAATTCAAAAATATTCGGTTTCAAAATTTATTCGAAATAGATATTTGGTTCGATAGTAAATTAACTTGTTTGTTTATTAATTTATTTTATTATTGTAAAATTAATATGCAATATTATTAATAATTGATCAAACAGATTCTGAATTTCATGAAGAGATTTGGTAAAGAATCTTTGTGTTTATCTGCTAGAAATTACTTCAAAGTGACCAAAAAGTTTCCCATTAAAGTGAGTTACACCGATTAATTTACTTTTATTATTTATATAGCTGTCATACTTGTTAAAGCATTTGTTTTATTTTAGATGGGAAGTTCTCTTCATTCCATATTTTCTGGCATACTAAATCTGAACCAATATCTAAATCAGAGAAATTAATGTTTTTGAAAGACCCCCGCAGTGAATTCTCGTCAAAAATAATAATTTTTATGAAACTTAACAATTCAATAACCAGTCTTTTATAATGTGTCAATTAGACCGATTCTACATTTTATAAAGGAAGTGCAATGAAGAAAACCATAATCTCAAAGCAATTTCTCCAAAGCTGCAGGAATTCAAAGATGTACTGTACAACTGTAAAAATCAAATGTAAAGTTATGTTGCGAAGAAATATTGATGTATCTTTAAAACTAGTAAATGGTTCCATAGGCGTTCCGTAGGAATTGGTGTTTCTTTCAAATTAATAAGGCAGTTTTTTTAGGTTACCAGGCTTTCACACTGCTCAAACTACAATCATAATGCAAGTAAATAAAGGAACAAAACAAAGTGAAAATACATGATAAATACATGTGACTGAACTAATTGCAGTACTGAAGTATTCTAAAATATTTTATGAAATTGTTCCTTTGAGATTTATTAGGTTAAAGGTTAGCAAAAACGTATCGAAAGACATACTTCATCAGAAGGCAACTGTTTATAATGTTTGGAAGTCGATGGTTTATCCAAATTTGAGAATTTTTTTACTCTTTCATTATCTCCAATCTGTTTCTGCTAATCAATCCAACTGCTATCAATATTGGCAGATCTTTCGTTTCATCAATTTTCTGTAAAAAGTAACAGTTTAATGTTTCAAAGCACTTTATGTAAGTAAAATAATTGATTTCTCTTTTAGTTTCCGATTAATATAAACGATTGACAGTAAACAGTACTTTGTTATATACGCGTTAATAAAACTTTTGTATTCTATTTTACTGAAATTCACATTTAAATTGTATATTGTGATATAACATTAGTTTGATTAAATATCTGCGTATTGATATGCAACTGTTACTAACGTTGAATGTACTAATAATAATAAATTGATATCAAACTTAGAAAAGAAAGTTTGGAGGGTTAATTTATAAATTTTACTTTATACTTTTTATATCTTAAATACTTAATAAGTTATAAATTTCATTGTCTGCCTTGAAAACAGAAAGTCGCAAATATTACGGTTATCAAATCATGAAGATTAGACAAGAATACCTCACACTGTAGACAACAGGTACACAGCATATCATTCTCATATTTATAATATTCCGACAATATGAAAATCTTTTTCTCATGCTCATTGGATCACATAAATCCATTAATCGATTAAATAATGATTGGATGGTCTCTAATTAATTGATTACTTTTTATATGATCAGTAATAGTTCCAATATTATTACATAAATTACCATTGAAGTAGATGGAGCGTCATCAGTATGACTGTTCTTATGCTCTACCCAATTTTTCTTCGAGTTTGTACTAAAGGACATTGATGACATTCGAATAGTGTTTCAGAAGCATGTGTAATTTTTTGTCCATCATTTTCTTTAACGTGTTCCTCAAGAGATACTTTCGTTGACGAGATTGATGCGGGAGAGTGCAAAAATATCCTGTTCTAAGATAGCAATAGGATGTGACGTCTGTGTCTTCGAAATTCCTACATAATTGAAAAATACGATTAACTAGACAATTTCATTTAGAGTTTTCTTCTTATTTTTTAAATTCCACTGGAGAGAAGATCGGTATTCTAAGCCGATAATTAAAGACAGTAGATCATTATACGCATTGTTTTATAATCATGCGATAGAAATAATTTAACAAATATTAATTAAATCGCTTTATCAATCTTCAATTATATGGTCAAGTTCATAAATACATGTAAATGTCCAAAGATATTTACATTATACTAAAAAGTATTAAATCACAGAGGAATATTAATATAAAAGTATTTTAGAAGCATTGTTTCCAAATAAGGGTATCTGCAATTGAAAAACCCAATTGATTGAGATTTAGGGTAGTACGTTCAGCATCTAATCAGATGAACTTGGATGGATTACGGCAGGGGTCCCCAACCCTATGCCCGCGGGCACCATAGCGCCCGCCGATCGTTTTGTGTGCGCCCGCCGCTGTGCGACCACAATAAAAATAAAAATATTTCAGTTTTCAATAAAATGCTATGTAAAAGTTTTTTCATTTTTAATGATTAACCACACAAAAGTAAAAATGGCATCCAACACAGATAAAAGCACAAAGCGAAATGCGACCGATCTCTTTTTCCTCTCGCGCCAAATTTTCGCCAACCAAATTTCCCATACCTAAAATGAAATTAATCGGTCCGTTTCTATGGTTGCTGTGACAATGCAGACATTTGTCTGGAGCTCATTCAGCGTTGCCATATTTGGCCACTTTGCGCCAAATTTGGCTACCCTTTTTTTAGTTTGGCGTAAAAAATATCATTTGGCGCATTGGCTACTTTTTGGGTTACATAAATTTGACATGGCTACATTTTTGGCTACATATTATTTATAAATATATTACTTGAATAAAAATCACTTTAAAATGGTGTTTCGTCGTTTTTGATTAATTACAGACCCACATAAAACAAATATTTGTTTTATTATGTTTTTCAAATTATGCTTTTTTTCGAATACATTTTTGTTTGTCTCCTTTATAATAAATGAATATATCTATTTTTAAGTAAAAATTGAAAGTGTCTGTAGAATGTATTTTTTTAAATATCCTTTTTCGTGACAAAGTTTTAATACTTATTATTATAATCTAGACATGTTAATCCTTAAATAATAAAAGTAGAACAAAAATAATAATTTTCCTATTTCAAAGAACTTCTCAAACCATAGTTATTTAATTTGAAAGTTGACTGACATTTCTTTATTAAACTAATATGTGCATTTTGCATATATCATGACCCTTCATCAATTTGGTTTTAGGTTTTTCTGTTTTAAAAGAATATTTTAAGCAATTTTAACTTTTTCCTTTTTAAACTCCCCCTCCGTAGGCACTAAGGCCTTTTTAAGCAAGCCCATTATGTATTCGGCCACCATACAATTGGGCGGCCAGGTGATGAGGGACAGGGCCCGACATATCCGCTTGGACCATCCTGAAAAATTCCTGGAGATTTTTCAACCCGATCGGATTCGATCCCGGGTCTCTCCAGAGGGGGTAGTTTGGAGGGATTGAGATAGAAATTTTGGATCTTCAGAACGACATTATCCTAAAATCCATTTTATCAGATGAGAATTTCTGGAATATAGTTGAAAGAAACAAATTTCCATTCTTGAAAAAAGCAGCATATAAAATAAAATCGTTTTTCGGTTCCACATACTTGTGTGAATCATTGTTTTCGACAATGAACATTATAAAATCAAAGTACAGATCACGACTTACAGATGAACACCTTGACGATTGCTTACGAGCAGGAATAACATCATACTCTTCTAATTACAAAGCTAATGGCCAATGAAATGCAATGCCAAAAATCACATTGACTTTGAGATTTATATTTTTTTATAAAGAATTTTTATACTTTGTAGATTTTGTATGCATTGTTTAGTAATTACTTGTTTTATAAAAATTATTGTTAATATTCTTGTGTATGTTAAATTACATTTTTGGAATTAAATGTTTTTTGTATATCATGTGTATGTATTATTAACTATGTCCAATTCTAAATTCGCCTTGAAAAAATAAATGGTGCCCGCCGTCCGACCGGTATTCTAAAATGTGCTCTTAGGTACAAAAAGGTTGGGGACCCCTGGATTACGGTGTGGGCCGTTATGTATAATACCTAAATTCACCAGCGACGCATTGCTCTGATTTTTATGATGATAATGGGATTGTAGCTGGACCCAATTTATGACCAAGAAATAAACATAATCGTTTCACTCATTGATTTCACAATTATGCATTTTTGTCGTGTGTAACAGCTAGAAAAGTAATTTTTATAACATAATATTCCAGATATAAATACTTTTTAAAGCATATGATATTTTTACCTGAGATGTTAATTCTTCTTTCAGTTGAGTGCTTTCGTCGCTTATAAGTAGTTAAATTTAAATTATTTGCAAATTTTCTTGAGCATTTGTCACATTGAAAAGGATATTCTCCCGAGTGTTTTCTTTTGTGAATTTGTAAGGCGTAATTTGTGTGACTTCTCTTCGGGCAATAGTCACACATATATTTTTCTACATCATTGTATCTTACTGCGAGCTAATCCATAAAATTGTTTTAAAAATGTAATAATTATACATGACGTAAAAGTTTGGGGTGAGAATTAAAAATAAATTTATTATTCGAATATGTTTTACAAACAACGCAAGGAAAGTATTAATATTTTACTTAGAACAAATTAATGTTTTATTTCATTAAAAAAGAAATCGATATAAACCATTCGATTTTCATAGTAGTCTTTAGATATTTTTTAAATAATCAGATTTGAAGAATTCAACACTTACCATTTTTATTTCAATCCTGCTTTCAATAAACCAATAATTTCGGTTAAAGTATTATTAAAGAATAATTATTAAAATTCTATTGTTTAGTTATAAATTGTTGACTGTTTTAACATAAAATATTTAAGAGAAATTCAATCGAAATACCGTCAAACTTCGGTTTTCGAACTCAATTAATTTCTGAAAGTTGTTCGAAAACCGAAACATATTTTCCCATAAGAAACAATGTAAAATAAATTAATCCGTTCCCGACCCTCAAAACAAAGCCTATTTTTATACCTTTCTTTGCTGCATCGCAGCAAAAAAGTTATAAAAATATTATTAATGAAATAATATTTACAAAATTCATGTTGAATTTATAACTCCTTCAGTCCTCTGGTGGTAGGTGTGAGTCAACATGAAAATTGTAACCATATGCAAATAAAGTGGATAACTCGTACCTATTACCAGAGGGCTGAAGGAGTTTTAAATTGGATAAGGATAGTATGGTGAAAAGAATTCTTTGTGGTTTTAATGTGAAGGTGTCAGATCCTCTAATAAAAGGCTGACACTGGATCGTTTTTAACTTTGTGAATTTTTACCTATTTTTACCATTGTTTAAAAAGTTTATTCTTCAAAACCATTATAATTGTTACTTTTGTCGTTGGATTAAAGGATGTAAAAAGAGACTCGAAAGTATCATATTTTTTGTGAATAGTCTAAACTTCAAATAAATGAAAATAATATTTTCCGAGTTCTTCAGCCTTTTTGGTTATAAGTTCATAGTTAGGCATTACTAGGCCAGTTTCAACTGCCTCGCCATGTTCATAGCTTTTTCGGTGTTAGTTAGTAGTTCTTTCGAAAGAATTCTTTGTTAGCTTTAATCATATTATTGGCTTCATTAAGGTCGAAACTTGGCAAATTTTCTTCCGTATTCCAATGGCACTGATAAATTCGTGTAATGTTGACATATCAGAATGAAGATGCACTTGTAATTTACAAATAAATTATAATTAGTTTTTATTCACTGCAAATTAATTAAATTTGTGTCTCTCGTAAAACATCGATTAGAAAAGCCAAACAGAATGAAATTCATTCCGAATTAAAGTTTGTTTTTTTTAAATGAACATTCGGTATAATCGGTAATCACATTCGGTATAATCATAAACTAATATTAGTGACGATATAATGTGAAATGTACATAGAGTGACCAAATAGGTCAATGCTTAAAATAAACATTAAATCTACTTCGTATCTGTTTTTATACAGGTAAAACTGAAAAAGTCGATGTACCAGTACCCGTTACTGTTCTTTGACCTCAATTGTAATGGTTTATCTATAACTGATAAATTTAGAAATCAAAAAAGAATTACGAGTGATATAATTTATTAATTGATACGTTATTGTATAGATACAGACAGCTCGAACAAAGATCATTTATATATAGCAGGGTGTAAAAATATTTGTTATCCACATTGGCAATGAAGAGTTTCAAGTGATATGATACTGTTCTATAATGTTCTTTGATGTTAATGTTTTATTATACGTTACGTTTTACAGCTATGCAAACAAGGATAAAAATGAAATCATTCTTTTTCATCGGATTATGAATTGATAGAAAAGGTCGTACCACTGAGCTAATACCATCAAACTTGTAATCTAAATCGCCAATAGCTTTCAAGTTATATTTTCTTTTAATTTTTTTTTTCACTTCTGAATGAATTTCAGATATTCACAGAAATTCGCGCGTGTGCGTTATGGCACCCACGTGTAAAACTTCAAACGCTGGTATCTTCTGAAAAGTGCCTTTTTCGGAAAAAAAAAAAGAAATTTCAAATGAAATATACGGACTATGCATCGTAACACATGAAACTAGAGAATAACGTCTGCATTCACGAAGATATTTACGTTGATTACTCTCTAACGAGATATTGGAAAGTATTCACGAAATGTTAATTCGTGTCGTTATTTGCGATACCAGAAGTGTCGTCGTTTAACATTTCAAAATGGCGAACGTAATTTAGTTTTCGACTATTCATCGATTATAGTTTTTACACTTGTCAAATTTTACATTGATTTTATTTTTAAAAATGTGAATTTCATTTCAATCGAGGAACACCGATTACAATACTTAAAGGCGAACTAAGAGTGCGCACGCCATTGAAGTAAATATTCTTGTTTTATATTAAGTTTTGCGCCACACTGGCAATTTAGGGTCCTCGATATGGCTCGAAATTTAAATTATTACTATAGTAATAAGTTTATAAAGGATTGGTATGAGGTCTCTTGTAAGTGGGGGCGCAGGAAATTGTCTTTTCTGTCCATAGGGTAACGCGCCACTTAGAAAAACAGTGATATTTCTAACACTGTCTGTCTTCCATGATTACCACCACTGAACAAGTGTTCAGGAGGAGAAACATTTTAAATCTTTTAATAGATGTTTAAAATGTTTAGATAAAAGACCCGTAGGTGCACACAGGGAGGAAAAAATAAAAATTCTTTAAGCCCTGTGGGAATTATTAAATTTTCGTGTTCTTAATTAAATTATTTGTTAAGTAATTTAATTAACAGTTCGTCACCAGGCTTGCTTATTATATATATATATATATATTTTCCTAGTCCAAAGTTTAAGGTCTCTAATCTAAATATGGAGTTTAGATTACGATGTTATTGATATGAGAATTGTAGCATTATGAGCAGTTGGTTAGAGAAGTGAGTTGCATTCTCCTTTAAGTCGTATAATATAGAACGATTTAACAGATTAAGCTCAACAGCAATTCGACAGGATACTTGTCTTGCATAATTATCAAAAATATACAAGGTTATTAATTAAACCTTTATGTTACAAAAGATATAAAAATGGAAGCGACCAAAGACTACTCTTGGAACGAGAAGGAGTTACAGGAATTTCGAACGGCTGTTCTAAGTGAGTATCTTTTATATATTAATAAAACGACTTTGATAAATTATATATAAAAAATTTAGTGTTTGTTCTATATTTAAGATTATATTAATGATAACATTTCTAAATTATCGAATTAATAAACATTTATGTTATCTAAATTATCATTAATAAATATTTACGTCAATCCAAATGTAATATTATATAACCTTTCGGCGTTTAATACAACGAAATATATTTCTATTTTAAAACTTGTATTATTTTACATTAAATGTATTTAAAGTTATTTATTTTTAACGACGAGCAGATTTTTTTTTATTGTAATTAATCATTCAAATAATTTCTTGTTTCTCTTGAGTGATAAACATTCTACAGATAATGCAAAAAACACTTAATATTTACAACGAACTAAATTAAGAACTAAATAATTAACTGACAAATCTAATTGTATTAAAGTAAACTGGTTAATTGTTGTGACTATATTTGCTAACAGTAAACAAGGTAACTCAAATGTCTCTACATAGAACACACACTACCAGAAGAGATGTAATGTACTGTACTTCCGATATGCGCGTAAAATATGCTCATAAGATGATGTGTGAAAAGGACGTTATATGCATTTCTTCAAGCACCACATAGTGTGTATGACCATTCAGTTAAATGCTCTCCATTAAGTCACTTGACTTAGAAGTAATTACACTTTATATCGAACCAGTGTATATTAGGATCTATTAAATTTTTTGGAGAAAATGTTTTGAATTTGACTATAAGAAACTGTAGCACGCGTAAAAAGTATGGAAAAAGTGAATTCAAAATACTGTGTATTATTTTAGTACAAATTAATAACAACATATTGGAAAAGAATGTTCAGAACAAGTGTTTCCAGCATTGAGGTTTAACAAAAAAAAGAGCGTAAATTAAAAACTTACAATAATTTGACGAAAATATTGTTGTCTTCTACTTGAAAGACACTAGAAAATTTTTTTACACTCAATCACTTCAGTATGTGCACCAGTAATTACGTTTCAGATGTCCAACGTTTATTGCACTTCAAACACGTACTCAATAACAAATGAGGTGTAACATTTTTCACACCCTGTCAGATTCTGAATCTCAGATTAAAGTTATGTACAGTTGAACAATAAACTTGATTATTCTGCAGGAACAGGAGGAGTAAAAACCAATCTACAGTCTTGGAAACTACGTTCAGAAATTGTTTTATCTAAATCGCAAAGTGCAGAGAAGCCACCTCTTATTCAAAAATGCTGCCAGTAAGAATAAATAGCATAAGTTGCAGCATGTCCAAATAACTTTTTCCAGTCACTCTAGCCTATTATCTGGTCTTTCGCACGTGCATCATCATGCGAAGAAGTGCATCTATTTTGCCAGTTTTTGCGTGTGCTAGTAACCGCAGCGCCAAAGTATGGTATCCTACACAAATAGCAACAAATGTCAAGATAAAATATCTCCAAACTTCATAGAGCTAATAACAAATAAGATATGTACCATTATCAATCTCGTGGATTATTTTGTTACTTCAGATAACAGGGTAGTCCCGATAAAGAAGCACGACGCAGCGTTATCTAGAGTGCTCTCTTAAGCAAACTTGACTGTATTACAATGTATCGCATATGTTGCCAAGAATTTAATAAACACACACTAAAGTCTTAAACCAACTCTTTTGTATGTTTATATGAGCAGCGGCAGATGGGGCCATCAAAAAGTTGGGTAATTTTTGTAGACGTGAGTGAAGTACAGTGTTGACGTCTATTTTGTTTTAATATTTGAGGATGGAGTAATGATTAAGAAACGAAATTTGGCTTGGGGACTTGTTTTTAAGGGGCATTCAGGCTACTAAATTTTCGTAATTAATGGTCGAGCGCTTGGGGATATAGAGGGGTGTTATATCTTATCGCGAGCGGAGTTGGACTTAATAAAGAATTTATTCATTATTACGATTTACAATTTTTTTAATTATAAAACTCATCTCAACCTTGCAAATTTAGCTTTTTGCCTTTTTATAATAATCAAAAATGTAAAAATTTTTATAACACAATAGAATATCAGATGGTACCACATATACTATATACAATTTTATTTATTATTAACAATGTAAAATTTTGTAAAAACCCGGAAAGTTACAATGAAGATCTAGCTTTACGTTAATCCGTCTCGAGTTGGTTCTTAGGACTCGAGAATGTTGTTACGTTGGTTCGTAGAAAAACACACCTCCACACTCAAATTATACACTATTTACAGTTTATTTACGATAGGTAGAATATAAAAGTTTGAAAACTGTATTTACGAGATAATAACAGGTGGTGTCTTACATAACGGATTCGGACTACACAACTTATGAGAGGCTTAGTCACTTGGGGAGTTGGCTCAACCGTGTAGCCGTCCTATCTTTACACTAACTCTTTCCAGAGGAATTTTAGGAGGAAAACACTCTCTGTACACCCTGCGGGCTTCCAAAGTGTCAGAGACTACCACGTATTCGGTCTCTCGCCCCTCTCTCTCTCTCTCTCTCGCTCGTCCTACTATTTAAAGAGTTTTTGGACGACAACTTCCGACCAATCCACGGTCCTTCCCAAAATGTGGGCTGTTATTTGGACGAAACTAGTTCACCATAACGTCTGTCACTTGTTTACATTTTCTCTAGCAAGCTAACATGTGGCAAACACATTGCCCGACTTCATGCAAATCCAATAAACAAAGACGATGCTCTCTTTGTTTCCCCTCCTGTTTACAAATACAACTCCAGTTGGGACCAATTCACAAGGTTGTGTCACTTTTGTCCCTACTCTGTTAAACGCAATCCTTTACAGTTACAAAATACGGCTGTTAAGCAACTATTCTGTTTATAACTGTTTATAAACAGATTACTTTTAAGTTGAAAGCTTCTTATATTAACTGAGTAAAAGATTTAATACTGTATTTTGTAAAAAAAGTTTTTAGCATTAAGATTTAATCGTTTATATCTAATGGATTTTATTATAAAAACTTGGACGAATACTTTCAAAACTATGATTGCATTTTGCATGGTTACATTAGAAGAGGAACAACTGAAATGTAGGAGTGACGACATATTTCTTTTGAGTTTTCTACGAGCAAGAAAATACGACAGAGAAAGAGCTTTGAAATTACTCAAGAATTATTATGCAACAAGGAAGAAGTATACAGATATATTTAAAGACCTTAGGCCTTCAGCGTTGGAATCATTTCTACAAATGGGTATGATGTGTATCAAACGATTAGAAAACGGTCAAGTCTTGGGACTCGGTAGAGTCAGTAAGTGCTAATCTTTTAATATTTCTTTATTTCTATTAGTACTAAAGTGTGTTACATAACACGAAATTTATTTATTTATAGGCCATTGGGATGCAACTAAAGTGAGAGCAATAGATGTAGCTAGGTGCATATTACTTCTTATAGACATGGAACTAAATGACCATCCTATGCAAGTTAATGGCCTTTACGTATTAATAGATGTGAAGACATTTTCGTGGAGACATTTTATTCAATTTACTCCAACATTTATTTACTTATTATTATCGTCTTTATATGTAAGTACAGCCAAAAAACGTATACAACGTATACAAATTAATATATTATTACTTCATGTATAAAAGTATACACCAGGGTTTCATATTTCCCGGCTGTTTGCTTGTCCCGGGATTTCGAGAAAAATGATCTATTTTCCGGGATACAATTAATTATTTTTAAGATAAAAAATATATTTTGAAATCGAATGATATAATTATTTTTCATTGTTAAATAATTTAATTTGTCCCGCAACCCCCAAAATAATAATATTAATAATGTTTTTGTAGAAATTTTCATAAATAGAAAAAAATTATTAATGTTTGTTAGCAATTTCTTACAAAAAATTCCTTTGGATTGAGTTGAAAATTAAAAAAAAATGGAGCTTAGATGAAACTTTTAACCTAGAAGGCAATATTCATGTTTTAAATAAAAAGTAATAGAAAATAATATTGTAAATTCATATAATAAGATTTTAAAAAGCAAACATGGTCAATACTCCGATCACTCAATCTGATTCTTATTTCAGTAATAAAAAGTTCTGTTACCGAGACTGCCCTTCCTGATTCAATTGATGTCTGTGGCATCGTCTTTAATGCATTTTAGAGAAAACAGATGTTACGTGTTTTCTCACCCGTACCCTTTAAGATTTCTAGTTTGTTTTCGATATGCGTTGCAATATTTATTTTGCCGTCTAGTATTTTTGATTCGTTTACCTCGGCTGCTTTAATAGCGGCCTCAAACTTATAGTCCGATAATTTCGCAGTTCGTTTGGCTTTAATAATCAAGGTGATGAAGAAAAACTACATACTTGCATAATTTATTTTCGTTTGTATCCTTGCCCAATTGAACAACCTGGCATAATGGGCACGGTAAAAAAATTAAGACAGCATCAGCTACTGGGTATGGTAAAAAAATTAAGACAGCATCAGCTACTGGGTATGGTAAAAAAAATTAAGAAAGCATCAGCTACTGTGCATGGTAAAAAATTAAGACAGCATCAGCTACTGGGTATGGTAAAAAAAATTAAGAAAGCATCAGCTACTGTGCATGGTAAAAAATTAAGACAGCATCAGCTACTGGGTATGGTAAAAAAAATTAAGAAAGCATCAGCTACTGTGCATGGTAAAAAATTAAGACAGCATCAGCTACTGGGTATGGTAAAAAAAATTAAGAAAGCATCAGCTACTGTGCATGGTAAAAAATTAAGACAGCATCAGCTACTGGGTATGGTAAAAAAATTAAGACAGCATCAGCTACTGGGTATGGTAAAAAAATTAAGACAGCATCAGCTACTGGGTATGGTAAAAAAAATTAAGAAAGCATCAGCTACTGGGCATGGTAAAAAAATTAAGACAGCATCAGCTACTGGGTATGGTAAAAAAATTAAGACAGCATCAGCTACTGGGTATGGTAAAAAAATTAAGACAGCATCAGCTACTGGGTATGGTAAAAAAAATTAAGAAAGCATCAGCTACTGGGCATGGTAAAAAATTAAGACAGCATCAGCTACTGGGTATGGTAAAAAAAATTAAGAAAGCATCAGCTACTGTGCATGGTAAAAAATTAAGACAGCATCAGCTACTGGGTATGGTAAAAAAATTAAGACAGCATCAGCTACTGGGTATGGTAAAAAAATTAAGACAGCATCAGCTACTGGGTATGGTAAAAAAAATTAAGAAAGCATCAGCTACTGGGCATGGTAAAAAAAATTAAGACAGCATCAGCTACTGGGTATGGTAAAAAAATTAAGACAGCATCAGCTACTGGGTATGGTAAAAAAATTAAGACAGCATCAGCTACTGGGTATGGTAAAAAATTAAGACAGCATCAGCTACTGGGTATGGTAAAAAAAATTAAGAAAGCATCAGCTACTGTGCATGGTAAAAATTAAGACAGCATCAGCTACTGGGTATGGTAAAAAAATTAAGACAGCATCAGCTACTGGGTATGGTAAAAAATTAAGACAGCATCAGCTACTGGGTATGGTAAAAAAATTAAGAAAGCATCAGCTACTGGGCATGGTAAAAAAATTAAGACAGCATCAGCGCATTGCATTCAGGATATCACAGGTTTAGACAACATTTTCAGAGTCCTGTCACAAATAAACTACAATTAATTATTAGCCAATCTGTGACAGGCTATAACAGGCAAAAGTTTAAAAAACTAATGCAGCAGGCTTAAAATTAATATAACAAATGTATTCTGACAGTTTATGTGTTAATTATATACTTTCTACTTTGAAAATTTCTTCAACCTTAATACAAAATAAGTAAAAAAGTAAACTTTTAAGAAATTTGCGAGATTTTCCGGGATATTTCACAGGTTAAAAAATCCCGGGATCCCATTAGAGAAATACAAGTATACGATACAAATTGAATAAAAATAAAATAATTTAACATTTTGTAAGGTACTATTAAATACTTAATAGTATCTAATAGGATTTTGCAACGATAAATTTTAGTTCAAAATTTTTCCGCTACAGGATAAATAGAGCTGAAAGAAAAGAAGTCTGGTACACGTAGCCAGATGAAGCCAAGATGAGTATAAAAATGCTGACAACTAGTGAATAATAACTAAGATGGTCATCACTTTCAAAAATCTTTCACACAATGCAAAAATCGTTCACATTGACATAATCATAAGTAATGTTATTAATATTTTAGCATATTTTATTAAACTTTAAAATTTTGTTTTATCTGCCTAATGAAAATATGGTAGAACAACGTGCGGTTTGTAAATACAATTTATCATTAAACAATGAATTTGCAATATGTAATACAATATTGTAGAAAAAAGAAAGTATGGAAAGCTTCCACGTTCCAGTCAAGTGTTTGATGTTTTTGTGGTATATTCATATTTGTTAAGTCTGCCTGAACGATGATACAAAACATATGTTTGATCACTATTTGCTCAAATGCTTTGTTTCCACTTATTCGCTTGTACAGTAGAGCGTCGATAAGTGGAACCAATTGGGGACTGGGGTTCTTCCAGTTAATGATTTGTTCCAGTTTCCGACTTTGTACGAAAAAATACATTAACCTGTCCGATGTTCAAATTTTTCTCCGTTGCGTGTCGCTTCGTGTTGAATTTTCGTCGATTTTAAGCCTAACGAAAATTTTTATAATAATCATCGAGGCTATCGTATCGTTAAAAATTATTTCTGCATTTTGTACAAACAAAATAAATATATTAAAGAATATAAAAAACATAAAAATTATACTTTAGAAGTAAATTTAGTATCAAAAACATTCGATTTAGCACGACACAGTCCGACTGAAAATCGTTCCACTTTCCGGCCATTCCACTTACCGACGTTCCATTTATCGACGCTCTACTGTATTTGTTCTTCATTAACAACGTTACTCTTAACACGTTTTTTAATATGATCATTAATATTAATTTTGGCAGAAGGGGTTTTCTATCAATATTAGTTGTGTTAATATTTAAAAATATTAAAAAATTACCTGTAAAGAATCATGCATGCTACTACTATTACTTCCATGTATTCAAATACCAGTATACGAAGATAAATTTTCCGGCTTTGTTCGACTTTTTGGAAGTTTTTTTAATATTTCAAGTGTCATAAAATAGCAAATTTCATTTTACATAAATTTATATACAAATAATAAAATTAATTTTTAAGTCATTTTATATAATTTTGACGATTTAAAATAAAAATATTTAGCGATTTTAATATCGATAACAGCGACTGCATCACATTTAGAAAGAATATTTCAAAGAGTTTTCTTTTTTCAGCAATCTATTCCATTAAATTACAAGGGCGTTCACTTTGTTAACGTTAATAAATACCTTCAAGCTGTCGTAGCAATGGCATATCCGTTTCTTCCATATAAATTAAAGCAGAGGGTAAGTATTTTCCACTTGAAATTTTTATATAAACAGAGATTTTACTATTCCTTAGTGATTTGCGTTTGGAGAAAATAATTTATACTTTGCAAAGACAGTAAAGAATTTTCTTGGAATCGCGTTGTGTAAAATATCCAGCAACGAGTTGCGTGACTTTCCTGGCAAAAAAATTTAAAGTCGTGATGACGCCACTTGTTGTGATATTTCTTTTAAAAACTCTGTATTTATTAATTATTATAAAACGAGAAAAAGTTTAATTTTGTAGCTAGGGAGGAGTTTTAGAAAAAATTGTAAATGAGTAAAAATTGTATCATATAAAATCTTCATTAAGTCAACTCACTCGAGATATGCCACATGGCACCCTTTATCTCTCCACCCACTTAACCTTTCCCGCCTTTTGATTTCTGTCGTTAACACGTGACCCTTTCTTCTTGAGCTAGAAACTTCTGTTTAAGTGTTGCCAGATCTCGAAGGTTTTGTTCTAGTGTTGCCAGACACCATTACACGTAATAGTAAAATACATTATTTAACTGAATTAATGCCTCTTATATGATTCTCAGACAGGGAATAATGTAAGAGAATTAAGACGAATTAAGTAATAAAAAAAATTTGTCATAAAAAAGAAATGCGAATTAAAATATTTAACTTAAAATTTCACTATTGTGAGCTGATATGTGTTGATTAATTTTTATATTAATTTCAGAATAAAAATATTCTACATTTTGGATCAAACGTAGAAGAACAAAACTATAATAAAATTTTATAATATAAAAAATCCTATTTATAAAAATATTTTAGTTTCATATTCACGGATCCAATATGGAGAAGCTCCACAAAGAAATCGAACCAAAATATCTTAATGCAGAATTTGGTTGCGAATTATCTCCTTTTGATGCATCTGAAACTAACCAGAAGTTAAGAGACATAGAAGAACTCTTTGTTGAAAACGAAAAATATTGGACTGAAGAAAAAAATACCTGAACGTTTACATCGGAAAATGTTCCGTTTGATGTAATATACCGAATTCTGTATGTAAATTCACAATTGAATTATTTCGTTATTAGTATTTCTTTTGATGATATAAATGAATAATAGAATTTATAATAGAATTTTTAATATGAAAATATGAAACGAGCAATTATTTATTCTGATATCATCAGAATGCTGGGCTGCAATTTTTAATCATATTTTAAATTTATTTCATGTTAAATTTATGCTTTCCACCTAACATTAGTAACATCTTACCCCTGCACATAATACTTTTCCTGTTAGCAACAGAGCTCTTCATGATGTCATCTAACTCCTTTCAGCGAAATTTTTGAATTGAAATGACGTGATTTCTGTTTTTCATCGGATGCTCATATACAGTTAATCGGGTCCTTCTGCTTCTTATATTTCTAAATATGAACACGTTATTTCAATTCAGAAATAATTTTTCTCTAAAAGGAGTTAGATAGATGACTAGTACGACTCTATTCTTGAAGGAAAAGTATGGTGTACAAGGGGAGGACACTACTAATTTGAGGTGGAGAGCATATACTTGAAATTAAATAAATTAAAAGTATGATTAAAAATTGTTGCACTGCTTTGTGTCGATGTTTTTAAAACTTGCATTCTTGTGGCCTAAACAATTTCCGTTATTTGGAAAATGATGATGTCAATGAGAATTGAAACTGGTAATGTAAATGTTATATAAACGAAAATATTCTTTTTGTTATGGTCAATGACTACGTTATACCGTAGTCTTATCAAACAGAAGTCTTTGAATGTCAATCAACGTGCAATAATCAACATAAGTATAATTATGCTTAAACATTTCCATTAGATCCACAATAAGTGCATGTGGTTTTGAGGTGATCTCTTTTGTAATATTAGCTTAACTAGCAGATGAGCCCTGCGTTGCCCGGGCAAAAAATAACAACAGATGTTTAGATTATTAGATTCTCTCGTACATCTAATCCTTATATTATGTTAAATTATAGTATTTTATTTATATGTACAAAAGTTTATCGCACCGAGTGAGCAATGTAAGACATTTAAAAATTTTTTAAAAATTGTGTACAGTAGACGAATAAAGGACCCTTACATAAGACAATCTTTGTAGTTATTGACGAACGTTACAAAACTCAAGCTGCTAATAAGCAACAAACAAAGAACATTATTTAAGAACATTAAAACAAACGCGGTAATTTAAAAACGGGCTGGATGGCTTTTCCAGCTTGGGCCCATTGCACAGCCTACACTTACGCCTAAAGGGCTAACAAGGTGAGGAAGGTGGCCAACTAGAAGCCAACTGCATGGCAACCAAGACAAATAAATTCTGAAGGAACTGCGTAAAAATTCAATACAGCTTGGGAACACTTGCACACTTCAAGTTATATACAATGTGATCAAACTGCATATACTACTAACATATTGCATATATATTACTAGATTATTAGTACATGCTGCTTTATACTTCTGATTTGTTTACTCAGTTTCGTTAATCAGTCTGAAGATAATACAGAATTTTAGGATTGATTGGGTAAGGCAACTTGTGAGCGATGTGCCAAGGGGGAAGTGCTTCTGGGAGGACTTTCTATGTGAAACTAGCCATACACTGAAATACAGCTGTACTTCACTAAACATTCTGTGACAAACTTATATACAGACTTGCCAAAAATCAGTTAACTTTTGTAAATACTAAATTACAATTAATTATGTAGCTAAATACAGTAAGAACTATAGTTAATTTAACTGCTTTTTTAAATCTTTACACAAATTTTATAAAAAAGAACACTCTTTTAAGTAGGATACATAATTACAAATATACTGAAACACACGACTTTTGGACCACTCGGTACAATCATAATGGTACATCATTTTCGATAAAATTTGAAATACTGTGTTTATAGAATGACAGAATAGATATATAATTTATATAAACACTAAAAACACTAACAATTAAAAACGATAACCCAAATATTATTGATCTTTAACCTGATAAATCCGGGAAATCAAAGTGGTTAAAGTACCCCAAGTGTGGTAGTTAGATATTTTCTACACTCGTTTTCATTTTTGTATAAATTTTAGTTATTTACCAACAGTCAAGACGTACGATGATGATCTTTCAGGTAGAAAGCCAATAAAGAATTTATTGTTTTAAACATGAAAGATGAAGAAATTTGCTGTTAACAATACCCCAAAAGCGAATTGCCTCGTATAAAATATTTCGGATCGTCCAAATCCATATTAGACGCAATCTGATTTATAGTTTAATGAATTTATCGAGATATTATCTAACTTGGAGACGAGGATAATACAATTGTTTGCATATAATTATAAGTACAATGTAAACCTACAGTGATTTAGGCAGATTTCATATGTAAAGAAGAGTAATCTATAGGTCAAACAGTACACGATAAGATTAAAGATAAAAGGGTTTTCACCTATGTTTTTAGAGAATATCGAATTGTGGGAATTAGGGTACTCCTCATACCAAATTACTTGTCATCTGACCGTTCTCGCCTGATTAGGAGGCAATGTTGGTAGAAAAGTTTAAAGTCTCTAATCTAAATATCTAGTTTAGGTTAGGATGTTATTGACATGAGAAATGCAGCACTATATGCTGTTGGTTAGATAAGTGAGTTAGAGAACGGTTCAGTCGTATAAACAGGATAATTTAACGGATTAAACTCAGCAGTAATTTGACAAGATACTTATTTTGCATAATTATTAAAAAGCTACGGGATTAATAGTTAAATTTTTATATTACAAAAAAATGATATAGAAATGGAAGCGATGAAAGAATACACCTGGAACGAGAAGGAGTTACAGGAATTTCGAACGGCTGTTCTAAGTATCTTTAACATATTACTTGTTGTAACAATATTTGCTAGCTACGAACAAATAAATAAAATATTTCCATAGAGAACACAGACTACATGAAGGGATTATTCTACTTGTCATATCCCTATTCGCACAAAAGATAGACATCAGAACCTGTTTTTTGTTGTTTGTTTTTATGGAAATTATTTTAATGAATTTTCTTGTCTGAAAATTTCATAAATTATAAATTTTTTAATTTTTATAATGTAGGCCTATACTTCGGTATATGTTACATGCAGATTTTGTAAAACCTTTCATTATTCAGTTTTGTAATACACAAACTGGTACTTACTAACAACAATAAAATTAATGGCAAATGGAAAACAATATTCAGATACAGTAAAATTACGTGACGATGAATGATTTATTCAATACAATATTTATAGTTTTTTACATGAGATGTATGCATTTGTTTATTTGTTTTAATTTTATCAAATGTAAATTTAGAAGTGTTTCCTCACCTTTCAACAATAAATAAATAATATTTGAATATTGTTTTTGATGCCTTTAATTCATGCTGTGAGACGTGTGAAACTAAAATGTTCACTGGTCCATTATATAATTTTTTTGTAATCATAGCGGCAGGGCTCCAATCCATATATTTCCCAAGCTGTTTACATAAATCCTATCAGTCCATAAACATGAACAATCGTAGACAGAATAAATAGACAGTTGTGACGGCCTCGCTTTTCAGCATAGCCTGGAAAGCAAAAGGAAGAAAGGGAGGGGAGGGGAGGAGAAGGGAGGAAAAGAAATGAAGGAAGGAAGGAAGGAAGGAAGGAAGGAAGGAAGGATGAAAAGTGGTTGGGGATCACATAGGGCTGATGGGACCATTTACATAAACACAAACAACATAAATAACCAGTGCTGCTAAGCAGTTGACTATCAATACAGCAAATGAGTATATACAAAATATTCAGGAATGCATGACAATTTACAGTACCGTATTAATGGCTTAATACACTTGGAGTTAAGCCCTTACAAAACGTGTAATGAGAAGAACAGTATACAACAGATTAATCTCGCCAATTTATGAACCCTACCTTAATTGATACCACAGAGACCGCTGAACAAAGTTACCACTTAACAAAACAGCAGCGGTACCTTTGACTACAACATGGGGATGACCCCTGGGTGCACTGTTAGCTGAGAATTTTAATCTTATATACAAAGTCCACAAAAGCTTTATAAATGTCTTTCTTTTTGATGAACAAATTCAGAAGACATGGCCACACTTCGAGTTTAGCTGAGACTGCTGCGATGAGACTATGGTGTTCCATGTTGTAGAGAGTGCACCTATAAAGGAGATGAGCACTATCCTCCAATTCTTCGAGAGGACAGGGGCATTACCCGTTACTCTTATTTAGGAAGCGTGCCAGATACGCACGCAAGTTGCCATGGTTGGTCAATAGTTGAGTAAGCTCATATGATGGGGTGAAGTAGGAGAATTTCGCCCTTTCCTCCAGCGGAAACTGGAGCAGGAAACTGTGCATAGTCCTGCCAGTGGAACTATTATCCCATTGATGAACAATCGTCGACAAGAAGATACAGAAGTTACATTTCTAAATTAAAAATTTTTTTATATAGACCACATGTTTTATGCATTAATATATAAATGTATTAATGCATAAAAGCCAACAGACATCGCTTAGCATGTTTTAATTAAAAGTATTTAATTAATTTCTCTTGTACACGAAACAAACGAGTGTTGAGAAAGTCAAGATACGTAAGATGGAATACTTTAAGCAGATTAGTTGCAAGTTGAAAGCTCCTTATATTAACTGAGTGAAAGATAAAATATTTTAGAAGTCTCGAACACAAATTCGTGTTAATAACAACCACATGGCTTTTTTCCACATTTATTTAGTCGACTAAATAAAGGTGGAAAAAAGCCATGTGGTTGTTATTAACACGAATTTGTGTTCAAGACTTCTAGGAATAATACAACACAGTTTCACAAAAATCATAAAATATTTTGTAAAAAATTTCAACGTTAAGATTTATTTATTTGCATATAATGGCGTTTATTATAAAAACGTAACGCGAAAACTTTAAAAATTACAATTGTATTTTTCATGGTTGCAAAAGAAGATGAGCGGCTGAAATGCAAGACTGATGACATATTTCTCCTGAGTTTTCTACGAGCAAGAAAATACGACAGAGAAAGAGCTTTGAAATTACTCAAGAATTATTATTCAGCAAGGAAGAAGTATAAGGATATATTCACAGATCTTAGGCCTTCGGTATTGCAAACATATTTCGAAATGAGTATGATGAGTTATAAAATATTAGAAACTGGCCAAGTCATTGGATTCGGTAGAGTCAGTAAGTTTTAATCTTTTACTTTATTATTATTTTTATCATTAAACTGTGTTCTACAACATAAAACTTATTTATTGTTAGGTCATTGGGATCCAAGTAAAGTAAGACTAATAGATTTACTTAGATGTGTATTACTTTTCGTAGACATGGAACTAAATGCAATGAATGGTTTATATGCATTGATAGATGTGAAGGCATTATCGTAAAGACATTTTATTCAATTTAATCCAAGACTGATATACTTAATAGTATCATCTTTGTATGTAAGTATAGCTAAAAATATTTTTACTTTATAAATAAATTAATAATTGTTTTATTTAAGTGTACACAATAGAAATTGAATACAATTGAAATGATTGGACCGTTTTGAATAACATTACAAAAATCTTAATTGTAACAAACACTTATTTATTTTGACAGTGTCACAACGACATTTTCACAACATTGCAATTATTCGTCACAATGTTGTCTATATAAATAGTGCATATATATCATACTTTTCCTGTTACCAATAGAGTCATATCGCTCATCTATATAACTCAATTTTGGAGAAAACTTTTGAATTAAAATAACGTTACTTTTGGTGTAAACCAGAAGTTTGTGTGTAGTTAATCGGGGCCTGCTGCTAGGCGAGAGTTTTATCTATTCTAACTGCGTTCTCGAGGATTAAGGAACGACAGACAACGAACAAAGAAACAGACACCAGCGAAAATTTATGGGAGTAAAATTTGAAAATTGCCGTCCAGTTATACTGAATTATTATTTTTGTTTTAGTATAAATTTTATAATCATGTACCGAGTGTTTCAGAAATGTGTGTAGAACAATGAAAACTTTGTAGAGAGAAGTTAATTTTGAATCGAAAATTCTAGTGCCATTTTTGAATTAAAATGATTTTTGAGTTATAAGACTACATACCAAAAAACAGCACAATAGTTTTAATTCAAAATTATTCTCTGTACAAGCTTCTCAGTTTTTATACACAATTTTGAAACACTATGTGTATCACGAGTTTGTAATTAATCCTAAGTATATCAACGGGTAGAATACTGCATAATATGATAACTAAATATGATGAAAATTGTAAAGTGTACAACTGTTCAGAATAAAATTGTAGTATGTTGTAGTATGCTGTATATTTTCTACAACAGTAATTGATGTATGTGTATAGAAATTCTTTGTGTAATATATTATGTTATTCATAACCTTCCAAAGTATGAAGAGGCTAAAAAACTGCGAAGTATGTTATCATCTCTTACTTTTTGAATTCTTTTGATGCACAATTAGGAAAAATTTATTGGGCAGCAATAAGTTTCATCCTGACAACTCGTGTTAAACCTTCCATATTTAGAGACTGCCGTTCAAGGTTTTTAACAATTTGTGGATGCAAAATTAGCTGTCATATAAGTTAACTCGTTCTGTATCCACATTACATCATCTGGATTAAAACTAAAAACAACTTTCTGAAAATTCTTTGCATAGTGTTCAGCGGTAAGTATCCATAAACAGTACCCCACTTTGTCAAGACTGATTCAGGAGGAAATGCTACCCAGAGATTATGTGAGAAAATTCCTGTATACTTGATGATGTTTTAAAAAAACGTTTCTGAAGTTACAAATGAGTTTATTCACGAATTTCACGCATTTTTCGTAGATACGACCTCTTAAGATGGTTGTCCACCAAGTGAGTTGGACCATCTTTGGAAAAAACGTCTTCAAATCATCACCAGATACAGTAGTCGCGAAAAGTAGAGCTACCCTTGACATATGTTTTAAAAATGCGACCTCTATTTTGTTTACCAATTAGTACATAATTAGTATTGTGATAGTTAAAAAGAGCAAAAAAAAAAAAGTCAAAATACTCAATTACCTCAAACAGATTTTATTTTAAATCTGATTTACAAAAAAAAACCGAAGTTTTTAAATTTTACACTGTGACAAAATTAGAGCTAACAGAAGAAGTATGCAGATTTGCCCAGTATTTTTAGGACAAAATATTAGTATTTTGTGGCGTAACCACAGCTTCTGATTACTACATCATATCTACATTCCATTGAATGAACTAAATTGTCAAGCAGTAATTTGGGAGTCTCATACCATGCTTTTTGAATGGTAGACCACAATTCATCCGGATTCGAATATGTACGCTGGCATATACGGCGTTCAACTTCATCCCAAAAATTCTCTATGGGGTTTAGGTCTGGCGATGGGTCTGACCATGTCATAAAATTCTTTGTTTTCTGTTAAAACCAATGCTTTACCAAATTTGCTGTGTGTTTCGGGTCGTTGTCTTGTTGGGAGATCTATTTCCTTAACATTGAACGACGTGCATGAAGAAGCATTTGATTCTGCAATATGTCCTGATAAACGATTGGATCCATTGTTCCATTAATTCTATGAATTGGACCGATTCCCTTTGCAGAGAAACATCCTCATAGCATTATGCAGCCTCCACATGCTTTATTATAGGAATTATGTATTTTGGATCATATCACTGGTCGTCTGACATATCGTATACCATCACTAGAGAAGACATTGAATTTATATTCATCACTCCATAACACCTTGGATCCTTTTGTTCGCTCCAAGTGATGTGTTCGTGGGCAAACTCTATTCTCAACTTTTTGTTTTTTGCAGAGATAAGTGCTTTGCTGGTCATCTCCCATGTAATCCGAAACTAGTCAAACATCTTCGTACAGACCTCAAGCTTATATCTGGATTACCCACTTCACGTTTAATATGTGAAGCAGTTAAACCATGGTGTTGTTTTTTTTGGTCTACCTGACTTTTTGACAGAAACAATGGTCTCATATATTTGAAAACACTTTACCACTTTCGAGACAACAGTGTTATGCACATTAAAAACAGCAATTTCAGTAAAGGTCTTTTTTTCCTTCAAACACACATCTACCATTCTTTGTTTGATATCATTTGATAATTGTATTCCTCTCCAAACGACTTAGTGGACTCAATGGAACGTAGATGTGATGCAGTGATCAGAAGCTCTGGTTATGCAACAAAATACTAATATTTTGTCCTAAAAATACTGCACGAATCTGCATACTTCTTTTGGTAGCTCTATTTTTTTGTCACAGTGTAAAATATAAAAACATCGGTTTTTCTTTTGTAAATCAGATTTACAATAAAATCTGTTTGAGGTAATTGAGTATTTTGACTCTTTTTTGTGCTCTTTTCAACTATCACAATATTAAACATCCACAAGAGCCGAATTATCGGGCTAGAGTTGGCTATAATAAATAAATTAATTTTTAAAACATGTGTCAAGGGTAGCTCCTCTTTTGGTCACTACTGTATAACCGTATACGTATGGCGCATGTATGGCACATGTCTGGCGCAAACAGCAACAAGTTCTTTTTAGGATGGTCACAAACTTTGCGGCAAATTATTGAAATAAATCTGGCAATCGTGCAGTGATTTACCCATACACAATGCATCGTAAACGTATATCTTTTTTCTACTTCATTGTACAATACAGAATGAAGAGCTCTAACAATGAAATCAACAATATAACTTTCTGAAAGGTCCTAGCACTTATCCAGATAAAATTTCTGTATTTTTCAAAGTGTGTAAAATGACCAATTAAATTTTATATAATTGTATACAAAAATAATTTAACTTTTAACTAATTCTGAAGATTTATTATTAATAAACGTATTGTCGATTTTTATTATCGATAATATTAGATTTTCCTGTGTTATATATATATATATACCTATATCGCATCTTTTTATTTACAGGAATATTTCATTAAAATGAGTTTTATTCAATTTTTTTCTTCTTTTTAGCAATGTATTTTGGTAACTTACTAGGGGATTCACGTTCTCAACGTTAACAAATACGTGCGTGCTATTGTAGAGATGGCTCTCCCGTTTCTCCCTTATAAATTAAAGCAGAGGGTGAGTATTTCCTTCCGGTGTAACCATAACATAATGCGTGAAAGTAACATACATTTACCGATTTTTAATGTTTCTGATATAATGCTTGGTTATGGAATGATTTAAGAGAATGAAGTCAAGAAGACAAATAAGTACATGCATACATAATAAACAAATGAATTACTTCACATTTTGAGTAAAAAAAAAATGTGAATTTATATTATTCATATAAAATTTCATGTTTGTTAACCGAATTGTGTTGACTAACTCTTACATTAATTTTAGAATACAATTAGTGTAATTTAGAAAGAACAAATCTATAATAAAATATCATGATATAAATGAAAATACTTTTAATTGTTAATTTCTTTCAGCTTCATTTTTACGGGTCAAACATGAAGAATCTCCACAAAACAATCGATCCAAAATATATTCCTGCAGAATTTGGCGGCGATTTGTTTCCTTTCGACGTATCTGAAACTAATCGTAAGTAGAGAGACATGGAAGAATTCTTTGTTGAAAACGAAAAATATTGGACAGAAGAGGAAATATCTGAAGACTGAAATTAGAAAACGTGCTTTTTTAAATAATGCGGTATGTAGGTTGGTTATGATTATACTGAATGCTTCAGGTAAGAAGGCAGTGTGACCGGTAAATTTGTTTATATTATTTAAATCGAAACATTGAAATTATTTTGTAATGTATTCTGTATAAATTTATTGTCAGAAACTGTAGCACTAATCACGATCTGTTAGATTGATAGTAAAAGATTGGCTTTATTGTAGAGATTTTGAAACATTTTGCAAATGTATACAGCAACTTTCATATAAATATTTATAAATACTTTTTTTATTTATCTTTTAAAAATTTTTGAAAGTGAATTATTTGAATCCATCTCGAAAACGCTACGAATAAGTAAAATTATTCTGTCTTCTGATTATAATTTGAACGACTTTTTGAATTTTTGACAAAGATGTACTTTTTATACAAGGTAAACAAGGGATAGATGACAGAAAAAGTTTTGTAAGCTGGGAGTTTTAACTAAGTTTTATTGGGGAAAAAACTGACGTAGTGTTTCTCATAGTAACAAACAAAAGAATGTGCAAAATAATAGTGTTTTCCGAATAAGAGATTAAAAAACAAATATAATTTACTGCTGAATTACCGTTTTACTATTACAAGTGTTGGTTATTTGGTAAACAGTACATAGGTGAGCCCATTATCAGAGCCTACTCTTGTTATTTTAAGCGCTGAACCGGATTAGATGATGAACACATGCAATTAATGTATAAAGTAAAACGATGCACACGTATAGATAAGTTGTGTTATAGTCCATCCTTCCACACGTATTCTTCTGACCCTTTCATCTTACATTGACTCTCCAGCTCAGGTTGATCCACGTCTATTCTTTCGCTGCGCGGACTATACTTGAAAGCCATGCTTTCTGTCTTCGCAGTTTAAACGTCATTGCTGTAAAAATATGTGAATAACCCGAATGTCTTACTTTCTAACTTAATTTTTTACACATTTACTGTAGCCTTTAAAATTTTAATATCAGCAGAAGACTTTTGTTTCGTGCATGTAATACTTTAGAAGCTTGAATAATGAGTGTACCCTGTTGTAAGTTTTGATTGAAATCATCGATTCTGTGAATGAAACTCTCGGTTTACGGTGAATGAAGCACTCGGTGTACGGTTAAGTAATGATTCAAGTAATTATTTGTACGACAATGTTAAAAATAAAAGGGATGGAAATAAATACATAAATGTTTGTTAATCAGTTTCTATGAAACAGCGTTGTGCCAGATTATTGAAAATTCTAGATTTCTGAATATTTTCGGGAAATTCCGTAAATTTTACGCAATACAATCATTAACGTACAGTACATATACCAGCACGTGCTGCTTCATACTTGCGTTTTGTTTGTGCACTTTCTAAAATCAATCAACAAAGGAAGATAACACAGAATTGTAGATTGATTGAATAACGCAACCTGGATTATTTGTAAAGTGGAGAATGCTTCCAGGAAGGACTTCTATGAGATACTGGCCTTAATAATTAAATATAGTTGTTGAATACAATTGCTTTAGGCTTATATAATTAGACTCTTAGGAAAAAAAATTGTAGTGTTCAAAAATAATATTAAATTACGTTATATAAGAAGAAGAAAATGTTATTTTCGCTGTCTCAGTTCATTGTGATGTAATGGGATTAGATATGTTTATTTGTTGTGATTTATTGATAAAAGGGTCAAACCGTGCTAAATACCCACGATATCAGATGTATACCAAATTCTATCAACAAATCTAGCAACTTAAATTATATTTAATTACAAGTTTGTATTGACACTTAATGTTACGAATTCAGTGAAAATAATTTGCATAAAACTGCTCTGAAAAATCTGGTGTAACTATATCATATTTAGAAATACACGCTTAAATTTAAATTTAAATCAATGAATAATCATTTAAGATATATTATTAGAATACTGACGATTACAAAAGTGATATAATGTTTATGATAACGACATTATCTCTATTACGAAAATATCAATCATTAACGTTATTGATTATATTATTTTTTCTAGTTTAAAGTGCATGGTCTAGATATGGAGTTTAAGATTACAACGACGCGTCACAATTTACCTCGATAGGGCAGGGGAATCCGGGAGACTTGATCATTTAGGATAGTTGAACCGGTTCATATATTTTCATTAAATTCTGCCTGCTTGCGGCTATGCACGCAGCAAGCAGGAAAGTATTTTAATTCGCTTCTACTGTGAGCGAGGCAGACATGTTTATTCTTTTTGATGTTAAAAAAGTTTTTGATAATGTCATCGTTATCGATTTATAAATCAAAGTTTGTACAAATGTATTGTGTTAAGTACACCATACGTTAACGTAGGTTTAGGCAGTCGAAGTTTCGGTCAGGAGATTTGAACTTATACAAATTGGTGAACTGACAGAACTTTTTCTCAGAACGAACTGAATGCTTCTACTGTAAACTTTTTAAACAGTCTTTAGCTACAATTACTGCTTTTATTGTTTCCTTATTCTTAAGAATGGCACATACCTTCGACGAGGCTACTTAAATATGGTGGCCAAATTCGCCACTATTATGTTTTGCAATAAGTTCCTGTTTCATTTCAGTCGTTGATACTATGGTTAGTGTAGGGATTACATATATAGTATAATCAAACACTACAAAAATAAAGTGAATAAAAGCACCTAAACACACGAGCGTTACTTAAGGGATATTTTCATAGCGAGAGCAAAAGATGGCTTAAGAGCACAACAGATGGTGTTACTCAATGGGTGCTTTGATTCATTCAATGCCATGCTCATTTTACTTGATTAATTTATTATACAAGAAATGAAATCAGTCGTTTAAAGTATAAGATAGTAAAACTTTAGATTTTTCGTACTAATGTGGTTCTGATTTACAGAATAAAAAAATAAACCAGTAACAAGTTGCTCAACTTTCCTGGCAACATTTAAAATTTTGGTGGCGCCATCTGTTATCATATATTATTTTAAAAATATTTTAGATTTTTAACTATTATAAAATGGCAAAAAGCCTAATTTTCACCAGCAGGATGAGTTTTATAAAAAATTGTAAATACAGTCAAACCTGTTTTTATGCGGGGGATAGGGACCGCATAAAAGAAAATGCATAAAAAAAATCGCGCGAAACTTCACGAGTGGCTATAAAAAATAGTTTTCGCAACACAATTTAAAAAATATTTTTTTTTATGCGGTGAATAGGGACCGCATATTAAAAGTCTCACGTAGAAAATAACTCGAAACCGTACGAAATAACTAGGAATTGCTTTTTTAACTCCTTGGGCTTTTTTCTGCAACACCTAATGGGGAAAAAATCCTCTAAGAATTTTAATTTTTATATTAATTAATTATTTCTACTTAAATACGAATCTAACATTAAAAAGTTAAAAATAATCGTTAAATAATGATTTTATTTGATAAATATAGCTGCAGGAAGTGTTATTTCATTTAACAAGGCGTGAAATTTCACACCTGCAGTCTAAAGCTGGAGGGGAGCTAACTTACCGCATCTGTTCAAATATAACATAATATTTATGGTTTTTATGCTATTTAAATAAGAGGGGACCGAAATAAACGTATGAGAAAAAAATTTTTCTGAATAAAAGATGAAAAAACCTGCTGATGTCATAGAAAACAACCAATAGAGTTTTTAAAAATTTTACAGAAGTCAATTATGTTCCAATTTAATTGAAATTTTCATATACCGCACAAAAAAAAATCGCACAAAACAAATCGCACAAATAAAAATCGCACAAAAAAGACCGCACAAAAACAGGTTTGACTGTACTAATAATGAGTAAAATTGTCATTGAGTTCGAATCTACTGGATTCACACGCGACCACCTTTATCTTCCCACCCCTCGACTTTTAACCACCAGAATTTAACAGTGTCAATCTCCCTAAGAAACATACTTCTCCACAAAATTTCAGAATTTTTCGAGAAAAAACACAGGATTTATTAAGCTTCAAAGAGGGTGAAGAAAATCGTGCCACACAATAACATCCATACGTACAGAAATTACCTCCCGCCCATTGTTTTGCATTTCTTGACGTTTCAAGGTGGCTTAAGAAGAAAAATGTAAAAATTTAGAGTGGTCATTTTCTGACTGATCGCCATACTTTCTCACTATTATGGGAAGCCGGCTGGAATGTAAAAAGGAAAAATAAATTGTGTGTGTGGTAATTAATATCTCAGGATGGAATAATCATTAAAATGCGAAATTTGGTATGGCAGTTTGAGTGTAACGAATATTGATACTGTGAAATTTTGATAGTGGTAAGGTCGTTAGAATGGAAAAATAGAGGGGTCATAGGACATATTTCGAACTTAGTAAGGTTTTTACTCGTTATTAGCATTTACAATATTTTATAAAACTGGTTGTTACACTCAAAATTAAGCTTTTTATTCATTTTATTATAATTAATAATATAAAAAGTTTTTAAAATGATATCTCACAACTGTCGTAAAAGTTACAGAACTCTGCTGAATTTTTTACATTCTAATATTGAATAATAACGATATAATTAAAATCACAATGTTGATCTTATAGTACAAAAAATTTTATATTTTCTAATATATTATGAGTCGTACGTTATCATTGTCATAATATCAAATACATGCAAATTGTAAAGATTAAAATGTTCAAAAAGTAGAATCTAGTGAAAGAAGTAAAGAAGTAAAATGTTCGACCAAATGGTTAAGAGGGATCTGGAAGGAATCTATGTGGATCGATAAACCTTTAAAATATTTTTGGGCGTGTTGTTTCTAGATTACTCACCAATCGACAATTGGCTTAAAAAAAGACCTCCAAATACCCGCAGAAAGTAAAGAAAAAGTAAAGAATATTGGGACAAACAATAATTTTGGCCAAGTGGAGTTTTCCAGGTTTTCTTCACATGTTAAACACCTAAATATGAGCCAGTTACCCTTAAAAAACCTAACGGGATGCATCCCCATAGACAGATCACCCAAGTGTTGCGTTGCTGTAACTAACAAAACAAAACCGTTAATAATTTCTTTTAAAATTAATGTTAACAGATCGATAATCACTAACTCTGTCGTCAATAATAAAAAAAAAAACAAACAGTGAATACATCAGTCATTCAACGAGTTTTTGGGGATATTTTAAAACTCTTTCCACCCTGGCACTAATAGGTTTTTTTTAGTAAGCCCATTATGGGTTCAGCCAGGCCCACAATGGGGCAGCCGGGTGGTAACCTGGGGGTAATGGGACAGGACCTGAAATATCCGTATAGGAAATGTATAGATAAGGCAAATGACACTTTTGATGGTAGTTAATTAACGCCAAAGGACAATTGTTGGCTTTATCTACGAACCAGTCGAGAGGCCCATCGGGGTATACATACTAAATAACAAATAATAATAATAATATACTGAGTATTATACTGTAAAATTATAAAATAATATATATTGTTAATTTAAATAATAGCTATGTGCGCCCCTAGTGGCCGTTTTTGGCATACCGTTACAAAAAAACGAAAGAATCCGGTTTTTCAGCTTTATATAGTAGATTATACTGACTCATATTACTATTCCTAACACAGAGTAAATAACAAAAACAGATATGGAAATTTCTTTCAAGTCTCACTTCTGGCTGATTCTTCTTCACGAGAACCCTCTAAATTATTGATAATTATTAAAATATTAATAAACTTTTATGAATTATTTTAAAGATTTTATAGCATGTAAAATAAAATCAAAATCTATAGAATTTGTAGGAAAGCTCCAAAACCTTTATGGATGCATAGCATTATGCCTGTCCTACGAATGTGTATGGATTCTGTGTTAGATAAAGCCCTATGGTATGTTACGCGAATTATTTAATATACTTTTATGTTAAGCTGTCATAAGAAAAATTTGAATTTATGTATGAATTTTGATATTTAATTGACTGAAGAGGGGCATTGCCCGAAACGTGGTACCATACATGTAACCCGTATCAACTAAATAAAATGGAATATCGCGTAGTGTTGAAAAAATAACGCACCTTGTGTTTGTGAATTAATATTAATTATAATTGTATTCGATCGCTTTTTCTCTTTATTTTTTAAATTAACTGAGTGGTTTTGTTACAGACTTTCTATTCCGAATTACAATTTTCTAGAACCGCAGCAAACCAAATAATCACGCTAACATTGACAAGTGTTATTATTTCTCTCCCTCTAATATAAATGGATTTCAAATCATCTGTCTTAGTGATTCGTCTTCTAGAAAGAATATAATACTTTTAAAAAATAAATATCCCAATAAGATAATTCATTATGATTATTTAATTTAGCAACAGATAGCACCTAACGCCTGTCTGTAGTACCAAATTACTTAGCATTCACTGAATATTCTGCAACAAACTTATTTGGCAATGCGCAAAAGGCTCCCATGTTTCCTCACCACGGAATCGAAGGGTCAGTACTACTTTGATAATGCCACATCAGTATTCTAACACCAATGTCTTTAAGGACAGACACAGAAAGCCTTATGTTCGCTTATTCGCGCGAGCGGTCGCGTTTGTAGGTGCTGGGCTCGGTTGGAGCTTGGAGATGACCTGAGCTGCAACCGGAAGAAGTGAGTGGACTCCACTACGAATTTAACAATTAACAATACCCGTTTATTTACATAGAAATAATATACATAAGTTGTATAAGGAGCTTAGCTTACTGCTAATTCTATATGACAATTAGAGAAGAAAGGGAATCATCGTTAATATCGCGGGTCCCCCACTGCAGAGAAAGGAAGTTTACAATCGTCCGCGTGTCAATAAATACCTTAGTATAATCCAGGTTGACCCTTGTTAAGAATCAAAGGATCGGCGGATCGATGTCCTGCTGGTCTGAAAGGTTGTTTGGGAGATACTTCGACGAATCAGAAAAGTGCGAAATTCTCTGAATGTCTTAAGATAGGCAAAGCATTGGTGAAACACACGACTTTTGGACCGCTCGGTAGAATCATAATGCTACATCAGTCTCGATATAATTTGAAATACTCTGTTAATAGAATGACAGAATAGATAATTATTTAATACAACATTAAATCTAGCTCCATCTATCTATTTTTTAAACACACACAATATAAACAATAATCGAAATATTGTAGTATTTATGAAACCGTGCCGGTGCTTATTCTGCAACTTGAACACAAACTATATGGTGTATTTTCTCGGACACATGGCAATATTTCATCACTAATTTTTCTTCAGTTGATCGTGCCTCGGTGGAGCGACACGTCCTCCACCGCACGATCAACTGAAGAAAAATTAGTGATGAAATTTGCCATGTGTCCGAGAAAATACACCATATAGTTTGTGTTCAAGTTGCAGAATAATCGAAATATTATTGATCTTTTACCTGAAAAATCAGGGAAATCAAAGTGGTCAAAGTTCCCCAAGTGTGTTAGTTAGAGATATTCTACACTTGTTTTTATTGACAAGACTATCGTATTGTTTATAAAATCGTACTGCCTTTTGATGTTACCAGCTTAAAGGTATTAAGGAGTACATGTCAAGGGTTGATATTTTGGCATAGAGTATTAGGTGCCCAAATCATTTGCTAATAAATAAAATCAGACTTGTAGGTAGTCAGGGGACTGAGAACAAAGTCAAAATAAAATACAAAATGGCGAATCTCTTCTACAAACAGACAAAATAGACACCTCACCCCACCGAAGCCACCCATAGTGGGGAGAGTACCACCCATAGTCGTTCTAGGAAGTGAACTCTGATCTTAGGGCTAAACACGTAGTATTTTCTTTGTTAAATAAAATTTGTAATCTAATTTTGTAAATTTGGAAGTGCTTCAAATATTACGTTAAAACAGGGTTATAGGTCGTTACAAGTGGGTTTTTTTTAACATTATCTAGTATAGTAAAATCGTGGGACCGATAAAAATTTGACGTGTAGGGCAGAGCCGATACAAATTAAGTAAATTACCAGTTTCTCAGTTAATTTTTACCGGAAGAACAGAAGACCCAGAACACGTGGTCGAGGTCAACAGACAAGGTAAGACCGAACCCAGTATTGTTTGTGCAAAATAAAAAAATAAAATCGGACGATACAATAGCCACGATTATTTTTTTTCATAAACGGGATATTTTCGTTAGGCATCGACAAAAATTCAACCCGGGCCGACACGCAACGGAAAGAAATTTCTACATTGGATAGGTTAATTTCACCAAAAATACACCTTGGACGACCTCGTGGTAGTGGCCGGCGAAATTTGAACGATCGCGCTCAAAACCAGCGATACCAAAGATTGGAAAATGAGAACGAGACCCGCCTTGAGCGTCAAAGTGATTGTGCTTAGTAGTGAGTCTCCGAGACGTAGTCTTGTCCCAAATACGGTTTTGCCGTTTTACTTGTTTTTGTATAAATGTTAAATGTTTAGCAACCGTCAAGATAAAGGACGATGATCTTTCAAGTAGAGTCAATGAAGAATTGACTATTTCATACATGAAAAGTTAATAAGTATCCTCTTAACAATACTCCAAAAGTGAATTGTCTCGTGTAAAATATTTCGGATCGTCCAAATCAATCTTAGGTGCTATCTCATTTATGGTTTAATGAATTTATCTCGATATTCTCTAACTGGAAGACGAAGATAATACAATTGTTTGCATATAATTATAAGTACAATGTAAACCTACAGTGATTGAGGCAGATTTCCTATGTAAAGAAGAGTAATCTATAGGTCAAACAGTACACGACAAGATAAAAGATAAAAAGGTTTTGACGTATGTTTTTAGAGAATATCGGATTGTGAGAATTAGGGTGGTCGTCTTATCAAATAATTTGCCATCTGCCCGTTGTCACCTGCTTGTGAAAAGATATTGGTGTTTACACACCTGGCCAAACATATAGTGATAATTAAATAGGCCGACAGGGGGAAGATTTTTTACTGTTTCAGCCTGTGTTCACGCTTTTTCTAAATCACGTGCTTTTAATTAAATTCTTTTAATACTTTAATGTTTCTGAAACGAAAATAATGAATGTAAAGTTAAATGTGTCGGAATGTTCCGGTGAGAGATTGGGTGACGTTTCCTCAAAAAACTTTTTATGATTATTTGACGAAATTGAATGACACCGAAAATCCAAACACACATGTTTCTACAAATGCTTCACACGAATATAATGAAAGATGTCCGATTAACAAACGAAAAACAATTTTTTCATCAGTTATCCTAGTCCAAAGTTTAAAGTCTAAACTAACTTTCTGGTTTAGATTACGACGTCATTGATATGAGAAATGCAGCTTTATATGCAGTTGGTGGGATAAATGAGTTAGAGAAGGTTTAAGTCGTATAATACAGGATAATTTAATAGATTAAACACTGCAGTAATTCGAGAAGATTTTTTTTTGCATAATTATTAAAATTCTACGAGATTAATAATTCAATTTTTATGTTAAGAAAGATATTACACGAATGGAAGCGAGAAAAGAATATACTTGGAACGAGAAGGAGTTACAGGAATTTCGAATGGCAGTTCTAAGTGAGTATCTTTTGCATATTAATAAATATATTTTGATAAATTATATAATGAAAGTTTAGTGTTGTTCGATGTTTAATATTATATTAATGATAACATTTCTAAATTATGGAGTTCATAAACATTCATTTTATCTTACGTCGATCCAAATGTAATATTATATAAAATTTCAGCGTTTAATACAAAGAAAACATATTTTTATTCAACACTAAATATATTTTGAATTATATGTTTTTAACGACGAACAGATTCTTTTTCGATTGTAATTAATCATTCAAATAATCTCTTGTTTCTGTTAAATAATAAATACGCAGCAGACAATCTAAAAAATACTTAAAGTTTACATTTGAATACAAAAACTAAAATTAAGAACTAAATAATTAATTCATAAATCTAATTGTATGAAAATAAACATGTTAATTGTTCTAACTATATCTGTTAGCGATGAACAAAGTAATTCAAATATCTTCACAGACTACATGAAGTGCATATTGTACTTGAAATATTCGTATTCGCACGTAAGACAGACTCATCATAACTTGGTTTTTGTAGTTTATTTTGATTAAATTGAAGACCTACTTTTCTTGTTTGAAAATTTCATATATTATAAACTTTTTAATTTATATACCGTACATGTTATATGTATTTTCTGTAAACCTTCCATTGGTCAGTTTTGTAATACGAACAGCGAGAACGTTTCTAACAGAACCATATCGAGTAGGTTTTTGGACACAGGAGAAGCAATTATGTAATAAAAAAGATAGATGTCTTTGTCTAAAGTACATATGAGAAGATGAGATCAGCTAGCGTGTTAGATGACTTTAGTTGTCTGTTTTTATTCTTCTTGTCCCATTACAGAAGTTCACAACTTTAGGTGTGATAATATTCACATTTTTTCAGCTACTCTTCGCAATTTATTTCTGGAAAGAATTCACAGGCATTTACTAATTATACGAATAAACAATAAAATTCATTTCAAATGGAAAATAATATTCAGATGCAGAAAAATTACGTGATGATGAATTTTAACTTCTCCAAATAAGTTATTTATGGTTCCCAAGGTATGTATCGTTAAAAACTCCCGTAGATAATCTTGTTACTTCTGATAAGAGAAGCACGGGCATGGTCCCTATTAGTCCCGTGTTAAAATTTTACCATCGCCTCTTGCTCACCACATGATTCATGCATTAACTTGTAAATGTATTAATGCATAAAAGCAAACAGATACTGCTTAGGATGTTTTTATTGTAAATATCTAGTTGATTTATTTTGTGGACGAAAGAAATGATTATTGTGTAAGTCAAGATATTTAAGATGGAATACCAAAAACAGATTAGTGTCAAGTTGAAAGCTCCTTATATAACTGAGTAAAAGATAAAATATTTTGTAAAAACTTAACGCGAAAACTTACAAAAACTATGATGGTATTTTTCATGATTGCGAAACAAGAGGAGCAATTGAAATGTAGGACTGATGACATATTCCTTCTGAGTTTTCTACGAGC
This sequence comes from Centruroides vittatus, assembly GCF_030686945.1. NCBI lineage: Eukaryota > Metazoa > Arthropoda > Arachnida > Scorpiones > Buthidae > Centruroides > Centruroides vittatus. The sequence continues at coordinate 68,860 of NW_027121750.1, read as the reverse complement.
AAGGAAATACGACAGAGAAAGAGCTTTGAAATTACTCAAGAATTATTATTCAGCAAGGAAGAAGTATAAGGATATATTCACAGATCTTAGGCCTTCGGTATTGCAAACATATTTCGAAATGGGTATGATGAGTTATAAAATATTAGAAACTGGCCAAGTCATTGGATTCGGTAGAGTCAGTGAGTTTTAATCTTTTACTTTTTCATTATTTTTATCATTAAACTGTGTTCTACAACATAAAACTTATTTATTTTTAGGTCATTGGGATCCAACTAAATTAAAACTAATAGATTTACTTAGATGTGTAATACTTCTAGTAGACATGGAACTAAATAACCATCCTTTGCAAGTGAATGGTTTATATGTATTCATAGATGTGAAGACATTTTCGTGGAGACATTTTATTCAATTTAATCCAAGATTGATTTATTTAATAGTATCATCTTTATATGTAAGTATAGCCAAAAGTAGCTTTATTTTATAAATAAATAAAGATATTAATAACTTATCTGTTTAAACATACACGATACAAATTGAATAAAGCTGAAATGATTGAACCTTTTTGAATAATAATACTAAAATCTTAATTGTATCAATTATTTACTGTGGCATTGTCACAATGCCGGGCCGCAATTTTTCTTCACAATGCTGTCAATTTTAATAGTTCCTGTACATCATACGTTTTTTGTTGACAATAGAGTCATGTCGTACATTTATAAAACTCCCTTCTGGAGAAAAGTCTTGAATTGAAATAAAGTCACTTGCGGCCTAACCCGGAAGATTGTATATAGTTAATAGGGGCCTCCAGTAGGTCTCGACTTTCATCTATTCTGTCCGCATTCTCGAGCATTGAGGAAGGACAGCTAACGGACAAACGGACAGAAGACAGTGTTAATTTATTGGACTGCAATTTTCAAATTGCAGTTCAATAAATAAGTATGATTGGGCTGCAAATTATTGACCACGATTATCTTTGTTTTTAGTATAAATTCTATAATCATCGTATACTGAGTGTTTCAGAAATATGTGTAAAACAATGAAGGGAAGTTAATTTTGAGTCGAAAAGTCTAGTGCCATTTTTGATTCGAAGCGTTTTTTTAGTTACATTTTAATTTAAAATTAATTTCTCTACATCCTCTTTATTTTTTACATACATTTCTGAAACACCCTGTATGTTATGAATTTGTAACTAAACCGCGGAATATGAAGTTGTAGAAAACTACATAATATGCACCTAAATGCGATATAAAGTGTATAACTCTTCTGACAAAAATCGTAATATGCTGTATATTTTATTCGACATTAATTGATATAGGTACAGAAATGCTCCATGTGATAGGTATATTATAATCTGCCAATGCACTAAGAGATTTAAATACACAATGTATGTTATCGTTCCTCACTCTTCTCTATAAGTTTTGAATATTTCTGATGCACAATTTGGAAAAATTTATTGTGCAGCAACAAGTTTCATCCTGATATCTCGGGTTAAACCCTCCATATTTAGAGACTGCCCTCCAAGGTTTTAAAAATTTGTGCAATGAATGCAAAATTAAATTTTTCACAAGTTAACTCTTTCTGAATACCGGGAATTTTCTGGAATTTCTTCAATACACACGGCATCATCTGGGTTAAATCTAAAAATAACTATTTCAAAATTCTTTGCATGGTGTTCAGCGGTAAGTATCCATGTACCTACAATACCCCACTTTGTCAAGACTAATTCAGGAAGAAATGCTACCCAGAGATTATATGAGAAAATACCTGTATACTCGATGATGCTTTTAAAATACGATTTACAAGCTACAAACAAGTTTATTCACAGATTTCGCGATATTTTCATACACGCGACCTGTTAGGATGATCTCCACCCAGTGAAATAAGCCATCTTAAAATCATCGTCTTATTTAACCGTATATAAAGTGTGCAGGTATGCGCAAACAGCAACAAGTTGTTATATTTTTGAAATGGCCACTAAATTTGCGGCGAATTATTCTAGTAAAATCTTGGCAGCCGTGCAGTGATTTGTCCGTACACAGTGTAAAGTAAATGTATCTTTTTGCTACTTCATTGTAGTATACAGAATGAAGAGCTCCAACAATGACATGAACAATATGTCTTTCTAAGAGGTTCAACAATTTATCCAGATAAACTCTCTGAATTTTTCAAAGTGTAACAGAAGACCAATTACCTTTTATATAAATATATACAAAAATAATTTTACTTTTAAGTAATTTTGAAGATTTAGTATTAATAAACGTATCGTCGATTTTTATTATCAATAACATCAGATATTCACGTGTTTTATATATCGCAATTTTATTTACAGGAATATTTCAATGAGTTTTATCTTAATGTTTTTCTTTTTTTAGCAATGTATTCCTCTAACTTACAAAGGGATTCACATTGTCAACGTTAACAAATACTTGCATGCTGTTGCAACAATGGCTTTCCCGTTTCTCCCTTATAAATTAAAACAGAGAGTAAGTATTTTTCAAGTGAACTTTTAATATGAATAAAAAAGCTTTTCACTCGAATTTGGTGATTTGGATTTAGAGAAAATGATTTGCTTTTTCTGAAGTTTTGTAAAATATAAGTTCAGGAAAAATCGATTCATTGCAGTAGTTATCTATACTACTAAAAATCTGAGGTTGTTTGTTTCGTTGCAATTAAATACATAGATAAAAAACACCGCAAAATACCACTTAAAAGAAGCCCATATGCCAAATGAGAACAAAAAAAACTAAAACTAATTTCGTTATAATCAGGAAACAAATTACCGAGTTATCATCGGTTTTTCTTCTCATGATGCTCTTTAAAATTGCCGATTACTGTTTTATACTTATATTTAAATTTTCTGACGGTAAACTGTACACGAACTTTCGATTTGAACCGGAAGTCATGATATTTCAATTACGAAAATCTCACTAGAACAGAGTTAGTTAGTTCGAGTCTGCGATAATACGACGTATTTTTTGAGGGAAATCTATAAAACGAGATGTGCAGAAGCATTACACATCTCTAAAACGCTGCCCAAGTGTGGCGAGTGGATAAAACCACTGAACACTGGTGTTAGTTGGTCATGGGTTCATTCATTGTTAATGGACTGGCCACGTAGACTATCCGAGTTTTCATCACGTTTATAAGACCTTAATAGGAGCCAGTTTCTCATAAAAGATTTTTGAAAAAATCGTCCATATGTTGTGATGCAGTATACGAGAAAAACTATAAAACGGTACTAACACCTATAATTGTATCTTCTATTCTTTATAAGTTTTAAGAAGGAAATGATTAATGTGTCACGGATTGTCTAGTAAATTATTACTTAAATCTGATTGTAGTTTTTTTAATTTCGCTTCTGTACCTTAAACGTACTGAAATGAATACTTTTAATGAAGATTATTTTAGAATAATTTTCGACTAAAATACGTTAATAATTACCATCTTTCTAGTTATGCATAGGTAACTTGTTTAAGAAAAAATTGCCAGTCACTACTGTCAGATTTGATGGCGAATTCAACGTAGAATTTGGAACCAAGCGAACATAAACCTGTTTAAAACATACACTCTACAAATTAAATTCTGACGTTATTTGAGTAATAAAAAATCGAAGCTTTGTCTTGCTATACCTAATATGTGAATTTAGTCCTTCATTGCTCTGCCTCCCTATTGTGTCCCTTATCATTTTTGTTTCATTGTATTACTAGGTATGGTGTAACTAAAACGTAATGCGTCAAAGTAACACACATTTATCAATTTTTAATGTTTCTTATGAGATGCTTAGTCATGGATAAATTGAAAAGAATAAAAACGAAAACAATAATAAACCGTTTAACGTTTTCAATAAATGTAATAAATGTAAATTTAAATTATTCATATCAAATTTCACATTTGTGAGCCTAATTCTGTTGACTAACTAATCTAAAACTAATCATTAGTTTTAGAATATAATTAGTGCAATTTAGAAAGAACAACCCTGTAATAAAATATTTTTAATTGCATATTCATTTTAGCTTCATTTTCATGGATCAAACATGGAAAATCTTCACAAAGAAATCGATCCAAAATATCTTCCTGCAGAATTTGGTGGAGATTTGCCTCCTTTCGACGTATCTGAAAGTAATCGGAAGTTGAACGAAATGGAAGAATTCTTTGTTGAAAACGAAAAATATTGGACAGAAGAGGAAATATCTGAAGCCTAAAATTAGAAAATGTTCTGCTTGAAATAATGCATTCGGTATTCGGTAGGTAAATGTAGATTACGAATGTTATGATTATATCGAATGCTTCGTGTTAGAACTTTAATATGAAGACAGTGATTAGCAAATTCGTGTATATTATTTAAAACAAAATATTTAAATTATTTTGTAATATATTATGTATAAATTTATTGTCAGAAACTGTTGGGCTGTTCACGCGATCTGTTACATTCATAGTAAAAGTTTGGCTTTGTTGTAGAGATTTTGAAACATTTTTTCAAATGTACAACAACTTTCGTATAAAAATTTATAAATACTTCTCTTATTTATTTTTAAAAATTTTTTGAAAGTGAATTCTACAATTTAGATCCATCTCAAAAACGTTAAAAATAAGTAAAATTATTTGGGGTTCTGATTACTTTTTGAACAATTTATAGAACTTTTTACAAAGTTGTACTTGTTTTATAGGGTAAACCAGGGTTGGATGGCGAAAAAAGTTTTTAATTCTGCGAGTGTGAAAATAAATATTATTGAAAAAAACTGAACTGTAATAACAAACAAAACAACGAGCAAAATAATAGTGTTTTCCGAACAATAGATTCGAAAAAACAAAATATAATTTCCTGCTAAATCACCATTTTATTATTTCAAGTGTGGGTTATTTGGTAAACAGTTCATGGGTGAGCCTACTCTGTTATTTTTTACCGATTACAGTGTAGACTCATTATTCAAACTTCTAAAGTCTTCCGCTGGTATTATGATTTTTAAGGCTACAGTAAACGTGTAAAAAAGTTCTGTAAGTTAGAAAGTGAAACATTCGATTTATTCACCTATTTTTATAGCAATGATGTGTAAACAGCGCAGATAGTATCCATGGCTTTCCACTACAGTCCGCGCAGCGAAAGAATAGACATGAATCAACCTGAGCTGGAGGAGTCAACGTCAGATGAAAGGGATGGAAGGATACATGTGGAAGGATGGACTATAACACAATTTATTTATACTGTGCAACGTTTTATTTTATACAGTAATTGCACGTGTTCATCATTAATCCGGTTCAGCGCTTAACCCCTACATAACTTTGTGGAAAATATTGTATTATATAAGAATATTTTAATATAAGCTGTAATGATAATGTAAGGTGTTGTAATTATATATATACAAGTATACGCAGATTTAAACAGGTATTAATCTTCAAAATCGTTTTGATTTTTATTCTTATTAGTCGAATTTTTACATATAAAAACGGGTTAAGGCCGCACTTTCGACAGGAACAGACTTGTGTATATATAGAGAATGGGTTGAAAATAATTAGATATTGTGATATCATTATAATATTTTTGTAATAATATCGAAGTCATAATGATATTTGTTGAATCATGTAAGAGTATTAATGAAATTTTATTGAATTGATATGAACACTGAACAAAACAGGCCGCACGCGCGGTGGCAAAAAGGATGGCTAACCGCTTGTCTGTTCGAAAACGAGCACAGATTGCTGCACACTGGGGTTGTGGAAATCATCGAGTACTGAGATGACAGCATGCGACAAAAGATCGTTGTGCCACAACCTGTCCGGAATCAATCAAAAACTATCATTCGAAACATAAAATGACCACAAGTTCGGTTTGCTGAAGCAGAGATATGGCCGTTTATCCACATCACTATGTCAGTAAAACATGTCTTTGGAAAATGCCCACAAGGTGTTCATCCGTATTGATATATAATAAGTTACGAGTCAAATAAATTTCATTACTTTAGAAATTTAGAAATTATAGTGGTTTCTCTGTAACTAGTTAATTTCCACCATCCAGTATATACACATACTTTTATTACTGTATTGTTATTGAATTTAGTTATAAAGCAATTACTTTTTTAAAGTAATAAAACCAAAATCGCTAAGAAATGTAATAAATTTAAATTATAAATTTATGTATTTATTAAATTACGAAATTGTGTATATTAAAACAGTATATTAGTAAATACTCTGAGTATGCTATTTCTGTTAATGTCGTTAAGGAAACAAGTTTATAAACAATCGCGTTGTAACATTAACTGATTGATAATGATAGAGATTTTCCGAATATTCTTCTTTAATATCTAAAGTTATCATTAGGGTCAAAAACAGCTACAGTAGAGAGTCGAAAATCGGAATCAATTGGGGACTGGGGTTGTTCAGATTAGTGATTTGTTCCGATTACCGATTATGTTCGAAAAAATACATTAACCTGTCCGATGTTCAAATTTTTCTCAGTTGCTTGTCGCTTCGTGTTGAATTTTTGTCGATTTTAACCCTAACGAAAATTTTTATAATAATAATCAAGGCTATCGTATCGTTAAAAATTATTTCTTCATTTTGTACAAACAAAATAAATATATTGAAGAATATAAAAACATGAAAATTATACTTTAGAAGTAAATCTAGTATCAAAAACGTTTGATTCAGCACGACACAGTTCGACTGAAAATCGTTACAATTACCGGCGATTCCGATTACCGGGGTTCCGTTTAACGACTCTCTACTGTATTAACAATAAACAAACAAAAAATTCTTAACAATACAAACAAGGAACTTCTTCATCTTTGTTGAAGTAGGATGAAGAAGGCATTAAGAAGCCCAGTGCTTTCTTTTGTTAACTTTTTGTGAAAATCAAAACAAATTTGCTGTGAATTTTGACTGTAATTTTATGATTGGAACCAGAGATTTTGTGAATGAAGCATTTGGTGTACAGACAAGTAATGTTTAAAAGTAATTATATGTATGGTAATGTTAAGAATTAGAGGGGATGAATATAAATACATACAGGTTCAATAATCTGTCACCTACGAGACAGCGTTGTGCCAGATTATCATAAATTCTAGCTTTCTGAATATTTTCGGGAAATTCGATAAATTATACGCAATGCAATCATCAATGTACTGTACATATATCTGCACGTGCTACTTTACACTTGCGTTTTGTTTATGCACTTTGTAAAATCAACCAGTCTGAAAATAACACAGGATAGTACGTTGATTGGACAACAAAACGTGGACGATTTGCCTAAGAGTGACTGCTTCCATGAAGAATTTCTAAGATACTGACCTCCATTTAGATGTTAATAATTAAATATATATCTGATGCAATTGCTGTAGGCTTATATAATTAGACTCTTAAGAAAAAACATTGCAATATTCAAAAATCATATTAAATTTCGTTATATAACAAGAAAAAAAAACTATTATTTTCACTGTCTCAGTTCATTGTGCTGTAATGGGATTAGATATGTTTGTTTGCTGTGATTTATTGATAAAAGGGTCAAACCGTGCTAAATACCCACGATATCAGATGTATACCAAATTCTATCAACAAATCTAGCAACTTAAATTATATTTAATTACAAGTTTGTATTGACACTTAATGTTACGAATTCAGTGAAAATAATTTGCATAAAACTGCTCTGAAAAATCTGGTGTAACTATATCATATTTAGAAATACACGCTTAAATTTAAATTTAAATCAATGAATAATCATTTAAGATATATTATTAGAATACTGACGATTACAAAAGTGATATAATGTTTATGATAACGACATTATCTCTATTACGAAAATATCAATCATTAACGTTATTGATTATATTATTTTTTCTAGTTTAAAGTGCATGGTCTAGATATGGAGTTTAAGATTACAACGACGCGTCACAATTTACCTCGATAGGGCAGGGGAATCCGGGAGACTTGATCATTTAGGATAGTTGAACCGGTTCATATATTTTCATTAAATTCTGCCTGCTTGCGGCTATGCACGCAGCAAGCAGGAAAGTATTTTAATTCGCTTCTACTGTGAGCGAGGCAGACATGTTTATTCTTTTTGATGTTAAAAAAGTTTTTGATAATGTCATCGTTATCAGTAGTAGTCAAATGAGTAGCACGAATCACAAAATTCCCATAGGATAACATGTATGAAGTAGAGCGTACGTTAACGTAGGTTTAAGCAGCGAAATTTCGGAAGGGAGATTTGAACCACACGAATGGGTCAACTCTCACAACTTATGTTAAGCACGAGCTCAATGTCTTTAGCTACAATTATTGCTTTTATTGTTTCTTTATTCTTAAGAATGGCGCATAACCTTCGTCTTGGCTACTTAAAAATACGGCGTCCAGATTCGCCACACTTGTGTCGCTATTATGTTTTGGAAAAAATTCCTGTTTCACTTCACTTGTCGATACTACAACCTTCGTCCTAGGTTTCGTTGCTTCGACACTCTTCTTGTCTGTTATGTTTTATGTAGGGATTATATATATAGTATAGTCAAACACTGCAAGAATAAAACGAATAAAAACACCAAGAATACAGGAGCATTACGTAAGAGATATTTTTATTGCTAGAGCAAGAGATGACTTTAGCGCACAACAGATGGCGTTTACTCAACGTTCGCATTGGTTTACTGCGCATGCAGTTCGAACGTCGAAGCATCGTTCGAATTCCAGATCGTTCGGAATTACAGTCGTTCGATGTACGAGGAACCACTGCATTGTAAACGAAAGGTATATAAAAAGAAAATACAAAACAAATGGGTTATATTGTGATATCGTCATAATGCCGGACTACAATATTTTTATCATATTTTAATTTTAAAGAATAATTAATTTAAAAAATTACTTGACTTCCGGTCCAATCAGAGAGTTTATATCTACTGTAAATACTTAGTGTATCCGCTTCTTAGCCTTCCATATATGGTACAGACTTTCATCTATTTAACTTCGTTCTCGAGATTAAAAAGTAACAGACGGATATAAAGACAGAATGAGAATATACGTTGTTAATTTGAAAATTCTAGCCTAATAATGGTTTGTCTGAATAATAATTATTTTATTTTAATGCAGATTTAATTAATATCACAAAAATTCAATGTCGTATTAATGTGATGTTGAAAGAATAAAAAATTGAATTATTTTGAATAAGAAAATTCCATTAAAATTATTTAGAATATGGCCAATTTTGTCGCCTAGTTATAGATTTAGTTGCAAATAAATTAAAGAGCTTGATTATCCAGCTGTATTAAATCTAGTTTACAAAGCAACTCTGTCTAAGTATCTTTTTGTACTTGTATCTAGTTACAAATAGTCGCAATTAAAAACATTGCAAGTTGCAACTCGGGGTGCCTTGAAAGAAGAACATGCAAAACGTATTATTGAAAATGTACGAAACGTTATAGTAGCTGCTAGAACGCCAAAAACAAATGAAACATTTAAGCGGAGAGCTGGGGAAAAGGCGATTTTAAATCAAGAACCTAGATGTAGTAATATGTACAGTACGTGATAATTGAGCGATTTCTTGAACTGAAATCTGATGTTTCAAGCGGTAGACTCGACTCTTGGTTTGTTTTATAAACAGTGGAAAAGTCTTATTTACCGCTATTCTAATAGTGACAGTAACATAGGAAATGGAATCAAAAACGCGCCGGTGTTTAGAGAAAATCGTCTACTAAACAATGGCATTCTGTTAGCTGGCATCTATGTTAACCCCATCGTTCGATGCTTACCAACAGGAAAATAGAGCAAAGAATGCTCTGTTTGAATTAGCCATACGAAAAAAGCTCTGAGAATCGAAGAACGTGCGATAGCTGACGACACCACGGATGTCTGTCGAAACGTATTGGTCTTCAATTTGAAAACTGCAACCCAATAATCTCATGAATATAACCTACGTATAATTAACATACTAACTGTTATAGGTAATTTCTATAAATTATATTGAAGGTTGGGCAAATTAAGTCAAATTGAGAACACCCCGGACTCTTTACTATTTTGGACACGAGAAGCCTTGAAACGTATAAAAGTGCATAAACATTCGGGGTTTTCTATGTATGTACGGATGTTAGAAACATTCTGAAGCTTAAGCCTGTGTTAGACCATCCGACTCCGATTCAAACACCACAGAAGTTATTACGCTTTAATTCGGGTAAACAAAATCATATTCCCACACACTCTAACATCCAAACATACAGAAAAAATACCGGAATCTTCGGCATATCTCCACATTTCAAGGATTTCTGAGTACAAAAATGTAAAAAATAAGAGGAGGGGGGTAATTTTTGATTGATCGTTATACTTTTCCTCTGTTCTATGTAACACCCGGATAAGTAGAAATGTTCGAATACATATTTATGTGTTGACTTTCATTACTTAGAGAAGTCTTTTAGCTTTGGAATATAAAAAATTTCTACATTCTATCTTTATTAGAACTTTATTTATTGAAGCTTTTATTCTCAGGCCATCCAACCGGGGTTTACTTTAAATAGAAATTACAGCTTTGTCAAAGATTCTAAAAGTTATTGAAAAAGTAATCAGAAGACAAAATATTTTACTTTCTCTTAACGTTTTCGAGATAAATTCAAATAATAGAATTTATTTTGAAAAAATTTAAAAGACAAATAAAAGAAGTACAGGAAGTTGCTGTACATTTGAAAAATGTTTCAAAATCTCTACAAAAAAGCCAATCTTTTACTATCAATCTAACAGAGCATGTGATTAGAGCAACAGTTTCTGATAATAAATTTTGAATACATAATATATCAGAAAATAATTTAAATATTTCGTTTTAAATAATGTAAAGGAATTTACTAGTCACAGCCTTCATATAAAAGTTCAAACATGAAGCATTCGGTATAATCATAACATTGGTAATCTACATTTACGTGCCGAATGCATTATTTCAAACAGAACATTTTCTAATTTCAGTCTTCAGATATTTCTTCTTCGGTCCAATATTTTTTGTTTTCAACAAAGAATTCTTCCGTGTCTCTCAACTTACGATTACTTTCAGATACGTCGAAAGGAGGCAAATCACCGCCAAATTCTGCAGAAAGATATTTTGGATCGATTATTTTGTGGAGATTCTTCATGTTTGATCCGTAAAAATGAAGCTGAAAGAAATTTAAAATTAAAGATATTTTCGTTTGCAATATCATATTTTATTACAGGTTTGTTCATTCTAAATTACACTAATTTAATTTTAAAACTAATATAAGAGTTAGTGAACACAATTCGGTTCACGAATGTGAAATTTTGTATCAATAATTCAAGTTCCCTTTTATTTGTTTTTTTACTCAAAACATAAAATGATTCATTTTTTTATATATACATGTACAGTACTTATGTGTGTTTTCGCCTTCATTCTCTTAAATTATTCCATGACTGACCATCATATAAGAGACATTAAAAATTCATAAATGTATGTTAGTTTCATGCATTACGTTATGGTTACACTCGACTAGTGATACAATGGAACACAAAAAATCAGGGACACAATAGGTAGACAATAGGAGACCGAGTAGTTAAGGACTGAATTCACATTTTAGGTATAACAAGACAGAGATTAGATTTGTTATTAATGAGATTACGTCAGAATTTTATTTATAGAGTGTACGTTTTACACAGGTTAATGTTCGCGTAATTCCGAATTTTTTGTTGAACTACAATATTAATTTGCTATTCAATCAGCAGTAGCTGCCAAGTTTTTCTTAAACAAGTTATTTATGCATAACCTGTATCATATGCATACCTATGTATTATACTCTTCCTGATAACAAGGGATCATGTCGGTTATCTAACAAACTGTTCCGGAGAGATTTTTTCGAATGAAATTGTATTGAAATTCCTGTTTAAACCCGAAAAGTTAACCGTAGCGCGTCGGATGATTTAAATATAATTATAAAACAGTAATAGGCAATTTAATGAGCGACCTTGTACCGAAAGACGTCATCGGAAAAAACGGCCATAACTCGGTAATCTGACGCCAGATTATAACGAAATTTGTTTCAGTTTGTTTTATTCTCATTTGGGGGTATGGAATTCTTAAAAGTGTGGCGTTATTTTGCATCATTTTTCTATGCATTTAATTATAACCAACCGTACAACCTCAGACTTTTAGTAGTACAGTCAAACCTGTTTTTGTGCGGTCTTTTTCTGTGCGATTTTTATTTGTGCGATTTGTTTTGTGCGATTTTTTTTGTGCGGTATATGAAAATTTTAATCAAATTGGAACATAATTGACTCCTGTAAAATTTTTAAAAACTCTATTGGTTGTTTTCTATGACATCAGCAGGTTTTTTCATTTTTTATTCAGTAAAATTTTTTTCTCATACGTTTATTTCGGCCCCCTCTTATTTTAATAGCATAAAAACCATAAATATTATGTTATATTTGAACAGATGCGGTAAGTTAGCTCCCCTCCAGCTTTAGACTGCAGGTGTGAAATTTCACGCCTTGTTAAATGAAATAACACTTTCTGCAGCTATATTTATGAAATAAAATCATTATTTAACGATTATTTTTAACTTTTTAATGTTAGATTCGTATTTAAGTGAAAATAATTAATTAATATAAAAATTAAAATTCTTAGAGGATTTTTTCCCCATTAGGTGTTGCAGAAAAAGGCCCAAGGAGTTAAAAAAGCAATTCCTAGTTATTTCGTACGGTTTCTAGTTATTTTCTACGTGATACTTTTTTTATGCGGTCCCTATTCACCGCATAAAAAAATATATATTTAATTGTGTTGCGAAAACTATTTTTTATAGCCACTCGTGAAGTTTCGCGCGATTTTTTTTATGCATTATCTTTTATGCGGTCCCTATCCCCCGCATAAAAACAGGTTTGACTGTATATAGAAAACTACTGCAAAGTACTTATCTATATACTACTTTACGATAGTATCCCATTGAAAAACTATTTTAATGGATCGATTTTTTCCGTATTCATATTCTACAAAAAATCCGGAATATGTAAATCACTTTCACCAAACTCAAAGTACCAAACACTAGTAAAATACTCTTTATTCATTTTAAAATTTTACTTGGAAAATACTCACTCTTTGCTTTAATTTATAAGAGACAAACGGGAAAGTCATTGCTATAATAGCTTGAAAGTATTTGTTAACGTTGACAATGTGAATTTCCTTGTAATTCAACGGAATACATTGCTAAAAAAATTATATATTGAAAACTTTATTGAAATATTCCATTAAATAAAATTTCGATCTATAAAAACAATATGAATATCTGATATTATCAAGAATAAAAATCCAAGATAAGTTCATGAATATTCAATTTTCAAAATTATTTAAAAATTAAATTGTTTTTGTATACAATTATATAAAATGTGATTGGTCATCTTTTATATTGTGAAAAATTCAGAAAGTTTATCTGGATAAGTACTGTGACGTCTTAGAAAGGTATATTGTTGATGTCATTATTAGAGCCCTTTATTCTGTATTCTACAATGGAGTAGCAAAAGGATGTAGGTTTACGTTGCATTGTGTATGGGCAAATCACTGCACAATTACCAGATTTACTTCAATAATTTGCCGGAAAGTTTTTGCCCATTCTGAAAAGGACTTGTTGCTGTTTGCGCCATACATGCCCCATGCATACAGTTAAACAGATAAATTATTAATATATTAATTTATTTATAAAGTATGAGTAATTTTGGCTATACTTGCATATAAAGATGATATTACTAAGTAAATCAATCTTGGATTAAATTGAATAAAATGTCTCCACGAGAATATCTTTACATCTATCAATACATGAATGCCATTTACTTGCAAAGAATGGTCATTTAGTTCCATGTCCATCAAAAGTGTTGTACATCTAACTATATCTATTAGTTTTACTTTAGTTGGATCCCAATGACCTAAGAATAGATAAGTTTGATGTCGTAGAAAACAGTTTATCATAACGTATCATTTATCAAACGTATATCATAAGAACAGGATGTTTTCATACATACAAAGGTAAAATGTAACTTTCTTCACAAAATATTTAGATTTGTGTCGGTGGATTGACGGATTAAGGGAACGGAACACATAGGTGATCTGTCAATTGGGTAACTCCTAGCAGGACTTTCTGTGTAGAAATTGGATTCGACAAGTGATGTTGGTCACTTGTGGAGTAGGATTCTTTCCAACTCTTGGTGGAACTCTGAAGCAGTGGTGGAACGTGGTGAGTTCTGGGTTGTCGTTCGTCTGGTAATGACGAACGTCAGGCGAAAAGCTGCTTGTTCATTTTTATCCATTCGGCCGCTGCTGCATTTCTTATGCCGTTTGATGTTGAAAACCCAAAGTTTATTGGTGTTTCGTTGAAAAAATCGAGTATAAAATCAAATTTAAATTTATTATAAACTGCTGATAAGTAATTTACGATTGTCCCTCCTGTGACTTATTAATTCGAAAACTGAAATATTTTGTTCAGTACATTCTGTTATATTAACTTCGGTATTCTTGACGGGGTCGGTATTGACCCTTTAGGGGTCGATGAAAGTTTGCGGGGATAAGCTTAGACCAGTGTTTCTCAACGGGGGCGATATCACTTTCGTGCGAGCGTTTTTCCATGTTTGGGGGGCAATAATAACAATTTATATTTTGAGGGGCAAAAAACTATTTTTTTGGGCTATAGAGTAAAACATTATTTTAAGAATAATTAGATATTTTATTCGTTATATCGTACAATAATTAAACAAATAACATTATACTAGTCACTAGTTTAGTAAACGCAGTACGAATTTGGCGTTAGCCTTGGCCCTCGGCATTGGAATTTTGAAGTGAAGGGGGCGATACTACGTAACGGTTTTATCGAAGGGAGCGATACTAAGTTAAAGGGGGTTCATTAGAGGTTGACAAACACTGGCTTAGACTTTGCAAATATTTAAAATTTTACACATTTTTCTTGCTCTTAAATAAATGTCTTTTAACAATTATATGTAAGATGTTATAATATATATAGTAGGTAACATTAAATGGGTGGACAGAGAAAATACTTTTTTAAAAGGGGACAATACACGAAAAGATTAGGAACACTTGTATTAATTGGTTTAATTTTTCATTTTTATTGGTTTGTAGGCAACTTGAACTAATCTTCCAACTTACTTTGTCGGCTTCTTGTGTATATAACACGGTAAAATATTGGAATCGTATCAACTTCGACCTTCCGAGATTTTTGCCAATTTCCACCATTTCAATCCATAAAAGCCGAAAGAAATTCTTGCAATCAGGGGTGTCGGTTCTTTAAAAGTTGAAGTATGGAATTTTGTAAAAGCAGGACCCCCACTCAATGATGAGTTGCTTAGAGTTAGAAAAAATTTGATACTTTGGATTATGTAAGAGTTCGATTGGTCAACATCCAAGAAAAAAAGTTGTTTTCATGCAGAGAGCAAGTGCCTTGGCTTGCCTTGCATTAAATTATAAACAATTTTTTCAATATTCTGAGGTATGAAATTTCATACCAGAAAAAATGTGAGGTATTGAATACTCCATACCATCCATAGTGGAAACGACACCACTGCCTACAATGAGTTGCGTGTGTTATGCAATGTTCTTTTAAAAATAACGTTCGTGTCTAGTGCCATCTTTTATGCGATTTTATTGTGAAAACAATGTTGTTATATTATTAATTATTATAAAATGACGAAAACCTTAATTTTGAGGGTAGTGATTGATTTTATAAAAATAATCATAAATGCTAATAACGAGTAATCTTCGTTAAGTCAGATCTCTCTCGAGATCGCCCACTATTTTCCCACCTCCTCCATCTTTATCATCACCAATGTCCCTCATAATCAAGTTACCGTGCCAAATTTCGTGATATCGTCTTTAATTTATCCTGGGATATTAAATGAAATAGATGCCAACATCCGCACTCGCATGCCACATGCATCCGCAGATCATTCCCGTTAATAACATTTTCAATTTGTTTCTTTTATAAAATTTATCTTTACTTTCAAAATTAAGGTTGTTGCAATTACAGAAATATAAAACAAAATTTAAAAAGCTAGGAACAAAGGATCAGTGCGTAGCAATGTTTTTCAACCTATTTGGTCATGTGACACTTATAAAATACGGAAGCATTCAAAACACACTTTGTTGGAAAAATTAAAGGCTTACCTATATTATGAAATAATATACATCTGCTATAATACAATTTTAATGACTACGTGAACGTTTATTTGAGAACAATCTGCCATTTATACTTATACAATACTTATACTATTTATACAACACGATTTTAAAATTGCACGAAACCTCTTAAAGCGATATTGTGGTTAAAGATTCGATTTTATCTCTTACTGCAGAGCTTGCAAAAAATGCCCTATTTGTTGTTATAATATATTATTCAGATATAACATGTTAAGTGGCGCTTATTCTATACTCGGTCAAGCATACAAATATTTACTATATATGTCTGATGTCTGTAACACAAGTGTCCTGTGAACGGAGCTTTTCCACGTTAAAATTCATTAAGATCAAGTATCTCGCAAGAAAATCTAGAAGCCTTCGTGTTAACGTCAGCGGAGAAGGATATTTTAAATAAAATATATTCTCTGATGATGTCATTAATATTATTGCTCAACAAAGCAAACTTCTAAATAAAAAGTTAATGTTCTAGAGTTGTGCTTATTGCAATTTTTGTCAATGCTATATTTTGAATATATTTAAATATAAATAGAAAAAAAAGACATTTTTTTTATTTCTGGGCTGGACCGGTAATAATTTTTTCCACACAAAAATTTTAATGCCAGTCCGCCCCTACAAGGGGCCATAGGAGACCAAAATGAGAAATTTGTGAAAAGTGGTTTTAACAACTGGAAAAAATTAGCAGAAGCGTTAAAAAAACACTCAGAATCATCGCCTCACGCTGAATGCAGCCAAATGTATGTGTCTTATCGATTAACAACTTATAAAACATCAAGAGGAAGAAATTATTCAAAACAAAAAATACTTGGCTAAACTTATTGATAAAATACTGACCGTTGTTCGTCAGTATTCGAGAGGGCACCAGGAAGACGCATCTTCTAAAAATAGAGGTAATTTCTTGGAATTTGCTCAACTTTTTTATAAATATGATGATAAATTTTTACTCCACTTAGATAAACACTACAACCACTGCAGCCCAGATATCCAGAATGAAATAATTGAAGTGATATCGAACCCCACTCTGGAAGAAATTGTTGAAGAAGCTAAAGCATGTGGCTTTTTTCTTTAAGTGTGGACGGGGTCAAATGCTTTAAAGAGGAACAATTGTCAATGACCATAAGATATGCGAACGATTTAGACATAGTCAAAACTTTTATAGGTTTTACAAATTGTTACGCCTCCAGAGATGCGCAAGGACTGGCTACATTAATTTTGGATACTTTGTATAAACACCATTTGGATGATGTTCCAATTATTGCATAGCGTTTAGGGATTGCAATCCAGCAGTGTTTTCAATCCAGCAGGATTTTTGCTGGACCAACATCATTCCAGCAGGATCCAGCGCGGATCCAGCGCAGATGTATTTTCGGTGCAATAAAGTGTTATCTATCTATCTATCTATCGAGAAATTTATGGTTTTTTTTAAAGAAATAAAACATTTTTTTAAATACTTAAGAAACTTTTATTATTTAGACTGGTCATTATAAATCAGTAAAACTTCTTACACATTAAGGTAGTAAACTTAACTTTGGTTCAGTTTAACATTTGAGATAGAGATAATTAACTTTAAATGTTTAGTTAGATTATAATGTAATCTTTTAGTTAAATAATAGCAAAGGTAATTCTACTAATTAATTTATATTAATACATTATAATAATGTAAGGACGGATAATCAGTGGCTAAGTGGCTATCACTCTTACCAGTTTTCTTATATAGGCTCTACATATCAGTCTGTAGTGATTTATAACTAATTTAATTATTCGTGTTAGTAAAGTAGTCAGTAAGTAATTAGTACTAGTCTAGTAGTTAGTTATTATTATCACAATCATCAATCACATACATTCATATCATCATATATCTAAGGTACTGATACTCATTAATTTAATGAACTATTTAACCAACTAGGTAGTCTCAGTTTCTCACTAATTTTCACAATAAAATTGCCTTGCCTAGCTCACTAACCACTTACAGAATAAAAGTTAAAAACTCTTACTTAATACAATTAGAGTAAAAGTTATAAAATATTAGTCTTGTCTTAAATAAAGTATTTTAAAGGATTAAATAAAATTTAATCAATCGCTACTGTTATTTTTTTGACTTTTCTGGAAGTAAGATCTCAAGAAACAAATGATATTGATGGTGTTGTCTCCCAACCTACCTCTTAATGAACTGTATATATGTCCCGCTGCGGAGAAGGCCCTTTCTGCCTCTAGGTTAGTTTGTTTCAAGGTCATCGAATAATCATAAATCGTTCCGTAACGTAATTCATTGACGTCACAACTGACCGTAAATTAGAATTATGCACCAGGACTAGGAAAGTAGTTACTTATTTTATTTAGCGCTAAGACACTTTATTTAGCGAGAGCGGAAATTCAACTGGCAATTACATCAGCAGAGGCAAAAGGGCGGACAGTGCGGTGTAGAGAGGGTGTGTAGCACGTGCCGCATTGAACGGCAACGTCACTCTCGCCGTCGAGCGATAGCGCACGTAGCAAAGAGGCAACGCCGACAACGTAGACTTTTGCGCCATTATTTAGAAAGTTAATTGAGTATTTGCGGATTTGCAGCGCTGGATCCAGCAGGCCGAAGAATGCGCTGGATCCAGGTGGATTGCTCGATGAGGGATCCAGCAATTGCAATCCCTAACTCTAACATCCATACATACAGAAAAAATACAGGAAACTTAGGCATATTGCGACATTTCAAGGTGTCCTCAGTTAAAAAATATAGAAAGTAAAAAGTTATTTTTGGATTGATCACTATACTTTTCCTCTGTTATATGTAACAGCCGGATAAGTAAAAATGATCGAATACATAATTATATATTGATTATGTCATTACTTAGAGGAATCTTTTAGCTTTAGAATAAAAACGTTTTTACGATCTATCTTTATTAGAACTATATTTATTAAAGCTTTTATTCTCAGGCAATACTTTTTATTTTATCTTATATAAAAAGCACAGCTCTAAAGGTTCTAAAAGACTTGATCAGAGGACAAAATAACTTTACCTATTCTTAACGTTCTTGAGATGGAGACAAATAATAGAATGAATTTTCAAAAATGTTTAATTAATAAATAAAAGAAGTATTTATACATTTTACACGATATTTGCTGTACATTTGAAAAATGTTTCAAAATCTCTACAAAAAAGCCAATCTTTTACTATCAATCTAACAGAGCATGTGATTAGCGCTACAGTTTCTGACAATAAATTATTTTGTAATATACAGAATATATTACAAAATAATTTAAATATTTTGTTTTAAATAAATATAAACTAACTCACCAGTCACTTCCTTCAGATTAAAGTTCTAACATGAAGAATTCGGTATAATCATAACATTCGTAATCTATATTTACATACTGAATACATTATTTCAAACAGAACATTTTCTAATTTCAGTCTTCAGATATTTCTTCTTCAGTCCAATATTTTTCATTTTCAACAAAGAATTCTTCCATGTCTCTCAACTTCCGATTAGTTTCAGATACGTCGAAAGGAGGCAAATCGCCTCCAAATTCTGCAGGAAGATATTTTGGATCGATTATTTTGTGGAGATTCTTCATGTTTGATCCGTAAAAATGAAGCTGAAAGAAATTTAAAATTAAAGATATTTTCGTTTGTAATATCATATTTTATTACAGGTTTATTCTTTTTAAATTACACTAATTTTATTTTAAAACTAATATAAGAGTTAGTGAACACAATTCGGTTCACGAATGTGAAATTTTGTGTCAATAATTCAAGTTCCCTTTTCTTGTTTTTTTACTCAAAACATAAAATGATTCATTTTTATTTTATGTATACATGTACTTATGTGTGTTTTCGCCTTCATTCTCTTAAATTATTCCATGACTGTCCATCGTATAAGAGACATTAAGAATTGATAAATATATGTTACTTTCACGCATTACGTTATGGTTCGCATTTCGAATGTAAAAATCAGAGACACAATAGAGAGACCGAGTAGTGAAGGAGTAAATTCACATTTTAGGTATATCAATACAGAGCTTCGGTTCCTTATTACTGAAATAACGTCAGAATTTAATTTGTAGAGTGTACGTTTTAGACAGGTTTACGTTCGCGTGCTTCGGAATTCTTCGTAGAATTAAACTGTTAAAACGTTATTTTATCAGTAGCATCCCGCAATTTTTTCTTAGACAAGTGACGTATGCATAATTAGTATTATGGAAATTATTAAGTTTTTATACTCGAAAAATATTTCAAAATAACCTTTATAAAATATTGAATTCAGTACGTTTGACCTTTAAGCAACAGAAGAACAATTAAAGAAACTACAATCAAATTCAAATAATAATTTACTAGACACCCGTGATCCACGGGTGTCTAGAAAATTATTATTTGAATTTGAATCACTTCCCATTTAACACTTATAAAGAATAAAAAATACCGTTATAAGTATAAGTAACGTTTTATAGTTTTACTCTGTATTATGCAACGCAACACATGGACGATCTCCCCATAAATCTTTGATAAAAACTAGCCCTTACTATGATCTTACAAACGGAAAAACACTTGGAAAAGTCAACCTGGCCAGCCCATTGGCAAGGCATGAACCCTAGAACCAACTATCTATCAGTGTTCAGTGGTTTTATACACTCGCCACTGATGGGTGGGCAGCGTTTTAAAGATGTGTAATGCCTCTGAACATCTCGTTTTATAGAATCCCCTCGAAAAATAGGTCGTATCACTTCGGACTGGAACTTCGGTCCGTGAGACAAGCTGAGAGCCAGTGAGGTGAAGAGTTTTTTATTGAAAATATCTTACGAGCAATTATCTATTGTGACATCGTCACAATGCCGAGCTGCAATTTTTTTAAAAATCTGGATGCATAATACTGTTGATTATTGCAGTCTCTTGCCCCTCTCTCTGTTAACAAGAAAGTCATGCCGGTCATCTAACTCTGTTCTAGATAGATTTTTTGAATTGAAGTACAAAGACTTCTGGTTCAAACTGGAAGTTCGTGTACAGTAAATCTTCGGATTGATTTAAACATGATTATAATAATTATAATTATTTTGGGCAGACTTTGTTTTCAATTTTAGTAATAATAATCTCCATCGAACGAATTGGATATTTGTGTTTTTTAAAGGACTTTTTAATCTTCTGGCGGCATGTAGCCAATAAAGAAAAGTCTATCGTCATGAATGTATATAGTCTGGAACACAAGAAATAAATAGTGGTCTTTTTTGGGCAGACATTTTCTTCAATTTTAGGAATAATTATAAAACAGTGATCGTCAATTTTAAAGAGGAACGTCGTAGAGAATAATGACATCAGAAGAAAAAACGAATAACACAAGAAAATGTGTCGCACGATTATATTGAAACTTGTTATATCCTTGTGTACGCTCGATTCTGTATATTAACAGGACTTATTACACTGGCGTTGTTTCCGTTTTAGCGAACAGAGGAGCAGATCTTAATGAAAAAAAACAAAATATCTTTATACTTTTTTACCTGTACACTCGTTATTTGTATTTTAGACTTGATAGCTCATCTTTAGACAATGTATAATAAAGAATTTAATAAGTACATTGAGGGAAAAGAATTAAAATCTTGCTTTAGTTTGTTTTATTTTCATTTGAGATAAGAAATTCTTAAAACTGTGGCGGTATTTTGAACCATTTTCTATGTATTTAATTATAATCAATCAAACCACCTCAGACTTTTAGTACTATATAAGTAACTACTGCAAAGTACAGGGTGTCTCATAAATTTGTAAATCGTTTAAAAATTCATAAAAGTTGAAAGAATTGGTATATTTGAATGCGGTTTGCGTAAAAGTTACTCTCACAAAGGAAGATTTTTTGGTTAGAGAAAAAGAAAATAGTTTAAAGTTTTGTCGACGGAGGGCGCTGAACGCAAGAAAATCATTGGAATTCCACAGGAAAATTACGTTTATTTGCATGCAGGCGAATGTTTACACTTACAAGCATAACACAGCACTTGAGTACTTGTTCTATGTGTCAGCCATCACCACAAATGACAGTTTGCAAGCAAGTGACAACACCGTTAACTGCAACATGTAGCACATCTGCATGGATGCAGAAGATTTTGTGGAGTATGGCGTCCTTTAACTGTACTAAAGAAGATGGGCTATTGCAGTACAATCGAGACTTAACATAACGCCATAGCCAAAAATCAAAGAGAGTTAAATCCGGTGAGCGAGGGGGTCATTCATTTGTACAGTAATGGCTGATTAATCGTTCTTCAGTAAAGGATATTCTCAAGAATGTCTTCACTTCAGTTACGATGTGACGAGGTGCCGTGTCTTGCATGAATGTCACTGTGTCAAGGATATTATGTTCCAATAAGCACGGTATTACTTTCTCCTGTAGCATTCGAAAGTAAGCATTCCAGTAATTGAGCACGTTGGCCAGCCTGATTTTTACAGGGGCCCACAATAATGGATGCAATGAAACGACACCAAACAGTAACACATGGTGAATGTAGCGGCTCCTCAATGTAAGCATTTGGGTTCTCCATTGCCCATATTGTACAGTTATGAGTATTGACTTTTCCATGCAATAAAAAATGAGCTTCATCTGTCCACAAGATATTGAACAGCCATTGTGGATCTTTGTCGATATTTCGACAAAACCTAAATTGCAAAGGATCCTCGCTTAGCTGTGTCATTTGGTAACAGCTAGTGCAGTGGTTGCGATTTGTATCGGTACAATCGTAACACACCATGAATGATGCGGAATAATGATGTCTTTTTGTATTCCAATTATTCGTGCTAGTTTTCGTGCGCTACTTACTGCACTAGTTGACTGTTCCCTCAGAGTCACCATTTGTGAAGCCACATCAGAGATACGAACTTCTGATAAACGTGCTGCACTACTGTGTGGGCAATTACACAAACTTCCCGTTTTTTCAAAACGTCGTCTTAGGGAAACCAATCCGGCAGGAGTGATTGGACCTGAACCGTTCTTCATTCTCTTCTGTGTTTTAAACCTTTGTAAAGTTTCAGTCGGCAATTCGTGGCCGAGATAAAACAACTTCACCAATAGTGCTTTATTCACCAACGTCAACATCATAATGAAAAAACCGTAAGTCAGCGCCAGTAACAGGAAAATTCAGAAATGAGCTGTTAATCATACACCCTGCACTTTATAAAACTCAGATTTGCACAATTCCAGTTATTTTCTTGCGCTCTCTATCGACAAAAATTTGAATTATTTTCTTTTTCTCTGCCGAAAAAAAAATCCACCTTCGTGAGAATAACTTTTACGCAAACCGCATTCAAATATATTAATTCTATCAACTTTTATGAATTTCTAAACTACAATAGACCCCCTATAACACGGATTCATATGACACGAATTCGAATAACACGGCGAAAAAATTGCAATCGTGTTCGTATAACAAGCTAAAAGAGACTCGTATAACACGGTAAAACGTCATGGTCGACACGTGTCGCGAGAGGATTGGTCAAATCTGGACCAACAGCGGATATTGTACAAACCGTCAAGTTTAAACGAGCACTAAACCTACTAAAAAATTATTATCCAACTGCCATAAAAATTATATTTTTATTAATAATGTCTCTAAAGTTAGGTTATTTTTCTGAGAAAAATTCGCTGATCAGGAAACACGCGTCCATCATTCGACGAGCCTCTCCGCGACGAAAACAAGCTTAAGCAATGGCGTCGTCAAACGGTGCACACTCGGTAAGTAATCCTACAATTTTTTGTTTATAGCATAGTTTATATGGATTATTCCCAAAAAATTATACATGATTTGTAAATGTTGGGTCAAATTGGTCTAGAATCGATTAATTTTATGGAAGAAAACCTTTCAAATAGCTGTAGCTCCTAACTGCACACGCGTCGGGCTGTGATTGGCTCATGTATTTAAGTGACTCGTACAACACGGATTCATATAACACGAAACGTATCTACCGTGTTATAGGGAGTCTACTGTATTTACAAATTTATGGAACACCCTGTACTTTGCAGTAGTATCCCATTGCAAAAACTACTGCAATGAATCGATTTTTCCTGAATTTATATTCTACGAAAATTCAGAACAGGTAAATCATTTTCTCCAAACCCAAAGTATGAAAAAGTAGTAAAAAATACCTCTTTATTCAAATTAAAATTTTACTTGGAAAATACTCACCCTTTGCTTTAATTTATAAGGGAGAAACGGAAATACCATTTTTAAAATAGCTTGAAGGTATTTGTTAACGTTGACAAAGTGAATCCCCTTGTAAGTTATCGGAATACATTGCTAAAAAGAAAAAAATTAAATAATGATTATTTTATTCAAACATTCCTGTAAATGAAAATGCGATATATATATACATATATATCGCATATATATATATATATATAAGATATGAATATCTGAGGTTATCAACAATAAAAATTGACAATAAGTTTATTAATATTCAAATTTATTTCAAAATTAAATTGTTTTTTTTTAATACAATTTTATAAAGTGAAATTGGTCACCTGATGCACTTTGAAAAATTCAGAAAGTTTATCCGAATAAGTGCCGTGACATCTTAGAAAGATATATTGTTAATGCCATTGTTGGAGCTCTTCATTCTGTATTCTAGAAGGAAGTAGCAAAAAGATTTACTTTGCATTGTGTACAGGAAATTGATTACCCGGTTGCCAGATTTTACTTCAATAATACGCCGCAAATTTTGTAGCCATCCCAAAAATATAATAACTTGCTGCTGTTTGCCCTGTACATGCATCATATACACAGTTAAAGGTGATGATGCTTTGAAGATGGTCTATCTCACTTGTTGGCCCATCATCTGCAGTAGTCGTGTTTATAAGATATTCGCACTTCGATTTTCTTATCGGATCATCCGGAAATTTATGAATTTTGTAACTAGGATGTTTCTTATTCATTTGCACTGAGATAAACAACAATTAACCAGCATTTCAAAACATACCGAAATAAATAAACAAGCAGTTTTTAATTAAGCATACAGAAAGCACTATAGACGAAACAAGAAGCTATTTATCCATAAGCCCATATTAGTTTCGAAAAATGCATTCCCTAAATATTTTTTTTCTAGAATGGAATTATATAGATCAATGTTGGGCAAACTATTTTCTTTTTCGACCCTCAATTTTGTGATAAATTTTGTCTCAACCTCTGTATAGACAGTAGACGTTTTATTTTAATCTTCAACGTAGTTAAAATGAAATTCTTTCTGGGATTTGCGCTTATGTTTCTGCCTTATATATAGATGACCTACATGATTTTATTGATGTAAGAAACGTACGATGTACAGGAGCATAACAGTATTAAAATCAACAGCATTATGTCGAAAAATTGCAGCCGGACAATGTCACAATGTCCGACTGCAATAATTGTTTGTTACGATTAAGTTTTTAGTAATATTATTCAAAACGGTCTAATCATTTCAATTTTATTCCAAAATTTATGGTGTATATTTAAACAGATAAATTATTAAAATTTTAATTTATTGTACGCTATACTTACATATAAAGATAATACTATTAAATAAAGCAATCTTGGATTAAATTGAATAAAATGTCTCCACGATAATGTCTTCACGTCTATCAATATATACTCGCCGTTTACTTGCAAAGGATGGTCATTTAGTTCCATGTCTATGAAAAGTATGGCACATCTAAATACATCTATTGCTTTTACTTTAGTTGGATCCCAATGACCTAACGATAGATAAGTTTGATGTTGTAGAACACAGTTTAGTGATAAAAATAATGAAAAAATAAAAGGTTAAAACCTTACTGGCTCTACCGAATCCCAAGTATTGTCCTGTTTCTAACATTTTAAAACTCATCATACCCATTTCTAAACATGTCTGCAATGCTGAAGGTCTAAGATCCTTAAACATATCCTTATATTTTTTCCTTGCTGAACAGTAATTTTTGAGTAATTTTAATGCTCTTTCTCTGTCGTATTTTCTTGCTCGTAGAAAACTCAGAAGAAATATGTTGTCAGTCTTGCATTTCAATTGCTCCTCTTGTTTTGTAACCATGAAAAATACAATCATAATGTTTAAAAGTTCTCGCGTTAGGATTTTATAATAAAAACAATTAGATGTAAATGAATAAATTTTAACGCTGAAGTCTTTTTACAGAATATTTTATCTTCTACTCACTTAATGTAAAAAGCTTTCAACTTGCAACTAGTGTGTTTGCAATATTCCATCTTACCTATGTTGACTTACTCAACAATCATTTTTTTTCGTGTACAAAAGAAAAACAATTATATATTTACAATAAAAACATCCTGAGCAATATCTTTTGGCTTTTATGTATTAATACATTTGTAAGTGAATGTACAAAACATTTTCTTTATATAAAAACCTCCTTATCCGGAAATAATTTTTTTAAACTCTTCTCTACGACTGTTTATGTGTATTGAGTAATAAAATTTATGTAGAGTGAGAAATATACTGATTTGACCACATTTAAATGTTACTTTAAGTATTTTCACATTGTTTGCTGCGTATTCATTAGCAAACAGATACAAGAAATTACTTGAATAATTAATTACAATCGAAAGTAGAGCTCTGTTTATCGGTTGTGGCTGCTGGCGTGAATTTATTTTTATTTCTTGCTATTTGACTCACTGTTGTTATACTTCTGGGAAATGATTGAATTTTTATCTCAGAAAAGGAAAAGTTTTCATTATATCATATGATGGATTGTCACGAAACGAAAGATTTCAATTGGAAGTGAAGAAAATGTTAGAGATGATCAACAAAGTAATTTATTCTGTCTTATACAAGTGGCGAAAAAGTGATTAACATTCATGTAGAAATTAAACTTTTTTTGGTTTATTATGTGAAGAAACTACAAGCTTCTTCACATAATAAAATATAAGTACTTTTAGAAGGATGAGATAGAATGAAGGCATGGATTGAAAACAGATACTGCTTTGATAGATCTTGAAAACATACTCTCTGTCTTTAAAGCGAAAGGTAGAGTTAGAACTGACAAATTAAATACTAAAATAAATGTAATTTGTAATAATTTAAATGAAAAATTGAAAGATAAATAAAGAAGAAATAACTTTTCAATTCAGGGTTTAGAGCATGGCGATAAAATGGACGATTGTCTATGCAAAGTTCAGAAATTAACTAATGATAACCTGCAGGTTACGACTGTAAATATCAAACGTGCTTACAGAACTGGAAAGTTTATACCTAATACAAAAAGACTGGTTATTTATGAATTGTTTAACTTA
The DNA here is from genome assembly GCF_030686945.1 of Centruroides vittatus. Taxonomy (NCBI): domain Eukaryota; kingdom Metazoa; phylum Arthropoda; class Arachnida; order Scorpiones; family Buthidae; genus Centruroides; species Centruroides vittatus. Next base: position 41,472 of record NW_027121750.1, on the reverse strand, counting down.
GAAGATAAATCAAAAATGTTTAAAAATATTAGAAAATTGAAAGGTTCAAATATATTTATTAATGATGATTACTCAAAAAAATGATAGAGCTATCAGAAGCAGATTAAGACTTTATGGTAAGGAAATGGGCTCAAAAGAAGCTGTTAACGTTAAACTGCGATATAATAAATGAACTCTGGACGACAAGGTATTCGCCTGCAATTATAAAAATAAAATTTTTTATATGGATAACGAACAATTTGTTTTAGTAATTAATAACTTTTAATGATAAACAAGACGATGAAATTAAGGAGAATTACAACCAACATAATGGTTTATCCTCGGAAAATTGCGATGATTGCTTTTCTATAATATAGCACGTTTAAATAAATATTACTTCTCTAAATTCTGTAATTTAATATGTAAGATGGATATATTCTTTTTAGTAAAAACATGGCAAACTTTACCGGAAATTGAATCAATGTTCACTGATAAATATAAAATTTACCATCAAGTAGCACACTGTTGTGAAAAACGTGGAAGACCCAGTGGTGATTGGTCTCAGACTAGATGCAGTTTCTTAAATTGAACTTATATTGCAATCACGATTTGTTTAATTTTTACAATTAGAGACTGGAAAGTTTACCAATATCCAACTAATAATGTCTTTTTTTGCCTGACAATTTCTATGACAATTTTAAGAATATTTTACCGCATATAGGAGATTACTTCCTACCTGAAACTAATTTGATTTCAATTATATCTTAACGTATAATAGCAGATTAACAATAGATCCTGAAAAAATATTTAGTAACTGTATTATGCAAGTATACGAAACCTGCGAACAAATTTAAAGTTAGTAGGGACAAGAATTTAGTAATGTTTAAGTCCTGGTAAGATATTATTAATATATCCTGCTTTTCAAAAGCTAATTATTATTCTATATTTTATTTTGTGTTATATTGTACTAAACTATTAACTTGTTAAATATGACAACTAATTATTGCTTCTGTTACTCTTTTGTAACGAACTGAGATTCATAGAATAAAGCAATTGATTCATTGATTGAATTACAATCGAAAGGGAACCTGTTCATCTTTGAAAATAAATAATTTAAAATACATTTAATCGAAAATAATACATTTTTTTTACATAAAAATATATTTTCGTAGTATTAAACGCTGAAACTTTATGGACGTAAGATAAAATAAATGTTTATTAATTTCGTAATTTAGAAATGTTATCATAAACATAATCTTAAACATCGAACAACACTACATTTTTAATATATAATTTATCAAAATATATTTATTAATATGTAAAAGATACTCACTTAAAACAGCCGTTCGAAATTCCTGTAACTCCTTCTCGTTCCAAGTGTAGTCTTTGGTCGCTTCCATTTATGTAATATCTTCCTTAACATAAAAATGTAAGTATTAATCTTTTAAATTTTTAATAATTATGCAAATCTTGTCGAATTGCTATTGATTTTAATTTATTAAATTATCCTGTATTATACGACTTAAAACAGAATGCAACTCACTTCTCTAACCAATTGCATATAACGCTGTATTTTATATACAGCGTTATATGCAACCACATCGTAATCAAAACTAGATAATTAGATAAAAGACTAAACTTTGGACTAAAAAATAATAAATAAATTATTTTTCTCTTGTTTATAGGACACGAACCCTTGTACTTGTTTGAAACACTTGTAGAAATATGTGTGAAATTTTGGTACTTAAGGGACTGCTATTAAATTTGATGCTATTAAATTTTGGTGATCGAAGGATGGGAGATAAAGTGAGTCGCGTAATATCTTGAGTAGGGTCTGAATTAATGACGATTTTACTCGTTATTAGCATTTACAACTGTTTTATAAAACCCATTCCTCATTCCTACCTTTAAAATTAAGCTTATTTAAAGTTTATAATAATTAAAAGTATAAAAATTTATTATAAATAAAGTGTCGCCATAAAATGGCTGCTACTAACGTGTTGAATATCAGTTTTTATATACACTGTAAATGATGAAGATTGCTAAATAGATGTTTATCGGTTCAAAGTGTAAAGTTTTTATAACTTGATATTGTCTTAATTGCTCCGTTAGTCTCATATGCATGTTTGTTCCTGAAGCCAGTTGTATTCTTTACACGCAGTATAATATAAAAATTCTTTAAGACTTCCACCGCTTATCGCGTTGCTGTTCCGCGGCTAATTGGCTCACGGAGAAAATAGGTTCAACCTCCGATATTTGCCGGATTGGTATACGACTAAGGGCGTCGGCATTTTTGTGAGAATTGCCTGCTTTATGAACAACATCAAAATTAAATTCCTGGAGGAAAATAATCCATCGCGATAATCTAGAATTGGTTGTGGAATCTTTGCTATTGAGTAACCAGCGTAGGGGGCAATGATCGGTTATTATCGTAAATTTGCGTCCATACAGATAGGGTTTAAAGTACTTCACAGCCTACACAGTGGCTAAGCACTCCTTTTCCGTGGTGCTATAGTTTAGTTCGGGCTTTCTCAGCAGCCGGCTTGCGTATGCTATGGGTTTCTCCCTTCCATTTTCCTCCTGTACTAGAATCGCTCCTAAGGCCGTGTTGGAGGCATCGGTAGCCAAGATAAAGGGTTTAGTAAAGTCAGGGGACTTTAATACAGGGGCTGACGTTAAAATTGTCTTTAAGGTTTCAAAGCTCTCCTGTTGGGTTGGTCCCCATTCGAATGGCGTATCTTTCTTTAATAAATCGGTTAAGGGCTTAGCGATTTTCGCATAAGCGTCTACACGTCGTCGATAATACCCTGTTAGACCTAAAAAGGATCGAACGTCCCGCTCATTTTCCGGTTTTGGGAAATCTAATATCTTTATTTTATCGGCGTCGGGTTTTATACCCTGCGCAGAAATCTCGTGCCCTAAAAATTTTATCTGGCACTGCAGGAAGTGGCATTTTTTCGGTTTTAATTTAATTCCCGCTTCTCCTAATCTCTGAAAGATTTGTTCCAATCGGTTGAGGTGACTAGCGAAGTCAGAGCTAAAAGTTAAAATGTCGTCCATGTAGACGAGGCAGGTCTTTCCCTTTAGGCCATGAAGGACAAAGTCCATAGCCCTTTCAAATGCCGCAGGGCTATTACGAAGCCCCATGGCACATCTGTTCCATTGATAATGACCATCAATGGTGGAGAAAGCAGTCTTTTCCTTATCGCACATGCTAAGTTGCCAAAATCCCGAAATAGTGTCCATTGTCGAAAAATAGGTCGCTTGTCCCATTAGACTAAGAGACTCATGCACTAAAGGAAGGGGATAAGGGTCTACCTTCGTAATTTTATTAAGCTTACGATAATCTATGACTAATCGGACCCCGCCCAATTTCTTCTTAACTAAAATTGCGGCCGAACTCCACGGAGAAGTGGAATGTTCGATAATATTATGAGCTAAGAGTTCGTCTATAATCTAATTTAATTGTTGCCGTTGAGCGTAAGGGATTCGATAGGGCGGCGAGTATATAGGCGCGGCGTCTCCAGTATCGATTTTATGTTGTACAATATCGCAATAGCCCAAATCATAGTCATCTATGGCAAAAACATGTCGGTATTTGTATAGTAAGTTTAGAAGAGCCTGTTTCTCTTCTTCCGGGATATTACTCCAATCAAAAAGCTGGCTGAACTCAGCTTTCGACATTGTCGCCGTTTTCCCTTCCTTTCTGACTCTCACTGGGTCGGTCTCTTCCTCTGCTTCGAAAAAGTTTCCGACCTTTGTACCCTTTTCTAATTTAATAGTCTTACGAGTAGTGTTGCAAATCCGAATGGGTACCTGTCCCTTCTTATTAGGGGCAACTAACACATCGGCTCCCGATATTCCTTCCTGAGAGAAGGGGATCGACTCTATTACTCCTACTTTTCCTATCCCTCTGGTCCCTCTAATAGTGGCTATGACTATATTGTCGGTTAAAGGGGGAAGCCGACAGGTTTCCACTAACACGTTGTCCCTTCCATCGTTCTCGCTCCGCTGAAAATGTGAATTGTCTCTTTCTACTACACTCTCTTTTTCGGGCGCTCTCTCTATTCTCCGCCTTTTATGAATTTTCCTATAGTCGGGGATTTTCTCCCGATCTATATCGCTAAACTGTTCCCGTTCTTTTCGGTCACTAGCTCTAGGGGAAGTTATAAAGGCTATTACGGTCTGAGGGGGAATTGTTAATTCTCCTCCCTTTAAATCAATAATAAAGCCCTTATCGGTAATCATATCCCGACCGATAATACCATCGCATGGGCAAGTAACATCCATATCTACCAAACAGCAAACAGCGGTTACAACTTTTACAAGACGGAGTTACCACCGGAAGTTATAACAATCTCGAGGTAGAGGAATTTTATATTAACGAAGTCGGTGCTCTATGCCATAAAGGAACCGACAAACGACACACGGATTGGTGGGAACAAATCGTCGTTCCCGTACAATTAAAAGAATATATTCTCTCTACATTCCATGATAATCCGATAGCCGGACACTTGGGAGAACAGAAAATGCGAACAAAAATCGCTAAGTCCTTCTATTGGCCTGAAATGGCAAAGGAAATACGCAATTATTGTCAGAGTTGTCAAAGCTGCGCAAAACACCGTCGACGAGGACGACGAACACAAGCTGAATTACAATTGTTCTCTCCTCTTTCTTACGTGTTCGAACGAACCGCGATGGACATTATCGGACCACTTCCTCTTACCACTTGCGGGAACAAGTATATATTAGTATTTGTTGATCATTTTAGTCGATATGCGGAAGCGATACCACTACCGGATGTTAGTAGTAAAACGATAGCGAAGGCTTTCGTCACGAATGTCGTATTACGCCATTCGACGCCTACGCACCTACTCACAGACCGAGCGCCTAATTTAATTTCCAAGATGTTTACAGAAGTATGCAAACTGTTACAAATAAAACGCCTCCTTACCACAGCATACCACCCCGCCTGTAACGGCGTAGTCGAGCGATTTAACAAAACCTTAGTGGATATTTTATCGCACTATGTAGCTAGCGATCAACGCGATTGGGACGAATGGATTCCCTACGCTTTATTTGCCTATAATACCTCTATACACGCATCGACCAACGAAAGCCCTTTCTTCCTTTTATACGGACGGGACCCTACATACCCATTTGAATTGGTGACCAGTCCTATCACGAGAGTCTATGATGTTGAGGAAAATTTTGCTTCCGAATTAACCCAACGCATGAAACATGCGCACCAGACCGCACGTCAACACTCCGAACAAGCGGCAGAGCTAAGGCAAGAAAGACATCGAAAACAAAATAAGCCTCCCCAATATAAATTAGGCGATAGAGTACTGTTAAAGGAAGTCGTCACCCCGCAAGGACTGAAACGAAAATTAGCTGCCCGATGGTCGGGACCCTATCGTATTATAGAAGTCTTAGGACCCGTTAATTTTACCATAGAGAATATACAAAATAAACGGAAGTTAAATGTGCACGCCGATCGCATCAAACCCACAACCGCTAGGAAAGAATTTCGCCTACACGAGGACTTAGGAGCCGATCAGCCCGATGACCCACGCGATGCTAGTAGTCCGGAAGCTCCTCAACCCGTGTCAATTGACCCTTGGGATGAATTTATTTTAAACTCGATACCGATTCCCCTCGCAGCAGAATCGGACGAAATAGAAAGGGAGAGTGACGAAACAGCGTCGGAGGAGGAAGTCTCCGAATCGGAAACAGAAGAGGAAGCGGAAAGTACGATGCCTTATGCACTGAGAAGTCGCGGACCGGTAGAAGACCTACCCTGGGTCATGCCTCGGCCCAGCCGTAGCCATATTCCTCGATTTATTTCTCCCGCCACGAGCCGACCATCCTCGCCTTAGCCTTTAATCCCATAAAATTAGGTGTACTACTATCATTGCGACCCGAGAAGGGAAGCTCGAAGGATCGGATTTCGCAGAAATTCGAACCTTTATATATGTACATATATCCATATCTTAGCTCTAATTTGGCGTAGCTCTAGATATCAAACCCCTCCCCCGAGGAGTAACAATTTTAATGTTAATAATCACCTTTCCCTGTTTCAGGGAAGAATAAAAGCCTCGGGAGAAGTACTAGGGAGCCACGATGATTTTCCTTCGACTTACCGTCATGTTCTTAAGTATGCAATGCACCACCCTACAACCGACATCGGCACCTATGAAGTTTACGAAAGGAGTAGTTTTCATCCATCAGGGAAATTTCCTCATGACAGCCAGCCATTGGACATTGGTCAATGACCTTACCTTCGACCATTTAAAAAGACAAGTTCAGTTTATCTCGGAATCAATAGATTACTTAGAAGAGCTGAGCAAGCGTAGCCCTTTAAGCAATAGCTCCGATCCAACCGCCTGGAAATTCCCCACCGGCGGATTTCAATTAGTAAAAGCTTCTTTCCTTAATTACCAGAGCGAATACCACGAGCTTTTATCACTAGTTACTCTAAAAGATAACTCCAAACAAAAGAGGGGACTTGTAGATATCGGAGGGAAGGCACTTAAATTCTTTTTGGTACCGCTACGTCGGAAGAGGTTGAAGCCTTAAATGCTGAGATCGAAACCCTAAAACAGCACACTGACGGAATTATTCATTTATTAAAATCCCAAACCACTCTTCTCACTGATACCTTAAATGTCAGTAAAAATAATCGCCATCAAATTTTCCTTTTATTTAAGCGCATCGAAAGTTTCGGAGAACTCATGAATGTATACCGATATAACCTCGCCTATGAAATTATCCTACGCACCATTGAATCTGCCGTCCAAGAACTGCATTTCCAATTGGTCGAATTACGAGAAGCGATCGACATTTTAGAGCAGGGACGATTAAGCCATTATTTCATTCCGCGAGAGATCATGTTACACACACTCCGCGATATACAAATCCAACTTCCGGACGGTTACGCAATGATCGAATCCATCCAACCGGATACGCTATTTAAATATTATCAGTGGATTACAACAATAGCGATAGCCCTTCCCGGCAAATTACGAATTTTCACAAAAATTCCGCTGATTACCCCAAGCGGATCCTTTGATATGTACGAAATCGTACAGTTCCCTACTTACATTTCTACCTTAAACACTTTCGTGCAATTTAAGACCGCCCATCCGGTCATCGCGCTTTCGATGGACCGACAGTCTTACATGCTGTTGCAACATCACGACCTGACCACCTGTAAAGCCGCTCACCTCCCAATGTGCTCCTTAGATAGCCCTATACAGCGAGAGCCGTCCCAAAGCTGCGAATATGCTTTATTTAGTGGCATCGAAAATAAGATCAAAGATCTCTGCACGCGACAAATTGTCCCTCAATTCTTGCCGATTTTTAAAAGAATAGATCAACGAGGTACCTGGATTTATTCCACGCCTAAACCTCTCCTCCTCACCATTCGATGTCCAACACGACGTCGCAATTTCCCTCTTATACCATCCACAAGGAAATTAAATAATACCGGCACTATTAATCTCCCGAATGCTTGTACAGGATACCTGCCTGGGATTATCCTCACGGGACACTTCCAAAGACAGTCAACCCTTCAATTGGACATAGCCCAACAATTAGTTGTTCCCCAAATCGAACAAATCCTAAATCAAACCGAAATACGGTTACTGCAAACCCGTCTAAAGGATCCCCAGACTCTACCCATCAAGGTAATAAACTCCGCCGATATTGGAAAAGCCGATCGTTCCTTGACAAATGTCCGGTATGACCTCGAACATTTATTACGTATGTCAACACCTCCTCCATCAACTACCTCGACCCCCTCGTTAATTACCATCCTGATGAGTTGCTTACTGATTGCTCTTCTTCCCATTGGCATTATATATGGTTGTCGCTATTATCTACCGCGCCGCCGATGTTGTCGATCCAACTCCCGCGAACGAAACCCTAATCCGGCAAATCACCTCCTCCAAGAGGTACAATTAGACAATCTAGCTGCGAACTTGGAGCAAGAGCACATTCCGGCCGCTGAGGGACCCAACGCCTCAAATTCCGCTCAGCGGAGACCGACACCTGTTGCCTTCTCCTATTAACTATCCGTATAGTCCGGTGCGCGTATACCTATGGGACCGGTTAGAGTATACTTCCGGCGTCCATACTCGACCTCGACCGACCCCGACACAATCGCCGGACGCAATCTTGACCGAATGTATTTAGAATTATATTTAACCAAATGTATTTAACCAAAGAATTTATATATATGCTTTTACATTCTTATATATATTATCGAATATTATAGCCATTTATATATATAGATTATTATCGCCATTTATATGTAACCATTTAACCATGTTAACCATATATGTAGCCTTTTATGTAGCCATTCAAATTCAATTGTGTTACTTTAATTAGTATGTTACCTCTAGTTTAATAAATTACATTTTGATGTTTTATTCAAGTTATTCATGTTAATTATTACATAGATTCGCGATACACTCAACCCAGTCTCTATTAACCAGATATCGGTTATAACCAATTTTCCCGAGAGAGAGAGTAGAAAACCCCACTTTACCTATCTGTTATCATACCTCTACCTATAACCATGAATTAATTGCCATTACGTATATTTTAATCTTTATTTTTGGATACCAAGACAGTATCAGCTAACAGCCACGCCAACAGGATGTCGACTTATCCAACGTTACCACCATTCGCCATTCAACCCACCAAATTCCAGCCATCTACTCCTCAACCGAGGACCAACTCTTCCTTCCTCCTAGCACTTTATCAACATTCTATCAACACTTACCTGTGATTTTCGTCAACCATCGCCATCTAATATCCAGTAATATCCCATCAACGTACGAACCGACAACAACTGAACAAAGGAAATAACGCACCCACGTGTTTCCTCGAACTACAACCTTTGTCTTCGACCTCCAGACCTCCAACCAATCACCGATGTTTACTGCTAATTAACAACAGGCATCCGTCCACAGACGTCGACGAATTACCATTGTATCAATCCGATACTACCAGACAACAGAACGACCCGTTTTAACTCAGCCTATGTTTTGTATATCCTATTACTGTATCGCGATCAACTCTGTACCGCTTTATAATATGTATCTATATATGTATCTTTATAGATGTATCTGTAAAATACGTACGAATTATTTCTCAGCGATCTGAGAGAGAGCACCCTCCATAAAAGCGAACACCCGGACAGTCAATAAAATCAAACTGGTCCCGTTTAGGACCAAGTTCGATTTCGAAAGTCCGAGGCAGTGTGAGACCCGTATTAGGCCTGTCCAATGTTAAATTTTAATTATTTCGAAGCCCTCTCGGGAGATAACGATCGCGATCCACGATAACGATCAAGTTTCGAAGGATGTACAATCTTCCGCCGTCAAACTCACTTCCCTCCTTCTCAGGATCCGACCTGAGTCACGGAACTCAAGTCACCATCCTCGATCGCGATTGGTGATCGTGGCGGAAGGGACTTAGAGTATAAATAGGGGGGAGATCTCTAAGAACGGGGAGCTGACGTCCGAAGAAGACGAACTGCCCGGCGACACCGTATCCGACTCGAAGGCCAAGTCGAGACGCCGAAGTCACCGCCGACAAGCCAATCCTGCCGCCCACCTGTCGCTCCGCCAGGAAAACGCCCGAGTCCGACGAACATCCTCGATCAAAATCGAGCACCGAGAGGTATGAATCCCCTAACAATTGTGAGCTCTCTCTCTCCCGCGATTAGGGACGGGATGCGTAGCGTTTCTGTAGTAGTTCCTATGTTCCAATAAACCATTATCTGTGTTGTCCTGTTATACGGATATTGCCTTCCTTTATCGACGACTCCACACACACTCCTCCACTCGACCTGACAAGTAACTGACCGATCCCGACAAGTCGGGATATCGCGCAAAATTAGCCATCCTTGACAGTGGGGCGGGTCTTGCCGACCTATTCGCCGAGAACAAGGAGGTCCGACTTCCGTCCTACCTCCCGGCGTTTCCCACAAATTCTATTCGACGATTTTTTCCGCAAAGTCGTTGATTACTTTATCATAAAAGTCGCTGGTCGTCGACTCCATCAACGTATTTAAAAGCTCTTTTTCTATCGAAAGCAACGCTAGCGACGACAATTTTTCCTCTGACCAGAGTGTTCCTGGCCAATGTATGAATTTGCTTCGTGGTCGAAAAACTGCGCTTCAACAGACCCACCGGTAATGGCCGTAAATATTAATAATATTAAATCATATAATTCTTTTAGTACGTCTTTGTTCGGATCGACATTAATTATAATATGTTTTATGTTTAAGAATTACTTGTCAATATAGTCCAGACACGAATATAAATATTGCGATTCACTACGTAATTTAAATAGATCAAAACATTTCTCATAGAATTTACTTAATTTATAGAATTAAAACACGCTTGGAAAAAGTGTTTTTCATAATATTAAAATTATTAACATCTAAAAGTGATAAAAATTCTAAAGATTTTGTCTGAAAATCTATCAATTATAATTACAGTATAGTTAAAAGAAAATTATAATTAAATATAACTTTGCAAAAAAAAAACGCAATAAAAATAATATTGAATACTCTTTACTTTTTAAATCTTAAACAATTCACTTAGTCAGAGAGCTCCCTACCCAGTGGCTAGGGATAGAATCGTTGGAAGTGTTACGCGTGTGTAGCTTCCACCGCTAAACCAGCTGAGGTTAGTGCTCTGTAAAGCGCGTGGCCAATGCCCTCTGGCTGCTTTACACCATTCAGTTATTCTCGCATTGAAAGCTGTCTCGTAAGCGCTTTCATTCCGCCACTGATATTCGAATATGCAATAGCAATCTTATCGTTTTTTTCACATGTATGATAGAAATTTGTGTGATGATATAGAAATTTGCAATAAGATACATAATGCAGTTATAATGAAATATTTATTTTAATTAATTCAAAGTACGTTAAAATATGAAAATTTATAGTTTAGGAACTACAAGAGAAGGTCAATGGAAGGTGGAAGCGGCGCTTCCACCGCTTCCAATGACGGTACGCCGCTGCGGTTTATTATTAATATTTGAAAAGTTATCCGTATTAGACGAATTGGGATGGCCCGCAAGTGATCGAAGTTGCTAACCTTAAGTTCGAAAGTGTTGATATAAGACTTGTTTAAATAGAAAAAAGAAAACTCTTGTAAAAATGCGAGATTAATTGCATTTATGTGATATTAAAGTGTTTATATTTTGGCAACAGATTGTATCAACTATGTGAGAAGTATGTTCTTGTACATATGTCGTAAATAGGAAAACCATTCGGTTGCAATTAGAAAATTTTCTAGCTTATAAATTCCTGACTGTCAGCTCGTTTGTCCTTGCTTCATCTCAAGAAAAAAGTTAGATGAAAGTCGAGACCAGATGTAACTCTACACGAGCTTTCGGTTTGAAATGGAAGTCACGTTATTTCGATTTAAAAGTTTCCCCGGAACGAAGTTAGGTTGATAACAGGAAAAGTACAGTATGATGTACAGAGGAGACACCACTGAAAGAATAGAGAACATTGTGACAAAGCCAAAATTTGCAGCTCGATATTGTGACAATGTCACAATTTCACAAATAAATAGTTGCTCGTTAGAATTAATTTGGTTTATTTAGTTACGGTAACGCGACACGTGAGTGATCTGCCGAGGGGGATTCATCTCGGGAAGACTTTTATGTGAAGATATTTAGGTTGACTAACGTTACGAAAACTTGTAAAACTCCACGTTGTCTGTCGGTTGATAATGCCCGAACCCACGAAGAACTAACTACCAGTGTTCGGTGGTTTTATCTACTGGGCTACTGGAGTGCGCATATTAGAATTAAGAAAGCACCGTTCAGAAATAATGTTTTGTTTAATATGACATAATATTGCACAATCAAAGTTTTGAAAATTTTATGCTTATTATGGCGCAGAAAATAAACATCAGAGCAGCAGCCTGCAAGGATAAATTTTAGCTTCTTTGAGGCCGAAAAATTTTGTAGCATGAATACGTATAAAGCCAGGAAACAGAAATTTGGTGCTAATAAAAAAAACAAAGTTTTGGATGACTTTAAGAGAAAGTCAGTATGCCAAATAGTAAAATGCCATTGTTGTAGTACCTATGCCGGATAAATATGACATGTTTGCAATGTCATAGCAATGTTCATAAATCACTCTATCGCCTGAGATTCCAGCGTTGATCTCGCGAATGTCTTTCAGTGTTTGCACCGCTGTCTTTATAAAGAACGACACGAGACATAGTTTTATTTCGTATTTCTTTCTGAAAATTTTATACTTTACCCTGAGTTCCATTACATTTTTAATACCAATCTCATTGAACCTATGGTAAAGAGGTGAGAAAAGCTGTTAGGTTTGCTAGTACTTGATCAGAAAAAATTTGTGGTCAAATGATTTGCACCCGATATCAATATCAAAGAAGTTATGGATCATAAAACTGAAAAAACAACGAAAGGGAAAAGAAATAAGTTGGACGTGGGTTCGCGCCTCGCTAAAGAGTTGGCCATGTGGAGTTTTGCAGGTTTTCTTCACTATGTAAAACCTACAAAAGTATCAGTTTTTCTTAGAAAGCAGGGATGGAGAGTCGGCGGAAAAATAGACGACACCTAACTTCCGAGTCTGTATATTTTTAAAATGCCTCCAAATCCCTACTGTCATAAAAAGATTTGACTCCTCGACTCTCGACTCTGACATTCTATCCCTGTTAGAAAGTCCTTCCGAAAGGCATTCACCACCGGCAGATCACTCATGTGTATGCCACACATGGGTGATCTGCCGGTGGTGAATGTCGTATTCAAACAATTCAATCTACAGTGTGAAATCCGCAAATATCGGAGCAAAAATTGTGACGCGAATGTTTTATTATTTATATTGAACTGTCATTTTCAGACTAGTATATTTTACACAACTATAGCTTATCTGTGACACGACTCTGAAAATTCTTTCTCAGAGACTGTAATATCTGGAATAATTGTTCTTATGCTGTCTTAAATTTTAACCATGCCCAGTAGCTTCAATAACTGCATTATGCCAGGTTGTGCAAATTGGGCAAGGATACAAACAAGTAAGAAGTACGCAAGTATGAAGGTTTTCTTCATAAACCCGATTATTAAAGCCAATCCAATTGCCGAATTATCGGGCTATAAGCTTTATGCCGCAATTAAAGCAAACGAAGTAGACAGATCAAGAATACTAGACAGCAAAAGAAGTACTACAATCTCGAAAACGAACTAGGAACCTTCTAGGCTACAAGTGAAAAAACACTCAACACATGTCTTCTCTTAAATGCATTAAAGTCGATTTCACCCACATCAATTGAATCGGAGAAGGCCTTCTCTGTTGCAGGACTTTTTATTACTAAAATAAAAATCAGATCGAATGATTGGACTATTGACCATCTTTGATTTTTAAAACCTTATTATAAAAATTTACAATAACATTTTGTATTCTGTTTTATTTAAAAAAGGAAAAGTCATTCTAATTTCATTTTTTCCCCTTTAAATTTTTAACTCAATTCAAAAGAATTATTTTGTAAGCAGTTTCCAACAAACTTTAATAAACCAATGGTAATTTCTAACAGGTCTACATATTTTACACAACATTATTAATAGTATTACTTTGGAGGTTTGGAAGTTGCAAGACGTATTAAATTACATACATAATGAAAAATAAATACTGCATATTATTTAATGTCAAGTATTATTTCATATTTTAAAAACAAAGGGCCGGAAAATGAGCAACACTAGTTTCAGTAATCTATGTAACTCCGTTCGGAAAAATATTTACAATCGGAGTAACGTTACTTTCGTTTTAAACCAGAAGTTCGTATACAGTTAATCTGGACCTCCTGCAGTACACTTTGCATATCTTTTATCCTTTGAACTCCTTTCACAAGATTGAAAAGTTCAGTCTGACAAACAACAGTAGGCAACAGTTATATTTTATAGGTCTACAATGTTTTTCAAATTGCAGCCCGATAAACTCTTACGTAAGATAACGTTTCGAGTTATATAAATCAAATACTTTAATATAATATAATAGAAGGATTGGAACTATGAAATAATCCAATAATTTTAATATTTGCTGTTATTTTTTTCCCGGGCAAAGCAGGGCTCATCTGCTAGTATATGATATATCTTTACTTTCAGAAGACTTCTTGTACGTTCGTTATTTTATGTCTGCATTATGAATGTACAAAACTTATATAACATACTAACAGGTATTTGCTCTTCTACAATGATCAAAAACTAATATTAAATATTGTATAAATTTACAGTAATTTGATACAAAAACAAAATTAATAATTTATAAAATTCACTCGAAGTATTACACAAAAAAATTAATAATTTAATATAAATATTTCAACAATTGTTTCGATATTTATTATTATAGAAACAATACTTATCAAAAACAATGAAGATCACTTTGTATATTGTAAGAAGATGGTTTAACTAATATTTCAGAATCTATCGTTAAAAATTTCGTAAGAATGATATAACTTCATTCAATACTTGAATACACAGGTGAAGCCTTAATCCGACATACTCGGGGACTCAAGCATAATGCATGTTGATACAGTTTTGGATTGATATTGTATTTATAGATTTAGGTTTGGTAACTATTTATCAGTAACTGTATCACAAATTACACGGTTCATCAGCCAGAAACTAATACCAACTTCAATGCGAGATAAGTATGAATCATTTAGCAGGAATTTCATCAATAGAAGATTTTACGGTTTCTTCAGTTTTATTACTACACCTTTCACAATAACATTTACAATCGAATCATTATCTAATTTGTTTGTCGAATTTATTCATTTATATATCGCATGTCGTCGCTGTTAAGAACACCGTTACATAACATTAAAATCGTTTACCAAAATCCAATCTTTAGGTCCTCGAACTTACGTTGTCGAAAAATGCCTCGAGAACTACAGCCAACTGAATATCCCTACTAACGACTAGGAAAGAAACTGTATCCTGGAGCTGCCTTGGTTTATCGAATTAATAATAATTAAATAACATTTATTAATTACTTTTAAAGATTTATGCTGTGTGAGATTTGTAATATAATAATAAATGTTTTAATAAATAATAATTATGCTCATTAGACCACAGAAAATTACTTTCCTCTTTTAGTTCATGTTTTTCTTTATTAAGAACAACAGCCATACAAGATCGCTTGAATAAATTTAATAAGAAAAATTCAACTGAAATTATTGCATATTTAATAATTATTATTGTGTTTTTAATTCATATTTTGATACAAATAATCTTATTTGTTGCATATACTGTCTTTTAGCGTTAACTTTTGTGGTGTCAGGACCTTCCGACAACCAATTGGTAGTTTGCGATAATTATGTAATTCATTACAGGCAAGAAGCTTACAACTGTATTATTTATAGTTATTTAACTAATACCCTATATATTGATATATGGGGTACGCTTATAAAAATTATGATATTCAGCACAGATATGAGAATGTTGAGAAACGAATGGGTTGCTACGTCAGCAATCAAGCGGGTAGTAATGCACTGATGTGAGCCCGCAGAAAGATCCGATCCGATCAGAAAGAGAAACCAAAAATCCAAGGCATCGGGATCAGATCAAAAAGAGAAAACAAAAGTCCCAGTCATCCCGAGTCAGCCCATTAGTCATCGAACATTGAATAATAGACTGGCTCAATGCCAACAACGATTGTATAAAAACCCGAGCAACTCTGGAAAAGGCGCGATCATCCAGGAAGGTCTGAATCCCGTGTCTCCAGTCCCAGACATAAGACTGATTCCAGCTTCCATAGTCCAGGAGGTCGTCGCATACGGTCATCGGACCACATATCGAGGTATATTGACTTTGTAAACTTTCTCCCACTCGAGGTTAGGCACGTGACTAATTTATTGGTTAGATCGCGATTAGCGATAGGGATATTTTATCCGCATTCTAGCAGTAATTATCTGTATCTTTATTTTATGTGTATCTTTATTGTATGTTCGCTTTTGTTAGTTAATAAACCTTTATTGTTTTTGTCAAACCTGTCTCCTGTCACGCTTGGACGCCTGTCGATTTACTGACGCACCTCACCACTCACTTTTTGCCCTCTTAGCCATCCAATGACAACGAGGTCGGGTTTTACCAACCCGTGCAGCGTAAGTGGTCAGCGAGGTTATCCCCCTGATCCTCTGCTTATCTCACACTGGAGTCAGGAGTGGGGTGAAGCCAACTTCCAGGCTTTCGACAGGTTTGTCCGCCGATAACAGGTTCGGCTTAGACAGGTTTAGGCAGTCAAAGACAGATTTTGGGACAATTTAGGAATCTCGTTCCCTACATATAATTCTAGGATAAGCTAAGCCAAAGTAAGATAGTAGAGAAAAAGAATGGAGGGCAAAAATCCAAGAGCCACGCTTGGAGGTCTAAGCACTTTGGTTCCTTTGCTGCCTGCATTCACGGGACAGACAAAGGGTCTCCGCATAAGCGAATTTTTCGAATCCTTAGAGGATATAGCCAAGTTAACTGCTTGGACAAAAGCACAAATGCTAGCTGTAGCTAAGCTGAGACTGATAGGGATAGCTAGGGAGTTCGTTAGAAAGGATCAGCATATTAATACAGTGGAAAACTATGATGAATTTAAGAAAATCCTAATTGAACGCTTTGACAAAGAACATTTTCTGGTCCGGCTGAGCAAATTTTACGCTTGTCTTCAGTGTCCAGATGAGGACGTTTAAACCTATGCAGTTAGATTACAAGCCCTCGCAGCTGAAATAGAAATAAAGCAAGAAGGCGTAGATGACGCTGAAACTGCTATTATCCAGCGCATACAGGCGAAGGAGTTGGATGAGCGATTAAAAGCGCAGTTTCTAAATGGGATAGATATCAGGATCCGGAAGCGTGTGATGAGCCGAGAAGCGAAAACATTTGATGAGGCCTTAAAGGCTGCCATAAGCGAAGAAACAATTGAAAGTCTAACGACACATCCTCGTGGGAGTATTCGAACTATTCGAGGGGAGCCAGAACCAGGGAAATCCTCCAAAGATAGAAGGAACAACCCTTCAGAGGACTATCTAGAGAAGTTAGCGGAGGAGATTGACATTCTTCGAAGTAAAGTATCAAATCTGCAGAGAAATTTGACCCCACAATGGAAAGAAGATCGAAACCAGCAAGAGAAAAGACGTCGGAAATTCCAATCAAATGAGCGGATCCAACGGATTCGCCAAGCAGACTCCTCCTCAGATGATGAGGACAGGTGGAAAGGCATCATTCGAACCGCAAAAACCCAAGCGAAGCGGGAGCCATTCATTTTAGGGTATGTCAATAATGTACCAGTCAAATTTATCGTTAATCCTAACGTAAATGAGACGCTGTTGTCTAAGGAAGTAGCCAATAGACTTATGACTAAAGTTCCAGTCCACTTCAAATCAAAAGGGAAGATAAAAGGGTTGAACAGAAAGGTAATCCAAACCATTGGTCTGGTAGTACCTACTTTTAAATTAAGGGGACACAAGTTCTCCATACCATGTAAGATCGTAAGACCCGAAATGGCATTCCCATGTGAGGGTGTAATCGGAAAGGACCTCCTCCAGCAGGAAAATTTGATGCTCGACAGGGACAACGAACGAATTCTTTTGCCCAACGGAAAGGTAGTCCACTTTTGTTCGTGGAAAAACTCCAAGAAGACAAGAGGTAGAACAAATTTGACCAACCGAGCAGACGAAACATCGGTACTCCGCTTCATGCAATCAGCACCTCAAAGCGGCCAGCACCAGTTAAATCACGCTCAAGTTACAGAAGCGAAAGTCAAGAAGCCGAAACGGATCCGAATAATACGTGCAACACCTCCTCCAGCGAATAGAAGATATGACCATGAAAAGATAACAAAATCCGAAACCCGACAAATGAACATCGAGACCAGAGAAGTTGAATCAGAAGATCTACAGAGCAACAATACCAGATCAGAACCAGAAACTTCTCCAGAGAGAGAATTTCGACCAAGTTTAGAAAAATTTATGCAAGTGCTTCGACTTTTAATGATTTACTTTGGTCTCCTCAGCGGACGAAGCCAGTCTGTGGAAGACAACACAGCACGAACAGCAAAAATAACCGAAAGGAACACACAACGACGACAAAGTTATATCCCACTTCCGATCCATCCTGTGACACCAATGCCGCAAGTTAAGCACCATTCTTTCAGGACTTGCTGTAAATCCAAAATTTGGGCAACGAAATTAGGAAAGCGCATGCTCTAGCATAGGCTTAGCTTCAGGATATTATCAACTTTTTATTTGTAAGAGAGAGTCATTATAACCAATTTTGTAACTTAGTTCTTTATTATTGTGTGATTATTCTGTGACTGGAAACTCATGTGGAAGTGAATCTACACAAGGCAAGTCAACACTGCAAGTCCAGTATCCAACCCTGGGCAATTCGGCAGAAACCAGCCATAGCGAGTTACCACCGACGGTAGGACCAGGTCAACGTCCAAGTGATTGACGTAGGACATCCGAGGGATTGACATAGCAACCATCAACCCACAACAGACACCTCTGTCGCTAAGAACTGTGACAGTAGAGCAATGAACGTTTCAAGAACACTCTGAGACGTGCTATCGGAAAAATTACAGATTTCGATGTTACGCGTTGAGTTGTCAAGATCATCACGCGAAATGATGTCCATCCAAATTTTAATAATGTTATTGAGAATTATTTTGTATTCTAGTCGTAAGAATAGAATATCCCTGTCGGTCTGGAGAGAGTGTAAAGCCAAAATGTTAAAATTATACTGTCCAAAGGGACGTATAATTTTTAAGAAAACCGAGAGTGATGTGAGCCCGCAGAAAGATCCGATCTGATCAGAAAGAGAAACCAAAAATCCAAGGCATCGGGATCAGATCAAAAAGAGAAAACAAAAGTCCCAGTCATCCCGAGTCAGCCCATTAGTCATCGAACATTGAATAATAGACTGGCTCAATGCCAACAACGATTGTATAAAAACCCGAGCAACTCTGGAAAAGGCGCGATCATCCAGGAAGGTCTGAATCCCGTGTCTCCAGTCCCAGACATAAGACTGATTCCAGCTTCCATAGTCCAGGAGGTCGTCGCATACGGTCATCGGACCACATATCGAGGTATATTGACTTTGTAAACTTTCTCCCACTCGAGGTTAGGCACGTGACTAATTTATTGGTTAGATCGCGATTAGCGATAGGGATATTTTATCCGCATTCTAGCAGTAATTATCTGTATCTTTATTTTATGTGTATCTTTATTGTATGTTCGCTTTTGTTAGTTAATAAACCTTTATTGTTTTTGTCAAACCTGTCTCCTGTCACGCTTGGACGCCTGTCGACTTACTGACGCACTTCACCACTCACTTTTTGCCCTCTTAGCCATCCAATGACAACGAGGTCGGGTTTTACCAACCCGTGCAGCGTAAGTGGTCAGCGAGGTTATCCCCCTGATCCTCTGCTTATCTCACACTAATATATTAATTGGAAATACTCACTTAGAACAGCCATTCGAAATTCTTCTATTACTTTCTCGTTCCAGGTATAGGATCCATTCCTATATTTGCATCTGTGAGATCAAGGGAACCGTGAATCGAGGGGACGATCCTAGTGACCACTTACTCGGAACGGGTTGGTGAAACCCGATCTCTATGTCTGTGGATGGCTAAGGAGGGCAAGTAGTGGTGTTGGAACGTCGCGATGGGTCGATAGTGTGACAGGTTCCCGAGTAACGACAGATAGACGGGTTAGCCAAATAACAAATTCAATAAGAAGCATAAAGGATTAAATACATAAGCGAATTACGATATACAGTTACCTAATGCGAGGTTCACAAAATAGTTTGCTATTTACTATGATAAGTAGGCCAAGAGAGAGTGTTTAAAACGATCAGGGGTCATCGTTGATGACTCTATGATAAAGTTATAGTGTTCATATGTCGTTCGATTCCTCTATTGACTTATTTGTCAATTGACTTTCTCCTCTTCTAACAACAGGTTGGTTGTTTAACTTAACACCGGAGTGTTATAATTCTTTTCTGGCTGTAGATAGAACGGCTGTCATTCAATCCGTTTTCTGTGCGATGTTTTCTTTACGATCGCAATGGCGAAAATAGTCTTAAGACTTTTTCGTAAATTTCACGCTAAATCGCTTCTATGGTCCTCTCACATTCTTAACATTTTTTTCCCCCAGTTATACAAAAATTAATTCAGTTATCAAAGAATGATCTAATATATTTATTTATTAAAGAATTCTATATTACACGATGTTTAAGAGAACGAACTCGCTTTACGAATTAACTGCATATACATAATATAGGTGATACAGTTATGTCAATAAGTTTTTAATCTAACCCAGTAATTTAAATCTTAAACTTTGTACCGATAAACATCTAATCAATATCTGCAATATCTCTATAGACCATTAGTTGCCAATGTGTCACTCCATTAATCCCACACTTTGCAGGGTGAAGACATAAAATTTTCGTGTTAGTATTAGATGTATGGGATAGAGAGGAACTGGTGTACTGTCAGTCTCTAGCTGTGTTTTGCAAGTGCTGTCGTCAAAACAGTCTCGATTAATACGATAACTTAAGCTGTGTAACAAGTGTGTTTTTTACTTACAGTACGTACAGTACAGTACATGCATACATAATGAAATAATCAGATAATCTGTTGTAATTCGACACGCGCCAGTCCGATAAATGCTGGCATGCAAAGGCTTGACTCAAGAGTCAAGAAATTTGAAAAAAATTGTAGACCTATAAATTTACACTGTCGTTCCTCCGTCTGTCAGCCTGTCTATCTTTCCTCAACCTCCTGAACGGAGTAAGATATATGAAAGAAGAGACCAGATCTGGAAACCGCGGGGGCAAAAGATCCGATTAACTATAATATAAGAATTTCAGATGGAAACCTGAAAGTTGTTAAATAGTTGACCGGCATGACATTATTGTTAATATAACAGTATATAGTATTTTAAAACAAAGATATGTATATAAAAAAAAGTACAACTTTTTGTAAGGTCCTAAACTTTGTTCAAAAATACAACATAAATTTCCTTAAAAAATATATTTTTCTACATCCTTTAAGGATTCAAATAATAGAGTTCGTGGTGACAAAATTTTAGATGATAAATATAAGATGTATTATACAATATCTTCTCAATGAATTCTTAAAACATGTAGACTTAAAATACCAATTATTTACAGTTGCTGTAAAAAAGATAATATGATTTGCTGTACAGTTTCTGACTATTAATTAATTAGTTTATACATCACGTAATAGAAAATAGCTGCACGTTACAACAAACAGAGCATATTCTCATTTTAATCTTCAGATATTTTCTCTTCGGTCCAATATTTTTCGTTTTCTACAAAGAATTCTTCCAAGTCTCTGAACCGCTGATTAGTTTCAGACTCATCAAAAGGAGGCAATTCACCACCAAATTCTGCAGGAAGATATTTTGGATCAATTTCTTTGTGGAGGTTTTCCATATTTCTTCCATGGAAATGAAGCTGAAAGTAACATACGGTCTGAAATTAATGTGACAATAAAACAATGTAATTTACACTGCTGGTCATTAAATTTGCTACATCAGGAAACAAACCAAATAGCAAAACTATGTTTATTGTACGAATACAGTATTCATGAGTAAAAGACGTGATTAAATCTTGAGGTATAGAGCACCCAGCGTATTGTACTTGTACTGTACCTTTCATGCAAATTTCGCGTGTTTTTGCGTGCAGACTTTATGGAATTTTAAATGCCAGCAGTGCAAATACAAATACGAAAAATTATAATAAAATGTACGAACATTAATTAATGGTTATAATTCTGGTGTATATGAAAAAATAATGTAACCAATAATACGTCGCATTAGCGTATTTTTGACACTTTACAAGAGAGCTTATAAAACTCTTGTAGGACCTCTTCATATCTACAGGATTAAATATAGAATTTGAATTTAAATTTACGTGCCTGTCAGTCAACGTCGTAACTAGTGTTTTATGCGCCCGGTGCAAGCTTCTGTAACTACGCCCCAAAACTGTGATATAAAACTTGGTCCAGGTCATTTATACGTCCCCCGGGGATTGCGCCCTGTGCCTGGGCACCGCTGGCACCGCCCTAGTTACGGCACTGCTGTCAGCCAGTTTCTTTCATTATCACATCGGAACGACTGAACATACTTCGATAAAATTACACATATATCCAGAGTAAGAAAAAATATAGACCACCCATTTACAAACATTTATTTTATAAACTATCAAAAAACAAAAGTAAGGTATATTTGGATCACCAACTGCGGACTCTCTAAGCTCTACCCAGTGCTAGACCTTAGTGAAAATGTGCATTGCACAGCCATAAAGCTGGCATTGAATGTAAACACTAAAAAATGTTAATTAGGTTTCCGTTACTGAATTTTTGTAGTCTTTAAAGAATTATGAGCTAGTGGATTTCTTTCTCCAGTAACAACAAACAATGAACCATTCTAAGAACTGAAGAGGGGTCATTAAGACCCGAATTTCCTTTAATAAAATATACATAAATCAACTTTTCTTTTCCTTGTGTGATTTCTTACTGAACAAAGAAAGCCACTAGCTTTTAATTCTTTAAAGACTAAAAGAAGTGTTTTTCCTTTACATTGAATTTTTCGCATTCAGCTTTGTTATGAAGTTTAATGCTCCAATAATGGTTTTTGTGTCATTGAAATTGTTGATGTACTTTCTTACATGATTATGTAAAATAAAACTGCACCTTTTTTTTAATATAATACGTATTGTAAATACAAAAATAATAAACGGAATTGATAATTTAAGTCAACAAATTTCAAACTTAATTGTCTACGTATCGTTTTATTCTGTGTGAATATTTAAAAAATACGAGTATAAAATTGTAGTACATTATGTGATATTTGAGGTATACTTTATATAATTATATTTTTCTTAGAAATATAAAAATATTCCTTTAAAAATTACTTACCCTTTGCTTTAATTTATAAGGAAGAAATGGATATGCCATGGCAAATATCGCATGAATGTACTTGTTAACATTAACGACGTGAATTCCCTTATGAATGACCGGGGCACATTGCTAAAAAATCGAAGAGGATTTAGTCATTATAAGTTTTTAAATTTTTAAAATATCTGAAAACAGTTTATGTTTATATAATTTATTTGTAATTTTGTTATTATGCTAATTGAATTATTAACGGCTATGCTCACATAAAAGCATGCTATAACGAAGTAAATTACTCTTGGACTAAATTGGATAACATGTCTCCACGATAGTGTTTTGGCATCTACTAATGCATAAACACCATTTACTTGCATAGGATAATCATTTAGTTCCATGTCCAAGAGAAGTATTATACATCTAACTACATCTATTGGTCTTACTTTAGTTGCATCCCAATGGTCTATAAATATAAAAGTTTGGCGTTGTGTATTACAGTTTAAGACTAATAAACATAATGAAACTGTAAAAGATTAACACTTACTGACTCTACCGAGTCCCAAGACTTGACCTGTTTCTAATCGTTTGGTACACATCATACCCATTTGTAGAAACGTTTCCAATGCTGAAGGCCTCAGGTCTTTGAATACATGTATATACTTTTTCCTTATTGCATAATAATTCTTGAGTAATTTAAAAGCTCTTTCCTTGTTGTATTTTCTTGCTCGTAGAAAACTTAGAAGAAACATGTCGTCAGTTCTGCATTTCAGTCCTTTCTCGTCTTTTGAAATAAAAAAATGTACATATATAATAAATATCGTTACAGTTCGGACGAGCTCAGCAGAGTAAAAATTCACACGAACACACCTTTGCATTTGCTGAGAGAATACTTTTATTAACTAACGTTTTTAGCTTACTGCTGTAGGTAACCATCACGTTTCTTATAACCATTTTCTAAAAACCGTTTTAAGAGACCTGATGATGGGCTATAAGTGTAGGGTAAAAACGCTAGTTATTAAAAATATCGTATATTTGTAAAAAGTATCATCATAACTCTAATACTCTAATAAAGAAAGAGGGGCTGCCTGATTTTGCAAACTTAGCCCACTAGGAAGAAAAAGGGGTGAAAAAAAGGTTGAAAGAAAGGTTCTGAAGGGAGAAGTATAAAGGAAAACGGGGGAAAGTAAAGGTTAACATAGTTCTTAGACCTCAGAGCGCTGCATCGGAAATTATTAATAACCAAAATTACAACAGTTGACAAAACCGTTATACAATATTATCAATTAGAAGAAAAGATCCGGTTACAAGTAGTATGCAAAACCCATCATTTATGAATAGGAAATTAACAACTTTGACCACTGCAAGAATACAATAATATTGAAAACTGATTACAATTTCTATTGGAGGAGAAGGTAAGTGATTTAAGTTATTTACATGTTCCCTGACAATTGATCAGTATACATGCCGAACATATATAACTGACATTAGGAAGAATATACCATTCTAATTTAACTAAAACATAGAAATGTTGATTAATGTTTTTAACAGATTCGCTGGCATATGACAAGTTAACATATCTCACATTGCCGACATTAGACTGTAATTGGCCAAACCAATTACAGTACAAAACATAGAATAACATATGTACAGTACATAAAAAACAGCAAAAATATAATAATGATACGTGAGGTCTTGAGGTCGCAATATATATTAATAGAAATACTTTTTTTTACAAACGTTATTCTATGTTTTGTCGAGTAGTTAATTGGAAGCATCTGTTCCTCGCTTCATTTCACTATTTTGTGAAGTGTTCTATTAGCTTCATCAGACGGTTTATTGCAATTTTTATTTGCTATTACTATGAGTGAGTCATCCGCAAACGCTTGAACTTTTAGATCATTGGTCAAAATTCGTCAGTAGTTTATCAAACACCAAGTTCCATAGCCCTGGCCGCCATGGGAGCCCTGTGGCCATCCCCTATTTATTGTTCTCCTTATATGAATATAGTTGGAGTGAAACTCAATGAACCTTTCGATTAAGTAACTGTATAATAATTTGTTGACACTTTTTAGATTATTAACATCATTGAGGCGATTTTTTATGACTGGCCATCTTAAGTGGTCAAAGACGTTTTGTAATTTAATGCTATTAATAAAGCATGTTTGTTCTCCCATGCTTTGTTTACAAATTCTTAAACGCTCAATGCAGCCTGTATCGTTGATTTGTTTGTTCTAAATCCGAATTGGTTTTGGTGCAAAAGACCATTCTTGTACAGGTGTCTGTTATGACACCGAGTGACCAATCTCACACGTTTTTAAAATCTTTATATTCTGTACAGTAGAGGAATAAAGGATTTTAAAAATGGGTTTTAAAAACGTTATATTAATCAAGTACTATAATATAACAAATATTAAAACGAAAACCATATAAACGGTTGGGTTATTTCAGTCTACCATTGTCACGTAAACGTGACAATGGTAGACTGAAATAACCCAACCGTTTATCGCGAAACACGGATGGTACGAAATGGCACACTTTCAATGGCCAAGTAAATAGGAATTATAAATTTATATTAAATTATTCAGATATCATAATTTTTTCTAATGTTAACTTTATGAAATTGGACCATTTACAGCCAAATATTACATGGTAATCTGCCAACGAATAAAATTTCGGAAAAAACCGACTAAATATTTGAACTCAGCACTTAAAACATAATTTGTGCAAGCCGGTAACCTCGTATTATGTAATTTTCCAATTCGAATACCACCATACAGGTGGGTGCGATAGGAAGAAGGGACTGTTGTGGAAGGGGGTTGAAATCATTTGTCGAACAGTAGTCGTTGACTTTCTCCCGGAAGAGAGGATGCTCAACGACTAATAAATAGTGGTTTTCTATTAATGTTTAAAAAAGTGTTGGATAGGTTGTGACGACCCAGCATGTGATGTCGAAGTTCATAACTGTAATATCCGAAAAAACTCATAAGACTTATTCGGCTGCAATTTAAAAAATTTGTAGACCTGTATATTACAACAGTCGTCTGTTGTCTGTCTTTCGGTCTGCCTGTCTGTCTTTAATTTCGACAACGGTATTACTTAAATAAAATCTGTGACCGTGTATGGAAACGGGTAGAGAATCAGGCTTGACCGACTATACAGGAACTTCCCGATGAAAAACCGAAAGTCGTGTTGTTTCAATTCAAATCTTTTCTTGTGAAAGTAGTTGATAGATGACCGGCACGACTCTATTGTTAAAAGAAAAGCATGACGTACAGGCCAAAAAATCCAGTAAATATTTTGGGGGTGATATTTATGACAGTTAGACGGACAGATAAGTTATTATCTAAGTTAGTAGTATGTTAACGTAAATGCCTAGTATGGTATTCTATTTGTTCATAGCGAACAAAGAAACAAACATAAAAATATTGGAAATGGGAATATAGGAGTAAAGAAAAATAAATAATAATCACCTATTTATTTCATGGTTCAGATCAGAAGCACAGCTGTGCGCAGTTTATAGTCATTGAATGTAATTGATCTCCCTTTGCAATCGATATAGATGTCAGTCAATCTGTTAGCTGCCCGATTTCAATAGATAAATAGTAGTTGCTATGGAGTTGTCTACTGCCTATACAATGTCCTGGATACTTTTGAAAGTTTATTTCATGTCGACAAATACAGTATAGTCTCTCTAATTTAACATATATCGATTGGCTAGTATCAAATTATTAAATTTTTTATCTATAGGCTACACTTATGTACAGTAAAACTCTAGGTTTTACAGATTTGTTTACAGTACACACAGTTGTGACGGTTTAACCACCGCACATATAACAAACGTACTGTACATCAGTCTCTGTCGCATACATTGACAACTCATAACATAAAAATTTCATGTGCGCCGTGTGCGGAGTGTCGGATTATTAAACCTGTCGAACTGACGAGTGACGGTCTATAGACACTTTACTGTATTTAAATGTCTCGGACAAGCAAAAGTTTGATTTCGGCAAGATGTCGGTTGTGTGGGACGATTAAATAAAGCGTAACCTACCTGTACCTAATATTTTCTTATTACTCCGTTTTATTTTAAACAGCGTCAAATTCACTTTGTCTTACCATTGATTTTTAAAGTATTATTTATAGTTATTTAATTAATAAATATATATAACATATAAGAATTATAAATTGCGCCACAGATATGTGAGTATTGCGAAACGTCCTGGTTGTTAAGTCAGCGATGGAACACGTAGTAAGAAATAAATTAATATATTAAAAATACTCACTTAGGACATCCATCCGAAATTCTTCTAACTCTTTCTCGTTCCATGTGTATTCCTTCGCTTCCATTCCTATATTCGCGTCATTAAAATCAAAATTTAATTGTTAATCCTGTATATATTTCCTGATTAGGCAAAATAATTCTCTTATCAAACAATCGTCTAAAGTATTTATTGGTGAAAGGATTATATGTTATACGATGAATAGGAGAATAAACTCTTTTCTCAAATTAATTGCATGTACTGTAATATACGCTTCAGTAAGACTTTAATCTATCCTTGTTATTTAAATTTTAGACTCTGTACCGATAAACATCTAATCAATAAACTTTGTGATTTCTATATAAAAACTGATATTCAACATGTCACTAATCGCAAATTATTCTAGATATTTATTAGTTATCTACATATATATACAATAGAAATTTTGTCTGTCGGTTTTCTACAAACTGCTAAACTCTTATCTGTTTCAAACTTGTCATGCATACAATAATATCTTAAATAATATAAATAATAATAATCGCCAGTAATCTCTTTGTTCACCCATTTTGAAGCTTAATACATCTTGTGGTTTGGTCGAAAATTTCTAAATCTTGTGTGTTATGAGGATACACGTTGTTATTAAAGGCAGTGATTCGGTTAAAAATTAAATCTTCTCAATATTGACGTGTGAGTTTAAGCAGTAAATTACTTCAAATTTTTTAAAATGATTTAAAAGATTCAGCAAAAACTTAATTAACTTTCTCAGCGATATTTGGTGATTCCATCTATTATCATAATTTATCAAAAGCTTTTTATATTTTTAACTATTATAAAATGGCAAAAAAAACTTCATTTTCAGGGTAAACATGGGTTTTATAAAAAATTGTAAATGACAATAACGAGTAAAATCCTCATTAATTAAGCATGATCTTACTGGAGACACACACGACCCGGCTTTATCTCTCCATCCTTGACCTGTAATCACCAAAACCTAATAGTATCAAACCCCTAATAAACAAACCTCTCTGCATAATTTCAGAAATTTTCGACAAAAAACACAGGAGTTATTATATTAAGCTTCAAAAAAGTGAAAATAATTGTGCCACGCCACAGTACGGGAGCTCAATGCAATGAAGTTGGAGCGACGTAGTTCGACTGCGCATAATGCAAAGGCTCATTTGCCTAATGTTTTGTATATATCAGAACATTAGAGGTCAAAACCTGCAGTAATTATAAGGAGACATAGAGAGTAATTAACGACAGATTTTCGTCTATATTATTTATGTCTGTTACCATGAAATTGAATTCAATTGTCGCGGGGAGCAAGAGTATATAAAACCTTTGATGACGTGCTGGATTAATCGATGCAAGATGCCTAAGCCAATCGCTAAGGATACACGCCTGCTGATAATACGCCATCATAACGAGGGGAGAAGTTCCCAGGAGATAGCCGAGATGTTTACAGAATACAGAATCGCGAAATTATCCCGGGACAGGGGTTCCATATCACCGGGTAAAGCGAAAGGGCGACCTATTGACTTACATTGGTTTGTATGACCGCGTAAACCTAACTTAAATGATTTGTTTGTGTTATGTGAAACGTCCTTTTTAGTTAAGTAACAGAAAAGACTTTAAAGTCAATTGCAGATATGAATTAGCACGTGTTAGCAGAGGAAAGCTGTACGAACAGCATGAATACGTGTTGAAAGTAAACTCCGTCAAGGCATATAGTACAATTGAGACGAAAAAATATTACAGGAACTTAGAAAAGATATACTCAGTAAGTATATAAGTTTATTATTATAAATTTGATAAAATTTGGTGGCGTAATAAATAGATTACAATTGGATTACTTGAAATGAGTTTGTCTGAGAGAATGTAACTAGGAAATAACTGTCATTGTTAAATATTATATTAATAGGTTAATGTTACCTATGGTGCCAAAATGGCGGCTCGTTTCTGATTCAAGGAAACAAGAAAGAAAACGGTGGGGACGCACGTTCTAACCTAACCTAACCCATTCTAATAAATTACTATAATTATTACTAACAAAATTATTAGAATAGGTTAGGTTAGGTTAGAACGTGCGTCCCCACTGTTTTAATTCTTCTGTTTCCTTGAATCAGAGACGTGCCGCCATTTTGACACCAATTGTAACATTAACCTATTAATATTATATAGTCTTGCCCCACTCTCATCTATAGCGTTTAGAAAAATTAACACATTTTCGTTTATGTAATTTGGTAACTTGTTTGTTAATTTGTTACGTTTTAGGCATCTGCGAAGAGTTGAAGTACTCACTTCTATTTCTAATCCATGTTTCGATTTCTTCTTCAGTTGTGATGATGCAACGCAACGTCCACTCGTTATCAAACGTTTTTGTTTTGGCGCTCAACGTTTTCTTTCTGACAGCTCTTAAATTTCCATAATATGGCAGCACATTATCTTTTATTCTTGTTAGACTCCAGCGCCCAACAGCAACTTCTAACGCTGTTTACTCAACAGAAAAATTTTTTATCAACAGGTACACAATACAGAGGTTTTTCTGTCTGGAAAGCTTCGTGATGACGCATATCGAGCAGCAGCTCATTTGCATATAATATTTCGTTAATATACGTGGAATTAAACTGTGTAACGTTGATGTTATAACAAATAAATTTATGCGTCAAAATCTTCTCAATGCGCCAAGCAGAATATATACACCATAGATATTTTAAAAATATGAAAATTGTTGTAAATTTTTGCTATTATGTGAATAATATAACAATCTTACAGCTGATTTATCTCCTTTTTTCCATTTTCGCTTGTCGAATAGATTTTGCTGTATTACGTACGAACACTGAAAGGATTTTGACGGTTACAGTACCATCTAGGACTTTAAAATTAGACGCAACTGGAGGTGGAACGGTGATAACTCTGTAATCTTCAATGCATAGGTCTTTAGCCTCTGTAGATATTTATGGTCTGTTAAGCGACATACACTTCATATATCATTGATTTCAACTCATACGCCATTGTCGCGATATAGATCCTCAGTACGTCCCTGATCAAACTAACCTAGCTTCGTATTTGTTTTGTTTGAGAGAAGTAGCAATTTTTATGTTTCGGAAAAAAAAAACATACTGGTAAGCTGTTGTTTGTCTCTTATTAATGGTAAATCAGAGCGAGGAGAATTTTCGGGAATAATATATGCGTTTCAGAATGTATATTATTTCCTAAAATTCATTTTTCTAATATTCTCTAAACGTATTGTTAGTTGAGGACAAAGAAATGGATAATATTTACAAAATTATGTATAATGTTATTGTATTATCGCGAATTCAAATGATTAAATTAATTTTAGCGCATCTTATCTGTTGAATATGTAAAGGAAATAATAAAAATGCAGATAATAAAAAATCAAATTATTACATTAAATTAAATAACGAACTAAGTTGAAGAAAGTACACAGATTAAAATTGTCATGTGTATGATATAATGTTTTGGGTATACAAGGAATTTTCTTCATATTCTGTATAGAAAAACTAATGGAACAAATGCCAATGCATATGTTACTAAATATTAATTAACTATAAATGGCGAAATTAAATAGAGTTCTACGGAATAAGCCGAACAAAAATGAGTTACATCTCAACAATTTTCTGGTCAGTTCCAGTGGCGCACATAAAACTATCTCTGGCACACTTTTAAACTTTAACTGTAATCACACACGGAGTACCTGGACTTCGCTCAACACATAAATAACGCAGATACCACTGATCAGCTACGAGTTCAAATGACAATTCATGCCTGCCTATGACCTAGCTCAAAACTAAGATGACAAAACAGCGTCAAACTACTGGATTAGAGGTCGTCTGTTTGGAGTGACAGTGTTTTATAGTTGCCATTCAAGATTAGGTGATAAACACTAAAAACTAGAGAAAACATCCTGACGCATACATCACTCACAAATGACTCACAGAAAATGCCACATTCTGCCTTAAACAGTAGAACATATCACCATTGGTTGCAAGCTCTTAGTACAAATAGCAAGTATAAGCTGTCTCTGTACAAGCATCAAGAGCTGCTTGTACAGAGACAGATTATTAAACAACCAGGTACCATACTAAAAATATACTCCACAAGCAATATTAGAAAATGACGCACAACATATACTACGACAGAACCATAATCACAGATAAAGCAAATTATTATAATAGACCTGACATAAGATACACTGAGAAATGCAGTAAGATCACTTATATAACAGACATCTCCATTCTAAACACTCATAACTTGGGAAAATGCACACACCAAAAAATAAACAAGTACACTCCAATCGCTCAAGTAATAAGACAGATGTGAGGATGGATAAGGTGTTTCTTTTACCCGTACCTGTTGCTCTCTCTTTACATATTGCCTACTACAGAGAAGTTTACAAATATTAAACCTTAACGAAAACATATACATAGCACTACAGAAAGTCGCAATATTGAACACATGTCACATTGTTAGGAAGTTTCTAGACATTTATATATATACCAATAACACAGTTTAATGTTACTCATGTTTGGTTAGCTGTACCTTGACTTTACACTGGCCTAGCATTTGACACCAGTATCGGTAAGTATGACATTGGCAACATAAGAAAAACTATAACTTTTGCAGGGAGGGAATGAAAATTCAAAAAGTGTTCATTTTTTGCATCACCATATAAGTTTAGTGTGTCATAAAACTATGTGTTTTGTTTCCTAGGTCACTGTTTAACCCACATAGTATTTTATTCATATTCCAGTTTGGTTCTTGTAGTTTTAGGTGGTACTTGCGGTGTCAATACTTGTGGAGTTCAATGTCTTGATATTTGTGTCTTGTTGCACGTTAGGATATGAAGTGCATCAATGTCAGTATTAGTTTATATTATTTGTAAATTCTTTAACTATTACTATAAATTATATATTATATTTAATAAATAAAAATTCTTGATTCAATTTTTGAAAATTTTAATCTGAATATTTATTCTTACATCGTTAACAGATTAATTCCAAAAAATTAATATCTATATGAAAAACAGCGAGTTCATTCAAATTAGATCCTTACTTCAATAATTAAAAGACCTCGTAAAGGTTACATGTGTTTTAATTAACAATATTATTACGGTTTTCATTCTGCAATTAATTTATTCCGAATGATAATATTTTTTCTCTTTATTTTCTTCTTTGAATAAACATAACTGAAAAAATATACTTTTTATTTAATAAAATTAAATCAATATCAACTAAATAACTTGAACTATATATATTTTTGGTTAATGTTACCTACGGTTTCATAATGGCGGCTCGTCTCTGATTCCAGCAAACAGAAGAAAGGAAACAGTGGGGACACACGTTCTGACGTAACCTAACCTATTCTAATAAATTGCCATAATTATTACTAACCAAATTATTGGAATAGGTTAGAACGTGAATCCCCACCGTTTCCTTTCTTCTGTTTGCTGGAGTCAGAGACGAACCGCCATTTTGGCACCATAGGTAACATTAACTATATTTTTAAATACTGAAATACGTGAAAATTTGAATAACTGTAGTTCAGAATATCTGTCATTGTAAATGACAGATATTCTAAACTTCTAGGTTTTACTTTACACGATTCCAATACTTTTTCACGTTATGTATGTATGAATACATAACGAGGAAAAGTATTGGAATCGTGTAAAATTTAAACTACCGTGTTCTTTTCAAATCTCTATTTCTTTTGTTATTTATACTTGACAGTCGGGAAAGTAAACATTGGTAATGGTTAATAAACTGCAATGTCTATCCCGCTAAATAACCATTAGACCGAAAGTTAAAAACAAAAGTAAGAACAACAACATGAATCAAGCAAATAAGATATGCTAGTGTAAATAAATTTATTCTTTAGACTAAATATTCTATATTCTTATAGCAATTGGAATATCGTTACCTGAGAAACTGGTATTACTTTAGGGAGGTCCTTATTTGAAGTTCGTAAAGCGGAAGCAAAACAGTTTAAAAATTTCATATATTCCTAAAATAATAAATAGTAACAATTACAAGAACGATAGAAATAAATTATTATAACATAAAGAAAAAAATAATGATACCTTTTCACTGCTTGTTTTGCAAACAAAGTTATCTATTTCGTATAAAGTTTGGTAAAATTTTACTTGCTGGGCACAGTTTTTATAAAACTCGACGGACTTGAATAATATCAAATAAATTTAATAATATGACAAATAGTATTTTAATTTGTATAATCATTTACAGAAATTAAATACAGACTTACAATTTCAATTCCGTTTTCTCGTACGCAGTAGCGAAAACAGTCTTTACAGTGTAAAGCTAAATACGATATATAATATATGTATTGTGTCTACAAATTCAATTACATAAGAAATTATCATAAACTTTCATTATCGATGAAAGTTTCAGACTTACCGCAATAACGTCTGTTCAGTTCTTCAATAGACATCGAATTTAACTGAGAGTAACAGTTAATTAAATAAAATATACTCATGCATGTAACAAAAAAAAGTAAGGCTTTCATGGCTCCGGTTTATTTAGATTACTGATCTTTCCTACAACAAGCGACTATTATATAAGCTAACC
Organism: Centruroides vittatus; assembly: GCF_030686945.1. Lineage (NCBI taxonomy): Eukaryota > Metazoa > Arthropoda > Arachnida > Scorpiones > Buthidae > Centruroides > Centruroides vittatus. The sequence goes on along the minus strand of NW_027121750.1, from coordinate 7,661 downwards.
GTGTCCCACATCTTTAACGTGTGTCACTACTCAAAAATCTATAAAATGCACTTGAATATTACATAATACGATTGTGAAAGAAATAAACAATTAGAGAATTTTTAGATATTTGCTTACCACACCGGAATAACAATAATTAAGACTCACTTAAAACACTAACCCAGTGTTTTTCAACCGGGACTCGCGGGCGTCACGATTGGGGTGTCGCAAAGTTTAGGGCCGATATTAAAAGTAAATTTAAAAAACAATAGCGAGACTATTATTTTAGATGTAGGTAATTCGACAAAATTCGATGGACTTAAATTTTGATTTTGAACACGTATAAAAACGCTTTTTCTTGCATTAAAATGCTACTTCAAACTGTCAATTTTTAAAATTTTTTTCTCGGGGACTTCATCCCCGGATCCCACCCCAGCGTTGCGCGTAATATTCGTTTTCGCAGAAGGCCAATTAGCCTCCCCTTATTTAGATTCTAGATCCGCCGTTGGTCATGAATGTCACGATTTTTTATTTTTCAATCAGGGGTGCCACTCAATGAAAAAAGTTGAAAAATACTGCACCAGCCAGTGCGTAGTACCATTAAGTGATGAATAATGCTTGTAACCCTTTCTGGGTTCTTCAGGTTTACTTAATTCCAAAAATCCCTTCTTAATGTGCTAATCCCTTCCTAGTGTATGTTCTCATGACGTACCTTAACTGTGTACCAAATTTCAATATTCTACTCCAAACTGTTTGAGGTCTGCGCTTATTATTATTATAAACACGATCTCGATTATATTATAAGATAAACCGAACCTTTTGATAAAAATAAATATTATATTTACAAGGATGAAGGTCAATTAATGCTAAAAAAAAGCTAAAGAGTTAACTAATATTTAACATCATTTATCTTACTTATTTTAAATAATATATTAAGAAAGTGTCACGTTTCAGCTTATCTAAATAGAGGAAAAATAACTTACGTCTCTTTTATTTTTAAAAATAACTTTAAAAAATGATAGTTTAGGATAAATTAACCCAATATTTTACCTGTTTGTCACGATTTAAAGTTTTAAAATTATTTTTAACTAGTTTTAATAGTATCATATAATTAACTCGTGTAATAGAGTATTACACAAGTTAATTATATTGTATAACACAAATTAGCAAAACTGACAAAAATTTACTAATGACAAGACATATTTATTACATTATTTTGATGGAAGTAAATAAGCCCTTTCAATAACTTGCAGGACCGGAAGTTGAAAACAATGAATACATTAAATAAATACTAAATAGAAAATATAACGAGCAATTATTTATTCTGACACCGTCACAATGCCGGGCTGCAATTTTTAATCATATTTCCAATTTATTTCATTTAAAATACACGCTCTCCCACTGAAATTAGTACCGTTTTCCCCCGCACATCATACGTTTCCTTTAACGGTAGTGTCGTGCTTCTCTGCTCATTACGTTATAAATTACAAACATAAAATTTAATATTATTTTGTAGTAATGTAATTTAAAATAAATATGTTAAATTGATAGTTTCCTCTTATAAGTTATACATTTACTAATAATACCTAACATTGACTAAAAAGGGAGTCGAAATCAAATGGAATGACCCCCAAATAAAAGAAAGATCGATGACGACACGCGACACTAGTGAAGGTTAATCATGTGTGCAATCGGATAATATATAACCAAATATTACTTGTAGGAACAATTACTGAATATTTTTGATAAAATTTGTGATAACCAGTCTTATAGTTGAAATAATTACTGGGCTTATTTACTAAACACGCTTATAAGAATGCGATTATATGTAGTAGACATTGTTGAAAAACTGTTACTCTTAAAAATAATCCTTTGTGTTGACGACTTATTTCTCTTCGTCGTTTACGTATTTTGATTTTGAGCTAACAGGAAAAATGTGGCGTTAACTTTATTTTGATTTTGAGCTAACAGGAAAAATGTGGCGTTAACTTTTTATTATAGCTGTGGTTTGTAAAAATTATAAATTATACATTGGATAACCGGGATACGAGGTATCTGGTTAATTTCGCTTTCTTGGATTAACAGTAGGATTAAATCAAACATAGCATCATTAGCTTCTTACGTATAGATCGTATTGTCAATTAACACATGTTTTAAAATAGTTTTTAATTAGTTTATTTGTTCACGATATTCAGAATAAATGTCGTAATTTTAACATAATTAAATCAACTTACGATTAATATTGATAAATATAACTTATATATATATATATATATATAATCGAGACGAGTTGATAATAAATAATAATAATAATAATCAGGCAGAGCCCAAACGGTTAGGAGTTGAAAGTTGAAATTTGGTACACAGTTAGGGTATGTCACGAGAATGCACACTAAGAAGGGATTTTTCGAAATTTCTCCCCACGGGAGAGAGGGACAGGAATAAGACTTAACACTTCCATCAACAATGGAAGTGTTAAGTAACAATGGAAGTGTCAACAATGGAAGTGTTACGTAACAATGCAAATGTTAAGAGCCCAAACGGTTAGTAGTTGAATGTTGAAATTTGGTACACAGTTAGGATACGTCACGAAAACTGACACTAAGAAGGGATTTTTCGAAATACCTTCCCACGGGGGAGAGGGACAGGATTAAGGCTTAACACTTCCAACAACAATGGAAATGTTAAGTAACAATGGAAGTGTCAAGTAACAATGGAAGTGTTAAGTAACAATGGAAGTGTTACGTAACAATGGATTGTCAACAATAAAAGTGTTACGTAACAATGGAATTGTTAAGAGAAAGCGACGTGCAAGACGCAGATGCAGTTTTTTTCGTTTTCTGCGGGAAATCGAACATATTTTTAGATCCCATCTAAAAATTCTCTAATTAGTCTGGAAACAGGGGATCCCAATTCTTGCATTCTGTGAAAACGGGTAAGGTTGACTATAATGTAATAATCTTAATCTTCACTATCGTTAATTTTGCCCGAGCAACGCCGGGCCCACCCGCTAGTTTTATAATATTTGTGTAAAGAAAACACATGTAGAATTTTAAGAATTTATATTAACATCTGCACCTGCACCTACATCTACAGTGTTGTAAATCGCTGTAGAAGAACGGGGAATGCCATTTGCAGGTGAAAAAGACCAGCAAGTATTATCTGTTCCTTCTAAAAGGGTTCGTCATGGACTACACTCTCTGACGATTCCTTTTACTTCATTGCCAAAAGTAGTTCGACTTTCTTCTTTGTTAGATGTTACGGCCACTGTATTATTATATATTGCGAAATAGAATATGATTCTTAGATATTAAAAATGTTTATTATTCTACATATTGCTTCTCAGTATTTATGTTTACGGACCAGTTAATGCTCATTTAAATGCTTCGGGACCAGTATTTTTGTGAAATCAAATAGACGTAAACAAACTTTATCAGCTAACCCGATATAGGCTACATTAAAGCAATACACCAACCAAAGCCGAATTAATGACTATAATAATAATAATTTATAAAATAATTTAATACAAATAGAAGTAATTATGAAAGTTAAAGAACGAAGTTAAAATTCATTTTTAAAATATTTAAAAAATGATATTCAACACGTCAGTAATTGCAATTTGATGTAGATTTTTATTGATTATTACATATATATACAATAGAAAATACTTGGAAGGAGTTGTCTATTAAAGTAGCTTTCATATTAATAATTACACACAATTATTTATTGTGGTATCGCATTACGAAAATACGCCGGAAATTGCAGTTTTGTATTCTTAAAAAACATCCACTGCAGGTTCAAGGTTAAAAATTTAATTATCTTATCGGTTTTTTATGTTATATAATTATTATATACTTGTCAACATATTTAATTACGAAACAAAAGTAAAGTCAAAAGGGTAACGAAGATTAAAACTAGATTTATATCGATAAACGAACAACTAGAAATTAGATAAGAACAGCTAATTCATGTATTTTCGGTGACCGTTACGTCATTGCGGTAGGAGTTGAAAATATTTGAACTTTTGCCAATGTTCAATTTGTTGGACCAATGAAATTTACACGTTTAGTAATCAGTTCTTGTTTTAAATTCATGAAGTTATGTGATGCAAACAATATTTCGCTTAAATCACTGCTCGTTTGATTTGTTCATAGCGGTTTTTATGATGATGTGGTTCTAACTTAAAGCTTTTCTTGCCTGTAACGTTGTTTTTAGTTATTTTAATGAAATTTTGATGTAGTGGATTGTTCGTTTTTATGGATTTTTTACAAAAGAAAAATCTAAATTCATTTGCAAAAGATATGAATTAGCAAGTTTTGGGATAAAGAAAGCTGTACGAACAGCATGAGTACTCGTGTTGAAATTCTACCAAGACATTGATTACAAATGGGATGAAGAAATATTAGAGGAATTTAGAAACGATGTACTCAGTAAGTATATAATTTTGTTATTATAAATTTGATAAGTTTTGATGGGGTAATAAATACTAAAGATTGATATCGCGATTGGATCATATGAAATGAGTTTGTCTGAGAGAATGTTACTACGACACGAAAGACAACTGTCATTATATATGTTACCGGCAAAACCCGATTTTACGCCACATTAGTTTGGCCTAGGCAAAACTAGTTTGGCGTAAGCGTGTCAGGCCAAACTAGTTTAGAATTATTAAAGTATATTAATGGTTAAAATAAAATTAAAAGGCAATCAATTTGATGAACAATATTCATAGTCTACTTAATTATAAAAAACGGGGTTAGTGTTACCCTAGATATCGAATGTAGCGGCTGGTCTCCGATTCCAGCAATCAGAAGACAGGGAAAAGTGGGGACGCACGTTCTAACGAATATAATCTAACCTAACCTATTCTAATAATTTGGTTGCTAATAATTATGGTAATTTATTAGAATAGTTTAGAACGTCCATCCCCACTGTTCCCTGTCTTCTGATTGCAGGAATCGGAGACGAGCTGCCATCTTCGATATCTAGGGTAACATTAACCAAAAACGGTATTGATTAGAAGTGACACAACACTTGTACAAAACTATAAAATAAAAATAAGCTAATCGGTACTTATCAGTTTATATATTATTATTATGTTGAGTTAAGTGACAGATACTCGGTTAACACCGGTGGCTGTGTACTATGCCGGACCAAAGTCAAGGCATAGTAACCAAAACAGAAATTAAAGAAGTGTATCAGTGTGTGTGTCTGTATTCAGAAATTTTCTCACAATATGACATGTATTCAATATAGTGGCCTTCTGTACTGTGATGTATATGTTTCTATTCAATTGTAATGTGCCCAGGCTTCTGTGTAGTGTGTGTGGTATGACACCTGTAGAGGAAAGAACAACAGGTACAATAAGCACCCTATCCATCCTCCACAGATGCCTTATTTCCTGGGCGAGTTCTGTGTACTTGCTAATTTTTTCAGCACATGCGTTTTGTATATTGTGAGTGTTTGGAATGGATATGTCTGTAATGTATGTGATTTTATTGTGTTTGTCAATGAGTGTGATGTCTGTTCTGTTGTGGTAAATTGTTTTATCTGTGATTATGGCTCTGTCGTAGTACATTTTGTGCGTGTTGTTTTCCAATACTGTCTGTGGAATGTATTTGTAGTATGGCTCGTGGATATCTACTAATTTGTGTTTCTTTACAAGCTCTTGGTGTATTATATTTGCTACTTGATTATGTCTGTGTAGATAATCTGTCTGTGCCAAGAGCTTGCAACCAGAGGTGATGTGTTGTATAGTTTCTGGCATGATGTGACATTTTCTGCATGTGTCATTTGTGAGTGTTGTATCTTTGAGTATGTGTTTTCTGTAGTTTTTAGTAATTATGACCTGATCCTGTATGGCGATCATGAATTTTTCCGTCTCCCCAAAGAGGCATCCCCGTGCTAACCAGCTGTTTGACGCAGTTTTGTCAACAAAATCCTGGGCCAGATCATAAGGATTCCTGCCATGGAGTGCCTTTCGAGCCCACGATTGCTTAATGGTGTCTATGCTTTTTATATGTTGTGTTGTGTCCATATGATGTGAGTGTAAGTTTAATGGTGTGTTATTTGAGTCTGCTAGAGTTACTGCTTTATGTAATTGTGATGTTTCTTGTTTTTTGTAGAAAAACTCTCGCAGTGACTGTATTTGTTTGTAGTGAAGGTTAACTATGTCAATCAGGCCACGTCCTCCATCTTTACGTGGAAGGGTTAATCTTTCTGTGGCAGATTTAGGATGATGTTGTTTATGCTTAGTAAGCGTAGTTCTTGTTTTCCTTTGGAGTTGCTCGAGATCTGTGTGAGTCCAATGTATAACTCCAAAAGAATATGTGAGTACTGGGATGACATATGTGTTTATTGCTTTAACTGTGTGTTTTGCATTTAATTGTGTTCTGAGAATAGCATTTAACCTACTTTGGTATTCATTAATTAATCTTTGCTTTATTTGTGTATGTTCTGTTAGTTTGGCCTGTTGGAATCCTAAATACTTGTAGAACTCGCCCTCTTCCATGGATTCAATAATGTCTCCATTTCCAAGTGCAAAATCTTTTTTCTTCAGGATTCGTTTTTCTATGTGAAGTGTTTTGCATTTATCTAGGCCAAATTCCATTTGTATGTCCTTGGTGTATGAATGTGTGATTTGTAGGAGTTGATGAAGTTGTTTTTGTGTGGATGCATAAAGTTTTATGTCATCCATGTACATGAGATGTGACAGTGTAAACTGTGTTGTTTTTTCGTGTCTGATATTGTAACCATATTGTGTGTTGTTTAACATGTTGGATAATGGGTTCAGGGCTAAGCAGAACCAGAGAGGACTCAAGGAATCTCCTTGAAAAATTCCTCGCCTAATAAAAATTTGGTTTGTTTGTATGGAAGTGTTACTAACCCTGAGATGTAGTGTTGTTCTCCAGTGCTGCATAGTGTTTTGAAAGAATGCAATGAGTGATGGATGTATTTTGTACATGTGTAGGATATGTAGCAGCCAACTGTGTGGAACACTGTCGAATGCTTTTCTGTAGTCTATATATGCCATGTGTATGTTTCTGTGTTGTTTGTGTGCTTGCCGTAGAATGACTGAATCTATGAGTAACTGTTCTTTGCATCCCCTGTGATTTCTACGGCAACCTTTTTGTTGTTCCGTTAGAATGTCGTGTTCTTCAATATGTTTGTATATTTTGTTTGCGATACAGGATGTCAATAATTTGTAGAGTGTTAGAAGACATGTAATCGGTCTGTATTGTGTGGGGGTCTATGGTATTGTTGTTTTTAGGTTTCATGTAGGTGACGCCCTGAGTAAGAAAATTTGTCATGTCTTGTGGATTGATGATGGTGTGTGTTAGATGTTTAGCTAGTTCCTGGTGCAGTGATGTAAACTTTTTGTACCAGAAATTGTGAATGTTGTCTACACCAGGTGTCTTCCAGTTGTGTGCTCTGTTAACAGTGTATTGGAAATCATGTATGTTTATTTCAGCACAGTGCATAGTTGCATAGTTGCACAGTGCATAGTTGCACAGTGCATAGTTGGTATGTTGTGTAAGTTTCTGTTCTCCTCCTCGATCCAGCCTGCATCAGCATTGTGCGTGACAGCACTGGACCAAAGAGAAGACCAATATGTTATGAGTTCTTCTTCTGTTGGTGTGCCACTGTGCTGTGTATCAGTGTTTGCTTTGTTATTAATTTGT